>NC_053389.1:605073588-606273588 GCF_905171765.1 Bufo bufo | reverse complement strand
CCAGGCAGACCCTCCTAGATGAGCATCAGAGCTTTTTTGTTGACATTTTTTCACTGCTAGGTGGATGCTTCCGCCTAGCAGTGTTCCCTGTGATGTCACCGGCACTAATGGGTGGACTTTAGCGCTGCTCTAGCTGTTTTACAGGCTATGGCAGCTCTAAAGCCCGTCCATTAGTTCCGGTGACATCACCAGGCTCACTGCTAGGCGGAAGCATCCGCCTTGCAGAAACCTGGTACATCACTGGATCTGCAGAAAAAATGATTCAGCGCACAGCAATTGAGAGCATTGGATCATGAAATGCTCCAATGCTCATCTCAGAGGTGCTGTCTGGGTGAAGAAGGGGTTATATCTGGGTTCAGAGCTGAATGGTTGGAGAGCAGTGTTCCTTGTAAGCTGCGTGGGCGAGCAGCCACGCAGCTTCCTTTATGCCTCCGCTCAGGACCTCTGCAGGCCTGCTCACCACTGCAGCTCGGACTTCATGTAATGGTGTATGCCTGTTCCGTACTCTGGGGAAGCCCACTCTGGCAATGCACACAATTTTCACTGTTTGCATTGCTGTAGTGGTTGGCCCTAGAACTCGGAACAGGCACCACCATACTGCCCACAGTTCCCTTAACGTCCTTAAGTTCCTGTGCGGCGCTCCAAACTGGCCCCACCTACTTCCTTATGCGCTGGAAGAGAACATGTGCAGCGCGGCAAAAGAGGAGAAAAGAGGAGGGGATTGCATGTTCTTAGACCTAGCCCCCCAACCAAAGTGTCAAAGTGGCATCTGAGATCCCCCAAGCCAAGTAATTGTAAGTTTTCATGTGGAATATGTTTATGTTATACACATATAGAATACACTGTGCCACACAATATACAGTATACCTCTACACTGTGTAGGGGTTATACTGTTTATTGTACAGCATGATGCAGGGGTTATATTGTCCGGCATGGTGTAACCTCCATACATTTGCTGTACAGTATACATTATAATATTTGCACCGTGCTGTACAATATACACTATAATCCCTGCACCATGCTATACAATGTACATTATAATCCATACACCATGACGTACAATATATAGTATAATCCATGCACCATGCTGTACAGTATGCATTATAATCCCTGCACCATGCTGTATAATATACATTATAATCCCTGCACCATGTTGTACAGTATACATTATAATCCATACACCATGCCGTTCAATATACAGTATAGTTCATATACCATGCCGTATATTGTACAGCATGGTGCAGGGATTATACTGTATATTGTACGGCATGGTGTATGTATTATAATGTATATTAAACAGCATGGTGTAGGGGTTATACTGTATATTGTACATCATGGTGTATTAACTATACTATATATTGTACGGCATGGTGCAGGGATTCCACTTAATTTAGATAGATTGTCCAGCTTACTTGAAAAGCTCTCTAAAAGCTGTAATCTCCAAATTACAACCCTAGTCCTCACCTCAGGTCTGTGTTTACGCATCTACAGTGGTGACATAACGACCATGTCACGTGACCAGTGCAGCCAATCACTGGCCTTAGCAGTATACAACACAAGACTGCTGAGGCCAGTGATGACCGCAGAGGTCATGTGCTGCATATGGCTACTTCAGCACTGCAGCCATGTAAACACAGACTGGAGGTCAAGGTAGAGCATTGGAGCATGAAACTCTCCGATGCTCATTTCAGAGGGGCTGAATGGGGGGAAGAAGGGGATATCAGAGCTGAACCCGGACAACCCCTTTAAGGGACAAGTCCTGAAAATCCCTGAGACTAGGCTGAAAAGTCGCATTGGAATGGATAAATGAAATCAGCGTACTGTCATATAGTAGACATGAACAGAGCTTACCGTTTATTGTCATACATTAGATGTGAAACACAGCTTACCCTGTATTGTCATACATTAGATGTGTACAGAGCCTATCCTGTATTGTGATAGAGTAGATACATACCTCCCAACTTTTTGGACGGTCAAAGAAGGACACTTATGGTTCATTGTGTGAAGGATCCATTTTTCATGCATATCGCAAATAGTGCAAAAATAATCTGAATAAACGCATTTCTAAAATCCCAACGGCATTATATGATGAAATAATATACAAGGCCGGCTGTAATATACAGAGTAGAACTAGACAATCACTTCAATATTGTGAATGTAATAATGCAAATCTATACCTCAGATAAAAAACAGGGACATTAAGGCTACATGCACACGACAGTGAAAAATGGCCGTGTGACGGCCGTCTAAGTAACAGCCGTCACAAGGCCATTTTTAGCACCAGTGAAAGTCTATGGGCTATTCACATGGCCGTTCTTTTAATGGCCGGATGGACCCCATTAAAATCAATGGGACCGTTTTTAACGACCGATTGACAGGTGTGCACCCGTCTAACGGCCGTTAAAAACAGGTACACAGGCCATTTAGGGGTTAAAAAAAAACCTCATCTCATCCACTTGCTTGCAGAGCGGCAGTCTCTTCTCTCTTCATTGAGCAAGACCTGCCGAAGGACCTGCGATCTGCGTGGTGACGTAACCATGTGGGAGCGCGCAGTGACGTCATCGCGCACCTTCGGCAGGTCCCATTCTGTGAAGAGAGAAAAGACTGCTGCAGCGCGAGCAAGTGAATAAGGTGAGTTTTTTTTTTATTTTTGGCTGTGGGACTCTATGGGGGATTATATAAACCATGGGGGACATTATAAAGCTGGAGGCCCTAAAAAAAAACCTAGGGGCGGTAAAAAAGATTATATACACTGTGGGGGACATTTATTTAGCTGGGGGCCTACATGGGGGACATTATTTTAGCTGGGGGCCTACCATCCTGTGGGTGTTCTCAGAAGGGTGGGTCTAAAAATAACTGCTAATCAAATTCATCCATTTTTCATGTCCATTTTTAAGGGACATGAAAAACTGATCCAAAACGGATGCAAAACGGACATTAAAAATGGATACACTGCCAGAAAATGGATGCACACACTGATGTAAAATGGCCATGAAAAACGGACAGTGTGTCCGTTTTTAACGGACATTTTTTTTTCACTGTCGTGTGCATGAGGCCTTAAGGAGCAAAGAGGGACTTGGGTCAAAAAGAGGGACACTTGGGAGGTCTGTTGATGTGTACTGAGCCAACTCTCTACTTTCATAAAGTAGATATGTACAGAGCCTACCCTGTACTGTCATACGGTAGATACAGTATGTACAGAGCCTACCCTGTACTGTCATACACTAGATGTGACCAGAGCCTACCCTGTACTGTCATACAGTAGATGTGACCAGAGCCTACCCTGTACTGTCATACACTAGATGTGAACAGAGCCTACCCCTGTACTGTCATACACTAGATGTGAACAGAGCCTACCCTGTACTGTCATACACTAGATGTGACCAGAGCCTACCCTGTACTGTCATACACTAGATGTGAACAGAGCCTACCCCTGTACTGTCATACACTAGATGTGAACAGAGCCTACCCTGTACTGTCATACACTAGATGTGAACAGAGCCTACCCCTGTACTGTCATACACTAGATGTGAACAGAGCCTACCCTGTACTGTCATACACTAGATGTGAACAGAGCCTACCCTGTACTGTCATACACTAGATGTGAACAGAGCCTACCCTGTACTGTCATACACTAGATGTGAACAGAGCCTACCCCTGTACTGTCATACACTAGATGTGAACAGAGCCTACCCTGTACTGTCATACACTAGATGAGGACAGAGCCTACTATATCAGAACTGGTGCCACCTTTAAAAATGCTGTGTCTTTTGTCGCCACCCCAGTGCAGTGTGTGACAGGCAGGTTTATCAACAGGGAGCGGGGCTGATTGGACCAGCTACAGTGGGTATAGTTTTCCGTCAGTCTATAAATGCCGGACCTATGTACTAAGAGCTTATACACATATATCTTTTGTGTCTGGCTCTGCCAACTGGCAAGACACAACTGATGTTTTTTTTGAATTGCAGTGCCTCATGCAATGGATGCCAAAACTTCTCCCATAGAATAGCATGGGACTAGTCCTGCCATTAGGTTTCCAGTGGTGTATATGTAGCACTCCGGAGGCAAACAAAATGTAATCACCATACTGTACATATGTGATGAGGGCCTTAGGAAAGTGCTGGAGATAAACTTGTGTAACACCGCAGAGTGGTGCTACCACTTCTGCTCCTTGCTACTGTCTTTATTGGTCTAACCTCATGTCCTCTTGTGCATTTATTCCAGGTCCTCCACACTGTGCAGTTCTAATGTTATGCAACTGTTCATGTAATGTGCCTGGTTCACCAGCAGGTGGCAGCAAACATGGCAGAGCTATACTTAGAATGGAGCTAACCATTCCATTCAAACCCCCCTCTGGAGAGAAGTGGGCGAGTCCTACTTCCTGCAGGAAGGGTGGGGCAGAAGTTCTACTCAGTCTAGCTTACCCCAGCTAGGGGAAGGGTGTGCAGAACACCCTAAGCTATGCTGGCCATGGAGGCCAAAGCTTGAAGCCTCAGGAGCCAGGAGGAAAGTTCCCTGGCATAACCTAGAGTCAGACTGCAAAGTGAAGTGCAACATACAGAAGAAGCTGAGTTATACAGCCAGCCTGTCAGTACAGCAGATCTAGAGAGAAACAGATGTAGCAGAGTGGAGTTTGCCTGCCCGTTTCATGCTAAAGCCTGCTGGAACCAAGACAAAGCCTGTAAACCGTTTTGGAGAAAAGTTTATGCAAAGTAAAGCTGCCATTGAACTTCATCTCAAGGTCTGGACTCAAGTTATTCTTTTATCCCTCAATTATTCCCCCTATTTATTGCTTCAGAGCCAAAGCCTGGGGTCCAGCGATATCCAGGTAGGAGCTCTGTGACACACATGAAGAGACATTTTAGGCCGCAACATAGCACTCGGCATTCCTACACCTGGGACGTGTTATAGAGAGGGCCATGGGGGGAGGAGCCTGTTGCACTTGTAATTAACCTTCTTTGAAGCTCTTTCCACTTTCTATCAGACACATGCACACATCTTGGAAAAAGGGCAGCAGTTACTTTATAAGGCCCCCTACACATAGGTCTGGCTAACCAGCCAAGAACTGATCCCATAGTTTTCTATAGGATTGTGCACATACATCTGGAGCATCAGTTGTGATGCTAGATGGTAAATGGTGCTGGAAAGAAAAATGCTGCATGCTCAGTTTTTCTGTCTAGTGCTATCAGTGTATAGACAGGAGATCTATGTACTGAAGTGCACTGTACATATATCAATAAATAGCCTGCTGGGGACAACTAATATATGTGCGACCATAGCCTTAATATGGTGCTAATGTTGTACTTTTCAATGTATTTATGTCTGACAACTTCACGTGATGTGGATGACAGACAGTGCCATAGTTCTAGCCCGTGCTGCAAGTCTACCTGAATTTTGCCATGTTCATACTGTTTTCGGTGACTGTCTTGCAATGTCATCTTACTGTAAAAGTGCTGGTATCTGTTGGAAGAACAGATTGGTAAATATGGAGTAAACTCTCTGTGAATTTTCTGACATGTTTACTCCATATTTTATATTTGATACATGACCACTACTTTATTTTACAGTGGATCCCTGATAATCATCTTTCATTCTGCATCTTCCTGCTCTTCTGAAGACCTAAAGGAAGAGAGCCATCTGCTGGAGATATAAGAGTATGACTCATTATCTTACAAGAGTCACTGCCTCAAATTCTTTTGCCTATGTATTCTGGTTCCCAGATTTATTCCCATACACACTGATCCGTTGAGCCATTATGGACTTAGCTTACCCCAAAGGTCAGAGTTTCATTTTCCTATATGTCCAACTTTCCAGATCCTCTGGGCTAGTCCTTTGGTGAGATTGCAGTGATAAACATGGCGTTCTTATTTCAATGTTATATTTGTCAAGTGTCTCCACCACTTTTTTTTTTTTTTTAACAACTATGCGATTTTTTCAGATGGTGAAAAAAGGAAGCCTGGTTCTCAAGTCATATAACATACATTTGATTTACACAGATTTTCTGGTTCTTGTCTGTACAGAAAAGTATTAATACATAATGTATGCACCTCACCAGGTCCTATAAAAATAATTTGACGGCAGCATTCCACATGCTAGATTAGTTAGATTTGAGCTGCTGACACATCAAAATCTGGTGCTGATATGAAGGCACTGTGGTTGTTGCTGATACAAGGGTAACGTCGCTGACACCAATATTGAGGCACTGGGGCTGTCGCTGTAGTATTTTACTGGAGTTTTATTACGATGGCACTATCTGTGACTGGAAGATATATGTATTCACATGTATTTAAATATGTGTATGTATACAGTCAGGTCCATAAATATTGGGACATCGACACAATTCTAACATTTTTGGCTCTATACACCTCCACAATGGATTTGAAATGAAACAAACAAGATGTGCTTTAACTGCAGACTGTCAGCTTTAATTTGAGGGTATTTACATCCAAATCAGGTGAACAGTGTAGGAATTACAACAGTTTGCATATGTGCCTCCCACTTGTTAAGGGACCAAAAGTAATGGGACAATTGGCTTCTCAGCTGTTCCATGGCCAGGTGTGTGTTATTCCTTCATTATCCTAATTACAATGAGGAGATAAAAAGTCCAGAGGTTCATTTTAAGTGTGTTATTTGCATTTGGAATCTGTTGCTGTCAACTCTCAAGATGAGATCCAAAGAGCTGTCACTATCAGTGAAGCAAGCCATCATTAGGCTAAAAAAACAAAACAAACCCATCAGAGAGATAGCAAAAACATTAGGCGTGGCCAAAACAACTGTTTGGAACATTCTTAAGTAGGAACGCATTGGTGAGCTCAGCAACACCAAAAGACCCGGAAGACCACGGAAAACAACTGTGTTGGATGACCAAAGAATTCTTTCCCTGGTGAATAAAACACTCTTCACAACAGTTGGCCAGATCAAAAACACTCTCCAGGAGGTAGGTGTATGTGTGTCAAAGTCAACAATCAAGAGAAGACTTCACCAGAGTGAATACAGAGAGTTCACCACAAGATGTAAACCATTGGTGAGCCTCAAAAACAGGAAGGCCAGATTAGAGTTTGCCAAACAACATCTAAAAAAGCCTTCACAGTTCTGGAACAACATCCTATGGACAGATGAGACCAAGATCAACTTGTACCAGAGTGATGGAAAGAGAATAGTATGGAGAAGGAAAGGAACTGCTCATGATCCTAAGCATACCACATCCTCAGTGAAGCATGGTGGTGGTCGTGCCATGGCGTAAGCATGTATGGCTGCCAATGGAACTGGTTCTCTTGTATTTATTGATGATGTGACTGCTGACAAAAGCAGCAGGATGAATTCTGAAGTGTTTCGGGCAATATTATCTGCTCATATTCAGCCAAATGCTTCAGAACTCATTGGACGGCGCTTCACAGTGCAGATGGACAACGACCCAAAGCATACTGCAAAAGCAACCAAAGAGTTTTTTAAGGGAAAGAAGTGGAATGTTAATCAATGGCCAAGTCAATCACCTGACCGGAATCCGATTGAGCATGCATTTCACTTGCTGAAGACAAAACTGAAGGAAAAATGCCCCAAGAACAAGCAGGAACTGAAGACAGTTGCAGTAGAGGCCTGGCAGAGCATCGCCAGGGATGAAACCCAGCGTCTGGTGATGTCTATGCGCTCCAGACTTCAGGCTGTAATTGACTGCAAAGGATTTGCAACATGTATTAAAAAGTAAAAGTTTGATTTATGATTATTATTCTGTCCCATTACTTTTGGTTCCTTAACAAGTGGGAGGCACATATGCAAACTATTGTAATTCCTACATCGTTCACCTGATTTGGATGTAAATAACCTCAAATTAAAGCTTACAGTCTGCAGTTAAAGCACATCTTGTTTTCATTTGCAACCACTGGTACGTACTTCACCATCTTTGCGCCTTCCTTCCTTTTTTGAGCCTTATGGAAGTGTGAGACGGGTGATATCTTGGAGTGACGCTCTCCTGGTAGGATCCTAGTTCAGACAAAGATCTTCTGAATTGACGGTTTCTGGTCCTGACCTGCCCTACAACCTGAGCTCCTTGACTGAAGGCACACCGGTCTCTCTCTATGCGCATTACAAGTGATCCTTGTGAGTATATCGCATACATCTGATGCGACAGGTGTCTGAACATACTACACCAAAGTGCGTTTTTTTCACTGCATTTTAGGTTTCCATGCATCTGTTGAAAATCTATGATTGAATGTGGTCCATCTAACTGAAGATTTTTCCGAATGTAAGAAAGAGAAAATAATAGGAACATTTAAAAGAATCCTCTCTTGCAGCGCAATCCTTTCTCCTATCACAAACAGAATGCAGTGACAACCTGACAAATGGCAACATCCCAGTGGCTTAAATTGACTTTTTACACATTAAAATCTTGGCTGGTAACTGGCTCATGTAGCCTTATATCTACTCCCCTATTGTGTTAAGATGGCTGGACCATTGTACAAAACAAGCACTTCTTCCTTTGGTCTGACCTCCACCTCCTCCTTGTGCGCAGGGCTCCCATTCCTCTTGTTTTAATTGTTGACCTGCTTGCTGCTACGTTATTTATGACTGTACATCAACCCCCTGATTGTAAAGCGCTGCGGAATATGTTGGTGCTCTATAAATGAATATTATTATTATCTTCTTTCTACAGTATTTGCCCAATTATGGTATATGAACAACATATAGGGGGAATGTGCCCCAGGATTAGAGCTGCTAGCAAGCAGTGGTTCTCACTACTGCAGATACAGTCAGTTCTTGGAATACATGGAAATGCATTGATTTGTATGGCTGCATGTAATATTACATTTTTATTGCAGCTTCTAATAGCGACTTCCCCAGTGATATAATGCTTCCTTTACAAGCATCATGTGTTTAAATGTATATGAATACATTTACAATTTGCCTGAAGAAAATAATGATAGGCAATGTTTATATAAGCAGGAGATAACAAGCAATCATGAGGCCCCTTCTCCACCCTGACCACCAAGGTTAGAACAGGGAATGTGTATGATCATTTTTCCCCCGAAATGTACAGTGATAATGCGCACAGTGATGCACCAGAGTGAGATAATACTGAAGGTTCAGCACAGGGCATAATACACACAGTGAGGTCAAAGCACAGGGATTATGTGCAAAATAATGATACAGAAAAGAGACACACAGTAACATAATTGTTAAATAATTAGCACATAGGGTTACACAGTACAGAGATACTGCACACAGTGATCATTCGGGGTATGTCTGAGATTTTTAATTACTCCTTTAAAATTTATACAAAGAATGAAACAATTTATAAAAACAGAATTCCGATCCATCCAATCAATGCTCTCAGGTTCTTTATCCTTTTTATTTTTAAACTTATATTGAGGCTTAAAGGATAACTGTCACATTTAGACCCTAATTTCAATTTTCATATATGTAGTTACTAATAACATGATATTCCAGAATCAGTTACTATTAGACTGACTTACCCCATATTTAATAAGATTCAGCCCTTAGCAACCAGTCTGCATAAAACTGCAATCTCACTATTCAGTTAAGATGGCCGCCACTGCCCTCACCCTGAGGCTAATCCCGCCTGCCCTCACTAGCCAGTAACAATAGCCCCCCAAAAGTGTCAGTAACCAGAGCCCTCCCCCCTAAAGGGTTAATCTCCTGCAGCACAAAGGGGTCCTCTTACCACATGTTGCTTTCATTTATACACTGAGCAGATGGCAGATCTCCCTTCCCTGGTGTGCGCTGCTTCAACTCTGCATTTACCAGCTCTGCTGAGTGAGGGAGCGTCTGCCAAGCGCAGGGACAGAGAGAAGTGTACACAGCCCAGGCACTGTTATCAGCTGCTGGGGAGGACCTGACTTTAATCATTTACTTACAGTCCCTGGCTGTCAGTAATCTGACCTTGCACGCAGCCTGCGTCCTCCGTCCAGAGGTAAAAGTAGGCAGTACAGGGAACTAAAATGTGGAATTAAGGGGTAATTGAATACACAGTGAAAAGATGTAATAGGGCCACCAAGGTTATATTAATCACCACAATCCAATACTCAAAAAAAAATAAAAAATACGACAGTTATCCTTTAATGGTCTCTTCAGACTATTGTACAGATATGTCTGTGCCTGTTTAGGTTACAGTTCTCATAGTAAGACACTGCCATCTATGCATATTTTATGCTGTTAATCTGTATGTAAATGTTTTTTACTAAGGCTGCTTTCACACTGGCGTTTTGGCTTTCCGTTTGTCAGATCTGTTCAGGGCTCCCACAAGCGGTCCAAAACGGATCAGTTTTGCCCTAATGCGTTATGAATGGAAAAAAATCCGCTCAGAATGTATCAGTTTGCCTCCGTTCAGTCTCCATTCCGCTCTGGAGGTGGACACCTGCCTGCAGCGTTTTGCTGTCCGCTTGATGAAACTGAACCAAACGGAACCGTCCTCGCACACAATGTAAGTCAATAGGGACGGATCAGTTTTCTCTGACACAATCTGGCACAATAGAAAACGGATCCGTCCTCCATTGACTTTCAACGGAGTTCATGGCGGATCCGTCTTGGCTATGTTACATATAATACAAATGGATCCGTTCATGCCGGATGCATGCGGTTGTATTATTGTAAATGATACGTTTTTGCAGATCCATGACGGATCCACCCAAAATGTGAGTGTGAAAGTAGCCTTAGTCAAAACTTTTAATAAAGAAATAAGATAAAAAAATAAAATTAAAAAAAACAACCACAAGGTCCAAGGCACTCTCAGTGCAGTAGAAGCCAGGCAACAGTGGTGTCAGACGGTAGAATGCATGCAATATAGAAATGCAATTTGCACAAATTATTGTATAAATGCGGGAGTTGAGGGGAGAAAAGGGGGACCTAGATATTTGGTAAGGGGGCACCCCTCTCCCTACACTGATTCCTAACTATACCAATTGCGGAGCTATAATCCCATGCTGGAGCCTACTGCTGCACCCTATAAGTCCTGAGGTGCTTCCTCCCTGGATGCAAGTTCATCAGGGGACTCTCTAGGGATAACTAGTGACCACAATACATCTCAATGCTGAATAACAGATAACTCATAACCGAAGCAGGAGAACAATTTGAAGCAAACAGTAGCCCGAGTCCATAATAGGGCCGCTCATTTCACCAATTGAGGACATGGTATGATGAGGCCACTTGGTACCAATACTCTTACTTGCAGGATAACTGTGGCCCAAACAGTAAAAATTAAGCATGAACTAGGACCCAAATAATGGTTTACAGATGATTACAGCATCTAGATAACCCTAGTTTCAATAGTGTTGTCCACTTTTGGTCAATTGTGAGGGAACAACCTTTCTACTCCAATCACTGCTAATCACAATTGTGAAAAATCTATCTATGTGGGTTTTCAGAGTAGAATTAAATATATTAATAACAAGACCACAGTGTAACCACATAGTTTGAAAACATCCCAAGAAATTCCTCTATCAAGAAAACATGTCCTAACAAGGCATTTGACAAGAGGTCCCATAGAAATCCCCTTTAAAGCTCCATTAATTGTAGGTCCCTTGAATGTCTCCACCTCTTGTTTTCAGAAAAAAAGGCAAATGCTAAGGGCATTATAGGGTGGGTATTAGAGGGTCTTTATTTTTATTTTACAGACATAGAAATGCATTGTTATGCCTCATACTAAAGCAGTTTACAAATTATTATATTTATAATGTAAGAGGAATACATGTATTATTACGCCTGGCCCCATCTGGTCAATTTTCTTTTGAGCTCCCATTCCATTTCAGGACATTTTAACTACACATACCAAGTTGCTTTCTCTTCAGCAAAGCCTTTCCTTAACTACTTGAGTCTTGAGTCTTTTTGTTAGTCTGTAAACAAACATGACCTTTAAGTATTTTATTACGATTAGTACTGAGAGTACTGTGTTCTGTTTTCTTAGGCTTGTGTTCCCCCGCCGCAATACCTCAGCTTTGTTTACTAACCAGACACATGGAGGGTCCAAACAGCTTCATTTGGATAAGGGGTTGGTTTTGAACTTGGCAGACAGCAAGCTTGGTTAGGATGGGGTGTGTCTCGTCTGGATTATGTGAATTACCATGTAGAGAAATATTTACAGACTAGTACTTTGAGGACTGCATTTAAACTAGATGCCTCCTGAGATACTGAGAAGGGCTGCACTCTAAATTACTAACTCTGGAACTGCTTCTGTAAAAAGATACTTTCCCTCACATCTTGGTGGTAAAGATTCATTTAAAAATGCACATATCAGAAATAATATAAATTGGCCTTTATCAAATAAAGAATAGATTATCTAAATAAAGGTATCAATTTTCTTCTATTGGTTACCTCTATATAATGCAAAATCATGTGCTTCCCAGTTCTAAAGCTTCATGCACATAATTCTATGTTCTGCATAAAAACAGATTCTTAAAAAACAGATAGCTTCTATGTTTTTTCTCTCACTCCCATCAATATAAAGGGCTACTCTCATCCACAAAAATGGACAAGAATAGGACCTGCAATGAGATTATTGGATCAGGCAATCAAATCTGTGAAAAGAATGGATGTGTGAATTGCCCCAATATGTTTTATGGATCAGTGTGATATTTATTAAAAAAATGGGTATGGGTGTGCAAGGGGCCCAATAAAAGTGTTCAGGCATTGCACTCCAGTAGATCAGGGATCAGCAAACTTTGGCACTCCAGCTTCAATTCAACTACAACTCCCAGCATGCACACTTAAGTGGCTGTTCAAGTAACTCCCAAAGAAGTGAAAGGAGGATTCTGGGAGTTGTAGTTTCAGAACAGCTGGGGTGCCGGAGGATGCTGATCCCTGCAGTAGATGAAGAAAAACAAACAGCTGGCCGGATTTGGGTGGGTGGTGATTCCAATGCACGGGTTGGTAGTACTTGGTAACATGTTACATGAACTTCTAATGTAAATCTCAATAAAGTGGAAGCTTTTATCCTGGTACTGAATCAATTTAATATTTTTCCTGGATTGTCAATCCAGTGCCTATAAGTAGGCGAGGGTTACACACAACTACAGTTAGGTCCATATATATTTGGACAGATACAAAAAAAATTTCTGTACATTACCACAATGGATTTTTAACAAAACTATTCAGATGCAGTTGAAGTTTCAGCTTTAATTCAATGGGTTGAACAAAATGATTTCATAAAAATGTGAGAAACTAATGCATTTTTTTAAGCTCAATCCCTTCATTTCAGGGGCTCAAAAGTAATTTGACAAATTAAATAATTGTAAATAAAATGTTAATTTCTAATACTTGGTTGAAAACCTTTTGTTGGAAATGACTGCCTGAAGTCTTGAACTCATGGACATCACCAGACGCTGTGTTTAACAAGTGAAATGCATGCTTTATTGGGTTCAGATCAGGTGACTGACTTTGCCATTCAAGAATATTCCACTTCTTTGCTTTAATAAACTCCTGGGATGCTTTGGCTTTATGTTTTGGGTCATTGTCCATCTGTATTATGAAACGCCGACCAATCAGTTTGGCTGCATTTGAGCACACAGTATGTCTCTGAAAACCCCAGAATTCATCTGGCTGCTTCTGTCCTGTGTCACATCATCAATAAACACTAGGGACCCAGTGCCACTGGAGGCCATGCATGCCCAAGCCATCACACTGCCTCCGCCGTGCTTTACAGATGATGTGGTATGCTTTGAATCATGAGCTGTACCATGCCTTCACCATACTTTTTTCTTTCCATCATTCTGGTAGAGGTTGATCTTGGTTTCATCTGTCCAAAGAATGTTCTTCCAGAAGTGTGCTGGTTTTTAAAATGTTTTTTAACAAAGTCCAATCTAGCCTTCTTATGCTTGAGGCTTATGAGTGGCTTGCACCGTGCAGTGAACCCTCTGTATTTACTTTCATGCAGTCTTATCTGTATGCAGGGGAGTAGCCAAAGGCTCATGGGCCCTGGTACAAGAGTTCAGCTTGGGCCCTCTTCCCTCAGTGCTTTGTGGCCAGTCTTCGTGCTGCCTGAGGCAAAAATGTAACCCCCCCATGCCAAATTCTTGACCTAACCCCTTCCTTACAGCTAGGGGTGTAACTTGACCAGCATGCACTTTCTATAATACTGGTATCTTCTTATGTGGCACAAGGGTCTTTGGACCCCTCAGGCTCCTGGGCCCAGTAGCGACTGCTACCTCTGCGCCCCCTATAGATACGCCCCTGTCTGAATGGTAGATTTGGATATTAATACACCTATATCCTGGAGAGTGTTGTTCACTTAGTTGGCTGTTGTGAAGGGGTTTCTTTTCACCATGGTAATTATCCTGCGATCATCCACCACTGTTGTCTTTTGTGGGCGTCCAGGTCTTTTTGCATTGTTGAGGTCACCAGTGCTTTCTTTCTTTCTTTCTCAGGATGTACCAAACTGTAGATTTTGCAACTCCTAATAGTGTAGCAATTCCTTGGATGTTTTTTTTCCCCCGTAGATGAAGGATGGCTTGTTTCACCTGTATGGAGAGCATCTTTGACTACATGTTTACTTCTCAGCAAAATCTTCAAAATGCAAGCACGACACCTCAAATCAACTCCAGGCCTTTTATGTGCTTAATTGAGAATGAAATAATGAAGGAATTGCCCACACCTGTCCATGAAACAGCCTTTGAGTCAATTGTCCAGTTACTTTTGGTCCCTTTAAAAAAAGGTGCCACATGTAAAAGAGCTGAAACTCCTAAACCCTTCGTCCAATTTTAATGTGAATACCCTCAAATGAAAGTTAAAAGTCTGGACTTTATCTCCATGTCCATTATATAACTTGAATATGTTTTAGTAAACAGGTAAAAAAAATATATATATTTGTGTCAGTGTCCAAATATATATAGACCTAACTGTATTTTCTCCCAACAGCAAGTTGCATAATAAAAAAAAAGTGTGCCATTTGTCTGTGACGTACTGTTGGATTATTATTTTATAGTACAATTTATCTGAGATTTTGAGTGATTTTGGGCATGGCAAGTTTGGTCACAGCAACTGAAGATCTCTGTATAGTACTGCCTGAATGGCAAATAATGCAAGTAAATGGGGTCATGTTACGACTAATCAATTGCCCCAACCACAACCTGACAATCACAAAAAATAAATAAAAAAATCCAATGCTTCTGGATTTTTTTGGGCAATTTTCATGTTGCCATCACAGCAATTTTCCAAGTTGCAACATGACCCCTATTCACTTGAATTAGGTTGCCAGGCTGCAGTGCTACACAGTAATCTTTGGTTGTATGACTCTCGTGGTGTCGCGAGTTTTAGAAATGTGACATGACCAAAAATATTTGTGCAACTTGTCTGCAACTTGCTGTTGTGTAACTATTTTAAAGCTGAGATTTGGCCAAATTGCAGAAGCGGCGCAGGCAAGACAAACACAACTTAATGATGCAAGTTGCATGCGACTTGTGACCAAAAATTCACCATTTTTGGATTTTTTGTTAGTCACGTCATGGCAGGTCAATTGTCGCAATTGTTGCACCACAGTCTTCATTGTTACACGACATGAAGCCCTAGCCTAGTGTGATATCATGGTCACATCATCATCATGTGACCTAAAACTTATTGGAGAGATCCTGCCACCCACGTAGTGCTTTTTGTCCATAGAAAATATTTGCCAGTCTGGTGGCAATCATGGCTGACTCTATTTTCGTGGACAGATAATGGAATAACAATAATGGAAACACAAGTATCTAAGGATTATGTTCATCCCTCATAATATCAGTATTAAGGCATTTTGCAGAATATTTAATATTATTTATTATTTTCTGTCTCTACGAGCTTGGATTAGTTCCCGTTATAATGTGCATTTGTATTTCATCTTTTGTCACATTGGTGCATTTATTGGACAGAGTAAGATCCTTAATGGATGCATCAATAATAAATGTCATTCTGACAGTTACAATGTTTTCCACATGTGAATATTTTATATGATGTTTTTTTTTTCTCTCTGTGCTTTTAAAAGGAAGAAATAATGAATTCATATGGTAAAGCCATCCTTCCAGACAAGCCCCGAGCTCTGTAACCTCTCAGCTGCTGGTTGATCCATATAACAGGGCTCAGTATTCGATGAATGCAAGGGAACATTTATCAGGATGGCTCTGCCAAGAAGAGGGTTGATTCGAATCGTCTGAAATGGAAACACGGCACAAAACATTGATTATGTTCCCCTTGAAAGTTGTTTGTGTGCCTGATGGAAGTTTTAGGTAAAATGTAGAAGAAACAGAGATCAAACTATTATCTGCTAAAGTCCTATGCAAGCTGTCTGCAGCGCGCTCAATCCAATTAACCACAAGCAGCAGACTAAAAATGTCCAGATCAATTCTGAGTCAGGGTTAATATTCAATCCATAATCACATTAATGACAATCTGCCCATAATTAGCTATTTGATAATCCCTGGGAGCTCGGCAAAGACTATTCTATTACCAGGCAGCTGTTTTGCCACCTAAACCTTTACTCACAGAGGACCCCATGACACTATTGTGGTGTAAGTAAGCCTTTACAGTAAGAGCATTCTGCCCTAGGACCGCAGGGGCTGGTTTACAGTACAATAAGCGCTAGCAGAAAATATTATTTTCTAGCAAGATACCATACCACTAATCCTCCCAGGCTTAATCATACCCGTGACACAATCAGTAAATTACATCTCTTGATCTCTTACATCTCCCGAGACTCGGTATGTAAGCTGTCAAAATCCAATAATGATAATAACAACCTGTTCATTAATGAACTAATCAGAGCAAACAGAAGAGATCTGCCTTATAACGAGAGGCTTAGAGTATTGAGGCTGAACTGAGATGTTTGCCCTAATTTAGGGAGCTCTTCATATTACCTATGATGTGAAGTAAAACAGATACTGCTCCACAACATGTGTGATACACTACACATCCATTAACCGCTTCCTTTTTTATACGCCAACCTGATTGTTTGGCAAAAACAATGCAGACATGCCAAATTAAAGCATTGTTTGCGCCAAACAATTCCTTTTTTTCTGACATCCTTGACATTTCCTGGTTTTAAACTAGAAGCTGACATGGTCAGCTTTTGTCAGTCTTGTAGATACATTTAGATACATATATCTTTTAGATACATGTAAGTGCCCTTACATGTGGCGGAGAATTCCACCAGAAAATAAGCCATATAAAGACCTCGCCCATGTTATTCTCTGGGGCTGAAAAATGTCAATACCTGCCCTGTGTTTCACTGAATAATGCATTCTGATCTGTACGTAAAAATGCACCACAAACTTATTTTAAAAGTCCGCTCCTGCGTATTTTCTGGTGGATTTTCCGCCACGTGTGAAGGCACTATTGTGAAGCTGAAATCCACTGGTGACAAGAGTGGAGCAGATTAGACCAATTTAAGAGTTTTTTATTGGACGGATTCTTGGCACATTATAGACACATTTTCAGGGCATGTGGATACATTTTGTGGTGTAAACTAAGCCAACAACTACATGGTATAAACTACATAGTCTAGCATCAGCCACTATAATAAATTTGTCACATTTACAAATTAGACAAGAATAGTAAATCTGGGTCACTGTAGCCATTTTCTCGATCTCTTTGTAGATTTACAACACCACAGCTTCATCTGCATGCTAGTAGTTTGGAGGGCAGTCACAAAAAGGGTGAGGTATAAAAATGTCTTCTAGAAGTCATTTCCCAGAACAAATGTATCTGATGAGCGACTCTCATGACTTTTTTTTTGACAGTCTATGAGAAATAGAAAACAGGCTGCCATACATTTCTAACATGTCTATGTACTAAGAACTTGTTGCAGATATAGAAGACTGTAACGGACAATAGTTGTGAAACCACTGTGCCAAATAAACAGTTTGGTTTTGGGCAATTCCTATGAGCGTTGTGCTGGCGGACCTCTGTACAAGGATCTAGACTTGTCTGCAGGGGAGCCATCAGACCACTACCTCTTGGAATAGTCCCAGTGTAGTAGGCGGCAGAACATCGGGGGTAGAGACACTGGTGCAAAGCACCAAGGGGTCAGACTATACTTGTAGTGAGAAAACAGGCTAAGGTCATGGCAACCAGAGTTCATGAGTATCTGTGAAACAAGTCCCATGTCAGGGCAGGCAACTGAGAGTCAATACAGTAAACAGGCAGTAGTCAGGACCTTAAATAGACATAGATAGCCAGCCATAGGCGGGAACAAATTGAGCTACATTCAAACTTGCGCTTTCCCTTCCCGCTATTCACATCCGTCATAGGATCTCAATAGCGGGGGAAACGCTTCCGTTTTGTCCATGGGGACAAAACTGAACTGAACGAAACAGAAGGCATCAGAATGTATTCCGTTCGGTTGCGTCCCCATCACGGACAGAATAACGATGCAAGCAGAGTTTTTCTGTCCGCGATGTGGTGCGGAGCAAGATGGACCCGTTCTGACACAACGTAAGTCAATGGGGATGGATCCATTTTCTCTGACACAATCTGACACAATAGAAAACAGATCCGTCTCCCATTGACTTTCAATGGAGTTAATGACGGATCCGTCTTGGCTATGTTAAAGATAATAAAACCGGATCCCTTGATAACGGATGCAGGTGGTTGTATTATCAGAACGGAAGCGTTTTTGTTGATCCAAGACGGATCCAGCAAAAATGCTGGTGTGAATATAGCCTTAGTGTGCACACTAGTTGGCCCTTTAAGAGCCAGCAGAAACACACATACGGACCCTAAGGGCAGAGGAAGAGGGCCTGGTAGGAGCACATGGACCAGCAAGAACAGGAGAAGCAGGTCAGGGCCAGCAAGAAGACAAGGCTCAATGAGTCCTAGGGCACCTGTGCTTGCCTGAAGGAGCTGGGCAGCTGCGGGCATGGGTCACAAACATAACACACACAATGATTGTTTTAATCAGAATAACAAATAAATAATAATAACACTAAATCTCTCAAGCTTTTATGAATAAAGACCACTTGCATGTTTCATTTTATTCACAGTTTGTTGGCATTATATTTCAAGAGCACATCATTTTCTTTCATAGGTAGGATAACATTTTTGTCACACTCACTGGGTGCTGTCCTCACAGCTGCTGCCAGGTTCCATCTGTTGTCCACTCTGCTGGTCTCTCCATTTCGCATCCCACTTGATGCCGCAATTTGCCGTTTGCCCAGATCTTCTGCCTGTCTACTATAACAAGGGAAATCTTCCAGACCTGACCTTCAGCAGTCTAAATACTCTGTCCACTTTTTCTTGAAGGATTTCTTGCAGGGGTCCAGATCACTGTACAAGGTTTCAAGTGGGAAAATCAGGAAAATGTCATGACCGGCGTGCCGATCACATACGTGACGCAAAGGGAGGGAAATGGGAAGGCCCTGTCCAAGGGAGAGGGAAAGGTGATGACCCCTAACTCACCTTGAGGCTGGCACCGGACTGCCCTGCCGTCCCTAGATGGGTTTCTCACCCGTACGCCGATCACGTGCCTAAACCCTGGCTTTCCCTGAGATGAGCCCTACGTAGTGAACGGGGCGGTGGGATCACTAGTCCGCACCACTAACTCTAAAGGGAAACACCAAGGAGAGGACAGACAATACAGACAAACATATAATCCCAGGTGGGCGACAACAGCAGACAATAAAAGCCCAACAGGGATCCGGAGGGTAACACTCTGGAACAACAACCAGGAATCACAGCTACTCAGCTCCAGTGGATCAGTATAGAAGTCCAGGCAGGAAGCTCTATATCTGGCAACCAGAGAAGTGGGAGATGGGAATATAAGGAGGTTGGGATTGCCGGACAAGAAACAGCTGAGCAGGAGAAGCTACGGATCCCTGAGTGAGCCAAAAAGGGTTGCAAGGCAAACCCAGAAAGCTACCATTAAGAAACAGCACTATCTTTAGACATAGAGCGCGCAGCCACCCGCTGCGACTTCCCAGTGGCGTCGCCAGAGGGGGCCACGGCCCCCCCTACATCATGCTGTGCCCCCCCATGTGCCCCCCCAACTAAAATGACCCCCCCCCCCCCCAAGTGAGCAGCCGCCGCCGGGCACAGGGAGATGAGCGCTTCCATTGCGCTCATCTCCATTGTAAACTGTCTGTGCCAGCGGAGGTGCAGGGGAGGGAGAGGCGTGTCCCTTCCCTTTCCTCTGATAGGCTGCAGGCAGGCACCGAAGTGGAGGAGAGGCCCCGCCCCCTAATTACTCCTGTTTACCTTTCTAAAGCTAAAGGACCTTTGATGATGTCATCACAGGTCCTGTAAGGGAACTGCACAGTGTAAAGTGTAGTTCCCAGGTTAGAACAGTGCATCTGCCAGGACCTGTGATGACATCATCTTCAACATCACAGGTCCTGCAGAATCTAGCAAAGGAACTGCACCAAAAATGGTGTAGTTCCTAGGTTTCAAAGGTACATCTGCCAGGACCTGTGATGACATCATCACAGGTCCTTCAACCCCTAACAGCAAGTATTATAAGTTCACAAGCAGCTCTGCATTGATCCATACAGACTGGAATGGAGAGGTAAGAGGAGGTCCTCCACTTTTCATCATTTACCTCCCCTCCATGCCCTGTTTTTACTCATTGCTCACTCATGTATACTACTTCAGACAGTTACCACTACCTCATGTACCTCACAGTGACTATAATGCATAACTGACCACATATTTCTATAAACACTGCATCTACAATATTATACCTTCTATGTTTCACATCAATACACTGCTCTGTATATATATATATATATATATATATATATATATAGATACACACACATACATGCACACACACTGCATATATTACACAGTATTATACATGCAATATGTACAGATATATAGTATATACCGCAGTGCACTGATATGTGAGGTACAAGGTATAATAGATGCTGTGTGTACAGATATCAGTACACTTCTGTATATACTATATATGTGAGGTACGAGTTATAATAGATGCAGTGTGTACAGATATATAGTATATACAGCGGTGTACTGATATCTGAGGTACGAGGTGTCAATACACTGCTGTATTTACTATATATCTGTACACACTGCATCTATTATACCTCGTACCTCACATATCAGTACACTGCTGTATATACTATATACCTGTACACACTGCATCTATTATACCTTGTACCTCACATATCAGTGCACTGCTGTATATACTATATACCTTTACACACTGCATCTATTATACCCTGTACCTCACATATCAGAACACTAGGGAATATACTATATACCTGTACACACTGCATCTATTATACCGCGTACCTCACATAACTGTACACTGCTGTATATAATATACATCTGCATCTATTATACCTCTTTTGTGTGCCAGGGCTGTTTTGTAATCCCATTCCGGCCCTGATGGCATAAATTATAAAACGCAGCAGCAAGAATAGTTCATGGAACAAAGGGAGGGGCTATAAAAGGGGAATGGGGGCCCAATTTAGATTCCTGCTATGGGGCCCAGTGATTTTTATGTACGCCCCTGGCTGCAGGCACTAGGCCGGCAGCCTATCAGAGGCCGGCGCAATGACGTCATCGTGCCGCCTGAGCCTTACATTACAGCGTGGGACACAGGAAGAGGCTGCATCGCATCGCTGACACTTAGGTAAGTATAAGTGTTTTTTTATTTTTTATTTTTACAATAGTGTTACTGGCACATTGGGGGGGCTTATTACAAAACTGGCACATGATGATGGGGGGGACTTTATACTGGCACATGATGATGGGGGGGAACTTTATACTGGCACATGATGATGGGGGACCTAATACTGGCACATGATGATGGGGGGACTTAATACTCGCACATGATGATGGGGGGACTTAATACTGGAACATGGGGGGGCTTAATACTGGCACGTGATGGGGGGCTTATTACTGGCACGTGATGGGGGCTCATTACTGGCACGTGATGGGGGCTCATTACTGGCACGTGATGGGGGGCTCATTACTGGCACGTGATGGGGGGCTTATTACTGGCACGTGATGGGGGCTCTTGTTACTGGCACGTGATGGGGGCTTATTACTGGCACATTGGGGGGCTCTTGTTACTGGCACGTTATTGAGGGCACTTATTACTGGCACATTATTGGTGGGCACTATAGGGGCATCTACTGAGGCCACAAAGAAGGGGTGTTTTATATGGGGGGCTCTGTACAGTAGCATTTTATACTGGGACACATTATGGTGGGTACTATGGAGAAGGGGAGAGAGGAGTACTATGGAGTCATCTACGGGGGGCACTAAGAAGGGGTATTTTATACTTGCAAATTATGGGGGACACTGAGGGCATCTACTGGGGCACGATATATGGGACATTTTATACTGGTACATTATGGGGGGCACTAGCAGGAAGGGGGGAGAGGAGCACTATGGAGGCATTTACTGGTGCACTATATAGTGGTATTTTATACTGGCACATTATGGGGGAAATTAGCTCAACTGGGGCATAAGGGGGTATGTTTTGCACATTATAAGGAGAATTATTTCTACTGGGGGGAATTATGGTGGGTTTTATTACTCCCCCATGGTATGACCCCCTAGTAGCAGCACCAGCCTCTCTCTGCTCTGCTATCCCTCTGCCCCTTCTCCAAATCCTTATTATGAAATCTTTCTCATTAGGATAAAACACAACATCAGCTCCGCCGAGCCCCCGGCCAAGTGTTGAAGTGGTGTCCGAGATCCCCAAGGGCCAAGCCAAGTAACTGTACGTTGAAATATGTTTATTTTATATATGTACACTCCTGTGAGAGGCGGGGAGGGAGATCTGTGGATGACACTGTTATAGGGAGGGAGATCTGTGGATGACACTGTTATAGGGAGGGAGATCTGTGGATGACGCTGTTATGGAGGGGGAAATGGGGATGACACTGTCATGGGGTGGATCTGTGGATGACACATATAGCATAAGATGCTATATACGGTATGTGGCATCCACAGATCCCCCCCATAGCAGTGTCATCCACAGATCCCCCTCTCTATAAAAGTGTCATCCACAGACAGCTGGACTTTTCTTCCCTGTTGCGGTTTTAGGAATTGGGTAAAGTATTGCAGCATTTCTAAGCGTACTTGTGTAAATGTATCGTTGTTATAGCTGCCCCCCCTACTTTTGTCCTGGCCCCCAGTGTGCCCCCCCAAAATTTGAAAGCTAGAGACGCCACTGCGACTTCCTGACCCCGGGTATAACGGAGTCAGACGTGGCTCTTGACACCCTCGTGACAGAAGTGCTTTAGACTCAACTCCTCTGGTTAGCCCTAAGCCAAGTCCATTGCAACCCAGAGGGGTAGGCCTCTTGTCAATTTGTATACAGTGATAAGTAAAAACCATTTTTATATTACAAAGCTGTCTTAATATGAGCCTAGAATTACAAGGCAAAATAAAGTTGCTTGAGAATTGTGGTAATATATTGGTCATGTAAGGGCCTGTAATCTCTCTTAGTGTCTATTTTAGTAAATACTTGTGTTCCCCATAAAATACTTTTGGGTCATCTTTTCATAGAACACTGCATTGTGTCATTCCTTGGTATTTCCTACTAGAAATGTATCAATACATTGATAACTGGGTATTACCATTCCCTTTTGTCAAGGGGATGTGTGCCAACAGGTCCTCTTAATAATATCCTTTATTTATATAGCGCCAACATATTCCGCGGCGCTTTACAATTCAGGGGTTCATGTACAAATTGTATAACAGCATCAGACAAGTCAATAATTACTACCTCTTGAAGTGGTATGAGTTTTATGATTGTCATAAGATAAAACACAACTTTTTCCCTCTAAGAATAAGTAAGGAAAACTTGTGACTGTAATTGTAGCACACATTTACATCAATTTGCTTAAAGTTTATAGTTTCTCCTTGTTTCAATCCTACACACAAGCACTGCAAAGGTCCATAAGAAGTAGGTCCTCTTCACACACCTGCTTGCAGCTTTGACATGCAAAGTTTATTATACTCACAAGATTAAAAATATAAAAATACACTGAAATAAAATATCCAAAATCCCTCTGTAGGGCATGCCCAGCTCGGGTTTTGCTCCAGCTTCATCAGGGGAATTGCTTGCGACATCATGTCACCAGGTAGTCATATACTTCTGTTACAATCTCCTTCTATTTAGACTGAATTGTATATTGTGTTTTGTTAAGATTGTTGCCACTACTGCTATTTTTTGTGTGAGCTTATACCACCCAGTCAAAAAGAACAAAAAACAGACACGACACACACAAAAGAACCCACATAAAACATTGCCAACATAACATAGTACATAACATAGTAACATAGTACATAAACAGTAAATATTACAATTTTGCTAGACTTACTAAACAATTACCTTTCATGTACGTACTACAATTTAGCTGGTGATTACGGTAGAAATTCTGACCATAAAGTATTTATGTAAAGTTGTAGTAGAGAAGTAAATAAATGCATGAAGCCATAAGTCGGCGATCAGCAACCTCTGACACTCCTGTTGTTGTGAAACTACAATTCCCAGCATGCAAACCTACTAGGCTGTTCTAAAAATCCCCATAGAAGTGAACAGAGCATGCTGGGAGTTGTAGTTTCACAACAGCTGGAGTGGTGGAGGTTGCTGACTCCTATTGAGTTTTTGTGGCAATTTTCCATCTTAAGTCAAGAGTGGATCAAAAAAAGAAGGAAAATATCAAGAAAGAACTCTCCTTTGTATTCACTCTTTTATTTGGGTTAAAAAAAAAAAAACCCACAAAAACTACATGTGTGATCCCAGTCTTAAAACATAAGAATTATACGTGGGTTGCAAAAAAAAAAAAAAAAAGGCAAGTAACAATTCTTTTGTGAAATATTTGGAAGGAATTTTGTAAAACACGTTCCTTAGATATCGACATTAAATGTTGAGATGCAAGCATTGTTCTAGTCCATACAGATGGTCTGCAAACTCTTCTTACTGACGACAATAGGAGTTCCCATCTGCTTTAATTTCATAATGGGTTTAATCCTCAACCCCATCTGCACCTCATGATCCCATTACAGAATGACTTGATAATATATTGCCCCACCACGTTAGAATATAGAACTCATGAATCTTGGAATACATACATTTGCTGAAATTTATCATATTGTACATCACACCCCTAATTTACTAATGCTTACCAGCAAAAACATAGGGGTATTGAATAGAGATGAGCGAATTTCATGTTATGAAATTCGTTCACACTTTGTTTGGTGGTAAAAGCAGAATTGCGTTATCACGGACCATAACGCAATTCTATGCCTTTAGAGGCATTCCGTTATTCATTCCGTCATAATACAAGTCTATGGGCTGCAAAACGGATCCGTCCCGTTTCCCTTATGCAGCCCATAGACTTCTATTATGACGGAATGAATAACGGCTATGCATTCCATCATAAAATTGCGTTATGCTCTGTGGTAACGGAATCCATAACGCAATTCTGCTTTTACCACAAAACGAAGCGTGAGCGAATTTCAAAATATTAAATTCGCTCATCTCTAGTATTGAAGCATCAGACAGTCATAAGAAGTACTCAAAGATTCCTCTATACATACATCAGAGATAGGCCTCATGCACACGACCGTTGTGTGCATCCGTGTCCGTTGTTCCGTTTTCCGTGATTTTCTGCGGACCCATTGACTTTCAATGGGTCCGTTGAAAACTCGGAAAATGCACAGTTTTTCATCCGCGTCCGTGACCCGTGTTTCCTGTCCGTCAAAAAAATAAGACCTGTCCTATTTTTTTGACGGACAATGGTTCACGGACGCATTCAAGTCATGGGGGCCGTGAAAAAACCCGGATGCACACAAGATTGTCACCCGCGTCCGTGATCCGTGTCCGTAGGCTACTTTCACACAGACGGATCCGCAGATCCGTCTGCATAAAAGCTTTTTTAGATCTGAGTTTTCACGAAGTGAAAACTCAGATCCGACAGTATATTCTAACACAGAGGAGTTCCCATAGTGATGGGGACGCTTCAAGTTAGAATATACTAAGAACTGTGGACATGACTGCCCCCTGCTGCCTGGCAGCACCCGATCTCTTACAGGGGGCTGTGATCCGCACAATTAACCCCTCAGGTGCCGCACCTCCCTCCCCAGTTTTAAATTCATTGGTGGCCAGTGCGGCCTCCCTCCTTCCCCTGTATTACATTCATTGGTGGCCAGTGCGGCCCCCCTCTCCCCCCTCCTAATTAAAATCCCCCCCCCATCATTGGTGGCAGCGGAGAGTTCCAATCGGAGTCCCAGTTTAATCGCTGGGACTCCGATCGGTAACCATGGCAACCAGGACGCTACTGCAGTCCTGGCTGCCATGGTTACTTAGCAATTTTAGAAGCATTATACTTACCTGCGCTGTCTGTGACCGGCCGGGCGCTCCTCCTACTGGTAAGTGAAAGGTCTGTGCTATAAGCAATGCGCCTGTGCCTGTGCCTGTCTGGCGCCTGTGCCGTACCTGTCTTCAGTCGGCGCAGGCGCACTGAGAGGAGGACGCTCGCTCGGCCGCTCCTTCCTCAATGCGCCTGCTCCGGGTGTAGATGTGATGTCATCTGCACAGGCGCATTGAGGATGGAGCGGCCGAGTGAGCGTCCGCCTCTCAGTGCGCCTGCCCCGACTGAAGACAGGTACGGCGCAGGCGCCAGATTTTGATTGCAAACAGGGCCAGCAGAGAAAGATCCCGTCCGCTGGCCCTGTCAATCAACATGCGGAGGGGGCGTCATTATGATAGGAGGATGCGGCTGCTACCAGCAAGTAGCCGCCCTATTTGCTGGTAGCAAGGTAATTTGCATATTTTAAAAGTAAGTTTTTAACAGAATCTGCTGAACCAAAATGATTAATCACATTATGTATGCATAAATCGCAGTATAGGGATTATAAGTAACCAAAAAAAAAAAAAATGTTTAGTGGGGTGACAGAAGCCCTTTAAACTAAGTTCCTACCAGTAACTGTTCTGTACTTGGAACTTGGCTGTCTGTGTGTGGGCGGGCCTTCCCTGGCAGAGTCTGTGGGCTGTGGCTGGCTGCCGCTCGCTCCTTCTTCTCTGCTCTGGGGGCGGAGTTGTGGCAACGTCAGACGCGAAGACGTGCCTGTGCAGCAGCGGCGGCACACTCACAGCCGCTGCTCTTTAAAAGTGGCTGGCAGGCAGAGCGGGGCTAAGAGCTGCTGCGGGGCCCCTCCTTTCCATTAGTCCGGACCGCCCGCTGCCTGGGACTCCATGCGCTTAGCGGAGTTAGCAACAGCCCACCATCACACAGAATTATAGAATAATAGTTAGTTGCGGGCCGGCGCTGGCCAATAGACAATCACAGTCTGCTTAAACTAATAACACACAAAGAATTAAATGTTACCATGTTTTTATTGAACACACCATGTAAACATACACAGTGCAGGTGGAAAAAGTATGTAAACCCCTAGACCAGGCATGGCCAACCTGCAGCTCTCCAGCTGTTGTAAAACTACAACTCCCACCATGCCCTGCTGTAGGATAATAGATGTAGGCAGTCTGGGCATGCTGGGAGTTGTAGTTTGGCAACAGCTGGAGAGCCTCAGGTTGGCCATCCCTGCCCTAGACTAATGACATCTCCAAGAGATATTTGGAGTGAGGTTTCAGCCAACTGGAGTTCAATCAATGAGATGAGATTGAAGGTGTTGTTTACAGCTGCCCTGCCTTATAGAAAACACACACCAGTTCTGCTTTTCACAAGAAGCATTGCCTGATGTGAATGATGCCTCGCACAAAAGAGCTCTCAGAAGACCTACGATTAAGAATTGTTGACTTGCATAAAGGAAAGGGTTATAAAACTATCTCCAAAAGCCTTGCTGTTCATCAGTCCACAGTATGACAAATTGATACGATATGTAAAACACTAAACAAGAATGGATTTCATGGGAGGATACCACAAAGGAAGCCACTGCTGTCCAAAAAAAACATTGCTGCAAGTTTACAGTTTGCACAAGAGCACCTGGATGTTCCACAGCAGTACTCGCAAAATATTCTGTGGGCAGATGAAACCAAAGTTGAGTTGTTTGGAAGAAACACACAACACTATGTGTGGAGAAAAAGAGGCACAGCACACCAACATCAAAACCTCATCCCAACTGTAGTATGGTGGTGGGGGCATCATGGTTTGTGACTGCTTTTCTGCGTCAGGGCCTGAACGGATTGCTATCATCGAAGGAAAAATGAATTCCCAAGTTTATCAAGACATTTTGCAGGAGAACTTAAGGCCATCTGTCCACCAGCTGAAACTCAACAGAAGATGGGTGTTGCAACAGGACAACGACCCAAAGCATAGAAGTAAATCAACAACAGAATTGCTTAAACAGAAGAAAATACGCCTTCTGGAGTCAACCCGATTGAGATGCTGTGGCATGTCCTCAAAAAAGCTATTCACACCAGACATCCCAAGAATATTGCTGAACTGAAACAGTTCTGTAAAGAGGAATGGTCAAGAATTACTCCTGACCGTTGTGCACGTCTGATCTGCAACTACAGGAAACGTTTGGTTGAAGTTATTGCTGCCAAAGGAGGTTCAACCAGTTATTAAATCCAAGGGTTCACATACTTTTTCCACCTGCACTTTGAATGTTTACATGGTGTGTTCAATAAAAACATGGTAACATTTAATTATTTGTGTGTTATTAGTTTAAGCAGACTGTGATTGTCTATTGTTGTAACTTAGATGAAGATCAGATCACATTTTATGACCAATTTGTGCAGAAATCCATATCATTTCAAAGGGTTCACATACTTTTTCTTGCAACTGTATGCTGCAGCCTACTGGCCATAAACTTAGCAAATAGTTTAAAATCTGAATTAAGAAGGGTTAGGGGTCGATAGGATCCTACTAAAGAGTGGTCTTTTCCTGGCTTTGGGAGAATTGTGATACATGCCTCAAATTCTTCAGCGATTTTTTTTGGAAGAAATTATGCTATTAAATAGCTTACAGAGATGAGGTCCCAGAGAGGTACTGAGCACCCTATAATATTCATTACTGAATCCATCAGGACCTGGGGATTTAGATAATTATAACACTTCCTCTAAACTAATAGGGGCATTTAAAACTGTTCTCTGGTCCTCAGATAATTTAGGCAACTGTGCCCGCTGCAAAAAGGTCAAGTTGTCTGCCTCATGATCAAGAGACTGATCATAGAGAGATGCACAAAAAGTCTTAAAGGGCTTCTGTCACACCCCAACCCCCAATTTTCAGTTTTTGACTTATTATATTTGTTAATGTAAGCAGATTCCATATATGCCCCTCTTACCTCGGGCAGTGCAGTAATTACAGTAAAAAACGTACTTTTATTATATGTAAATTTCTTCACTACCAGCAAGTTGGATGGACTTGCTGGTAGCCGCCGCATCCTCTGTTTGAAAAAACGCCCCCTTCTCCACTTGATTGACAGGGCCAGCGAGCGCTCTCCTCCTCTCGCTGGCTCTGCCTGCAGCCTCAAATCATGCGCCTGCGCCGTACCGGTCGTCATTCGGCGCAGGCGCTCTGAGAGAAGGACGGCCGCTCCTTCCTCAGTGTGCCTGCGCCGATAACGTCAGCCCTACACCCGGAAGAGAGGTCTTCTCTTCCGGGTGTAGGGCTGACATCATCACTAATGTCTTTAGGATATGTCAGCATGAAACCTAATTGGTATTTCAAAGCTGTGACTCTCTTTGAAGCCCTAAATGGTCTAGTGAGAGAAGCCTATAGCCTTCCTGTTTTGTTTCCTCAACGATAGTATTTATGTTTTTGGTAATTTAAATCGGTAAAAGTTTTTTCATGGGGCAACATATCTTCAGAAGCTTTTGCATCCAAGTAACTACAGAATGTTGGAGATGCCATGGATGAAAAAGATTTAATTGGTCCATGAGCAACTGTATAGGATTATGAGTAGACGCATGTGGAACGGATGTGGTGCTTGACCTATCCATAACCAAATCCTGGACTATTTTAAAATCACAGGTTAGATACATCCCAGCTACAGATAACTTCCAAAAGAGAAGGAAAAAAAAGAGGGACTAGGCATGATGGGAGCATAAACATTCACTAAACAGTAGAGAGTCCCTTCAATACACACTTTAATCATAAGGTACCTTTCTGCTGGGTCTTCAGGGGTATTCAAAGTGTTCATGTCCTGAACTTGAGAATTAAAAAGAATAGCCACTCCCCTATTTTTCTTGGCAAAAGATGCATTAACACACGTGGCAAATCTTCTGCTATGCAAAAGAGGATGGTTATTGTTAAGCCAATGGGTCTCCTGTAAAAAGACTATATGTGGGTTTAAGTGTTGTAGATAGTTCAGAATTTTCCTGCATTTAAACGGAGAATTCAGCCCATAAACATTCCATGTACACTACTTCAAGGTAGTAATCTTGAATGTAGCGGATACTGTAAAGGTAGCCATTTAACCAAAATAAAACCAAAATGTATGCAGAGACCCAACCTGTCCCAGAGAGCAGGCAAGGTCCCCAAGCGAGCAACAGCTCCAACATGAAATAGCGCACAGGACTGAAACCCCATAGAAACAAAAAACAAACCCTATCCTTCATCAGAAGAACAGAACATAATAAATGTCAAAGTAAACCTAGAAACAAAAGCAACAGGTTAGAAAAAAACTACATAACTCAATTACAAATGTCGCCATCATGTAGAGGGAGGAGTAGATGCAGGTAAAGCACGACAGGGTGGACAAAGAAGTTTCAGGGCCTTTTAAGGATCCTCAAACAACCATACTTTTGCCATCCAAATAGTGCGCACTTCTACTATGACGGATCAGCAAAAAGCACTAGTGTGAAAGTAGCCTTAGGATTTTGGAGTGTTTCTGTTGGAATTTTTGCCTATTCATCCAGAAGAGCATTTGTAAGGGCAATATCGGGCAAGAGGGTCTGGCTCCCAATCTCTGTTCTAGTTGATCCCAAAGGTGCTGGATGGTGTTCAGGTCAGGGCTCTGTGCAGGCCAGCCAAGTGTTTCCACACCAAACTCACCCAACCATGTGTTTTTATAATTTGCCTTGTGCATGGGGGCACAGTGGCCCTGGAAGAGAAAAGGGCTTTCCCCAAACTGTTCCCACAAAGCTAGAAGCATACAATTGTCCCAAATGTCTTGCATGCCGAAACATTCGCTACGACTAAGAGGCCTAGACCAACCTTTGAAAAACAATCCCATACCATTATCCCTCCTTCACCAAACTTTACAGTTGCCACAAAGCAGTTAATGCTCTCCTGGAAATTGCCAAACCCAGACTCGTCCACCAGACTACAAAAAAAGGAAAAATAATACAGCACCCTAGGCCCAGTGGTAGACTGGTACACACCCAGGTGGGAGCTGTGGTCAAACCAGTTCCTAAATAACAGTCCAAAAAAGAAAGGAAGGCTGCACTCATGGTTGCAAGTGATGAAGCATGGAGTCTTTATTACATACACTGCCCGTCCCAAAAAAAAGCATTTGCTGTGGTATTGTTTCGATAAGCTTCTGCAATGTCACAAGATTTATTTCCATCCAGTGTTGCATTCATTTTTCACCAAGATCTTGCATTGATGATGGTAGAGTCTGACTGCTGCACAAAGCCTTCTCCAGCACATCCCAAAGATTCTCAATGGGGTTCAGGTCTGTGGTGGCCAATCCATGTGTGAAAATGATGTCTCATGCTCCCTGAACCACTCTTTCACAATTTGAGCCCGATGAATCCTGGCATTGTCATCTTGGAATATGTCTGTGCCATCAGGGAAAAAAAAATCCATTGATGGAATAACCTGGTGATTCAGTATGTTCAGGTAGTCAGTTGACCTCATTCTTGGAGCACATACTGTTGCTGAACCTAGACCTGACCAACTGCAGCAACCCCAGATCATAGCACTGCCCCCACAGGCTTGTACAGTAGGCACTAGGCATGGTGGGTGCATCACTTCATCTGCCTCTCTTCTTACCCTGATGCGCCCATCACTCTGGAACAGGGTAAATCTGGACTCATCAGACCACATGACCTTCTTCCTTTGCTCCAGAGTCCAATCTTTATGCTCCCTAGAAAATTGAAGCCTTTTTTTCTGGTTTGCCTCACTGATTAGTGGTTTTCTTACGGCTACACAGCTGTTCAGTCCCAATCCTTTGAGTTCCCTTCGCATTGTGCGTGTGGAAATGCTCTTACTTTCACTATTAAACATAGCCCTTAGTGCTACTGTTGTTTTTCTTCGATTTGATTTCACCAAACGTTTAAGTGATCGGCGATCACGATCATTCAGGATTTTTTTCCTGCCACATTTCTTCCTCGAATACGATGGGTCCCCACTTCCAGTTTTTAATAATGTGTTGGACAGTTCTTAACCCAATTTTAGTCGTTTCTGCAATTTCCTTAGATGTTTTCTCAAACAGGCTAACATCTTTTCCATGACCACTAGATGTGTCTTTTGACAGGCTGTTTAAGAAATGAGAAGCAACTTATTGCACCAGTTGGGGTTAAATAACTTGTTGCCAGCTGAAAGATAATCGCCCATGCAGTAATTATCCAATAGGAGGCTCATAACTATTTGCTTAGTTAAATCCAGGAGGCAACTTTTTTTTTTGGACAGGCAGTGTATGTCGCAATCCTGATGTTTCGGCTCATTCTTAGGCTTTCCAAGCATGCATACAACTCTACTACCACTAGTATAAATACCCCATAATGATGACACAGGAAGTGTTACCTGTAAACAAACATGTGGAAACACATAGGGCATGCCTACAAATATAGCTGAAAGATAATGACTACTATAAAACTTGTTAGAGTAACAGTATGTAAATACACCTTGACGCCTGGTAGATGGGCCCGACACGTTTAATAAAAAATGTGCGCAAAGAGCTTCTATTTTTTCATTTATAGTAGGTATAATATCACTTTAATTTAGAATGTAATGTTTTTAATACTGTGGAGGGGGCGGGGGGGAGGGCGCACTGCGCCACCAATGTTTTTAATACTGTGGAGGGGGCGGGGGGGAGGGCGCACTGCTCCACCAATGATAATTAATGTTTAATATGCAAATACAGCCGGCGGCAGAAACACATTGCCGGCACCCGACCTCTGACAGGACGCTGTGATCCGCGGCAATTGACCCCTCAGATGCCGCACCTGAGGGGTTAACTGCCGCGGATCAAAGAGTCCTATCAGAAGCAGGGTGCAGGCAATGTGTTTTTGCCGCCACCTGCATTTGTAATGTATTAAATGTTAGTTATCATTGGTGGCGCAGTGGCCACAGCCCCTCCCCTCCTCCTCCCCTCTACGCTCTCATTGGAGGCAGCGGCAGCAGCAGCACAGGGGGAGGGAGAGACTGCTTCCTTCTTCCCTGTGCTGCTGAGAGCAGCGCGATCCATATTCTCTTATACTAGTATCGATAAAAGATACTAGTATTGATAAAAGACAAATCCCAGTATCGTATCGATACCGGGCTAAAAGTATCGATTGGGTATCGAAAGTTCGATACCCGAAACAACCCTATGTGCAAGTCTAAATTTTCTTGTAGTAAGTAAATACAGTGATCCTTCAAGATACAATGGCCTCAGGAATCAGGATACAATATTTTCAACATACAATGGTCTTTTCTGACCCATCGTAAGTTGAAACCAGACTCAACATACAATGCGTCAGTATCAGATCCAACCAATCCAGGCGACTTCTCTGGTAAAATAGCTGTATGTGTTGGTAGTTATCAGCTATTCCTGACTGTTATATGTAAGGACTTGTTTTATCTTAAAGGGGTTGTCCGGGTTCGGTGATTATTAGTAAATAGGCTGCTTTTCACTAACAGCCTACATACATGTGGGTTCTACCTTTATTTCTTTATTCTGATGCCCCCATTCCTCAGACTGGATTTGCGGACCGGAAGTGTTATTTTTGTTCAGCTGGTGACGTACCGGACTCATTACTGGTGTGCTAAGCCTCGTCTTCCGCTTAGCAGAGAGCCCGTTGACGTCACCGGCACAGAGAGGCGTTCTGGAGTGCTCAAGGAGGCTGTTTTGTAGGAGGGAACTGGCATCGCTAGAGAACGCCCCTCTGTGCCGGTTACGTCACCGGGCACAGAGGGGCGTTATTCTGGGCTGAAGGAGGTTGACTTGAAAACAGGGAACGCTGCTGTTTAGCATAGTGCACGCCTCTCATCTGCATGTACACCGCATGAATTCGGTAAGCACGCCTCCCATGTCCTGTAGACACGCTTCCCATGGTTGGGATTGAGACGTCAATCTACAGAGTCGCACTGCCTTGCGGGACCCATAAGGCAGTGCAGCAGGAAATGACATAGAGGGAGCGCTGCAATGTAAACATTACCGAGCGCAGCTTCGGGGACCTGGAGGAGTGAAAAAAAAAAACTGGGAACCTTCAGGGGGACCTTACAGATACATTTAACGGTGAATACTAATGCTAGTTAAAAAGGCTGTGATCCCGGACAACCCCTTTAATTATCAGTTTTCTTTCCTAACTTTTCAATTTATTTTATCTTGGATGACATTTTGGGGCTTTGGAACCGATTACTCAAGTTACAATGGTTTCAACATACAATGGTCGTCCTGGAACCAATTAAAGGGGTTATCCAATATCACAAACAGCCCTCCCATGTGCCGGGCCCCTCAGAGGGAATATACTTACCCCACTCCTGGTCCCCGCACTGCCGCCTCTCCGTGTACACGGAAGAAAACATCCCGTGTCGGGGGGGGGGGGGGGGGAGCAGGCAATGGCAGGCAGGGACGGGGGGAGCCTCTCTAGCATCGCGGGTGACGCTAGGGAGGCTCTTCCCCTCCTGCCATTGGCTGCTTTCCCCCCCCACTGACACTGGATGTTTTCATCCGTGTACAGGGAGAAGCAGCAGCGGCGGTGTGGGGACCAGGAGCGGCGCAGGGAGTGGGGTAAGGCCCCTTTCACACTAGCGTTGTTGGTTCCAGCAGGCAGTTCCTTTGCCTGAAATCCGTATGCAAACTGATAGCATTTGTTTCCGGATCCGTCTGACAAATGCATTGCAGTACCAGATCCGTCTCTCTGGTGTCATCTGGAAAAACGGATCCGGTATTTATCTTTTTCACAGATTTAAAGGTCTGCGCATGCGTAGACCGGGAAACCGGATCCGTTTTTCCAGAAACGTTGGTACCGGATCCGGCATTAATACATTTCTATTGAAATTAATGCCGGATCCTGCAAGTGTTCCGGAGTTTTGGCCGGAGAAAATACTGCAGCATGCTGCGTACTGAAGACATCCTGAACGGATTGCTTTCCATTCAGAATGCATTAGGATAAAACGGAAGCGTTTTTTTCCCATTATTGAGCCCCTAGGAAGGAACTCAATAGCGGAAAACTTTAACGCTAGTGTGAAAGTAGATATTTGTCTCATTTCTTCATGGGGAAGAGCAGACACTAAGGAGAGTATTGGAGCTTTTTCTATTTACAGTCATTCTACTAAACTTTATTAACATAAAATATCAGTACAGACATGTTCTGCACACAGAAGCTGCTGATCACGTGACCCGTGCGCTGCTGCCTCCTGTCTATCTAAATGTCTAGCGGTCATTACTAGACGTCTAAACACGTGACCCCATCCCAGGCGTTCCTTTGCCAGGATGACGTGACGTCATCTTCGCGCGCCTTCGTAGTTGTCCGTCCTAAGCTTTAGACGTCAGCGTCCCGGTCACCTCTGTGCCTGTCATGTATCGAGCGCTGAATCCGTGCACACGGCGGGGGGTGAGTAGCCTGCAGAAGAGGCTTGTTGTACCCGTCCTGGCAGTGTTCTCTAATAATGTTATGTCTCCCCTGTTCAGTCCTCCGCCCTGCGCAGGCTGCTGAGTACTCTGGTTATTGCGGAGCATGACACGCAGCAAGTGACACCTATCACCCTGAGTGCAATCTCTGCTGCCAAGAAGCTGGGAGGGGATGTGACCTGCCTGGTGGCCGGGACTGACTGCTCTAAGGTAGGTTCTCCAGTGCCCGACTTGCTGGCTGGGTCATAGAGCCTGGGTAGTGCCCTTCTGTCCCAGTGTGGCAGCATTTACATATTAGTGCTTGTCACCAGCTTTCTTCTCCCTGAACAGCTAATCTTCCTGCTCATGTGCTGGTACACACCCTGCCCCAGTTTCAGTTCATAAGGCCTAGTTCACACTGAGTTTTATTTTTTGTAAAAAGCATTTACATAGCGTCTCTCAGTTCCTTCCCCCTCTTTTCCTGCTTTTGACTGTGAAGAGGGGTTGTCCGGATGGCTTAGCCCCTTTAATAACCGTGAAACGAATTATGTTTTAATAGACAAATTCACTGCAAGGTACATTGATCACTTCCTTTAAAGGGGTTGTCCGGGATCAAAGTAATTTTTAAAATCATTAATAATCACCTTGACATTACGCAGTAAAGTTATCCTGATGCTGTATATTTTTTTTCATCCCCTTTGCTCCTATGAGTCCCTAATACTGCTGTCAGTATTGTTTACATAGCAGCTCCTGTGCTATGTCATTTCCGGCCACACTACCTTAGGGTCCATTCACACGTCCGTTGTTTCTTTCCTGATCTGTTCCATTTTTTGCGGAACAGATCTGGACCCATTCATTTTCAATGGGTCCTGAAAAAAAATGGACAGCTCAATGTCTGATTTTTTTTTTTCAGGACCCATTGAAAATGAATGGGTCCAGATCTGTTCCGCAAAAAACGGAACAGATCAGGAAAGAAACAACGGACGTGTGAATGGACCCTTATGGGTCCCACAAGGCTGCGTGATTCTGCAGCTGGATCTCACAAGCCTTACCACTCCCCTAATCAGTATTCCGCCTCCTACCACTCATACTCCTCATCAGTATTCCTCCCCTAAAACCACCTTGTTCTAAGCCTACAAGCTGAATGCCTCCCTGCTTCCATGTATCTGCTCTCTAATAGTGGCAGGGAGCGATCGGACTGGCATGTAGGGGCATGGGAGGCGTGGTTAGCACCAATACTGTAGCACATCCCATTCATTGCAAATGACCATGGGAGGCGTGCACTATGCTAAATAGCAAAGTTTTCTTCCTCCAATACAACCTCCTTCTACTCCTAATAACGCTCCTCTATGGCCGGTGATGTCATCGGCAGAGGGGGGGGGCGTTCCTTAGTGAGGCGAGTTCCCTCCTCCAAATACTGCCTCCTTCCCAGACTAACGCCCTCTGTGCCTGGTGATGTCACAGAACGGGATGGTTTAGCTCTGACACTTCCCTCCTACTGACACCCTCCTTGCTAGCTCCAGAACGCTCCTGTGTGCTAGTGACGTCACCGGGCTCCTTGCTAAGCGGAAGAAGAGGCTTAGCACACCAGTAAGGAGTCGGTACGTCACTGAATCTTTGAAAATCGGAACTTCCGGCTGAGAATTTATGAAATAAATACAGGGCATCAGAAAACTCTGGCAAAGGTAGGACAGGAATGTATGTAATATTTATGTGCTTGTTGTACCATTACAACAATGTCCTCAATCCCGGACAACCCCTTTAATGGTGTATAAATACTGTACAACAGTATATACACCGTAGGACATTTATATACACCGTAGGACATGTTGACTAATCTCTCAATTTTAAAATCAGTTTGAGGGTTTAGTAAGAACGCAGAGTGCACCTGTCTTTGCTATTATATTGTTATATAGATGATCACATCCACATAATTGCTATCTTGTGTAGGATGTCTATTGTGGTACTTGTGGTCCGCTGCAGGCATCCTCCACTGTATGCATTTTTGCTGGGGATCGCCATTAGCAACGGGCCGCAAGTGCAGGATTTGCTCCCCTATATATATGCACCACTGCATGTGGGTTTGAGCACGTCCTGCTTGTTTAATACCACGCCATTCTTTTCAGTTTGTATGTATAAATACTGTACAACACTACAAAAATATATGTGGAGGTGACGGGATCAGCAGACAGGAGGGTTACGTGGTAAACTTGACTTTTATTATCTCATAAGTTACGCGTGTCAGGTCCGGAATAGCCCCTACATCAGAACTTCTTGGTCTGAAGAAGGGGCTGGTCCGGCCCTGAAACTTATGAGATAATAAAAGTCCAGTTTATCACTTAACATCCAGTCTGGACCAATCTGGCTGCATCACTGCTGACCCCGTTACCTCCACATTTACCTACCTGGCCCTGCGTGTCTTGAAGGGAGAAGTTTGGCTGCACCAGCTACCGATTCATTCATCGCTATCTTGGGTGTTGCGTTCCCAGCACAACCCGAGCAGATGAGCACCTCCATCAGCGTTCTTCCATGCACATCATACGGTCCTACTGATGCCCCGCTCTCCCTTTCTTTTCTTATACTGCAAAAATGTTATTCACACATGCAGACATGTCATGATTCATTTACTATTTGATGTATCGGACTTGTTACACCTACTGCTTTATTTCCTATTAATGGACATATGCTGATCAGCCATAACATTAAAGGGGTTGTCTGGCCTTAGAGCCAACAATTTCTATAATCCACACTCGAACATAAAAAAAGCAGACTCGCCTGCCTGCAGTCACTCTACTGGTCCATTCCCTGCAGCTTCCTGTCCCCATGGGACAGGAAACTGCTTGGTCCCTTGACCTCAGCAGCCAACCATAGGTGTCAGTGGTCACATAGGCTTGAATGTTATGCCACAGTTGCGATGTAGAGCGATGGGACTGTGGCTAGGTAAGTCAGCTTTTTTGTGTTCAGGGACACAAGTCCATACAGGTTGTTAAATCCAAGGCTGGACAAACCCTTTAAGGCCCCTTTCACACGAGGGAGTTTTCCGTGCAATGCGTGACGTGAACACATAGCACCTGCACTGAAGCCTGACCCATTCGTTTCAATGGGTCTGTGTACATTTTTTTTATTTTTATGCATCAGTTCTGCATTGCATCCAGATTTAATGCAATGTGTTTTTCACAGATGGATGCTAGGAGATGTTTGTAAACCTTCAGTTTTTTATCATGCGTGTGAAAAACGCATAAAAACGCATTGCACCCGCGTGGAAAAAACTGAAACCCTGAACACCATTGCAGACAGAACTGACTGAACTTGCTTGCAAAATGGTGCGAGTTTCACAGAATGCACTCTGAGCCAGTCCGTATCGTTCATGTGAAAGAGGCCTAAGGCCTCTTTCAGACGGGCGTTGCGGGAAAAGGTGCGGGAACATGTGCGATTTTTCCGCGCGAGTGCAAAACATTGTAATGCGTTTTGCACTCGCGTGAGAAAAATCGCACATGTTTGGTACCCAAACCCGAACTTCTTCACAGAAGTTCGGGCTTGGGATCGGTGTTCTGTAGATTGTATTATTTTCCCTTTTATAACATGGTTCTAAGGGAAAATAATAGCATTCTGAATACAGAATGCATAGTAAAATAGTGCTAAAGGGGTTAAAAAAATTTAAAAATAATTTAACTCACCTTAGTCCACTTGCTCGCGCAGCCCGGCATCTCTTCTGTCTCCTTCTTTGCTGTGTGGAGGAACAGGACCTGTGGTGACGTCACTCCGGTCATCACATGGTCCATCACATGATCCATCACCATGGTAAAAGATCATGTGATGACTGGAGTGACGCCACCACAGGTCCTTTTCCTCCACCCAGCAAAGAAGGAGACAGAAGAGATGTCGGCTGCGCGAGCAAGTGGACTAAGGTGAGTTAAATATATTTTTTCTTTTTTTAACCCGTCCAGCGCTATTTTACTATGCATTCTGTATTCAGAATGCTATTATTTTCCCTTATAACCATGTTATAAGGGAAAATAATAATGATCGGGTCTCCATCCCGATCGTCTCCTAGCAACCGTGCATGAAAATCGCACCGCATCCGCACTTGCTTGCGGATGCTTGCGATTTTCACACAACCCCATTAATTTCTATGGGGCCTGCGTTACGTGAAAAACGCACAAAATAGAGCATGCTGCGATTTTCACGCAACGCACAAGTGATGCGTGAAAATCAACGCTCATGTGAACAGCCCCATAGAAATGAATGGGTCGGGATTCAGTGCGGGTGCAATGCGTTCAACTCACGCATCACATCCGCGCAGAATACTCGCCCATGTGAAAGGGGCCTTAGGGTAGAGCCTATCGTGGTAGAAATGCAGTGGCTCTCCATACAGGAAATCGGCAGCATTTTACCATATCAGCAAAGTCGGGTAGATTTAAAAAAAATCTCATCCACGCACTATGGAAAAGTTCCACAATGAAATCTCCACATAAGGCGAGTTGCAATGCAGATTTAGCATCTGCAGCATGTCCGTTTGGGCCTCATGCACACTACCATGTCCGTTTTGCAGACCGCAGTGCGGACCCATTGACTTCAATCCGCTTAATGTTATGGCTGATTAGTGTTTAATGCTTTATTGCCTTTTTAATTGTGTTCTGGTTACATTTGCAGGTAGCAGAGCAGTTGGCAAAAGTCCAAGGGGTTTCCAAGCTGTTTGTTGCTCAGCATGAGGCATACAAGGGTTTTTTGCCAGGTTTGAAGTTTTTTATTTGACTATCTGCTCAGGTTTTTTTGTCATACGTTCTTATCTTTCCTTATTTTTATCTCTTTGATTTCTGTATCTCTCTACGATCTGTAACTTGCATTAATCTGTATTATTAGACTTGAGAACTATGGGCCAGATTTATCATTAGCTCAGGTCAAAATAATGAGGGGAAAAAGTTGCAATCTGATTTTCACGCATGGTTGCCAGGAGATGATGTTAGTAAAATCAATTCACTGTAATATTTTCCCTTATAACATGGTTATAAAGGAAAATAATAGCATTTTTATTACAGAATGCTTACTAAAATGTTGCTTGAGGGGTTAAAAAAAATAAAAACTCACCTTATCCTCTTGTTCGCGCAGCCAACATAGTCTTCTTTCTTTCTTCCTGCAGGATCTGCAAAGGGACCTTTGATGACGTCATCGCGCTCACCATGTTGTGAGCACAGTGACATCAGCGCAGGTCCTGCTGAATGAAGATCCTTCTAGCTTCATTCAGCAGGACCTGTGCTGACGTCACTGTGCTCACCACGTGGTGAGCGCGATAACGTCATCAAAGGTCCTGCAGGAAGAAGAAAGAAGACTATGTCGGCTGCGCGAACAAGAGGATAATTTATTTTTTATTTTTTTTAACCCCTCCAGCCTTATTGTACTATGCATTCTGTAATAAGAATGCTATTATTTTTCTTTATAACCATGTTATTAGGGCAAATAATAAAATGAATAGAACACCTAACCCAAACCTGAACTTCAGTGAAGAAGTTCGGTTCTGGGTACCACATTTCGTTTGTCTCGCGTGCGTGCAAAACGCATTGCACTCGTGCGGGGAAAAAACGCAGAACGCAATTGCAGGCAAAACTGACTGCATTTGCGTGCCTACTTGCGCGGTTTTCCTGCTAAGCACACGCAACGCGTCCGGGACGCCCGTGTGAAAGAGGCCTGTAATGATAAATGTGGCCCAATGTATTCATTCAGTGTTGACGTTTTGTTTTATGACTTTTTTTTTTTTTTTTTTTTTTCAGAGGAGCTGACACCTTTGATTTTGGAAACCCAGAAGCAGTTCAGTTTCACTCACATCTGCGCGGGAGCATCCGCCTTCGGAAAGGTGAGTGGCCTGTTTGATTAATAAACTGACGAGAAGTTATATCTTGATACTCAAGGGTCTCACAAAGGGGATTTCTGGGTCCACAATTGATGGCCCATCCTTTTGCTATATGTCATCAATATCAGATCGGTTGGGGTTCGCCTGTCAGCACCTCGACTGATCAGTTGTTCGAAGGGGCTGCTGTGTTCGGGCGATTCTCTTCATTGTTTACGTTACATGCTGTCTACTATGCTTAGTAGGATTTTTGCGCAGAAAAGCTGCAGTTTAACACCGTATCGGAAAAGTGAATGAGATTTGGCAAATCTCATGTACACTTGGCTTTTTTAATTCCTTGCAGAAATTTACCTGTTGTGCGAATTTTAAAGTCCATAGCATGTCAATTGTTGTCTGTCGAGTGATTTCCTCCATGGACTTCATTAGGGTTGTTAACATTAAACAAAAAGTTTGCACAAAAATCCTCAAAAAATGCACCAAAACTGGGATAACTAGTGGGGATTTCATGCGGATTTTCTGCATACAAATCTGCACTGTGTGAAGGTACCCTAAACAATAAGGTTGCAGTGCTTGCCCGAGTGCCGCTGAGTTGGTTTGCCAATAGTCAGATAATATTGTGAACTGGGAAGGTCCACCGTGAAAACATGTTTTAAATTGTTCCAGTCTATTCATAATAATAAAATAAAAAAATAAAAATGAAGCAATGCAAATCTTCTGAAGAATTATTTATTATCTTGTGTTTACATTCCTATTCCATATGTTTCCATAGTAACAGACTACAAGCCTATGTAGTCTGATCCTACAGTCATATGGTCATCCATCTGTCCCCTATTTCTTGATCATCTATTAAAGGGAACCTGTCACTATGAAAATGCATTGTAAGCTACAGGCAGCATGTTATAGAGCAGGAGGAGCTGAGCAGATTCAGATATTGCTTTATGGGAAATGATTCAATAAAACTTGTACTTTATTCATTTATATCTAGGCTCATTCTGGGTTTTGAAGTCCAGGAGGCGGTTCTATCAGTGATTGACAGCTATTCTGTGTATACATAGTCATAGAGGGAAGGCTGTCTATCACTGATAGGACCAACTTCCTGACTTCAAAGCCCAGAATGACCAGGAATATAAGTGAAAAACAGGTTATACTGAATCTTTTCCCCCAAAACTATACATCAATCTGCTCAGCTCCTCCTGTTGTATAACATGCACTGCATTTTGTGATGACTGGTTCCCTTTAACCCCTTCAAGCGATAGCCAGTTTGGACAAAATGCCGGAGCCCCATCTTTAAAATCTGACGTGTCAGTGTATGTTTTTACCAAAGCCATTCTGAGATTGTTTTCGCGTGACACATCATACTTCATATTAGTGGTGATTTTGATTTGATACATTTTACCTTTACGCACACAAAAAACCCCACATTTGCTGAAAATTTTAAAAAATTCGCTATCTTGAAAATTAGAATTTCTCTGCTTTTAAGACAGATAGTGATACTTCATAAAATAGTTATTACTTTACATTCCCCATATGTCTATAAATGTCATTTTATTTTTGTCTATAAATGTCATTTTATTTTTTAGGACGTTAGAAGGCTTAGAAGTTTAGAAGCAAATTGCCAAAACCCACTTTTTTAAGGAGCAGTTCAGTTATGAAGTCACTTTGTGGGGCTTACATAGTAGAAACCACCCACAAATGACCCCATTTTAGAAACTACACCTCTCAAGTTATTCAAAATGGATTTTACAAACTTTGTTAACCCTTTAGGTGTTCCACAAGAATTAAAGCAAAATGGAGGGTAAATTTTAAAATGTCATTTTTTTTGTGTGCAGAAGAGTTGAAGTGGGTAAAAATGGCAATTGTCTGTTTTTTTAAATTTTTTATGGGGTTCCTCTTGCGTTAAATATGATGATAATTTTATTCTTTTGGTTGATTTGGTTATGGTGATACCAGATTTATATAGTATTAAAGTTTTTTACTACTTTTACAGCATAAAATTACTTTTTTGTTTTTGAAATAAATGATATTTTGCATCACCATATACTAACATCAATAACTTTTATTTTTTACCAACGTAGCTGTGTGGGGGGTTGTTTTTTGCGGGAGTGGATGTGGTTTTTATTGGTATTATTTTGGGGTACATATGACTTTTAGATCTGTTGTGTGTTTTTTTTTTTTTTTTTTTGGAGGTGAGGTGACAAAAACAGCAATTCCATCATTGTTTTTTACATAATTTTTTTTTTGCACTGTTCACCGGGCGGGATTACGGTAGTAACAATACTTTTATAGATCAGGTCATTAGGGACGCAGCGATACCAATTATGTGTAATACATTTTTTTTCCTTTTTTTTTTTTTTTTTTTCTTATGACCTAAATTAGCGGATATGAGAAAAGACAATTTTTATTAAAATTTTCTTTTCTTTTCTTTTTTCTTTTTCTTTTTATCAAGACCCATTTGGATCTTGAAGATCCAGTTGGCCTGATGGCTATACAATGCATTGCAATATTCATCTATTGCAATGAACTGTATAGTCAGTGCTACATTTTAGGGATCGGCCGATACCGATAATTTGTGAACTTTCAGGCCGATAGCCGATAATTTATACCGATATTCTGGGAATTTTCATTTTTGAGAAAAAAAAATAATTCCTACACAAATCTGCTGAAAATTAATATGTTTATTGTTAATGTGTATTTTTTTTTTTATAAATCTTTTTCATTTATACTTAATATTTTTGTTATTTTTTTTTTACTAACTTTTAGCCCCCTTAGTGACACAGCAGCATGGAGCTTACCATGGCAGCCAGGGCTTCAATAGCGTCCTGGCTGCCATGGTAACCGATCGGAGCCCCAGGCTTACACAGCTGGGGCTCCGATTGGAGGAGCGGGGGAGAGGGGATCCTGTGGCCACTGCCACCAATGAGTAATACTGGGTGGGGGTGGGGGGGGGGGGCGCACTGTGCCACCAATGTTTTTACTATTGGCCGGGATTGGGATGGGGGTGGGGGGCGCACTGCGCCACCAATGATTAATACTGGGGGGCTTGGGGGGGGGGGGGGCGCACTGCGCCACCAATGAAGATAAGTCTCTCAATCATTCATATACAGGAGGCGGGAGCTGGCAGCAGAATCACATTGCCGGCTCCCGACCTCTATGAGCGGTAGCTGCGATCCGCGGCACCTGAGGAGTTAACTACCGCGGATCGCAGCTATCGCTCATAGAGGTCGGGAGCCGGCTATGTGATTCTGCAGCCAGCTCCCGCCTCCTGTATATGAATGAATGAAAGGCTTATCTTCATTGGTGGCGCAGTGGCCACAGCCCCTCCCCTCCTCTTATGTTCTCTCCTCTCATTGGCAGCAGCGGCAGCAGCAGCACAGGGGGAGGGAGACACGGCTTCCTTCTACCCTGTGCTGCGGAGGGAACACGGAGAGCGCTGAGAGCAGCGCGTTCTGTGTTCCCCATATGTTATCGGTATATCGGCAAAATAGATGCCGATACCGATAACGTTCAAAATCCTCAATATCGGCCCATAATCGGTCGATCCCTACTACATTTACACTAAGGGCTCATGCACACAAACTTATTTTCTTTCCGCTTCCGTTCCGTGTTTTTTTTTTTTTTAGTTTGCGGACCCTCTGCGGAACCATTCACTTAATATGGTCCGCAAAAACAACGGAAGGTACTCCGTGTGCTTTCCGTTTCCGTATTTCTGTTCCGCAAAAAAGTGGTGCATATCCTATTGTCCACAAATCACGGTCCGAGGCCCGCAATATACGGAACGCACACGGAACATATCTGTATGTCATCCTTATTTCATCTGGATTTTGCTGATCCATACAGTAGAAATACTCAGATATGGAACAACGTAAAAAACGGACCGCAAAACAACAACGGTCCTGTGCATGAGCTCTAAGTCTGATCAGACCCTCAGGGTCTGATCAGCCTTAGGTACATGGCAGCATGGACGCCTTTATAAGGCGCCCGGTTGCCATGGCAACCACTGGGCCGCTGCCAATGCAGCAGCAGCGGCCTGATGGAAGAGAGAGGGAGCACCCTCCCAACCCCATGGATGCCGCAGGCGGCTACTGACCGCGGCATCTATGGGGTTAAATGACTGCGATCGGTGCCAGCACTGATTTCGGCCGTAGCAGCTGAAGGCGGCGGCTCCGTTTCTGAGCTGCTGCCATCACAGTGAAGCCGGCTACAGGGGGCAATGGGGGCAGCTGGAGGCATATGAAGGGCATTATCAGAGGCACTGGGGGGCCACAGACATGATCAGGGACACTGGGGGCACAGTGGGTTTGTTACCCGATTTCAGGCTGCGATCTCCAGTGTGGAGATCACAGCCTGAAACCAGCATTTTAACACTAAAGCGCTCTGATTGGTTAGTCTGCAGAAACTAACCAATCGGAGCGCTTGTCGGCAAAGGACCACTCTGATTGGTCCATTGCCGGCTTCCCCGGTGTGTCTGCTTTCTGGGAGAGCGGAGACTCCGGGGCTGTGACACTTTATAGTGTCAAAGCCCCGGTAAGCAGTTTGGACGTGACTGTACGTCCAAATACAGTAAATTACTTGCAATTTAGACGTACAGTTACGTCCAAATGCGTGAAGGGGTTAAATATAAGCTATTAAGAAGTAGAGGACAATCCAAGTAAAAGCTGTATCGTATAGTACTATGTTATGCTTGTATAAGAAGTTGTATAGTGATGTGGCACGATAATAAAACTCCTGGCACTTTAATAAAACTGCCGCTTGAGGATATGGTATGCAGAAGAGTCAACACCTGATTTGCTTTGGAACATACTTCTTCGGGCCTTCCAGTTATGTTAAAGGCACAAAGAATCATGTGCCTCCACGAAATCGCTGTCCGACCTACTGTTTTGTGATGGATTGAAATAGTTCCAGAAATGTTCGGTGAGTTCCACATCGCTATGCACCTTCTTATACAAGAAGTATAGAACAGATAGAACTCGTGTAAAAAAGACAAAGAGGAATTTATCATGAGGGGAATATTTGAAGCCAGTTTTGCTTTTGTGTGTTGGCATCCTTTGCACCAAATTTGTCAAATGGCCCATATTGGGGGTCATTTACTATGACTACCCTATGCCAGGAACTGTAAAAACAAAGGTTGCAAACCCCAGGTTAGCAACTTTTAAATGCCTTTGTGCTTAAATTAGCCGCACGTTGTGTTTCTACACCAGGGGAGTGGCGGGGACATGCTGTGGGCACATACACTATCATTTAAGCCAGGTAATAGTGCAAATGATGATTGAGGAGCTAGGAGTGCAGTAGATTTCCAGAAAGGTTCATGGACTGCTGGAGGATGCACCTAAGCTGTGACGGGGCCTGCACCTCATTATACATTAGGCACACAGGCATAGGATAGACTGGAGTAAAGCGCCAGTCTTTGATAAATGACCCCCATTCTTTGTCAGGTTTGGTTTATCTTTAAACCTGACATGTTTGTCTAGAAATACTACTACAGTTTTTCTATGCCGCCGCATTTTTTTGCAACTTTAAATAAAAGTCCTACTGATAAATCTAGAGTGAAATAGTGCATTTTAATTTTTTTTTTTAATTTAACCCCACAAAGAATTTTATTCAGATTTTTCCAATACAAGACATGGTAAATTTAAATGGTGGCTTTAAAAAAAATAAAAAATACAACTTATCTCACAAAAAATAAGCTTTTATATGCCTATGTGAACAGAAAATGAAAAAAGTTATTATGGCTATTGGAGCGAGGGGAGGAAAAAACGAAAATGCAAAACCAAAGATGGGCCTGGTACTTAAGGGGTTAACTTCCTTTGACCACGGCCCCCCCCCCCCCCCCCCCCCCATTTTTGGCTCATTAAAATGAAAACCTAGAAATCTTCTCTCTGTGTTCCAGGAGATCAGCCATCTCTTTCACTCCCCCCGCCCCCTCTGTCCTACATCATGTCTGGCCCCCTCTTCTGCCAAATCCCAAAGGCTACAACTTATTAACGATATGCTGCCTTATAAACAAATTGGTGTACCATAAGCGTAGGTGCCCAGGGGAGTTTGAGAAGGTGTAGGCCCAGTGGTGTAACACTCATTGTACTATTACCCCTGCCAACTTGGATGCGAACATCCACTGACACATATTATGGTAAGGCTACTTTCACACTAGCGGCACGGACCTCCGGCAGGCTGTTCCGTCGGGTGAATAGCCTGCCGCATCCGTCCTGCCGCTAGTGACTGTGTCCCCCTGGACTGCCGCTCCGTCCCCATTGACTATAATGGGGGCGGTGTTCCGGCAAAGGCACGGCGAGAGGCTGCCAGAATAAAACTACGACATGTCCAACATTTATTCCGGCAGCCTCTCGCCGGAACCCCACCCCGCCCCGCCCCGCCCCATTATAGTCACTGGGGACGGAGCGGCAGTCCGGGGGCACACGGTCACTAGTGTGAAAGTAGCCTAACTTGAGCGATGCACATTATCACCTACTATTACCCTTTACTATTTGCTTTTCTTTTTTTCTTTCACCTTATTTGTCTATTATTCCTTTATTGTAATTATCTGTCTTCTGTTGCTCGTGGTGTAACATGGCTTGCTTTTTAAATAAACTGAAAAAAATAAAATAAAATTACCCTTTAAGTGCCGCCCGCTATTCAGCCACCAGCTTAAAGCCTCATGCACACGTCTGTGGAACACGGACAGTGTGATACCGGCCTGGATTTCGTACTGTACTGCGGCGGCAGCAGGAAGCGCACGGCGCCATAGCAACCAATGGCGCCGTGCGCTCCTGCACTCAGAAGAAATCCAGGCCGGTATCACACGGTCCGTGTTCCACGGACGTGTGCATGAGGCCTAAAATGGAGTTTCAGAATGATGCAGATAGTCCTGTAGACTAATGAATAGTGAGGGCAGCTATGTTGTATACCTTGATCATTCACTTTGAGATTTAGAATTCTTTTAGCGCTATTTACAAAGTTGCTTCACTTTTCCTTTTTACTTGCATTAATGTAATAAAATGCTGTATACAATAACCTTCATGATTGGATATGTGTAAACTTGATGATGTATTTTCCTTGTCCGTTGCTTTGCAGAGTTTACTTCCCAGAGTAGCAGCAAAGCTTGACGTGTCCCCAGTGTCAGATGTAATAGACATTAAGTCACCTGATACATTTGTAAGGACAATCTATGCCGGTAAGAAACCTACTCTTTTAATTTCTTTATTTTCTGCAGGTGTAGCTCAGGTGAGGGCTGCAAATCTTATTCCACGATAGTGTAAAAAATGAAAATCGGACATCCTATAGTATGTGGCAGTCTTTCGTACAAAATTAGAACCAGCCCTGTACCTCACATGGATCCAGAGGTCTCCTCATGTATTGTTCCAGTCACTCTGCTTGGTTTATTTCAAGCTGGCAGCTCAGCGGGTGAGTCCTTTTGCTGCAGCTGAAGGATTGAACTGAGCATGTGCGTCCACTACGTACTGGAATTAATTCTACGTTCCTTTTCTTGTACTTCACTCACCTGTTATGTTACCTGCATTCACAATTCTGCTAGTTGTCACTTCCTCAGCAGGGTCTCAGATCTGAGGCATGCTGGGAGATTTCTGAAGCCTGTAGAATTGTGAATGCAGCTCTGGTCTATAGTACAGACTAAGTGTGGATCAGTACAGTAATAGAGTATATAGAAAAGGATCCATCTACATGTAAAATGGTGGATATATGCGCTAATAGAGATTTTTGTAATTTACTATAAAATTGATTATGCCTTATGATGAACATGGTTTCAGTAGTTTTATCATTATTTTACATTGGTGCTTCTTATGCTTAGTTATCATCTGTGATTCCACCCACTATTCGGGAGAGAAAGTTTCCATCTACCATCTGCATGGAGTTTGTATGTTCTCCCCGTGTTTGTGTGGGTTTCCTCCGGGTATACAGATTGGTTAAGCTGGAGTTTGTGAGCCCCTGTGGGGCAAGCACTAATGTGAATGATGACAATCTCTGTACATTGCTGCAGTATATGTTGATACTATATAAAAGAAAAAAATAACACTTTTGAGGATTTGTTATAAAAGTGATAACTTGTTAAAGGGGTATTCCCACCTGGATATTTCTGGCATATCAATAGGCTATACCTTAAAATGTCTAATAGGTGTGTGGGTCCCACCTCTGGGACCCTTCTGTATCTCAAGAATTGGGCCCTGAAGTGAATGGGAGAGCAAGTCGCACATACATGTCCATCTTTCTGTTCACCGCTATGACTTCCGAAAGGCTATTTTTGGAAGCTCCATCGCGGTGAGAGATGGCCGCAAACGGTATGTTTGGATGGTTCTCCATTCTGGAAATGTCAGAGTGCGCTAGCAATGAATGCCTGGCGTGTTCTCTGTTCACAGCGGGGCCCCCTTCTTGAAATAGGAGCAGGTTCCAGAGGTGGGACCTGCACCAATCAGACATTTGTGGCGTGTCCTTCCAATGTGCAATAAATGTTGACAACCAATTATTACATTTGGTTTACAGATGGTGATCCTGAGCATCAGATCTTCATCCCATATTTTAATACTCCCCTTCTGGTGAAGCTGATTTATTGTGAACAATATCAAGTGAATGGGTCCGCTTCCGTGCTGCGGTGCACAAATGGCCGGTGCCCTTATGTTGCGGACCGGGCAGTGGTCGTGTGCATGAGCCCTTAAGCCATTTTGTTGCCTTGTGCAGTATATAGGAGTTGTCGTCACTTTGGTCCAGTCATGTTGTTGCCCAGAACCAGATTAATAAATGGTGATCATCAAACACCAAATGTCAATGAGACGAGTTGACCAGATGTGCAGTGGCGGAATACTTTGTCCTCATACACATGGTTTGGCAAATTTTTCTCCATCTGAAAGTCCTTCTGCTCTCTTGCTAGTTGTTGATTAACAGTACCTTGTGAGCAAGGTCTGACATGGCAAGAGTGAGGAAAGCCGCCCTGTCTTTAGAGCATTTCTGATTGGCCGCAAAGATTTTAATGATTATATGCACTTTTAAAGTGTCTGATGGGTCCGTAGTTGTGGCTCTGGTTGTAGGATAATAGGAGGTCCTGACACTCTGTACATGTTTATTCTTCCCTCAATCACTGTATAGTGCAGGGAGCAGTAACCTCTGACACTCCAGCTGTGCTGAAACTACAACTCCCAGAATCCTCAATTCACATAGAACAGCTGAGTATGTCATCATGCTGGTAGTTGTAGTTTCACAGCAGCTGCCGAAGGTTGCTGATCCTTGGTATGGTGTCTTCCTTCTTAAAGACGTTGTACAGGTTTGGGGGGCTTTTGGCAGACTTGTGAAGAGAGCCATACTTACCTGCTTCCTGATGCTGGCTCACGTCTCTCCTGAGCCCTCTGGCTTCTGATGTAAACTATTTTTCACAGAGCTTAGCTGCTATTTAGGGTCAGCTCCTTTATTTTAGAGCTGTGATCTGTGACTACAGTGTATCTGCCGTGTATACAGGGAGTCTGATGTAGTCCGAGACACACCTCCTGTCTCCTCATTGGTTCAGACCGCTGCTCTCTCCACCCCTGCGGCTCTTCTGCCTCTGCAGATTGGTCAGTGCGGGGAGAACTGATTTCTAGTACAGCAGATAGAGGGCTATCGGGTAACTGACGCACATATACTGAGGGGATTAGGCATTAGTAAGGGGGTCGATTTAATGTCTGGTATAGTAGAAATTGGCATTTGCCATTATTAGACTATTAAATATGACCACAGGCTAGCTTATTTTCTGAATGAAATGGTTGTTTAGCCCCTTTTAGATGTGACTAACAATTTTCTGCTTGGAAAACTATATAGTTCTCAAATTCACCCCATCTGTACATCCCCATGACCAAGTAATATCAAATGCTCTCTCCCCCACATGTCCTTTTAAATATTAATACATCCTGCTGTTCTGAGAACTCGTCACAACAACATACAATCCATGTCCTTGGGATGAGAAACCTCAGAGGGAGGACACGACACAATATCCAGCTCCACAACACCGTCCCTGGTGTAACGCTCTGGGCTGCCCGCTGCAGCTGCCACACAAATGGTGATCCTGTCATTCCTAGTGACAGAGAACTGGGCCTCAGTGCTTCTTCATCTGGTTGTTCTAACCAAAGGAAAAGTTCTCTCACTTTTATTATCTATGTGGATTACGGTATCATTTTTAGGGCTTTTTGGTGGTAGATGGGTGTCCCATGTGATCCAAAGACCATTTCATCAAAGACCTAAATAGGTGGAAACCTGAAGAACATCCTTGACAGCTTTCCAAATGCTTCCCAGTCTTCAGGGAATGAACAGATGTAATTGTGCAGCTTGTGCCATGAAAATGGATGCCGTACAGTTTACTTCTGTGTTTGGTGGAGATGCCACTGGCGCTTTTAGTAGGCTGAGGCTCTAACCATAATGTCCACCGCCAGCTTCCTCCCCTGCCAGCTGCTGCTCTGCATATGTGGCTTTTATACAATTTTTTCCAGCTGTGACACTAATGCTGCTAGGTGGATAGAGAGGGAAAACTGCAGGGTGTTTAGTCTTCCCTTTCAGATCATCCATGTAATATATTCTGTAGTTATATAATTGGGACACATATCTTTGTTCACTGCAGTTGGGTTAAACGGGATGTCATTCCAAAGGGTTCACATACTTTTTCTTGCAACTGTGTGTGTGTGTATATATATATATGTGTGTGTGTGTGTATATATATATATATATATATATATATATATATATATATATATATATATATATATATATATTACAGTTGTGTTCAAAATTATTCAACCCCCAATGCTGTAAAGGGTTTTAGGGAATTTAGTGTACATTTGTAATTGTGTTCAGAATGAAATCTTACAAGGACTTTTTAAAGAACCAAATGCAACAAAAATGACCAATTGTTTTTGTAATACAGTATTAAATGTTTTTTTTGTGATTTCTTCATTGACACAATTATTCAAACCCTTAAAGACTACCACTCTTAAGAACAGAGGTTCATTCAAGTGTTTTCGATCAGGTATTAAAAACACCTGTGGATGTCAAGGAGCAGCAATCAAGCATAATAGGCACCAATTAGGCAGATTTAAAAGGACTGTGATACTCAGCTCCTTCTAGACATTTACTGGTGTGTTTACAAACATGGTCAAGTCAAGAGAATGGTACAGGAAGACAAGAGAAGGAGGTGATTTCTCTTCACAGGAAGGGCAATGGCTATAAGAAGATTTCAAAGATGTTAAACATACCAAGAGACACCATAGGAAGCATCAGTCGCAAATTCAAGGCAAAGGGCACTGTTGAAACGCTACCTGGTCGTGGCAGAAAGAAGATGCTGACTTTGACTGCTGTGCGCTACCTGAAGCGCAAAGTGGAGAAAAGTCCCCGTGTGACTGCTGAGGAACTGAAAAAAGATTTGTCAGATGTGGGTACTGAAGTTTCAGCTCAGACAATAAGGCGCACACTGCGTAATGAAGGCCTCCATGCCAGAACTCCCAGGCGCACCCCCTTGCTGTCTGCAAAGAATAAGAAGAGTCGACTGCAGTATGCCAAAAGTCATGTGGACAAACCACAAAAGTTTTGGGATAGTGTTCTGTGGACTGATGAAACAAAATTAGAACTGTTTGGGCCCATGGATCAATGCTATGTTTGGAGGAGGAAGAACAAGGCCTATGAAGAAAAGAACACCTTGCCTACTGTGAAGCATGGCGGGGGGTCAATCATGCTTTGGGGCTGTTTTGCTTCTACAGGTACAGGGAAGCTTCAGCGTGTGCAAGGTACCATGAATTCTCTTCAGTACCAGGAGATATTGGATGAAAATGTGATGCAGTCCGTCACAGACCTGAGGCTTGGGAGACGTTGGCCCTTTCAACAGGACAATGATCCCAAGCATACCTCCAAGTCCACTAGAGCATGGTTGCAGATTAAAGGCTGGAACATTTTGAAGTGGCCATCGCAGTCACCAGACTTAAATCCGATTGAGAACCTCTAGTGGGACTTAAAGAAAGCAGTTGCAGCGCGCAAGCCTAAGAATGTGACTGAACTGGAGGCTTTTGCCCATGAAGAATGGGCGAAGATACCCGTAGATCGCTGCAAGACACTTGTGTCAAGCTATGCTTCACGTTTAAAAGCTGTTATAACTGGAAAAGGATGTTGTACTAAGTACTAAGATTGAATGTCACTTGGGGGTTGAATAAAACTGATAATGATGTGAGCACAGAAAAGACATTTGTGGTTATTTCATGATAAATGTTATATTATATTAATCTGACTTACAAGTGCCTCTTTGATTTAATTGTAAACAAGATGACTGAAATGATCAAAATCAGTGTCAAACTGGCCAAAACGCTCAATTTCAGTGGGGGTTGAATAATTTTGAATAAAACTGTGTGTGTGTGTGTGTGTGTGTGTATATATATATATATATATATATATATATATATCTCTATCACTGCTCAAAAAAATAAAGGGAACAACAACACAATGTAACTCCAAGTCAATCACACTTCTGTGAAATCAAACTGTCCACTTAGGAAGCAACACTGAGTGACAATCAATTTCACATGCTGTTGTGCAAATGGGATAGACAACAGGTGGAAATTAGCAAGACACCCCCAATAAAGGAGTGGTTCTGCAGGTGGTGACCACAGACCACTTCTCAGTTCCTATGCTTCCTGGCTGATGTTTTGGCCACTTTTGAATGCTGGCGGTGCTTTCACTCTAGTGGTAGCATGAGGTGGAGTCTACAACCCACACAAGTGGCTCAGGTAGTGCAGCTTATCCAGGATGGCACATCAATGCGAGCTGTGGCAAGATTTGCTGTGTCTGTCAGCGTAGTGTCCAGAGCATGGAGGCACTACCAGGAGACAGGCCAGTACATCAGGAGATGTGGAGGAGGCCGTAGAAGGGCAACAACCCAGCAGCAGGACCGCTACCTCCACCTTTGTGCAAGGAGGAACAGGAGGAGCACTGCCAGAGCCCTGCAATATGACCTCCAGCAGGCCACAAATGTGCATGTGTCTGCTCAAACGGTCAGAAACAGACTCCATGAGGGTGATATGAGGGCCCGACGTCCACAGGTGGGGGTTGTGCTTACAGCCCAACACCGTGCAGGACGTTTGGCATTTGCCAGAGAACACCAAGATTGGCAAATTCGCCACTGGCGCCCTGTGCTCTTCACAGATAAAAGCAGGTTCACACTGAGCACATGTGACAGACGTGACAGAGTCTGGAGACGCCGTGGAGAACGTTCTGCTGCCTGCAACATCCTCCAGCATGACCGGTTTGGCATTGGGTCAGTAATGGTGTGGGGTGGCATTTCTTTGGAGGGCCGCACAGCCCTCCATGTGCTCGCCAGAGGTAGCCTGACTGCCATTAGGTACCGAGATGAGATCCTCAGACCCCTTGTGAGACCATATGCTGGTGCGGTTGGCCCTGGGTTCCTCCTAATGCAAGACAATGCTAGACCTCATGTGGCTGGAGTGTGTCAGCAGTTCCTGCAAGACGAAGGCATTGATGCTATGGACTGGCCCGCCCGTTCCCCAGACCTGAATCCAATTGAGCACATCTGGGACATCATGTCTCGCTCTATCCACCAACGTCACGTTGCACCACAGAATGTCCAGGAGTTGGCAGATGCTTTAGTCCAGGTCTGGGAGGAGATCCCTCAGGAGACCGTCCGCCACCTCATCAGGAGCATGCACAGGCGTTGTAGGGAGGTGATACAGGCACGTGGAGGCCACACACACTACTGAGCCTCATTTTGACTTGTTTTAAGGACATTACATCAAAGTTGGATCAGCCTGTAGTGTGTTTTTCCACTTTAATTTTGAGTGTGACTCCAAATCCAGACCTCCATGGGTTGAAAAATTTGATTTCCATTTTTTTTATTTTTGTGTGATTTTGTTGTCAGTACATTCAACTATGTAAAGAACAAAGTATTTCAGAAGAATATTTAATTAACTCAGATCTAGGATGTTATTTTTGTGAGCAGTGTGTGTGTGTGTGTATGTATATGTATATGTGTGTATATATATATATATATATATATATATATATATATATATATAATTATTTTAATACCTTCCCTGCCTTTTACAATTAATGTAATAATTAACTCTGCCAACCCCTTTTAAGTGCTCCGTTGTATAACTGTAGAATTTTAACTGGTGTTATTGTAAAGTGAAACCAGACATGTCTGTTCTTTCATTTGTAGGAAATGCCTTGTGCACTATAAAGTGCGATGAAGCCGTGAAGGTGCTCACTGTCAGAGGCACGTCTTTTGAAGCAGCTCCAAGTTCTGGAGGCAGTGCAAGTGTTGTTAATGGTGAGTATTTCTCAAAGTGTAACTGCACTTTAGAAAAAACTTTTGTTATAGTGACATATCAAAGGTTTTAATCAGTGGTTGTCTAAGTTGCTGAGACCCCCAACCTTTGCTAAAATGAGGAATTAGAAGTAGGCTGAACGCTGTCCCTCCTCGCTGCTGCAGAGTGCCTCATAGACTTTCTGTTCAGGATTTTCTGTGGAGGGCTTTTGCAATGTATGGCAATGGATTTTATTTTTATCGGGACTATGCAATTAATAAAAAATTAAATAGAAATTATTGTACTTGTCTAGCAGTGAGCACAAAGATAAGTCCATAATGAGAAAGCTTAGCAATCTCAGTTTGCAACTGCTGCAAAGTAATCCTTATTATAATAGTAGGTGGAGAATTGGAATAACAGATGAGTACCGTACTACATGGATTTCTCTATGCTGCAGAGGATTACTATAGTTTAAAACAGCGCCCATGCCTACACATTACCTATTAATACTAGAGTAAGCCGAGCACGGTGTAATAGAATACAGTGACTGCACCGGGCCCCACAATAATGGATGCCGACCCCCCCCCCCCCACCCCCTGTATTGGGGGGTCATTCACTAGGACACTGTTATTGGGAGGGATCTGTGGATGACACTGGTATTGAGGGAATAGGGGGCGGGAAATCTGTGGATGGCACATATATAGCATAAGATGCTATATATGTGCCATCCACAGATCCCCCCTTCCCCTCCATAACAGTTCCATCCACAGATCCCCCCCCTCACATAACAGTTCCATCCACAGATCCCCCCCCCCCATAACAGTTCCATCCACAGATCCCCCCCCCATAACAGTGCCATCCACAGATCCCCCCCCCATAACAGTGCCATCCACAGATCCCCCCCCCCATAACAGTGCCATCCACAGATTCCCCCCATAACGGTGCCATCCACAGATCCCCTTCCCCTTAACAGTGCCATCCACAGACCACCATTAGTTCAAAACCCACCAGAAGCACACCTTTTGGTTAAAAATATTTATTTTCTTATTGTCCTCTAAAACCTAGGTGCGTCTTATGGGCCGGTGCGTCTTATAGGGCGAAATTGTTATTTCTGTTTCTGGGAGGGAATGTATGTACGATCTCTATTATTAAGCTTCATTCACATGATCATAGTTTGCACGCACGTCCGATACGCATTTATTTCTACGGGTCTGGAAAAAATAATTTCATCCATGTGCTGTCTGCATCTGTATGCCCGCAAATTCTAGAACATGTCCCATCCTTGTCCATTTTATGGACAAGAATAGTCGTTTGTATCTTTTGTTGCCTTTATAGTACCGCAGTGAAGGGGGAGACATCTGGCTTCCCAATAAATGACCAGCAGATCTTTAGTGGCAGTACCATATTTCACAGTGTACACAAGCACATGCTATAGTTGCGTCTTACATTATACCAATGTAATGTGCCGTGTTTGGTATCGCCGCGTCTGTAGTGGCCCGCACCACACAAATATCATGTAAATTATACCATACGGTGAACGCCACACAAAAACTGAATCTTTTTGCATCACTGCATCAGAATTACTAATTTATTCTTAGTTGCCACTGGAAAAAAATAACAAGCGATCAAAAAGTGTTATTTACCCCAAAATGATAGCAATCAAAGCTACACATAATCCCGCAAAAATCAAGTCCTCAAACAACTCCATAGAAAGAAAACTAAAAAAGTTATTTGTCTTGGGATGTAGTGATGCAAAAAGATTATTATTATTATTTATTTTTTTAAAAAGGGTGTTTTTCTTGCACAAAAGTAGTAAAAAAAAAACAACAACCTGTATGTATTTGTATTTGGTATCGCTGTAATCGTACTGACCTAGAGAATAAAGATATATTATTTATGCCGAAAAATGAACCCTGCAAAATCTACCGGTATAATTTCAAAACTCAGTGTCAGTATTGCTGTTTTTTCCCATCTCCCTCCCAGAAAGAGTAAATAAAAGTTAATCAGTAAAGTTATGTATACCCCAAAATGGCGTCATTACAACTACTACTTGTCCCGCAAAAAACAAGCCCTCATACAGCTATATAGACGGAAAAATAAAAAAAGTATAGCTGATGGAAAGTGACGATGAAAAAAGGAAGAAAAACGCTTGGTCAGTAAGCCCCAAAACAGGCTAGTAACTAAGGGGTTGAATAGCAATTCATAATTGCTGGGACAAGTCACATAGCCTTTCCGTGGTGCTCCTCTCCAAAATCAGATGCAAATATTAATCTTCCATAGAATACATAAAGCAGCACTCATCGGTTCTGTTTCAATGGCTTTATCCAATCCATGCCAAATTACAGATAAAGAAGGGAAGGCAAAAAAATCCTTGGCCTATGGCTGATTGGTGTGATGTCACACTTCCTCTGGGCCTCGTGGGATATCCCCTACTCATCCTATTTATAGTATTTACCCATTACAGATACATAAACAATTATATACAAATATATTAGGATGTTAAAAAATGTTTTAACCCCTTAAGGACCCAGGACGAGAATGCTCGTCCTAAATGTCCGGTAATTTGCGCCCCAGGATGAGCATTTTCATCCTGCGGTCCTTCCCCACCCCCCCCTCCACGTGCGGTGCCCGGATCAGCGGCAGTGATCTGGCTGTTACTGACAGCCGGATCCCTGCTGCATCCACCAGCATCAGTGATCACGCAACTGCAGGTGTATGAAACCGTCATATGCTGCTGTCAGCGCTGACTGCGGCATATGGGAGGTTTGCGCTCCCTCTCCTTAGTCATCGGGTCCCCGCGCTGTTGTGGCGGGGACCCGATGATTGCCATGGTAGCCCCAAGCCATTCCAAGGCTTTGGGGCCTGGCATATATGGAGGCCTAAGAGGCCCAGACGGCAGGCTGCGTCTCATAGGCAAACTATCAGTGTATTACACTGTGTAATACACTGATAGTCAATGCAGTACAATACAGATCTATTGTGCTGCATTAAAACAGGGATCAGACCCTGTAATGTTGAAGTCCCAGAGTGGGACAAAAAATAAAGTGAAAAATAAATAAAAATATTTTTTTTTACGTTTTGAAGTAAAATAAAAAATAAAAATCCTTTTCCCAAAATAAAGTAAATAAACATATGCACCCCAAAATAGTGCCAATCAAACCGTCGTCTCATCCCACAAAAATGATATCCTTCCTAAGACAATCGCCCAAAAACTAAAAAAAAACTATGGCTCTCAGACTATGGAGACACCAATTTTTTATTTATTTAATTATATATATATTTTTATATTATTGTGTAAAACTTAAATAAAAAAAGTATACATATTAGGTATTGCCACGTCTGTAACGACCTGCTTTATAAAAATATCACCTGACCTAACCCCTCAGGTAAACACCGTAAAAAAAAGTGTAAAAAAAAGCCATTTTTTGTCACCTTACATCACAAAACGATCAAAAAGGTATATGCCCCCCAAAATAGTACCAATCAAACCGTCACCTCATCTCACAAAAAATGAGCCCCTACCTAAGACAATCGGTCAAAAAAGTTATATTTGGTATTGTCACATCCGTAACAACCTGCTCTATAAAAATATCACATGATCTAACCTGTCAGATTAACACTGTAAATAACAAAATGCCAAAACAGCATATTTTTTTGTTACCTTCCCTCACAAAAAGAGTAATATAGAGCAATCAAAAATCATATGTACCCTATAATAGTACCAACAAAACTGCCACCTTATCCCGTAGTTTCCAAAATGGGGTCATTTATTTGGAATTTCTACTGTAGGGGTGTATCAGGGGGTCTTCAAATGTGTAAACTACAGTATCAGGGCAATAAATATTGAGTTTTGTTTGGCTGTTAACCCTTGCTTTGTTAGCAGAAAAAAAAAATGGATTAAAATGGAAAATATGCCAAAAAAGTGAGATTCTGAAATTTCATCTCTATTTTCCATGAATTCTTGTGGAACACCTAAAGTGTTAACAAAGTTTGTAAAATCGGTTTTGAATACCTTGAGGGGTGTAGTTTCTAAAATGGGGTCATTTCTGGGTGGTTTCTATTATGTAAGCCTCACAAAGTGACTTCAGACATGAACTGGTCCTTTAAAAAGTAGGTTTTGGAAATTGTCTGAAAAATTTCAAGATTTGCTTCTAAACTTCTTCTAAGCCTTCTAATGTCCCCAAAAAATACAATGGCATTCACAAAATGATCCAAACATGAAGTAGACATATGGGGAATGTAAAGAAATAACTATTTTTGGAGTTATTACTATCTATTATAAAAGTAGAGAAAATAAAATTTGGTAATTTTTGGTAAATTTGGTATTTTTTCTTTAGAAATAAAAATTACATTTTTTGACTCCATTTTACCACTGTCATGAAGTACAATATGTGATGAGAAAACAGTCTCGGAATGGCCTGGATCAGTAAAAGCGTTTCAAAGTTATTACCACGTATAGTGACACATGTCAGATTTGCAAAAAAATGGCCTGGTCCTTGAGGTGAAAAATGGCAGGGTATATAATTGTTTATGTATCTTTTAATGGGTAAATACTATGTATAGGAAGAGAAGGGGGTATCCCATGAGACCCTGAGAAAGCGTGACCTCATGTGAAAAGGCTGTAGGCCAAGGATTTATTTTGCCCTCCCTTGTTTATCTGTAATTTGGCATGGATTGAATAAAGCTGTTGAAACAGAACCGGTGAGTGCTCCTTTATGTATTCTATTGAAGATTAATATTTTATACCAATTGACTATTCCCTAAAAGGCAAGTCACGGGTATTGTATGAAAGATAGATCCCAAGACATCAAAAATTATGGTACAAGTAAATGACCAAAAGGTGCCTACAATGTGACATGCCCACCAAATAGGATACAGTGATCCCTCAAGATACAATGGCCTCAGGATACAATAATTTCAACATACAATTGTCTTTTCTGATCCATCGTAAGTTGAAACTAGACTCAACATACAATGCCTCAGACTCGGATCCAACCAATCAGGGCAGCTTCTCTGGTAAAATAGTTGTATTAGTTGCTAGTTAGCAACTGTTTCTGTCTGGTATATTTAAGCAGGGCTCGACAAATCCCAGGTCGCCATGGCGATCAGGAATTTGGTCCTGGCACTTGGGTATTTGTCAGCCCGTTTTCAAAGGTGCACGGGCGACGGGTGCGGAGCGCCGGAGGGGGGCCGTTCTGTCCGGAGGCAGCAGGAGTGGAGATGAGCGCCTCCATTGTGGAAGCACTCATCTCCATATTCATCTGTATCGCCGTCCTCAGGACAGCGATACAGATGAATGGTGCGAAGGAGCAGGGGAGAGGCGTCTCCCTTGCCCGTTCCTCTGATAGGCTACAGGCCTAGTGCCTGTAGCCTATCAGAGGCCGGTGCAGGCGGCGCGATGATGTCATCGTGCCTCCTGAGCCGTACAGTGCGGGACACAGGCCGGAAGAGGCCTGCATCGCATCACTGACAGCAGCATAAGGTAAGTATATGAGTTTATTGTTTTTATTATTTATTGTATACTGCGGCAAGAAGGGGGGTGGGGGCCCTATATACTGGCACAATATGGGGGGGGGGGGGGGCTATGGAGAAAAGGGGAAGCACTATGGGGCCCTATATACTGGCACAATATGGGGGCACTATGGAGAAGAGGGGAAGCACTATGGTGGCCCTATATACATATGGGGGCACTATAGGGGCCCTATATACTGGCACATTATGGGGGGCACTATGGAGAAGAGGGGAAGGAGCACTATTGGGGCATCTACTGGGGTCTTTATGTACTGGCATGCATTATTGGGGGGGCTCTATGGAGAAGTGGGGGGGGGGGAGCACTATGGGGGCATCTACTGGGGGTTTTATGACACGGCTCCGCACTTTTTTAGCTGGTTCCTAGATTCCAAGGAAATTTGTCAAGCCCTGTATTTAAGGATCTGCCTTAGCTATATGCTTATTTTTCTTAAATCTTTATTTTCTCTTATCTTGGATGACATTTTGGAGCTTTTGAACAGATTTCTCAACTTATAGTGATGTAAACATACAATGGTTGTTCTGGAACCAATTAATATTGTAACTTGAGGGACCACTGTACATTGATCCTATAGCATCAAATTCCAGAAAACAAAAAGGTGAAACCGATAGTGTAATCTAGGGTTGGGTACTAGGGTTGCACCGAGGATCGAACTTTCGCTGATACTTTTGTACCCGGATTGATACGATACCACCAAGATTTGCTATTTTCCAATTTCCCCCAAGCCCCCCCACTCCCAGTATATTCATTGGTGGCAGTGGCAGCTTTCGATCGGAGCCCCAGCAATGAGATCGCTCCGATCTGTTACCATGGCAGCCTGGATGCTACTAAAGCCTTCCATGGCTGCCATGGAAACCTCCCTGCTGCTGTGTCCACAAAGCCCAGGGCAGCAGGGAGAGTTTATCCTAAAAGAGCTCTATTAGGGTGAATAGGACAAGGGTTAGGGGGCTAATAGTTATTAAATAAAAAGTAAAAAAATATAAATCACCCCTTTTTCGGAATTGTACATTTAAAATATATAAACAATAAAAAATGAACATATTACCGTATTTTTCGCCCCATAAGACGCACTCCCCCCTCTCCCTAAAATGGGGGAAAAAATGCCCCTGCGTCTTATGGGGCGAATGCTGACATTTATGTATGAGCGAGCGGGGAGGGACTGGGAGGAGGAGCTGGGGGCTGGCAATTGCGGCGGGGCGGTGCAGTCACTGTACTCTGGCCTCGCCGCTCCAGTGCTGCACTATACAAATATAAAATGTCTCATTCAATTAAAAGTGATTAAACATGCACCCCACTTTTAATATTACCGTACACCCTAACAGCTTCTGTAGAATGCAGGCAGGCCGGGGCGGGCGGCAGCATAACTCCCTGATGTCACGTGCCTGCGCCGCCTACTTTATGAATGAAGCAGGCGGCGTAGGCACGTGACGTCAGTGAGTGCCTGCCTGCGTTGAACAGAAGCTGTTAGGATGTACGGTAATATTAGGAGTGAGGGGGCATGTTTAATCACTTTTAAATGAATGAGACATTTTATATTTGTATACTGGAGCGGAGTCGGGGGGGGGGGGGGGGGGGAGAGAATCTGTGGATGACAGTTTTATGGGGAACATCTGTGGAAGGCACTGTTAAGGGCTGGGGGGGTCTGTGGATGGCACATATATAACAGTGCCACCCACAGATCTCCCCCCCCCCCCTCTTCCCCGTGACAGTGTCGGCCACAGATCCCCCCCCCCCCCCTGTGACAGTGTCGGCCACAGATCCCCCCCCCCCTGACATTGAGGGCACAGATCCCCCCCTGTGACAGTGTCGGCCACAGATTCCCCCCCCCCCCCCCCCGTGACTGTGTCGGCCACAGATCTCCCCCCCCCCCCCTTCCCGTGACAGTGTCGGCCACAGATCCCCTCCCCCTGTGACGGTGCGTCGGCCACAGATTCCCCCCCCTGTGCGGTGAACGCCGTAATAAAAACTAATTTTTTAGTCACCTTGTCCCTCCAAACAATAGGATAGGACTATAATGGGCTAGACGTTCCATAAAATGCGGAATGCACGCGGCATTTTTGGTGTTTTATTTTTTTCGCGTGATATTGAATTGTATAAAGTATCGCAATACTTTTTTATGAAATCGAATCAAAATTTGACAACCCTAGTTCATCGTGAGACCAAAAGTAAATGGTGATTCCTATTGAATGACGGCAAACGGAGAGCTTGAAATTTGTGACATTGATTCAGAAAGTATATCAGGAAATTGTATAACTATTTTATTAAAAATAAACTTTGTTTGCTGATACTGGAATGCCTATTTTAATGGTGGTCCTCACTAGAGATGAGCGAATCGAAGTTGACTAAGTGGAATTCGATACGAATTTCAGGAAAAATTCAATTCGCTCCGAATGACCTCATGCTTTGTGTTAACGAATCGCTTTTTTTCCTAAAATGGCTGCTGCACGTGTGAGGACATGGAGAAAGGAACTCTGGGAACGAGGGATCACCCATAATGCCATGCATGCAGCCAGTCAGCTGCCAGCCAGCCCTGTGATGTCACAGCCCTATAAATAGCCTCAGCCATCTTGGATTCAGTTATTTTCCAGTGTACTTAGTGCAGGGAGAGACTTCTGCAGGCGCTACGGACAGTGGTAGAAAAGACTTTATTGTGCTGAAAAAACGAGTTAGAAGTTCAGGGAAAGATTTAATCAAGGTGTACGGAAAGGATAGGGAGTCCTTAGCTACACTATAAAAGGAGAACAGGGTGAGTGTACAGCCTGGGTAATAGGAGTGATTCTATTACATCTTTCTGCACTTATTGGGGATCCAAATAGCAGTTATACTGCTGCTTTTAGGTTGTTTGCATTATATGATACATCAGTAATTCCAGCAAACCTTGCTTGTGATTGGGGTACAAGTGCTGTGTGATACAGCCATTAACAGGGTGTATTACTAGGAAATATTTGTACGTCTTATTAGACCTTGTGCGGTGCAGTTATGTTCTAAAGCCTTTTTTGCGGTGTATTAGTGGAAAGAAGGGGCTTATTAGCCTTTGTGTGGTGAAGTTAAAAAATCACAACCTTTTTTGGGGCGTATTAGTGGAAAAAAATTATTTCCCGTTCATCGGTGCAGTTGTTATATGTTCTAAAGCCTTTTTTGGGGTGTATTAATTTCCTATTTATTTATTTGATCTAACAGTATGTCAGACAGAGAAGTGACAGGCCCAGCACAGGGGACAAGCAGAGGCCTAAATGTTTCTGGCGCAGGCAGAGGTTGCAGCAGAGTAAGGGGGCATGGCAGAAGGGGTCACTTCGAGAGGCCTGAGCTCCCGGTGTCCCAGCAACCCAGCGGTTTTTGAATGGTTGACTCTGTCATCCACTTCGTCCCAAGTGACATCAGACACCCCCAATCAAGAGTCAGTGGGTTCGTCAGACACAACCCTTAGTTGGCTTGGCCCGGGAGCAGGCCCCATGTTCTCACCTGTCCTCAACCTGCCTCTGTCCACTTCTGACAAGTATTATATGCTGTTGGCTCAGCTCCACTGTACAGCGAGGACGAGCTACTAGAGGACAGTCAGCAGCTACTGGCCAGCCAAGATGTGGAGGAGACATCTGCTGCATCCTCCGATAGATGGGCAAGTAGTGATGAGGAGAGTGGCGTGGGAGCTGGCGTTGCGATCGGTCAGGCTCCTGGCTCAGAGATCGTTGAGGAGGACATCAGTGACGTGCAGTCAGTACTCTATGATGTAGCCCATCCCAATTGGGAGACGGGTGACGAAGGGGCTTCATCATAATCATCATCATCGGTAGAAGAGGGTGGCAGCTTGCGTGTGAGGCAGCGGCGGAGCCAGCAAAGCGGTAGCGTGGCCGGGTGGCAGCAGTGGGAGGTTGGGAGCCAATTGTGCCTGGAATAGACCACCCGCTTCGCAGGAGCCTACCTGCCCAGAAAGTAGTGGTGCAGGGGTTTACGGAGGCAACGGCTGTAGCAGTCAGTCAGTGCAGAGTGTTGGGGGTAAAATCACCCACTCGGCAGTGTGGCAGTTTTTTGTTAAGCCGCCGGAAGAGGTGAACATGGCCATTTGCCGAATCTGTGGGTAGAAGGTGAAGCGTGGCCAGGGTTGCCAATGTTAGCACAGTGCCCCTGCGTCAACATATGCAGCGTCACCATAAAGTGGCCTGGGAGAACAGTGGCTTCGATATGGTGGTCCAGCCTGCCACAGCAACCGCTGCATCGCCCAGTGGCACGCACCCGATTTCAGGCAGTCAAGGGCTCCACCACCTCAGCCAAAGGGAGCTGTCTGTCCTTCCCATCATCTACCGGTCCTGATGCTCCTGCTCCTGTCCTTCTACTCGTCACGCATTTCATCAGCAGTCGATCACCGAAGCGATTGGCAAGACACAGCAATACGCATGTGGTCATCCAACGGTGCAGAAGCTGAAGGTGCTCATGGCCAAGTTGCTGGTGCTGCAGTCCCTCACTTTGCAAGTGGTGAACTCTGCACCTTTCAGAGAACTGATGGCTTGTGCCGAGTCGGGGTGGAGAGTCCCAAGCCGTCATTTCTTTGCCAAAAAGGCAGTACCGGCCCTGCACACATGTAGAACAGAAGGTGGACCAGGCCTTGAGCCTGTCGGTGTCTGCCAAAGTGCACGGCAGCGCCGACGTGTGGAGCTTTAACTACGGGCAAGGACAATATACAGTTGTGTTCCAAATAATAGCAGTCAGACATCACTAACCTGATCCATCACTGTTTTTGGTAGAAATGATATTTCTACATGGCAAATACACTGCCTGTCCCAAAAAAAAAGTAGCCACCTGGATTTAGCTAAGCAAATAGGTATGAGCCTCCTATTGGATAATTACTGCATGGGCGATTGTCTTTCAGCTGGCACCAAGTTATTTAACCCCAACTGGTGCAGTGAGTTGCTTCTCATTTCTTAAACAGCCTGTCGAAAGACACATCTTGTGGTCGTGGAAAAGATGTTAGTCTGTTTGAGAAGGGTCAAATCATTGGCATGCATCAAGCAGAGAAAACATCTAAGGAGAATGCAGAAACTACTAAAATTGGGCTAAGAACTGTCCAACGCATTATTAAAAACTGGAAGGATAGTGCGGACCCATCGTATTCGAGGAAGAAATGTGGCTGGAAAAAAATCCTGATTGATCGTGATCGGCGATCATTTTAAACGTTTGAAATCAAATCGAAGAAAAACAACAGTAGAACTCAGGGCTATGTTTAATAGTGAAAGTAAGAGCATTTCCACACGCACAATGCGAAGGGAACTTAGGGGATTGGGACTGAACAGCTGTATAGCCGTAAGAAAACCGATTTATCAGTGAGGCAAACCAGAAAAAAAGGCTTCAATTTGCTAGGGAGCATAAAGATTGGACTCTGGAGCAATGGAAGAAGGTCATGTGGTCTGAGTCCAGATTTACCCTGTTCCAGAGTGATGGGCAGGTCTAGGTTCAGCGTACTGTGCTCCAAGAATGAGGTCAGCTGATTACCTGAACATACTGAATGACCAGGTTATTCCATCAATGGATTTGTTCTTCCCTGATGGCACGGGCATATTCCAAGATGACAATGCCAGGATTCATCGGGCTCATATTGTGAAAGAGAGCATTGTTCATGGAGCATTAAACATAATTTCCACACATGGATTGGCCACCACAGAGTCCAGACCTTAACCCCATTGAGAATCTTTTTTTTTTGTATTTTCTGACGACAATTTTTTTTTGGCAGGCAGTGTAATTTTACTAGCAGGTGTAGTAGAGTAATAGAAACCCAACAGTCAAGACATGCATGCTGCTGATTCTCTGTAATTCAATCACTTATTGAAAGGGGCATTTTCAAAATAATAGCAGTGTGGAGTTCAATGAGTGAGGTCATTCATTCTTTGAAAAACAGGTGACAATTATTGCCCTTATTTAAGGAAGGAAGGCAGCAAATGTTGTACATGCTGGGTACAGTGCATTTCTCTCTGAAATTCTGAGGAAAATGGGTCGTTCCAGACATTGTTCAGAAGAACAGCGTACCTTGATTAAAAAGTTGATTGGAGAGGGGAAAACATATAACAAAGTGCAGAAACTGATAGGCTGCTCAGCTAAAATGATCGCAAATGCTTTAAAATGGCAACTAAAACCTGAAAGACATGGAAGAAAGCGAAAAACTACCATTCGAATGGATAGAAGAATAGCCAAAACGGAAAGGACTCGGCCAACAATCGGCTCCAGGAAGATCAAAGAAGGTATAAAGTTACCTGTGAGTACTGTTACAATTAGAAGACGCCTATGTGAAGCCAAACTATCTGCAATACGCCCCCGCAAAGTAGCACTGTTGAAAAAAAGACATGTGCTGAAGAGGTTACAATTTGCCAAAGAGCACATTGACTGGCCTAAAGAGACATTTTGTGGACTGATGAAAGTAAGATTGTTCTTTTTGGGTATAGTGGGCAGAGACAGTTTGTCAGACGACCCCCAAACACTGAATTCAAGCTACAGTACACTGTGAAGACAGTGAAGCATGGTGGCACAAGCATCATGATATGGGGATGTTTCTCATACTACAGTGTTGGGCCTATTTATCGCATACCAGGAATCATGTATCAGTTTGATTACATCAGAATACTTCAAAAGGTCATTCTGCCTTATGCTGAAGAGGAAATGCCCTTGCAATGGGTGTTCCAACAAGACAACGACCCCAAACACACCTGTAAACGTGCAACATCTTGGTTCCAGACCAACAAGATTGACGTTATGGAGTGGTCAGCCCAATCTCCTGATCTTAATCCAATAGAAATCTTGTGGGGTGACATCAAAAATGCAGTTTCTGAGGCAAAACCAAGAAATAAAGAAGAACTGTGGAATGTAGTCCAATCATCCTGGGCTGGAATACCTGTTCACAGGTTCCAGAAGTTGGTTGACTCCATGCAACACAGATGTACAGTAGTTCTCAGAAACAGTGGTTATGCAACTAAATATTAGTTAAGTGATTCAAAAGAAAGCAAAATCTTCAAACATTTTTCAGTTTATATACTGAATGTTTGAGTTTGTAAAGAAGAATACAAACACTGCTATTCTTTTGAACAGTCTAATATTCACTTCAAGTTTTAGACTTCAGAGTAACAACAAAAATGTTATACATTTTTTTTTTTTTCATGTTTTGATTTGGAATATAATTGTGTAGTGTTCCCAATGCGATTGTGTGTTTGGAAATAAAAGCTATTAGAAGGATTTTGAGCTTTATTCACTTTTTTAAACACACTGCTATTATTTTGAACACAACTGTATGTCCTTTATGGCCCACTGGGTAAATGTGGTTTCTGCCCAGCCACACCAGCAACTTGGCCAGGTGACGCCGCCTCCACGTTCTCACTCCGTTGGTCCTGCAACAATGTCCGCCTCCGCAAGAACAATTCACAGTGCCTCAGCATACCACATGTGCAGGGCACGGCGGTGTCACTCTGTTCTACACCTCGTTTGCCTGGGCGAACTGAGTCACACAAGGGAGGAACTTCTCTGCGTCCTTAAAAGATCCAATCCTGGCTTTCTCCGCGAGAACTCAAAATCTGTACCATGGTGACCGACAACGGGAACACCATGGTGTCGGCGCTGCGTCAAGGAGGGCTGAGCCATGCGCCCTGCATTCCGCATGTGTTCAATCTGGTTGTCAAGCGGTTCCTGAAGTCTTCCACCTATCTGCAAAACATCCTAAAAATGGCAAGGAAACTTTGCATGCACTTCAGCCACTCGTACACCGCCAAGCACACCCTCATTGAGCTACAGCGGCAGAACTGCATTCCCCAACATAGGCTGATATGCGATGTTTCCACCCATTGGAATTCCACCCTCTATATGTTGGACCGACTATACGAACAGAGAGAGGTCATAAACGATTTCTTGATGATACAGGCGGACAGAGGTATTCCCTTGTGTAACTTTGATTTTGGCCAATGGCAGCTCATGCATGGCATCTTCTGTTTGCTCAGGCCCTTTGAGGATGGCACGTTATTTTAGTCGCCAGGACTACAGGATAAACAACGTCATTCCACTGCTTTATATCCTGGAACAGATGCTGGTAAATCTGGCTGGTCAGGGGACTGGAGATGTGGCACCTACATCTCCCGGCCACATGAGCCCTGTGGGGGCTGAACTGGAGGAGGACGACATTGGAGCACAAGCAATGTGTAGCAAAATGGTTTTTTTTTCTACACCGGAGAGGAGGAGCACGAGCAGCCGGAGGAGCAAGCGGGAGATGAGGAAGACTATGCAGATGACCCAGGCACACAGTGGCAGTATGCAGTGCAAATGCAGGCAGGGAGTCCCTCCGAGTCACTTGCGCAAATGGCCAGCTGCATGCTCACTTGCTTGGGTAGTGACAGCCGAATTGTCACCATTCGGCAGAGGGATGACTTCTGGCTCTCCACCTTGTTGGAACTTCGCTACCGATCCAAAATGGGGGCCTTTTTTACACCAGAGGGAGGACAAACTGAACTACTATAGAGACATCTTATGTAGTCAGTTGGCCGATGCCTATGTGTGTCATCGTCCATCCTCTCGCAGGTCTGAACGGGGGGTCCTCTGTGCTCACGTTCCACTGCCATGGCTGCTGTGGCAGGGTGGGGGTGTAGGAGCAGTACCAGCTCCATCAGCAGCAACTAGAGTCGCTGATGAGCAGCTTTCTTCCCCCGCCTAGTGAAGAAACTACTCGCCAACAGCTAGACCTGGAGCAGAACCTAAACCAGCAGGTGGTGGCATACTTGGACAGCACCCTGCCACCCCACATTGAAGATCTGCTGGACTACTGGGCAGCCAAACTGGATTTGTGGCTGCAACTGGCCTAGTTCGCCCTGAAAAAGCTGTCCTGCCCGGCCAGTAGTGTGGCATCAGAGCAGGTGTTTAGTGCGGCGGGGGCCATAGTTACCCCAAGTAGAACTCTCCTGTCCATCCAAAATGTGGAGAGACTGACCTTTTGTCAAGATGAGTCAGGCGTGGATCAGAAAGGGTTTTCAAACACCAATGCCTGATGCATCAGACTAGATTTAGATTTATATACTTTGACAAAAGAGACCGGTTTCTTCTGGCTACCTGCCTCGGCTTCTATTCTGATGCTGCCACCCGCCTGATGCCACACATCTGATGCCAAGTGCTCCTTCTTACACCCACCATTGTCACCGGGTACTGTTATTGCCACCCACCTCCCCACTCTGTCACCGGGTCACTCTGTGGTCTCCTGATGCTAATTCCACATCACCACTCAGGTCTCCTCATGCTGCTGCTGCCTTCTCCACACTGTCACCTTGCCACTCTGTAGTCTTCTAATGCTGCTGCCATCTCAGAACTCTGTCTCTGGGCCACTCTGTGGTCACCTCATGCTGCTGCCACCTCACTACTATGTCACTGGGCCACTCTGTGGTCTCCTCATCCTGCTTCCACCCTCCCCACTTCATGACTGGGCCACTATTTTGCCTTTTTGGCCTGGTTGACATCATTTATTTGACCCTTCTTCTGATCTGTCAGAAGGAAGGAAAAATTAGATGCACAACAGATCCTGTATATGTAGCAGCTGTAAGGCCTGTATGACATGGTCCCATCAGAATTGGCTTATACAAAACACAGAAGATATGCAAATATTCCATTTACATGTCATCTTTGTTTTGGTTCCACTCCTTTTTTATTAATTTTTTTTAATTTTTAATTTTTTTTGCTTTAGCAATACTGATGGATTACTGACCAAATGCTGACCGAATGAAGGCGGATGCTCAAGAGATAGAATCCGTTTTTTGGGGGTTTATTGTTCTGACTGATCAGAGGAAGGGCAAAATAATCAGTGACATCAACACAAACTTACTGTTGACACCCTCTCCACTCTGTCAGGGGGGCTCTACTTGTATAAGCGTTTAATAGAACAGGTTCTGTAGACATCTATGTGGAATCAGCTGACGACTGTGTAAAAGGAGTGCGCTTCTTCTTGACGCCAACATCGACCTGTAAGGTCACACTTGAGTTATTTGATCAGTTTTGGCCCCTTAACTGCCCAAATAAGTGAAGTGTGCATTGATTCTAAGAGCGACTCCTGTCATCTGCGTGTCATACTGACTCGCTGTATTGTTTCACTACCACAGCAGACTCCCTATGCGTGTTACTGCAAGGCACAGTGTTCTACACCACTATACAGGCTCCATGCAGCCAGGAAATAACAGTTTTATTAACGAGATTCGCCACAAATTTGGCGAACGAGCCGAATCTCTAGTCTCCACCCTTGCAACTAAGCTTTGTATACCTGTCCTTTATGACCATGACTTCAGTACCTATCTGGTTCTATTATTGCAAGATTAAATTGATGCAATCAATACATCATAACCCACACAGCAAAAAAATTATCTAAAATGTATTTTTGGTGTTGTAGTAACTCCTCCTGCACCGGCTGGAAAAACTGAGTGGTTAGAGCAGAGCCTGACAAAAAGTGATCGTCCAGAATTGACCAGTGCAAAGGTTGTTGTGTCTGGAGGTAAGTTCACAGTAGATGTTTGCACTGGGTGATTATTATACTCTGTTTAGTAAGACTTTTTTTTTTTGCATTAAGGCAGCAATTAGTTTATTTGGGTACTGATGTTAAAACCAGTGAAACAGTAACTGTAAAGCAATGTGGAATATGTGCCTGAAGAAGGTGCCAGTTCATTACCTTAAAGTAGGTTCAGTCCAAATTATGATTTTTTTATATTTTTATTTATTTATTTTTTATTTACAATTAATATCCTCACACACTGCATATTTCTTTCCCAAATACCTATATTTCATGTCGGAGCTTCCCTTCCCTCTATTCTCTGCATAAGCTGATCTAGGTAGGGTGTTTACATGCAAAACTTCCTGTTTTCATCAGCTTTCAGCAGGGTTTGCTAGCCAAACCCAACATGCTTTGCCCTTTTTAATATTTCTCAGGAGTTCCTCCGCCTGCTACGCTACTGCCTGTGCAGTAATCACACCCTTGCACCTGCCCTCTTCTTGCCTAGTTAGGTATAGCGAGACCTGTTAATCATTACAGAGCAAACCATGCTGGGTTTGACTCATGAAAACAGGAAGTTCTGCATGTAAACATCCTTCCAGGACGCATGCAGGGGAAGGAAATCGCTGACCTAAAAAGCAGGTGTTTGGAGTATTGAATGCAGATAAAATTTACTATGGGGCCAAATAACTTATTTAATGCGCATCTGAACCTATAATGGGAATCTCATGGGTAGATTGAAAGATTATCAGCAGCACCCACTAGCTTCTTATTTTATTTTTTTCCCTTTTACCTAGTCTATATGTAATGTAGAATCATATACCTAGTCTATATGGAATCATTTAATTAGAAGTATAAAACATGCTTAGATTTAGAGCTTTGTTATGTTAGTAATATTTGTTGACTAGACATTCTAAAAAATTGTTTTTGTCATTTGACTTTTTTATATATGATTGTTTCTGCAAAGCCATTACACTACAAGGGCATAAATTTAGCTAGAGTATATTTTCCATACTTTTCTTGCAATATATATTAATACCTGCACTTTTTCTCTTCAATCTTAGGTCGAGGGCTGAAGAGTGGAGATAATTTTAAATTGCTGTATGACCTGGCAGATCAACTGCATGCTGCTGGTAAGCACACCCATGCATACATGTACTCACACATATACAGAGCTTATTGCTAACCAGTAGGTCACACACGAGTAGGAGTATACCTGAAAGGGGTTTAGGGTAGCGGTATGGTGAGGCTTCTTCAAAGAGGGTAGCTCATGCTTTGAGAACATTTGAGTTCAGCCATCTCTTTAATAGTCTGTAAACTTTATCTGGACTTCCTCTTGTTGGCAGTATAGCAGTGTGGATTTTGCTGCTATGAGCCAATACATCAGGGAGGGGGACAAAGATCAGACTTCAGTTATCCAAAAGTTTTAAGAATATTTCTATTTTGTCCAGTAACTTGTCTGTGAAGGTTCTTATTCATCCAGGTCATGGTATATCAGAAGTAATGTGTCAGAGCAACTGACATTTTCGCTAGACATCCATTTGGCTTCCTCAGTTAGAATGACTTGTACACTAAATCTCTGGCATCAAATTCTGGTGACTCATTACCAGTATTGAATGTCGTTGATTTCTTGTACTGTCCAAATAAAATGACTAGTGAAATGTCTTCAAAAGAGAGTGCAGCAAGCCCTCATGATGTGACTTATTACTGGTATCCAGTAACTGTTATTTCTCGCCCATATTCATTGGGGGACACAGAGACCGTGGGTATAGCTATGTCCTCTATGAGGCGTTGACACTAGTAAAACCTGTTAGCTCCTCCCCTGGCAGCTATACCCCCTCCAGCCTGGAGAGAGAGCTTCAGTTTTTTCTAGTGTCAATAGGAGGCAAGACCTCCCTGCTCTGCAGGGATCTCCTGAAGATTTTTTATTTTAGTTTATTTTTATTTTTTCCTTTTTCAGATGGGAAAACAGTGGACGCCTCGCCTCCCTGTTCTCCCTTGGTCGAGTTGCGCCAGTGCCGGTCATCCGCACTGCTGCCTCCCCCACAGAAGACAAGGTGGACCAGGGCAGCCTCACTCCTCTGCATCCCGCCAGCCAAGGGGTCACCCATCCAAGCCCCCCTTTTCCAGCGTCCTGCCACTACGGTGCCAGTAGCTGAAGGGGTGACCCTGCTGTACCAGAGGAGGGGTGAAGATGGCGGCAGGAAAGAGAAGAGAGGTGAGTACACGGGACTAGGTAAGTATGTCCCTCCTGGGTCGCCCCCTCCCTCCCTACCTGGTGGCAGTGATGCAGAGGTTAACAAGGTAATCCAGCCCTTCTAGCTGTGTGGTTAAATTCCTTGCCTCTGATTCAGAAGGTCGTGGGTCGAGTCCCAGCAGAAACAGGGCTTTAGTATAGCCCAGCACCCTACAGCCATTCCCTTCTTCCCCCTCTGGCAGGTTTTATTCATTGCCTAGCAGGGAGGCACATAGGGGGTTAATGTCAGTGGAACCCCTGGCAGGCTTTCTCCATGACAAAGCGGTGAGCAGGGAGTCCGAGCGCACGGCCAGACAGATAATCTCTGCCTGTGTTGGACCGCCATGACCAGAGATCCGGAGCGGACGCCGAGTGTGCCGCTCAGGAAAGGGTTAAACTTTGCAGGAAACTCGGCCGTGCACCGCACATGTTTTTTTTTTTTTGCATCTTTTTTCCTCGCAACCCCACCCTTCCTCCCTGGGTCACGCTCAGACAAGGACTCGCCGTATACATGAGTCCGAAGCAATCTCCTAAGATTGCTTCTAAGGTGGCCAATGGTACTTGTCATATGCATTAACCCTTCCTTAGGTGGAGTAATTGCACTACTTCAGGATACAGTACCTGTCTTATACATTATCCTGCCATGGGTGGACTAAGTACAATGACATGGGTTTCGGGACCTGCTACATGCATATCCATATCATGCATATCATGGCGCGTTGACATTGTCACTGTTACATTGTGTGCTGTATGCATTATCCCCTTACTTAGGTGCAACAATTGCACTCCCACGGGGTACAGGACTCTCCATATGCACTAGTTCTAGCCGTGGGCATTCGCGCCCCCCCCCACCTTCATAGGTAGGGTATTCTCCCTGCCACTGACTAGTACTTGCCGTATGCATCGACCTTCCTTGGGTAGCTAATTACGCTACCATTAAATACGGTTCCGACTGTCGCACTAGCCTTTCATAGGTGGAGTGTAGCACATCACCGTGCTTCTGTTGCATTACCCCCTTCCGCAAGTGATCAATAGCGGGGAATACCTAAACATCTTCGGATGCTGCAATTCTGCGGCACCACGGCTCTAGGTACCTTCGCTTATTTCCAAGGGGGCGTGACAACAGTCGGTTCTTGCAGGTGCCCGGCATTCTTACCCTAGTGCTATATGGGTGCCACCAGTGGACACGGTGGCTATTCCTTCCTTTTGGGGCTGGTTTCGCGCATGATTAGAACATCCTCTGTCTTCTTAGGGGGTTCCTAGCATCACTTATGTGTTCCAGAGACCCCCCCCCCCCCCCCCCCCCATCTCCATGGGCCTTCTTTGTTCCAGTCGGTCATGATATTGTCCGCATCAATACGTAGTGCGTACTCCATTGCACATATATGGTGAGTACGTTCCAGCGAGTCGAGTGTTTCACTGACTCTGTATTCTCTATCCACCACTCCCCCTTCTCTGGGAAAGTGGTTATGCTGGCACTCTGGTTTAGCTCCTGCAACTTGTTCTACTCCACAGGTGCAGCTTTTTCACTAATGCTTGAGTTCGTGGTCACTCCAGTGGGACATCCCCCTCAGGTAGGGGTCCTACCCTGGAGCTAGCTTGGCAGTTGCGCCAGTTCTGCTCTCTTCCAGGTAGAGTTTTCAGGTTAGCTCTACTTAACTGGGGCAGTATGGTACGTGGCTTCTACGGATAGTCTCGGGCCTCCCCCTCAGTTTTGCGCTGGCTTCTACTGTGGGAGCGGTGTTGCTTACTACTACATGCTTGGGTTCTTACTGCACAGCTCTTTTGTCAGGCGGTGGACTCTGTTAGCACTGAATTCGGTGGCCTCTACGGGTGACCCTCTCCTCTGCTGGGGTATGGGGCTAGCAATACAGTGTGGCTCCCCTTGTTTGGCTTCCTCCTCAGGCGGTGTTTTTGCACAGCCATTTAGTCCTTGGCTACCTTTGTGTATAGCGCTGGTCTCAGACGGGAATGGGCTTAAACGTAGCCTATTCTTCTCCTGTCTTTTCCTCCTCTGGCTCAGGGTTCATTGCCATCCCGCATGACTTTGTAGTTCCTACGTTGCTACCTTCCCTCATCTGCATTTGCAAAGGGTTTTAGTTTAGTGGCCTTCCATTCCAGGTACGATCCGGTCCTCCACATTCCTCCTTCTACAGGGACTCTTCCATTCTTCCGGATGTTCTAACTGTATCTTCACGAAGCTTCCCACCTTTCTCTCCAGAGCCAGAGTTCCGGAAGCATGTGACGTGGACGCCCTGATTCTTCTTGGCGGGAGTTCTCCCTCCTTACGTGTTTCTTCCCCCTCCTTCGCAGGGTTCTACGGAGGATCCAGATGGAGGACATTCCGACAAATACTAGTCGCTTCGAGTTGACCCCGTCGCGCGTGGTATGCGGACCTCGTTCTCCTTCCTGGAGACATCCCTTGGTCACTGCCACTCAGGCGTGGCTATTAAGACCACCATTCTGACGTGGAAAGGGTTTCAGCTAGTGTTGAGCGAACTTCTGTTTTAAGTTCGGCGTCTAAAGTTCGGCTTCCGGTTAGCGGAGAATCCCGATATGGATTCCGAACTCCGTTGTGGTCCGTGGTAGCGGAATCAATAATGGCCTATTATTGATTCCGCTACCACGGACCACAACGGAATTCTGAATCCATATCGGGATTCTCCGCTAACCGGAAGCCATACTTTAGACGCCGAACTTAAAACAGAAGTTCGCTCAACACTAGTTTCAGCGGATGTCTTCCGCACTATGATTCAGGCCAGGAAGCCTGCATCGCCCAGGATCTGTTGTGGGACCTGGAGGTCCTTCCTGGGCTTCTGTGAACGCCGGAACATCCCCTCACTTGCTTTTTTTTTTTTTTTTTTTTTTTTTCCCTCTCCCCACGGTCCTATCCTTCTACATTCAGGGTTGGACCTTGGTTTAGCCTTTAGTTCCTCTATGGGTCAAGTGTTGGCGCTTCTGTCCTGGTGCAGCTTCCAGCGTACTCTGGTTTCCCTGGTGCCCATGGAAACCTTCCTTCTGGGAAGGGCACATACGGTTCCTCTGTATTGGATCTGTATATAGTTCTCTCAGCCTTCCAGTCTTTTCCACTTGAGCCCTTGCGGGAGTCCTTACTCCGGCTCCTTTCTTAGAAGGTAGTTTTTTCTTGTGGCTATCACATCCATCAGGCGGGTGTCTAAATTGGAGGTGCTCTCTTGCAAGATCCCCTTCCTGGTTCTTCACAAGGATACTGCAGTTCTCCGGCCCATTCCTTCTTCTCCCGAAGGTGGTCTCTGACTTCCGTATCAATGAAGGAATTGTCCTTCCTTCACTGTCTCTTTCCTTCGCACCCTACGGAAGGGAGCTACATTATTGCATGTTGTCAGAGCTCTTCCTATTGTTAGCAGCCTCCAGTCCCTCTCGACGTACGGATCCCCTTTTCTCTCCGGCGGGTCCTCGCTAGGGATTGGCGGCCTCCAAAGGGCAATTACACGTTGGATTCGGTCGGCATGTGCTGACGCTTCTTAGGCTAATAGGAATCGCACTTTGGCTGCACAGTTATGTCAGGTGGCTCCCGTTCCTCCTTACACATGTAACAAAATACACTGCTCAAAAAAATAAAGGGAACACAAAAATAACACATCCTAGATCTGAATTAATTAAATATTCTTCTGAAATACTTTGTTCTTTACATAGTTGAATGTGCTGACAACAAAATCACACAAAAATAAAAAAATGGAAATCAAATTTTTCAACCCATGGAGGTCTGGATTTGGAGTCACAAAATTAAAGTGGAAAAACACACTACAGGCTGATCCAACTTTGATGTAATGTCCTTAAAACAAGTCAAAATGAGGCTCAGTAGTGTGTGTGGCCTCCACGTGCCTGTATGACCTCCCTACAACGCCTGTGCATGCTCCTGATGAGGTGGCGGATGGTCTCCTGAGGGATCTCCTCCCAGACCTGGACTAAAGCATCTGCCAACTCCTGGACAGTCTGTGGTGCAACGTGACTGTGGATAGAGCGAGACATGATGTCCCAGATGTGCTCAATTGGATTCAGGTCTGGGGAACGGGCGGGCCAGTCCATAGCATCAATGCCTTCGTCTCGCAGGAACTGCTGACACACTTCAGCCACATGAGGTCTAGCATTGTCTTGCATTAGGAGGAACCCAGGGCCAACCGCACCAGCATATGGTCTCACAAGGGGTCTGAGGATCTCATCTCGGTACCTAATGGCAGTCAGGCTACCTCTGGCGAGCACATAGAGGGCTGTGTGGCCCTCCAAAGAAATGCCACCCCACACCATTACTGACCCTATGCCAAACCGGTCATGCTGGAGGATGTTGCAGGCAGCAGAACGTTCTCCATGGCGTCTCCAGTCTCTGTCACGTCTGTCACATGTGCTCAGTGTGAACCTGCTTTCATCTGTGAAGAGCACAGGGCGCCAGTGGCGAATTTGCCAATATTGGTGTTCTCTGGAAAATGCCAAACGTCCTGCACGGTGTTGGGCTGTAAGCACAGCCCCCACCTGTGGACGTCGGGCCCTCATATCACCCTCATGGAGTCTGTTTCTGACCGTTTGAGCAGACACATGCACATTTGTGGCCTGCTGGAGGTCATTTTGCAGGGCTCTGGCAGTGCTCCTCCTGTTCCTCCTTGCACAAAGGCAGAGGTAGCGGTCCTGCTGCTGGGCTGTTGCCCTCCTACGGCCTCCTCCACGTCTCCTGATGTACTGGCCTGTCTCCTGGTAGCGCCTCCATGCTCTGGACACTACGCTGACAGACACAGCAAACCTTCTTGCCACAGCTCGCATTGATGTGCCATCCTGGATAAGCTGCACTACCTGAGCCACTTGTGTGGGTTGTAGACTCCGTCTCATGCTACCACTAGAGTGAAAGCACCGCCAGCATTCAAATGTGACCAAAACATCAGCCAGGAAGCATAGGAACTGAGAAGTGATCTGTGGTCACCACCTGCAGAACCACTCCTTTATTGGGGGTGTCTTGCTAATTGCCTATAATTTCCACCTTTTGTCTATCCCATTTTCACAACAGCATGTGAAATTGATTGTCACTCAGTGTTGCTTCCTAAGTGGACAGTTTGATTTCACAGAAGTGTGATTGACTTGGAGTTACATTGTGTTGTTTAAGTGTTCCCTTTATTTTTTTGAGCAGTGTAATTCCCAGGTGCATACTTATGCATAGACTGTCACGGCGTGGGCCGCGGGTCTTGCAGTTCTTAGATGCCTGCAGGGACACTTGCTTCCATGGGTCTGTGGTTTTCCCTCCCTGTGGACTGCTCTCGGACGTCCCACGGTCTCTGTGTCCCCCAATGAATATGGGCGAGAAAAGGAGATTTTTGTATAACTTACCAATAAAATCTCTTTCTCGCTCTTCATTGGGGGACACAGCACCCACCCAGTATTGTTGTCCGGCCACTGTTGGGCAGTTGCTGGTTTGGACCCCGTTGGGTCCTTTGACATAGTTGGTTTTCCACTTGTTTTCACTTTGGTTGGCTTGCTTCTCCTACTGCTTCTCACAAACTGAAGCTCTCTCTTCAGGCTGGAGGGGGTATAGCTGCCAGGGGAGGAGCTAACAGCTTTTACTAGTGTCAACGCCTCCTAGAGGACATAGCTATACCCAAGGTCTCTGTGTCCCCCAATGAAGAGCGAGAAAGAGATTTTACTGGTAAGTTATACAAAAATCTCCTTTTTCCTGTTTAATTTCATCTGATGTGCATGTGTCATTTAATGAAAACCTATGTTTTACCTTTAGAAGTACTTATGGTAACTGTCTTCTCTTCTACAGTGGGTGCCTCTCGTGCAGCTGTAGATGCTGGTTTTGTGCCCAATGACATGCAGGTTGGACAAACAGGAAAAATTGTTGCACCAGTAAGTGTCACTATTATTTTTACAAGCTGCATACATCTGTTGTACTTACTATTGAGCTTTCATTAAAGGGTTATCTCCCATTCCAGGTAATACATGTCTGATCCATAGAGGCCACACTGACCACTATGTAGGGGCGACCCTAGCCCCCGTTCCGTCTCACTGTATGAGCACAGTGCAGAGGAATTTAAATAGAGTGGTGGTCCAGTGGGCTGATGGGAATAGCCGAGTGACAAACATTGATTGTGTGACAGATCTTATTTGCATGTGACCTCCCTTAGGCTGGTTTCACACGGGCGTTGCGGAAAAATGCTTGATTTTTTTCCCCGTGAGTGCAAAGCGTTTTAATGCGTTTTGCACGCGCGTGAGAAAAATCACCATGTTTGGTATCCAGACCCGAACCCGGACTTCACAGAAGTTCGGCTTTGGGTTCAGTATTCTGTAAATTTTATTATTTTCCCTTATAACATGGTTATAAGGGAAAATAATAGCATTCTTTAATACAGAATGCTTAGTAGAAGGTCAATTGAGGGTTAAAAAAAATAAATATATAAATTAACTCGCATCCTCCAATTGATCGCATAGCTGCCGGTCTCCTGTTCTTTCTTCAGGACCAGTCAAAGGACCTGTGGTGACGTCACTGTGCTCATCACATGATACATCACCATGGTGATGGATCATGTGATGAGCACAGTGATGACGCCACAGGTCCTTTGACAGGTCCTGAAGAAAGGAGACCGGCAGCTACGCGATCAGTTGGAGGAGGTGAGTTAAATTATTATTTTTTTAACCCTCAATTGGCCTTCTACTAAGCATTCTGTATTAAGGAGTGCTATTATTTTCCCTTATAACCATGTTATAAGGGAAAATAATACAGTGAATAGACTTTCATCCTAGCAACCATGCGTGAAAATCATACCGCATCCGCACTTGCTTGGTTCACGTTTACGGCTTGGCTATCGTTAAAAGGTGAACTCGTCGTACTCCTCTGTCCGTAAAAGAGTTAATGAGATGGATTAAAGGGGTATCCAGAACACGTTGGCCAAATTGCTTTTATGTTTAACCCCCAGGGAGCAGAACATCAACTGCTTTCAGCCAAATGCACTGGCATATGAATATTTTACAGCAATTTAATGTTTTTTCCTGCTGCCCCAAAGGACTTCCGAATCAATTTGCGAATGTTGTTCTCCTGCCGTTAAAGGCTGAGCTGGATAATTCAGGATGAAAGAGGCTGTCAGCCCAGAGCTTTTTAAGGGGCTTAATAAGAAAGTAGAAATCACTCCCACCCGATATTCATCCTCCTCCTCTCTCCTACTTAAACTTTTATGCTGTGAAGTAGTCCTTGCTTATTGCTAGCCCCCTTTTATGTAACCTACATGGACTTTCTGCTTTATTCCACCCAGTTAAGACAAAAGTACTGTAGTGACGGAAAAGGGGAGGAATGTCCGTTCCTTTGGTGATGCATTGAATTTAAGGGGTGAATTAAGAACCGTGGTTTGTGCTTTATGTTTTGTAAAATCATTATAAGATCGCCAGAGACAGAAGAGCTTTCTTCACTTGCAGTGTGTGTGGATGTTTTTCCTTTTTTTTTTCTTCTTTTTTTAATTGTAATTTTCAAATAAAGTTCCTGCTGTAAGACGAGCGTATAGAGTGAGTGATGTGCTCAGTTTATTAAATGGCTCATGCCTCTTAATAAATTTGTCGCATCTGCTGCTGTCCGTGCACCAGCCAGGAGCTGGCACACATTTTAGATTTGACATGAGCAAGTTTTCTGGTGCACATGTCGTTTTATATACTGGCAAAGGGGCAAGGGCGTCGGAAAAGGCTAAAAAGTTGTACAAATTTCTCACAAAATGGCACTTGTAACAAAACTTGAAACTTTTGTATGGCAGAAAACTGGCGTAGAGCCTTAAAGGGTGTAAGAATTAAAGGGGTTGTCTCATCTGAGACATTGCGGGCATATCGCTAGGATAGGTGCGGGTCCCAGTAGTGTGACCCGCACCTATCTTCTAAACCGAGCCCTGAAAGTGGTGGAGGGCACACTTCCATTAATTTTTTTTTAATGGTCGCCAAAAATAGCCGATCGCTGGCTCTATTTCCATCAGGCCCCTGGAACTGAATGGGAGCGGTGGCCGGTCATGCAACGTGCGCTCCCATTCACTTCTGTGGGGAGAGCGCTTGGTGGTGGCCGGACCGGAGTTCTCCAGCCACCACTTTGCCCACTCCGTTCTCGATATAGCATACAATCCTAGCGATATGCCCGCATTGTCTCAGATGAGAATAGCCCTTTAACAAAATAAAATTGTATAGAGAGGATGGACAGGACAGACTGTGGAAATGGAGACTGCATGCAAGTGCTGCTGCTCATCAGCCCCCATCCTCCTTTCTGTACTTAATGTCTCTTCATGAACTCCGTTCCTACAGAGATTCAGCTGAAGACCATATTAGTCATAATCCTTGACGAGCAGAGAGGAGGATGAGGCAGCTATTTAGCTCAGTGTTCTGAAGCAACTTGTGCTGCTGTGTGATTAGGACAGATTCTGTGTGCACTAATAGGACAGCGGCCATTTTATTTCTCTTAATGATTGCTCCCTAGACAAAATGAGCCATTATAATGAAAGGTATTTGGGAATATATTTATAATAAGGTAATATATAAGTATTTTCAGTTTTATTGTATTAATTCCTGGAGAACCCTTTTAGTAAATCTCCCTCTAAGATGGTACAATTCAGGAAGTAATATGTAAGCTATATTTATTGAATGTAGAGGATACAAGAAATCATCCTGGGGGAATATTTATTAATAAATGGGGAGAGCAAGACACAATTAGGACTATGTCGAGGATAGGAAGACAACAGAAGAGGATATGGGTAAGAAAAAAGAAAAATTTAAATGAGGATTTTGAACAACCCTTCCACCCCTCAACGTCTTCTTGCTAACCTACAGAGAAGAGTGGGTAGAGTATCACATGACACGTTTTTTTGTAATCATGAAAACATATAGGTCTGCATAGGAACTATAGGGGGGGGGGGGGGGGGGGGTCATTCTGCGACTTCTCCCTGCTCACGTCAGGTCTATTAAAAAAAAAAAAAAAAAAAGTGGACGTGGTGGGAACGGGCCCGTCTTATTCATCATTTTCTACGCCCATTTTAGGCGTCGAAAATGGTCTAAATGTAAGACAGCAAGGAAGCTATGTTACATTTAGAAGTGTAGGATCCGCCAAAGTTATGGAGAGGTCGGTGCCTGTACATAACAAGTGTAGGGCTTATTAAGACCGGCGTCTAAAACGCTGAACTTAATAAATGACCCCCTATATGCACAAAACGGTAAGCTTTCTCTCTTTCCAATACTTTCCGCAAATTTCTAAATTCCACCACTAGGGGGCATATTGTATAGGCATTATTGTTTTTAAAGGGGTTATCCAAGACTTGTGACCCCTGCAGCCAACCACAGGCCGCAGCAGTAACCTGCTCCCCTTGCATCACTGGTGAAGGTATGGAGTGGTCTGTAGGCAAAATAACTAAATGGAAAATGAGGAGAAAATTGTGCGCCTTAGGTCTCGGAGAACCCATTCAAATTGAATAATCAGTGGATCAGATGAGGTTCTTTTCTAATGCTATTCTCAAAGGATGTTACCCTTATGCATTAATGTTTTGTAACGGATTAAATGGGTTGCTTAGGAATACTCCTGCCTGAATTCACAATGGTTGTGAAGAGAAGGTAGCCCTGTTGCCTAGGCAACCATTTGACACCCAGAGCATCATGCATGGGTCCCATTAATTGGGATAGGACCCTACGCAATGCACGTCTTGGCAACCTAATTTGGAAGCATACAGATGTGTCTCTCCACTTGGATCTGGCAGGGGTGTATGCCTGGACTACCCCTTTACTCATGGCTGATGGTATCTGTGATGTGTTCATTTAATAGTCAGCTGGTTCTTTGTCCTTGCAGGACCTGTACATTGCCGTTGGGATCTCTGGAGCCATCCAGCACTTGGCTGGAATGAAGGACAGTAAGGTAAATGTGTATTTATGATGCATCTCAAGATCTAGTGACATTTTACAATTAGTCATTTTTAGGCCTCATTCACATGACCGTTCTTTGGGGCCACATTTTTTGTGGCTCAGATGCGGGCCCATTCACTTCAACTGTTGCTCTGTTTAGTGGCCCCGCAAAAAAAAAAAAAAATAGAACATGTCCTATTCTTGTCCGTTTTGCAGGCAAGCATAGGCATTTCTATTATGGGCGACCCGTTCCGCAATTTGCGGACAGCAAAACACAGCACGGTCATGTGGCCTTAAAGGGGTTTTCCTTTCTCACTACTTTCATTTCCTGCGGTCTACTTTTTGCTCATCCTTGTTCCCCAGCTCTGAAGCTATGTGGAGGGTACTCTTCCCCTTTCATCACATGTCCACGCTCTCGATGCTCCTACAGAAACTTGTAATAACAGTGCTTTAGGACAGGCATGCTCAACCTGTGGCCCTCCAGCTGTTGTAAAACTACAACTCCCACCATGCTCTTCTGTAGGCTGTCCGGGAATTATGGGAGTTGTAGTTCTCCTGGGCTGCAGGTGGAGCACGCCTGCTTTAGGAGATGCTGCTCCTTGTAACCCTTGATAATGTTCTGAAAAGAAGGGCCTTGTGCTTGTAGTTAGGAGGAGGTTGGAGAAGTGGCACTGCACATCACCAGTGTTATCTACAGCCCAGGTAGCGTCTGTTTCAGTGCTCATAGATGTGACCGCTCAGGAGTCCACAGCAGAAGGAATGCTTCAGACTGTTAGGTTACTTTCACACTTGCGGCAGAGTGATCCGGCAAGCCGTTCCGTCGCCGGCAAAACGTATGCCAACTGATGGCATTTGTAAGACTGATACGTCTTACAAATGCATTGAAATGCCGGATCTGTCTTTCCGGTGTCATCCGGAAAAATGGATCCGGCATTTTTTTTTTTTTTTGCGCAGACTGGAATTACGGATCATTCGGCAAGTGTTCTGTTTTTTTGGGCCGGAGATAAAACCGTAGAATGCTGCGGTTTTATCTTTTTCCTGATCAGTCAAAACGACTGAACTGAAGACCTCCAGAACGGATTACTCTCCATTCAGAATGCATGGGGATAAAACTGATCAGTTCTTTTCCGGTATAGAGCCCCTAGGACAGAACTCTATGCCGGAAAAGAAAACCGCTAGTGTGAAAGAACCCTTATCTCGGAGCTGCTCTGTGTGCTGAGCAGTCTTGTCTCTTCTCCCCATCCCCGTTCATACCAGACACAAGGGAGTGCACTCTCCCGTCTTACAGACCATGATTGTGGATTACAGCATTGCTGTGCCTCGCTGCTCATATGCTGTGTCTCCTCTGCTGCTCACCTCCATAAGCGCTGACGCTCCAGTGAGAGAGTTGCAGAGGAGCACAGCAAGGACGCTGTGACAGCGGGTCCCTGCTCTGTGCATGACGCTGGAGGCAGCAGAGGATCAATACAGAGCAGCTTTACAGTTTAGGGACTGAAAGCCGGCTGTTCACTTCTACAGCACAGTGGCCGGCCTGGGAGCTAGTGCGCATGAGAAAGCCATGTGCGGTCCCGTCAGCCTGGCCAGCCACATAGAGACAAACAGAGGCATTTGCGCAAGCGCGGCCACTACCGTAGCAGTAGTGCAGTAATGGCCGTAACTAATGGAAACAGAAGATAAACATAGAAGGGGAAGGAGGAGGAATACCTAGCAAACAACTCAGAAAAAATAAATAAAAGGTAATTGCAAAAGTTTATAATTTTACATTAGGAACTAGTTTAACTATGATCATCAAGGTGGGAATACCCCTTTATAGTGAGGTAAAACCAAATAATAAAGTTCAGTTTATCTATTGATGTCGTCATTTTACTAGAACTTTCTGAATTGTTAGGCTGCAGTAACTGATTAAAGTGAAGCTTCATTTATTTTTTTTTGGTGTATTTACACATTAGTTTTTTCTGATGTTCTTCAGTATAAGCCTCCGTCCTGTAGTCCCAGCCTAAACGCTCCAGCAATGATTCCTTACCTTATTATAAAGGCAGAGCCCCTGGAAAATGTTTGCAGTGTCCAGAGGTATATGATGGGAGGTTTGCCTCATAGGTGCCACTCTATTGGCATACTTGGCATCTGACGCCCATAGACTCTTATGATAATTTTTTTTTTTTTTTAAACAGAATCCTTTAGTATGGAATAGCATAGTAGACTGCACTATTCCATATAGAAGAAAAATGTGAAGTATACCTGCTTGACGGAGGTGAAAAAGACACTCTATTGTTCTCCATTGGGTCAATATGGGCGATCTATAGAAATTCTAGACATATGCCACCCAGCTTTACTGGCACATATGGCAAATGGAGACAAAAAAAAATAAAACCAGCCTTATTTGTATTTCTACTTTTAAACAATGGGATCTGGTGGTCAGGCGGATCTAAAGAACTTCGGCACGCCGTTCTATGACGGAACAGCCTGCCGGAGAGCTCTACCGCAGATGTGAAACTAGCGCTTTCTATGGTATTGGTCCTAATGTGTGTGTGTAGCTTTAACAGAGAAATAGGACTGTGAACTCATTTGGGGACAGGGGCTGATGTGTATAGTGACCATCTCGACTCCCGTTTTCTGTAATTGGATGCACTATTACATTGCACCAGTATATCCATCTCTGTGATTCTGTCTTCAGACCATTGTTGCCATAAACAAAGATCCGGAGGCTCCAATATTCCAGGTGTCAGATTATGGCTTGGTGGCCGATTTATTTAAGGTAAGTTCATATTTAGTACATACCGATTGTTGTATTGTTTTTTTTATTTATTTATTTTCTTAAGGACTGGTTCACACGGATGGTTTTGCCCATGGAATTTGGTGCAGATATCCCACCAAAAACCATGGCCCTGCCACAAGGAAACTGCCTCCTGTTTTCAATAGCCCCCATGCCAGGCATCTCATAAGAGAAAAGGGGTTGGCTATTCTATAATACACTGTGCATATCGAGCCATGTAGTACAAGCTATCTGCCATCATTTAATGATTGCACCCGATTGAAATGCGGATTTTCAGGTGCTAGATCTGCAGGTTTGTACAGTACCAGTAAAGCGAGTGAGTTTTTAGCATTCCATACATTGTGGAAAAAATCTGCAACGAAATTGACCTGATATGTGGATCTATATAATTTCTGTACCTGTATATTACATAAACTGGCTGGATCAACACCGGCCAGCTCTGTCTGTCGTGATGGCATGGATTCCAGGTTCAGCTATTCCCTGCCTTATTATTCCGTGATCTACAGGGGAAAGTGGGTGACAATGCCAGTACTTAATGCTGCTCCTGAACTGTCGCCTGCTGGCAAGATCCAAGCCATAGTCACTTAACGTGTACAACATGTAGACGATTTCCTCAATAAATTTTGTAGGAGCACATTAATTCCATCTGATGGAAACATAGATATTGTAAATAATTGAAGATTTGTTTTGATGTGTGTGGAGGGGGGGGGGGGTTCTCATTGAGGACTACACTCCATGTCACTGGCATTTATCGGGCGGAGTGTAATGCTTTTGTTTAAACACTTCAGCTCTTAAAGGATTTATATGTAGTGCGTATATACATATATCTGGGTGCCGCAGAGTCTTGTGTCAATGAGCAGGACTTCTGAGGATGGAGAGGCAGTCCCGCTATGTACCCTAAAAATATTAAACGTAAGATCCATCACTAGAAAGCTGCCTTCTTGTTGATGGTTTCTACTCTAAATAAGGTTAAAATGTGGCGCTTCAGTCATTATAATAGCCTCATAAAACAGGCTAAAATCATGGTAGTTTTCCATCACGTTTTTGCCATATAATGCACACATTTTCAGGGTGTTCTTCAGATAACGTATACAACGGTGCACTGGATATTTATACGTTGCGTAATGTTTTTTGACGGGATAGAAAAATGTAGCAGCTTTCAAAGGAAAGTAATCTGATGCACATGGCTGCTCTTTCTAAAAAAAAATAATAATATATATAGTACAGACCAAAAGTTTGGACACACCTCATTCAAAGAGTTTTCTTTATTTCCATGACTATGAAGGCATCAAAACTATGAATTAACACATGTGGAATTATATACATAACAAACAAGTGTGAAACGACTGAAAATGTCATATTCTAGGTTCTTCAAAGTAGCCACCTTTTGCTTTGATTATTGCTTTGCACACTCTTTGCATTCTCTTGATGAGCTTCAAGAGGTAGTCCCCTGAAATGGTTTTCACTTCACAGATGTGCCCTGTCAGGTTTAATAAGTGGGATTTCTTGCCTTATAAATGGGGTTGGGACCATCAGTTGCGTTGAGGAGAAGTCAGGTGGATACACAGCTGATAGTCCTACTAAATAGACTGTTAGCTGCTTTTTTCTTGCCATAATACAAATTCTAAGTAAAGAAAAACGAGTGGCCATCATTACTTTAAGAAATGAAGGTCGGTCAGTCAGTCAGCCGAAAAATTGGTAAAAACTTTGAAAGTAAGGGCTATTTGACCATGAAGGAGAGTGATGGGGTGCTGCGCCAGATGACCTGGCCTCCACAGTCACCGGACCTGAACCCAATCGAGATGGTTTGGGGTGAGCTGGACCGCAGAGTGAAGGCAAAAGGGCCAACAAGTGCTAAGCATCTCTGGGAACTTTTTCAAGACTGTTGGAAGACCATTTCAGGGGACTACCTCTTGAAGCTCATCAAGAGAATGCCAAGAGTGTGCAAAGCAGTAATCAAAGCAAAAGGTGGCTACTTTGAAGAACCTAGAATATGACATATTTTCAGTTGTTTCACACTTGTTTGTTATGTATATAATTCCACATGTGTTAATTCATAGTTTTGATGCCTTCATAGTCATGAAAATAAAGAAAACTCTTTGAATGAGAAGGGGTGTCCAAACTATTGGTCTGTACTGTATATATAATACAGTGGATATAAAAAGTCTACACACCCCTGTTAAAATGTCAGGTTTCTGTGATGTAAAAAAGAATGAGACAAAGGTAAATCATTTCAGAACTTTTTCCACCTTTTTAATGTGACCTATAAACTGTACAACTCAATTGGAAAACAAACTGAAATCTTTTATGTAGAGGGAAGAAAAAAATATAAAAATAAAATAATATGGTTGCATAAGTTTGCACACTCTTAGACTAATACTTTGTTGAAGCACCTTTTGATTTTATTACAGCACTCAGTCTTTTTGGGTATAAGTCTATCAGCATGGCACATTTTGACTTGGCAAAATTTGCCCACTCTTCTTTGCAAAAACACTCCAAATCTGTCAGATTGCGAGGGCATCTCCTGTGCACAGCCCTCTTCAGATCACCCCACATATTTTCAATCGGCTTCAGGTCTGGGCTCTGGCTGGGCCATTCCAAAACTTTAATCTTCTTCTTGATTTGGATGTATGCTTTGGGTCGTTGTCATGCTGAAAGATGAAGTTTCTCTTCATGTTCAGCTTTCTAGCAGAAGCCTGAAGGTTTTGTGCCAATATTGACTGCTATTTGGAACTTTTCATAATTCCCTCTAGCTTAACTAAGGCTCCAGCTGAAGAAAAACAGCCCCTTGGCATGATGCTGCCACCACCATGCTTCACTGTAGGTATGGAGTTCTTTTGGTGATGTGCAGTGTTGTTTTTGCACCAAACATATCTTTTGGAATTAGTTCAAAAAGTTCAACCTTGGTTTCATCAGACCATAACACCTTTTCCCACATGCTTTTGGAAGACTTCAGATGTGTTTTTGGAAAATGTAGCCTGGCTTGGATGTTTTTCTTCATAAGAAAAGGCTTTCGTCTTGCCACTCTACCCCATAGCCCAGACATATGAAGAATACGGGAGATTGTTGTCACATGTACCACACAGCCAGTACTTGCCAGATATTCCTGTAGCTCCTTTAATGTTGCTGTAGGCCTCTTGGTAGCCTCCCGGACCAGTTTTCTTCTCGTCTTTTCATCAATTATGGAGGGACGTCCAGTTCTTGGTAATGTCACTGTTGTGCCATATTTTCTCCACTTGATGATGACTGTCTTCACTGTGTTCCATGGTATATCTAATGCCTTAGAAATTTCGTTTGTACCCTTCTCCTGACTGATACCTTTTAACAATGAGATCCCTCTGATGCTTTGGAAGCTCTCTGTGGACCATGAAAATTTCAGGAAAGACCAACTAGAGCAGCTGAACTTTATTTGGGGTTAATCAGAGGCACTTTAAATGATGGCAGGTGTATGCTGGCTCCTATTTAATAAATAGAAATATACAGAGGCTCTACTATCAGCAATTCACAGATAGGTGCTCTCTCCAGATAGGCAGGACCTATTGCCGAAGTGGTAGATAAACAAGTGGGGGTATATGAAGTGGAGGGCACTCAGATGTCTAGGTACACATATGGATGAATCATAAATTATTTATTTGAAATAAAATTGCAAACCACAGGGGGTATAAACAAGTGGTTCCAAATGGGTGGCGTCAGGGTTATTTGTACCACAATACGCAATGTTCTTGTATACAATAAAATCCAATATTCTGATTTAAGATAGTACTAGTACAGGTGATCAGTCTGTCTAGTAATTTACTACGCGTTTCGGTGCACTCTTGCACCTTCATCGGTGGCTGCCACTGATGAAGGTGCCAGAGTGCACCGAAACGCGTTTGGCCTTATTCAGACAGTAGCTTGACCCATATATGGTTCTATAGCTAAAATGTTCCACCAATAGAGACTGCAAAAGTCACCAAATAGAGCCGGCTACAATTAGTGACGTATTCAGGCAGCTGACCGCAGTAACGGAGATACGCCCCGAGTCACATGAGACCTGCACCACGTGGGATGCAACCAGGAACGCCGGAGATCCGCCCCGAGCAACGTGAGACGCCATCCTCTGCACCACGTGGGACGCAACCAGAGACGCCGGAAGTAGGAGATACCACAACGGAGAGAGACGCCGAACAAGCTTACATGCGCACCACCGCCAGTACACATCACCTACCTGGGTACATCTTCGATGGGGTAAGACTGTTCCAGCCTCAATATATAACAGACTGTCTCCATCTATCTGGACATAACAAGGGACCGTAACACCACTTAACACAATTTGGTTTATTGTTCATTTTATTGGGTATCCGGATACCCATGTCATTCCAAGCTGGGTATATACAAGCCCACTGTGACGTGCATCTTGCATTCTAGTAAATTACTAGACAGACTGATCACCTGTACTAGTACTATCTTATATCAGAATATTGGATTTTATACAAGAACATTGCGTATTGTGGTACAAATAACCCTGACGCCACCCATTGGGAACCACTTGTTTATACCCCCTGTGGTTTGCAATTTTATTTCCAATAAATAATTTATGATTCATCCATATGTGTACCTAGACATCTGAGTGCCCTCCACTTCATATACCCACTTGTTTGACTCCTATTTAACATGACTTTGAATGTGATTGCTTAATTCTGAAAACAGCTACATCCCCAGTTCTAAGAGGGTGTGCAAACTTATGCAACCACATTATTATTATTTATTTATTTTTTTCTTCCCTCCAACTAAAAGATTTCAGTTTGTTTTTCAATTGAGTGGTACAGTTTATAGGTCACATTAAATATCTGACCCCATGCTCTCCCTTTTATCCCAAATTGAGGGTCTGCCAGAAACCAAAAAAATAAAGCAGGCAATACACATTACATTAAAATCGTCTAAACCAGCCAAATTCCATGGGGGGCCTCCTGTCCCCAAACCTCTTGTAGATAAGTAGCTACCAGTGGTGTCTGGCATTGCTCAGCCTAGCATTCAGATGTGTGGAGGGGTCCGGGAGCAATGGCTGTTGGTTGAACGAGCACATAGCTGACATCTGTCTAATGGCTCATGCACACGACAGTATTTTGCGTTCAGTATACTGGCTGTTTTTTGAGTTCAGTATGCGGAACATATACTGAACCATTCATTTCAATGGTTCAGCAAAAAATACTGAAGTGTCTCCGTGTGCATTCCGTTTCAGTATTTCCGTACCGTAAAAAGATAGAACATGTCCTATTCTTGTCCGCAAATCACGGTGCTTGGCTCCATTCAAGTCAATGGGTCCGCAAAAAAAAACGGAACACATACGGAAATGCATCCGTATGTCTTCCGTATCCGTTCTGTTTTTGCTGAACCATCTATTGAAAATGTTATGCCCAGCTCAATTTTTTCTATGTAATTATTGTATACTGTATATGGCATACGGAAAAACGGAACGGAAACTGAAACACAACTGAAACAAAAAACGGAACAACGGATCCGTAAAAAACGGACCGCAAAACACTGAAAAAGCCATACTGTTGTGTGCATGAGCCCTAAATGTATGGCCAGTAGTGTTGAGTGAAGCGAGCTTCGGATGCTTTTTTTTTTTTTGAAAACTTCGGATTAATACTGTACGGAGAGCCGTCTCCATACAGTCTAATAGATGAGCCAAAGCTAGTTATTCACAAAGTCGTGCGTGATTTCATTGAATAATTTCGGTAATTGATTTTTAAAGTGGAAAACCACTTTAAAACCTAACTCTGCTTCGGTTCTGAGGTACCAGTCTGAACCGAAACAGAGTTTGGTTTGAATTTTTTTTTTTTATAGTTGTTTACCATGCATGGACGGATCTCCATACAGTATTAGGCTACATGCACACGACTGTGAAAGTTTTTTGCGGTCAGCAAAAAACGGAAGCCGTCCGTGTGCCTTCCGCAATTAACAGAACGGGCGGCCCATTGTAGACATGCCGATTCTTCTCCGCAAAACGGACAAGAGTACGACATGCTATATATATATATTTTTTTTTTTTTTGCGGGGCCTCGGAACTGAGCAACGGATGCGGCCCGCACATGGAGTGCTGTCTGCATCTTTTGCGGCCCCATTGAAGTGAATGGGTCCGCACCCGAGCTGCAAAAACTGCGGCTCGGATGTGGACCCGAAAAACGTGTGCATGAGGCCTTATTCCGAAGCTCACTTCGCTCAAAACTAATTGCCAGCCTTAGGCTACTTTCACACTAGCGTTTTTCTTTTCCGGCACTGAGTTCCGTCCTAGGGGCTCAAATACGGAAAAGAACTGATCAGTTTTATCCTAATGCATTCTGAATGGAGAGAAATCCGTTCAGGATGTCTTCAGTTCAGTCTTTTTGACTGATCAGGCTTTTCAGAAAACCGTAGCATGTTGTATTTTTTACCTCCGGCCAAAAATCCGGAACACTTTGACTGAATGCCGGATCCGGCATTTTTCCCATTGAAAACGCCGGATCCGGCTTTTGCATGTTAAACCCGAAAAATTTGAAAAAAAAATGTTAGTCCATAAATGGCGGATTTGTTTTTTCCAATGCATTTTTTCATTGTGATCAAAGTCCTGATCCGGATTCAAATGTAATCAGTTTTCACACGTTTTTCCGGATCCGGCGGGCAGTTCCGTTGACGGAATTGAACGCCGGATTCAAACAACGCTAGTGTGAAAGTAGCCTTAGATTGTCTGTCTGTGGATTTCTCTGGCAGCTTGAAGAGGTCAGTGTGAACAGGACCATTGTTTCTTATCTTTAACAGTGTATATTTTGATTTCATTTTTTAGGTGGTACCAGAAATGACTGAACTTCTAAAGAAAAAATAAAGATATTCAATGGAACTGTTGCCATGTAATTAATTGTAAAAAGTAAATCCTACACCACAGAACACTGTATAAGATTCTTACAGTGTTAATGATATCATGAATGTTACGACTGTATTAAACTCCAATGCTAACGTTTCAGCTGTGCAAGATGTTTGTGGTGAGGGCTGTTACTGCTTGTAGTGGATCAGCAAGATGACCAACCGAGACAAATGGACAGCTGTGATCTAGCCGTGGACCTTCATTAGGGCTCATGCACAAGATTGCATTTTCCGATCTGCAAAACATGGATACTGGCAGTGTATGCCACCATTTATTTTTTTATTTTTTTACACCTGCAGAAATTTCCTATCCTTGTCCACAAAACGGACAAGAACAGGACTTGTTCTATTTTTTTTGCAGAGCTGTGGAGCGGACTTACAGATGATGTTTCCATCTTTTGCTGCCCCATTGAGATGAATAGGTCCGCATCCGATCTGTAAAAAAACGCAGATCAGATGCAGACCAAAACTACGACCATTTGCGTGAGCCCTTGTAGATGATGCAGTTACCAGTAACCACCAATACGACAAAGGTCCCAGCTCTACTAGAGGTTTGTATTTTAAGGATCTTTAACACTTTTTAATAACCTGAATACAGCAGCTTCTTTAAGTCTTGTCCAACAGTTCATATCTTCAGGGAAGCAGACTGAGCTATATTTTTTTTCCCTTTATTTTATAAGCCTAAGGGGTTGTCCCACGAAAAATAGTCTACAGTTTTCAAACCAGCACTTGGATCTGAATACATTTGTAATTGCATGTAATTAAAAAATTTGTATAGCTACTGAGTTACTCAATAAAATTTATCTGTATAGTGCCACTTAACCACCTCAGCCCCCAGTGCTTAAACACCCTGAAAGACCAGGCCACTTTTTACACTTCTGACCTACACTACTTTCACCGTTTATTGCTCGGTCGTGCAACTTACCACCCAAATGAATTTTACCTCCTTTTCTTCTCACTAATAGAGCTTTCATTTGGTGGTATTTCATTGCTGCTGACATTTTTACTTTTTTTGTTATTAATCAAAATTTAACGATTTTTTTGCAAAAAAATGACATTTTTCACTTTCAGTTGTAAAATTTTGCAAAAAAAAATGAGATCCATATATAAATTTTGCTCTAAATTTATTGTTCTACATGTCTTTGATAAAAAAAAAAATGTTTGGGTAAAAGTTAAAGCGTTTACAAACTATGGTACAAATATGTGAATTTCCGCTTTTTGAAGCAGCTCTGACTTTCTGAGCACCAGTCATGTTTCCTGAGGTTCTACAATGCCCAGACAGTACAAACACCCCACAAATGACCCCATTTCGGAAAGTAGACACCCTAAGGTATTCGCTGATGGGCATAGTGAGTTCATAGAACTTTTTATTTTTTGTCACAAGTTAGCCGAAAATGATGATTTTTTTTTTTTTCTTACAAAGTCTCATATTCCACTAACTTGTGACAAAAAATAAAAAAACTTCCATGAACTCACTATGCCCATCAGCGAATACCTTGGGGTGTCTTCTTTCCAAAATGGGGTCACTTGTGGGGTAGTTATACTGCCCTGGCATTCTAGGGGCCCAAATGTGTGGTAAGGAGTTTGAAATCAAATTCTGTAATAAATGGCCGGTGAAATCCGAAAGGTGCTCTTTGGAATGTGGGCCCCTTTGCCCACCTAGGCTGCAAAAAAGTGTCACACATGTGGTATCTCCGTATTCAGGAGAAGTTGGGGAATGTGTTTTGGGGTGTCATTTTACATATACCCATGCTGGGTGAGATAAATATCTTGGTCAAATGCCAACTTTGTATAAAAAAAAATGGGAAAAGTTGTCTTTTGCCAAGATATTTCTCTCACCCAGCATGGGTATATGTAAAATGACACCCCAAAACACATTCCCCAACTTCTGAGTACGGAGATACCACATGTGTGACACTTTTTTGCAGCCTAGGTGGGCAAAGGGGCCCACATTCCAAAGAGCACCTTTCGGATTTCACCGGCCATTTATTACAGAATTTGATTTCAAACTCCTTACCACACATTTGGGCCCCTAGAATGCCAGGGCAGTATAACTACCCCACAAGTGACCCCATTTTGGAAAGAAGACACCCCAAGGTATTTCGTGATGGGCATAGTGAGTTCATGGAAGTTTTTCTTTTTTGTCACAAGTTAGTGGAATATGAGACTTAAGGGAAGGGAAAAAAATAAAAATAAAAAAATCATCATTTTCCACTAACTTGTGACAAAAAATATAAAATTCTAGGAACTCGCCATGCCCCTCACGGAATACCTTGGGGTGTCTTCTTTCCAAAATGGGGTCACTTGTGGGGTAGTTATACTGCCCTGGCATTTTCCAGGGGCCCTAATGTGTGGTAAGTAGGTAAATGACCTGTGAAATCCTAAAGGTGCTCTTTGGAATGTGGGCCCCTTTGCCCACCTAGGCTGCAAAAAAGTGTCACACATCTGGTATCCCCGTACTCAGGAGAAGTTGGGCAATGTGTTTTGGGGTGTCTTTTTACATATACCCATGCTGGGTGAAAGAAATATCTTGGCAAAAGACAACTTTTCCCATTTTTTTTTTATACAAAGTTGGCATTTGACCAAGATATTTATCTCACCCAGCATGGGTATATGTAAAATGACACCCCAAAACACATTGCCCAACTTCTCCTGAATACGGCGATACCACATGTGTGACACTTTTTTGCAGCCTAGATGCGCAAAGGGGCCCACATTCATTTTAGGAGGGCATTTTTAGATATTTGGATCCCAGACTTCTTCTCACACTTTAGGGCCCCTAGAATGCCAGGGCAGTATAAATACCCCACATGTGACCCCATTTTGCAAAGAAGACACCCCAAGGTATTTAATGAGGGGCATGGCGAGTTCTATATTTTTTTTTTTTTTGGCACAAGTTAGCAGAAATTGATTTTTTTTCTCACAAAGTCTCCCTTTCCGCTAACTTGGGACAAAAATTTCAATCTTTCATGGACTCAATATGCCCCTCACGGAATACCTTGGGGTGTCTTCTTTCCGAAATGTGGTCACATGTGGGGTATTTATACTGCCCTGGCATTCTAGGGGCCCTAAAGCGTGAGAAGAAGTCTGGAATATAAATGTCTAAAAAATTTTACGCATTTGGATTCCGTGAGGGGTATGGTGAGTTCATGTGAGATTTTATTTTTTGACACAAGTTAGTGGAATATGAGACTTTGTAAGAAAAAAAAAATAAAAAATTTCCGCTAACTTGGGCCAAAAAAATGTCTGAATGGAGCCTTACAGGGGGGGTGATCAATGACAGGGGGGGTGATCAGAGAGTCTATATGGGGTGATCACCCCCCTGTAAGGCTCCATTCAGATGTCCGTATGTGTTTTGCGGATCCGATCCATGTATCCGTAAAAATCATACGGACATCTGAATGCAGCCTGACAGGGGGGGGTGATCAATGAGAGGGGGGTGATGAGGGAGTCTATATGGGGTGATCACCACAGTCATTGATCACGCCCCTGTAAGGCTCCATTCAGACGTCCGTATGCGTTTTGCGGATCCGATCCATCTATCAGTGGATCCGTAAAAATCATGCGGACATCTGAATGGAGCTTTACAGGGGTGTGATCAATGACAGGGGGGTGATCAGGGAGTCTATATGGGGTGATCAAGGGGTTAATAAGTGACAGGGGGGGTGGGTGAGTGTAGTGTAGTGTAGTGTAGTGGTGCTTGGTGCAACATATTACTGAGCTACCTGTGTCCTCTGGTGGTCGATCCAAACAAAGGGGACCACCAGAGGACCAGGTAGCAGGTATATTAGACCCTGTTATCAAAACAGCGTCTAATATACCTGTTAGGGGTTAAAAAAAAATCACATCTCCAGCCTGCCAGCGAACGATCGCCGCTGGCAGGCTGGAGATCCACTCTCTTACCTGCGCACGCGTTCACAGGAAATCTCGCGTCTCGCGAGAGGACGCGCCGCCGCGTCCACCCAGAAGAGCAGGGCCGCCGCAAAGACGCAATCCTGCGTACGGCGGTCCTGAGGAGGTTAATTTCTTATTTCTTTGACCGGCTCATTAAGAAGGCCACACATGCTCAGTTTTATCTTTCAACAGCCTCCTGAGCTGTGATAGGGAGAGATGAGACACAATCTAGCAGAGCAATGACTGGGGAGATCCCTGGATCCATGTGAGGTCCAGGGCTGGTTCTAGCTTTGTTTGAAAGAAATTGTCATGTACTGTATGATGTCCGATTTTTATTTTTTACATTAGTCATGGGATATCCCCTTTAACTCACTTGCTAAAGTTCCCTCCACATGAAAGATAAATGTAACGTCATCACTTCTGGTCCAACTGAGACCAGACCTGTAGCTCTTGAACAGAGGGCTCTTTAGCTGGCAAGTTGAGCTTTTTTTTTTTGCTTTCTTTTACAAGCCTGGCCGATCCTCTTCAGACAACTCCTTTAAGGCTTCTTTCACATAGATTTTTGCTGTACTTTTGCTTTTGTAGTGGCATTTTTTGCACAGTAAAAGTGCCAGCTCCAGATGTTGGGTGGAGGTCAGTGGATAATATGACAGTTATTTTTGTTAATTAGGTGGCATCTCTCGTCTTTTCAAAAACGTTCTGGTGTCTACATCTTTCACTGTAGAGCCTGAGAAAAATCTGTGCACACAGCCATTTAGAAAAAAAAGCCAATATACAAAGCCAGTAAAAAAAAGTGTGTGTTAGGACCCTGATATTACTTTCTATACAGCCCATTTGCGAAAATAGACTCAGACTTCTCTTCCCTAGAGCTGGAGTTTATTTTTTTTAAGCCTGAAAACACACAAAAAATGCCAGCCATCTAAAACTGCATAAACACCAGAAAAAAAAGTGTGTGTGAAACCAGCTACAGAGTATGGCTACTTTCACACTCGTGTTTTGGGCGAATCCGTCATGCATCAGACATGAATGGATCAGTTTGTATTATCTGTAACATAGCCAAGACAGATCCGTCATGAACTCTATTGAAAATCAATGGGAGACTGATCTGCTTTCGATTGTGTCAGAGAAAATGGATCCGTCCCTATTGACTTACATTGTGTGCCAGGACGGATCAGTTTGGCTCAGTTTCGTCAAGCGGACTGCAAAAGGCTGCAGGTAGTTTTTTTGTGTCCACCTCCAGAGCAGAATGGAGACTGATCGGAGGCAAAGTGATGCATTCTGAGCGGATCCTTATCCATTTAGAATGCATTAGGGCAAAACTGATCCGTTTTGGACCGCTTGTGAGAGCCCTGAACGGATCTCAAACAGAAAGCCAAAACACAAGTGTGAAAGTAGCCTAGTACGGATTTTCGGCACATACTCCATGCCAAAAATGCATGCAGGTCTTCTTCAATAAATGAATGAGGGAATCCGCATAGGAACTCATGAAATGCTTTTTTCCGCTTCAGTTTTCAATGAAACTTCAGACTGAATTCTGAAGCGGATTCCGCATCAGTTTTTGTTTTCCAGCACAAACTGCACATAAACATACCCTAAGGCCTGCTGCACATCCATTCATTTTGCGGTGCGCAAAATATGTATGCGGTCCATGTGCATCCTGCATTTTCCCTGGGACCCACTGTATAAAAACTAATAGGAGATATTTTATAATTTACAGCACGGATGCATAGAAATAAATGGGTCTGGGTGCGATCTGCAAAAAGTGCTGATTGGACATGGACTAAAAATACGGTCAAGTGCATAAGGCCTAAGACTTACTAAAAACCATTTTAATGATGCAAACCAAGTGACAGCAGTGGATACTGAAAAAAGACAACTATGTATGTACTCGTACAGGTTATTTTATTTCTTGCATTTCCAAGAACTGCCAAAACTTCATTGTGCATTAAAAAATATTGCAGCATTTGTAGAAAATCTGTAGTGATGAGTAAAGGAAAGATTGCAGCTATGTGGTCATACCTGCTGATACTTCTGTGGTTTGTAGCAAAGTTCACTGTACACAAATGCATGCATTAATGAACCAGTCTTGTAAACTCTAGGGTGAGGTCCAGCAGCCACTCTTCTTACATCTCCTGAGAACGATGAGTCTAGGCTTCTGATGAACATGGTTCCCATTTGGCTTCAGTACAGCAGTAGCACAGTGACTGGCATCCCGCTGGACTGGGTGATCTCTGGATAAGATTTCATGTTTAGCTCTATACAATGCTCCTAAAGTTATAGCCTTGATGGCAGCAGAAATGGCTATTGGCTTGGAGGAATCTAATGCATTTCGCTGAGGAGGTATAAATCTAAGGCTCTGCTTTATTTTAACTCTGTATTGATAGGTTTACTGTCTAAAAGAGGCAGATTGAGTGAAATCACTGACCTGTCGTGGAACGCTCCAAAGCCCTCCCGGTTCACCCTGTTGCAGATACTTAGCCCGTGTCTAGGACTTCTTGTATGTAAACCTGCAGGATTGCTGAGGTGTAAGTTGGCGGGATCTAGCCCTTTCTGAATGAAGGAAGAGTCGTCAGAAAGGGAGGATAAAAGTTCCTGTACAGCGGTTTTGTTCACTCGATTTCTGATGGTTTGAGCCAGAGGACAGTATTCTGTGGATTCCTCTCTGGTACTGCAGTCTGTGGAGGAGCAGAATGCTTGGCTGCTAATACTCTGTGCTAGTGTTTCTGAGCTCTCTGAAGATCTGGATCCACTCACTGAGGTAATACTGCTGGAGTTGCTGGCCTGTTCTGCATTGAATGGTACTTCTGCAGAGTACAAGTCAGAGGAAATGTTGGGGTGATGATGGACATCAATAGCTGCTGTAGTGATAATACATGTCCCAGGAACTCCACTTTCTGCAGGAAACAGATTGAGAAAGGTCATAACTTTTCAACTGCATTTATCAAGCACAACATCCGTTCCTTCTCTGGAGCCGGCTTGTGCACCATGATAAATTTAAGGATATTCCAGGATTTTAATGGCCTTTCCTTTAGGCCTCATGCACACGACAGTTGTTTTTTTTTTGAGGATCCGTTTTTTTTCCACAGATCCCTTGTAATAAATGGCTATCTGCAAATGTGAAAAAAGTAGGACATGCACTATTTTTTTTGCTGAAGGGAAACACGGACAACGGACACTGAACACAAACGGATGAACTATCAGCATTTTTTGCTGACCCATTGAAATGAATGGGTCCCCATCCTATCTGCAAAAAAAAACGCAACGGAGGCCGAGAAAAACAACTGTCGTGTGCATGAGGCCTTCGGATAGGCCATCCAACACCCATCATTCCCACTGCAGTAACTAGCTCTATCTACTACACGGTGGACAGAGTAAGGTGTGTCAGACTTTGTGTTTGGACCCCTAAAGTGCAGATATTGATAGCTAAGGCTACTTTCACACCTGCGTTTAGGTGCGGATCCGTCTGGTATCTGCACAGACGGATCCGCACCTATAATGCAAACGCTTGTATCCGTTCAGAACGGATCCGTTTGCATTACCATGAAAAAAATAAATTTAATTATTTTTTTTTGTTCATGATAATGCAAACTGATCCGTTTTGACTTACATTGAAAGTCAATGGGAGGCGGATCCGTTTTCAATTGCACCATATTGTGTCAGTAAAAACGGATCCATCCGCATTGACTTACATTGTAAGTCAGGACGGATCCGTTTGGCTCAGTTTCGTCAGACGGACATCAAAACGCTGCAAGCAGTGTTTTGGTGTCCGCCTCCAGAGCGGAATGGAGACTGAATGGAGGTAAACTGATGCATTCTGAACTGATCAGTTTTGGGGCCGCTTGTGAGAGCCTTGAAACGGATCTCACAGGTGGACCCAGAAACGGCAGTGTGAAAGTAGCCTTATTTGGAAGATGGTCCATCAATATTAAAATCCTGGAATAGCTCTTTAATGTCACTAAGAAATTTGCCCTATGGAAACAACTCAGATATTGTAAAGTGATCGATTCACTTACTAGAGACCCAATTTAGAAGAACGGGCATTCAAGGATTGGTATGAGTTAGGGCTCATGCACATGACCATATGGTCAGTGAGCGGGCCATATGTCCTGGAGTGGCATACATCGAGCGCACAGCATCATAGGTTACTATGATGCTGTGCACATCTAGCCACCCGTGGGAACTATTGTCGGGCACTCATAATATCCTATGGGTGGCCAGATGTGCACAGCATCATAGTAACCTATGATGCTGTGCGCACTATGTATGCCGCTCCAGGACATATGGCCCGCTCACGAACCGTATATCTCGGAGGGCATACGGTCGTGTGCATGAGCCCTTACTCACAGTGCCCAGTGGGAAAGGGCGAATTAGCAATTCCCAACTGGCATTTATACTATGTAGCAGTTCCAATGGCTGCATCTTTGAGAGAAACGCCCAAAAGAGTAAATGAGGAATTTAATAAAATATTACATTGTGTAGACAGGAATTTCAATATGGGGGCATTTTTTTTTACGCAAAATTTATATAAAGAGAGAAACTGTCTGTCCTTTACAGTTCACCAGTGGCATGGTAGGAGGTAAAAAAAAATAATAATTGGGAATTAATTGCTGGTCGGTGCTAGCAGTGCAGCAGGCACTTAAGACTAGCCCTGTCTATCCAGAGGAAAGGGGGAGGCACTGAACCTGAAGGAGGTGTATCAAACTGGTGCTACGAGGGCTCTGGCCAGTCCCTCAATGCTCCAGTTAGAAATTTGCATATATAAATAAAAATGCAGTTCTCTCATGGGGAGTCATAAGGGTCACTTTTTATTCAATTTTTGGGGAGGTAAAGTGGCCATTTTTTTTTTTTTTTTTTTTCCCATTACGCCATTCACTATACGGGATAATGGTTTATATTTTACTAGTTCATTTTGGGATGTGACGATACCAAAAGGTCTTTATTTTTTGTTGTTTATTGTTTAAATGGGGAAAAGGGTAGCAGGTGATTTTAGATTTTTTTTTTTATATATATTAAAGTTTTTCACTTTTTTTTACATTTATTTTTAGTTCCTCTAGTAAAGTTTAACATGTGATCGCTTCTCCCATAGACAGCAACGATTTACCATTGCAGCCTAACGGAGATTCACAACATTTCTATCACTTCAACTTCACTATGACGGGCCTCTGAGCCTTTAAAATGCCAGAGGCTGCCATAACAGCTGAACGGCTACCAGAGTTTTGCCGCAGGGGAGCTGTTTGGACACTGGAAGCACAGTGCTCCCAGTAATTGACCACTCAGATGCTGTAGTCACAATTGACCACAGGATCTGAGGAGTTAAAAGTTCATTATTGGCGTTATCGTCAATCACAAACTGCTACTGAGTGTCTGCTGTATAAAACAGCAGGCACCCAATGGCTACGGAACGTTCTTAGCTACTGAGCAGGCATCATCTTTAAAGACCCAACATCCACTGTACATGTACAGAGGAAGTCAGGAAGGGGTTAATGAACACTTATTGTGTAGTATTTTCTAATGTTTATACTTTACTGTTGCTCAAAACTGCTCCATTTTACATAGCATTCATCTTTTTACAATATCCGTACTTGTAATCTCACACTCCTGACACTTACAATACATACAAGATGGGATTTTCTTTGATAATGGCAGTCAGTGTTCCCGCTAAGTCTTTTTAGCTGGTGAGCATATCACCAGATGAACAAACAAAACGCTCGTCCATTGGGAGAAATGAGGTGCAGACAGCTCGATCTTCGCTTGCGGGCAGCAGTGATCTGCCGCCCAGGAGAAGTCAATCTGAGGATGATCGATCGCAGTAGTCATCGCTTGTCCACATACAGTGGAGGTGATCACAGCATGTAAGTGCAGCTCTTCATTTGTCGAAGGAGCGCATCCTTCCCAATAGTTGGTCATTGGCACAGTGTAAATGTGCCTTTACTCGTTAACTTATCACTTTGTGCGGGAATGGGAAAAACCAGCAAGTCACGATTCGCTGTAAGCTGTAACATTTATTTTTATGTAGGCAGAGCTATGTAAGGCTGCATTCACACGTCCGTGGTGTGTTGCGGGTCCGCAACACACCAGCCCGGCACCCCCATAGAAATGCCTATTCTTGTCCGCAAGCTGCGGACAAGAATAGGACATGTCCTATCTTTTTGCGGAGCTGCGGACCCAAAGATCGGGGCCACGCACCGCAAATGCGGACAGCACACTGTGTGCTGTCCGCATCCATTCCGTCCCCATAGAGAATGAATGGGTCCGCACCAGTTCCGCAAAATTGCGGAACGGATGCGGACCCATTTTGCAGATGTGTTTTTTTTTTGCAGCACAAGCCGGGGTCTGCTATGGCACTTGCAGCTGACCCAGTACATGTGCATCATACACTGCCATGCAATGTTTAATGCAAAGCAGGACTCCCCAGATTTCTGAAAGATTTACGATTTTTTTTCTTTAACGGAAACCTGTCACGTTCACCATGGTGTCTGAGCTGCAGGGAGCAGGAGCTGAGCAGATTGATATACAGTATTAGGGCTCATTCACACGAACGTTTTTTGTGTTCCGTATACGGAACCATTCATTTCAATGGTTCCACAAAAAAAAAAACGGAATGTACTCTGTATGCATTCCGTTTCCGTATTTTCGTTCCAAGATAGAACATGTCCTATTACTGCCCGCAAATCACGTTCCGTGGCTCCATTCAAGTCAATGGGTCCGCAAAAAAAATTGAACACATACGGAATGTACTCTGCATGTGTTTCATTTTTGCGGAACCATCTATTGAAAATTTTATGCCCAGCCCAATTTTTTTTCTATGTAATTAATGTATACTATATATGCCATAGGGAAAAACGGAACAGAACCGGAAACCCTACTAAAAAAAAAAAAAAAAAACGGATCTGGGAAAAACGGCCCGCAAAACACTGAAAAAGACAGACATACGGTCGTGTGAACGAGCCCTTATAGCGAAAAGATTCAGTAAAACTACATTAAAATTCCTGCTCATTCTGGTCAAGGAGGCGGTCCTAGCAGTGATTGACAGCTATCTCCGTATACATAGTCATAGAGGAAAGGCTGACCAACTCCTGGACTTCAAAGCCCAGAATGAGCAGGAATATTAATGAGACAAATACAGGTTTAGGCCTCTTGCACACGACCGTTGTTGGTTTCCGTGTCAGTTGTTCCGTTTTCCGTGATTTTCTGCGGACCCATTGACTTTCAATGGGTCCGTTTAAAAACTCGGAAAATGCACCGTTTGTCGTCCGTGATCCGTGTTTCCAGTCCTATTTTTTTCACGGACAACGGTTCGCAGACCCATTCAAGTCAATGGGTCCGTGAAAAAACACGGAGGCACACAAGATTGTCATCCGCGTCCGTCTTTTTCCTATCATTTTCAAGGCAAACTTTTGTTTGTTTTATTCACTTTTCATGTCTGGTGATCCTCCAAAAATCAAGGAAGGCACATTGGAAAAAAAACGGACACAGATCACGAAACAACGGAACCCTGTTTTGCGGACCGTGAAAAAATACTGTCGTGTGCATGAGGCCTTAGGCTCATGCACACATATTTTCTTTCAGTGTACCGTCTGGTTTTGCATTTCAATGGGTCCGCAAAAAACCCCCCAAAAAAACCAGAAGTTACTCCATGTGCATTCCGTTTCCGTTCTGCAAAAAAATAGAACAGTCCTATCCTTGTCCGGAATGTGGACAATAAATAGAACATGTCCTATCAGGGGCCAGCTGTTCCGTTCTGCAAAATACAGAATGCACACGGACGTCATCCGTAGTTTTAGCGGATCTGTGTTTTACAGACTGCAAAATACATACGATCGTGTGCATGAGCGCTTATACTGAATCTTTTCCTATAAAACTATATATATATCTGCTCTGTTCATTCTGCCTGCAGCTCAGACCTCATGTTCATTGTGACATGTTCCCTTTAAGTTAAAAACATAAAAAAAAAATTAAAAAAAAAGACTGCTGCTTCCCTTTACGTTATGTAGTACAAATGCATCTCAATAAAACTTTAACCGTCACTCCAGGCAAACACAAAAAATGTAATCCTTTGGTCAAAATCATGGAAATACAGTACATGCTCTCAAAATTTCATTCAAGTGGTGCCATTCCAGAGATCTGCTGCTGTCCCCTACTAGGCGGCAGCTGAAGCCTGCAGACTTCCCTGTATGATACTATCAGGACACACTGATGAGAAGGCTTTAATATAGTTATGGTGTAAAATGACCTCAGGTTTCTGTCTCTCATTTAGAACTGGCAGTTTTACAATTGGGCCTGATTGTGGAGCAGCGCCCGCTGACATCTGTGTCCTGAGAGGTCACAGTCATGGAGATAGCAGCCACTTGATGCTGCAATGTGGTTTTCTGAGACAGACTGGTTACAAAGGCCGACTACCTGAATCACAGCACAGATGTGGTAATGTACCAAGAAAACCAGCAGATATCCACCCATTATTAGCATTTGTGCACACAAGTCTATTACAGATGTTCAACCAGATTTTTAAAGAACTTTCATTCTTTAGGGCCCTATTATATCTATGTATGATATTATTTCACATAGAGGCATACCGAGGTGGGATCAGGTTCCTAATGATCCATCATACACTGGGGGGGGGGGGGGGGGGTCACCCCTAGAAGTACTGATATAATATAGTGCTATTGGGAGCAGCACATAAAAGACCTACAGCTTTGTAGTACTAAGCCACAGGGACTCTGCGTGCCTTAATGCATAAGACCTTAATCAGATTTAAGTGGCTTTAAAAACTGCAGAACAATATGTGCAGGAGCAGACTGAATAACTAGCAGGGCTGGCGCTAGGTCAAAACATCCAGGGCTTTGTCCAGGCCCCCGAACCTAGTGACCACCGCTTTTGTTGTGCAAACTTGTGTTTTAAGTTCGGCGTCTAAAGTTCGGGTTATCGAAGTATCCCGTTATGGTCCGTGGTAGCGGAATCCATAACGGGATACTTTGATAACCCGAACGTTAGACGCTGAACTTAAAACACAATTTCTCTCAACTCTAACCACCGGCTATACAACTGTATAACCGTCCCCAGGACAGCAATACCGTTGAATTACTGCAGCGGGACACCGGTACCAATGGCTCCCTGCCCAGCCGTACACTTTCATAGGCCACTAGGACTATGAAACAGTAGAACGCATACAGCATGATCATTTCATTGCAAACGCCCCAGCGCAGATGGCGGAGAGTGGGGAATCTTTTTTTTTTTTTTTTTTACTTTTCGTCCCCTCACAGAGGGGCATAATACTTATTTGGGGCAATTATAACTAGTGGGGCATTTAAGCGGGCATTATACTTACTGGGGCCACTGTAGGGAGCATTATAATTACTGGGTGTACTAGACTGGATCATTATATTTACTTGGGGCTCTACAGGGGGTACTTATGGAGGGGCCATATTACTACTGGGGATGGAGGGCACGACAACTAATGGTCACTCTTGGAGAGCATCATCACTGTAGGGGGCACTATTACTAATGAGGGTATTTTAGGAGAGACTTACTACTATTGGTGGGACTATCATTTCTTCAGTTTAGGATTTGGCAAAATTGGTGGGCACAGTATTGGGGGGTAGTAAAGGATAATACTGTTGAAAAACCAGGAGGAGGAGGATGAAAAAGTGAAGACTCTGAGGCAAACTCTGCAGAGACGAGATGCTACCGAAAGAAGATGAGGAATGGGAACATCTACATCAGAGGATACATCACTGATGTAAGAGGTATGTGGTGCTGTATTCTCCTGTATGTGTGATAGAGCAGAATGTATCTATTTGACACACATATGCATTGGGGCTTGGGCACCAAATCTTTTGAGACCCTAGCAACACCCCTGATGACTAGATATATCATTTTACTCTATATGTACCAAACACCTTATAATATGACAAGCAAGCCAAACTTACCGCTACTGGCTTCATTATAATACTGAGTTATATAATTGTTCATGTCGTCCTTCATAATCATTTCTGAAAAATAAAATTATAGGGAATGTATCATCAGAAAATGTACTATTTAAAAGGGTTGTATCATCTTGGCGTTACTAAGGCAAGATGGGATTAAAAGCTGGCCACCAGGTGGCCGGGAAACAGCGGAGCGGGCCAGTGATCTACTGTTTCACTAGCTCCTATTGCAAGGTATGCTGTGTCCTACTTAGGGAGACCGCATACCTTGCTGTGCTATGCTGATTCTGTAGCTCTCGTGCACCATTTGGTGGTCGGTGCTTAGTTCCATCTCAGTTTTTTTTTAACAATATTATTGCTCTTTTTTATTCATTTTTATGTGACTATTCATGTATAAAATTTTGAATTATTGCAGATTTCACACTAGGCACTAGAGCAGATGCAACAGGTGGATACTCACTTGAATAGGCAGAATGGCCATAGACCCAACCAGGAAACTCAGGACAGCGATACAGTTGAATACTGCGCCAATGGCTCCCTATCCCACCGTCCACCCCTCACAGCCCACCAAGCCTGAAGTCTATGAGGCAGTGTACAAGGCAGTTGCAAAGCAATGACATCTTCACGATCATCTGTGCTGGGTTGCAGGACCACCTGCTGCTAGGATACAGGTATTTTAGGACACATTCCGTAAGAGGTCTGTGGCCGGCACTCTACACAGCAGCATGGAATGGGACTCGAGTCCCAAGTATTAGATTTACTTTTTTACTTGGCCACTTACAGGGCACTTTTAATACTGGAGACACCTTAGGGGACATTTTTAAAACTGGGGTCACAATAAAGGAGCACTACAACTATTAAGGGCACTCTTAGTGGCAGAATTTATTTCAGGGGTACTGTCTGTATGGCACTATTATTTCTGCAATATAGCATTTGGGGGCAACAACAAGATAACACTGTTGGGGCACCAGGATGGGGAGTTTGTGTTTTTTGAAGGTGGGAGACTATGATTGAAAAAAAGTGAGACACCCAATATGTCTCTGTGGCCAAATCCACACAGTTGAGATGCGACTGAAATAAGTAGTCATGGTGGTCTGAGCCAAATGAAGATGGGTAGAGAGGGCATCTACATCAGTGGAGATTGCGTTTTCAATCAAAGCTTGACAAAGACTGTTGGAAGTCGAAACGTTGCCTTTGTCTTGGTGAATAAACACTCAACTATTTTGAAGAAGGAGACAAGCGCGTGCTGCGGTATTCTTCTATTTTATCTGGTTGACTTGGGGCTCTCAGGCTGGAGCCTAACTGCTGGCACTGCCACCTATTGAAAACTGGAATTGCTCCATGGAACAGTTAGTGATGCTGCATCTTTACATTTAGTACATTAGTGGGGATGTCACTGGATATAATAGGTATGCAGTGTTGTATTCTCCTGTATGTTTGGTAGTGCTTATAGGGGTTGTCCTCTTTTTTATATTCTGAAATCAGAATACTGCTGAACGGAGCCAGTGGTGGGAAGCAGGAGAGTATGATTTCCTATTTTTTTTTCCGCCAAAACAGGTGCAACACACGGCAGAGGACTGGCAAAAATTGTCCAAAAGTCGAATAACCCCTTTAAGATCGTTGGTCGTTGCCTGGGGGGGGGGGGGGGGGGATGGTCGGCCTTGTAAGGAATATGGACAGTCTGTTGTTATCCTAAGGACTCATGCACACGACCGTTGTTGTGGTCCGCATCCGAGCCGCAGTTTTTGCGGCTCGGGTGCGGACCCATTTACTTCAATGGGGCCGCAAAAGATGCGGACAGCACTCAGTGTGCTGTCCGTATCCGTTGCTCCGTTCTGTGGCCCCGCAAAAAAAATATAGCATGTCCTATTCTTGTCCGTCTTGCGGACAAGAATACACATTTCTACAATGGGCCACCCGTTCGGTTCAGCAAATTGCGGAAGGCACACGGGCGGCTTCCGTTTTTTTGCGGATCCGTAGTTTGCGGACCACAAAAAAACGGAACGGCCGTGTGCATGAGGCCTTAAAAGGGATCCTGTCACCTCTTTTTACCCTATAGAGATGCAGACATGCACGGCTAGAACGCCGCTAGCATGTCCGCAATATACCTGTCCCATAGCTCTGTGTGGTTTTATTGAGTGTAAAAAATTATTTTATATATATGTAAATCAGCCTGGTAAGGAGCCCAAGGGGCTGCACTAACCATTCTGGAGCCCAGCCACGCCCCCCTGTGAAGGAGCCCAGCACAGCCTGTATCCACGAATCGCCTCCTTGCTCACAAAGTCAGATCGCCGTAATCTCGAAGTGCGCGAGCTCGCGCATGCGCAGTTCCTTCTCTGAGGCTGATGCCAGCACAGGGAAGGAACACTATGCCGGCACTGCACATGCGCAAGATATTAAAAAAACACACTACAAACTTGATGGAAGAGATTAACAAAAATGACCATTGTGTGTTTTTCTCTGTCCACATGTATAACTACTTTACATTCAATATAAGTATATCACTTGCCTATACAATGCATTAGAAGACACCTAATGATCTGTACGGTAATGTTCAAGGGGGCATCAAATAATATAACATACGTGTGGTCATGATGGCTAGGCAGACTATGTGCACTGACAACACCATAGCAGTAGCCAAGTACAAACTGGGCACTTAGGGGCAAATTTATTAAGAATAAAGCCCCATAGCTGGCAGTGGATCCGCCAGAGTAATGAAGAGGCGCAGGCCTGCCAGACCGTCCCCTTCCCAGCTCACAATTTTAGAACTGGCGTGTGTGGAGAGAAGTTGCAGATAGCAGAGCAACTCACCGTTGCGCCGCCATCTGCTCCTAAAATATACACCTAATTTAGGCGTATTTTAGCTTAGTAAATGACCCCCTTAATACACAGCAGGGCAAAATAGAGGTCAGTATGGTGGTTTTGAATCCAGAGGGGAAACAAACCAGGCTGGTGTAGTGAGCTGCATTTATATTTATATAAGGAGATATATAACGCGAGTTTGACCGCGACGCGTGGTTGATTAAGTGTGGGACTTTAGATTCAGGGACTGCAATTAGCCAGTTTCTTATTACTACATTGTATTGTATTTTTTGCTTTTGTGGTATAATCCCCATTTAGTATGTGTTGCACAATTGACAACGCAGTCCAGTGCACATCTTGCATGATGTATGCAGTCCTGGAACAGCCGTTCCAGGGTGAATTTCTTTGTTCAAGATGTGAGCAAATTACCCGTTTGGAATCGCTAATCGAGTCTCTAAATGGGCAAGTTGCAACACTGAGAGGCATTGACAATTTGCAAAAAAGAGTTTGCTTCTCACCGAGCAAGCACTCTTTGGGGTAGATGAGGGGGAGGGTGACAGAGAGGAGGCTGAGGAAAGTGAGGTAGCTAGCTGGGTAACAGTTAGAAAGCGGGGTAGAGGGAAGAGTGCCAGGGAGGCTAGCCCTGATCTGACACACCCCAACAAGTTTGCACGTTTGGCAGATGAGTGGGATATCAGTCCAGAGACGGCACTGCGCAGCCGGACACTTCCTCTGCCAGTCGGGGGAATGTCAGCTCCGGTAAGCAGGGGACCAGGAGAGCAGGGCAGGCCAGACAGGTGCTGGTAGTGGGAGACTCCATTATTAGGGGAACAGATAGGGAAATCTGTCACAAAGACCGTGATCACCGAACAGTGTGCTGTCTTCCTGGCGCTAGAGTTCGACACATCGCGGATCGGGTTGACAGATTACTGGGAGGGGCTGGAGAAGATCCAGCGGTCATGGTCCATATCGGAACCAATGACAAAGTTAGGGGTAGGTGGAGAGTCCTTAAAAATGATTTCAGGGATTTAGGTCAAAAGCTTAGGCCAAGGACCTCAAAGGTAGTATTTTCCGAAATACTACCTGTACCACGGGCCACACAAGAAAGGCAGCGGGAGATTAGGGAAATTAACAAGTGGCTCAAGAACTGGTGTAGGAAGGAGGGGTTTGGGTTCATGGAGAACTGGGCCGACTTCTCTGTCGGCTACAAGCTCTATCGTAGGGACGGGCTGCACCTCAATGGGGAAGGGGCAGCTGTGTTGGGGAAGAAGATGACTAGAAGGTTGGAGGAGTGTTTAAACTAGGGACTGGGGGGGAGGGAAATTACACTATAGAAGGGGAAGATAGTGCAGATAGAGACTGGGGGAGGAATGGAAGGAGGGACTAGAACAGTTCAGAAGGAAAGGTGTAGGGTAAAAAATATACATAAACCTCTCAAATGTATGTATACTAATGCCAGAAGCCTGACTAATAAAACTGGTGAACTGGAATTAGTGATGTGTGAGGAGGACTATGACATGGTGGGAATAACTGAGACATGGCTGGATGATAGCTATGACTGGGCAGTTAATGTACAAGGTTACAGTCTGTTTAGAAAGGATTGTCAAAACCGGAGAGGGGGAGGGGTCTGCCTTTATGTAAAGTCCTGTCTAAAGCCCACGCTCCGTTAAGATATAAGTGAGGGACATGAACATGTGGAGTCACTGTGGGTAGAGATACATGGAGCTAAAAACAACAATAAATTACTAATAGGAGTCTACTATAAACCACCTAATATATCAGAGTCCACAGAAAATCTACTACTAAACGAGATAGACGAGGCGGCAAATCATAATGAGGTGGTTATTATGGGGGACTTCAACTACCCAGATATAGACTGGGAAACTGAAACTTGTATATTTCATAAGGGAAACAGGTTCTTGGCAATAACCAAAGACAATTACCTCTCCCAACTGGTTCAGGACCCGACTAGAGGGATGGCCATACTGAACTTAGTATTAACCAATAGTCCTGACAGAACAATAGACATGCAGGTCGGTGGACACCTGGGAAATAGTGACCATAAAGTAATAACCTTCCAATTATCATTCAAAAGAGCGATTCTACAGGGAGGAACAAAAATACCAAATTTCAAAAAAGCTAAATTTAGCCAACTAAGAGAGGCCATAGGCCTAACTAACTCAAAAATAAAAATACAGCCACAAAATGGGATGTCTTTAAAAACATCCTAAAATCTCATTATGGGAATAAAAGGTTAAGGAACAAAAAGAAACCAATGTGGATAAATAGAACTGTAAAGAAAGCAATAAATGACAAAAAGAAAGCATATAAAACCCTAAAACAGGAGGGTAGCACGGAAGCACTGAAAAACTATAAGGAAAAAAAAACAGAACATGTAAAAAACAAATAAAAGCGGCCAAACTAGAGACCGAGAGATTAATTGCCAAAGAGAGTAAAACTAACCCTAAAATGTTCTTCAATTATATAAATGTTAAAAAGTATAAACCTGAAGGTGTCGGCCCTTTAAAGAGTAATGAGGGCGGATTCGCAGAGAGCGACGAGGAGAAAGCAAAGCTGTTAAATATTTTTTTCTCCAGTGTATTCACTGAGGAAAATAAACTGTCAGATGACATGCTGAATGTTGAAATAAATTCGCCATTAAAAGTGTCCTGTCTGACCCAGGAAGAAGTACAACAGCGACAGGACCGGATGGCATACACCCCCGTATCCTAAGGGAATTAAGTAATGTCATAGCCAGACCCTTATTTCTGATATTTGCAGACTCTATACTGACAGGGAATGTCCCACAGGATTGGCGCATGGCAAATGTGGTGCCAATATTCAAAAAGGGTCCAAAAACAGAGCCTGGAAACTATAGGCCGGTAAGTTTAACATCTGTTGTGGGTAAACTGTTTGAAGGTTTTCTGAGAGATGCTATCTTAGAGCATCTTAACGGAAATAAGCAAATAACGCCATATCAGCATGGCTTTGTGAGGGATCGGTCATGTCAAACTAATTTAATCAGTTTCTATGAGGAGGTAAGTTCTAGACTTGACAGCGGCGAATCAATGGATGTCGAATATCTGGACTTCTCCAAAGCATTTGACACTGTACCACATAAAAGGTTAGTATATAAAATGAGAATGCTCGGACTGGGAGAAAACATCTGTAAGTGGGTAAGTAACTGGCTGAGTGATAGAAAACAGAGGGTGGTTATTAACGGTACATACTCAGATTGGGTCACTGTCACTAGTGGAGTACCTCAGGGGTCAGTATTGGGCCCTATTCTCTTCAATATATTTATTAATGATCTTGTAGAAGGCTTGCATAGTAAAATATCAATTTTCGCAGATGACAGTAAACTGTGTAAAGTAATTTACACTGAAGAGGACAGTATACTACTACAGAGGGATCTGGATAGATTGGAGGCTTGGGCAGATACGTGGCAGATGAGGTTTAACACTGATAAATGTAAAGTTATGCACATGGGAAGGAATAATGAAAGTCACCTGTACATACTAAATGATAAAACACTCGGTAACACTGACATGGAAAAGGATCTAGGAATTTTAATGAACAGCAAACTAAGCTGCTAAAACCAGTGTCAGGCAGCTGCTGCCAAGGCCAATAAGATAATGGGTTGCATCAAAAGGGGCATAGATGCCCGTGATGAGAACATATTCCTACTACTTTACAAATCATTAGTCAGACCACACATGGAGTACTGTGTACAGTTCTGGGCTCCAGTGAACAAGGCAGACATAGCAGAGCTGGAGAGGGTTCAGAGGAGGGCAACTAAAGTAATAACTGGAATGGGGCAACTACAGTAGCCTGAAAGATAATCAAAATTAGGGTTATTCACGTTAGAAAAAAGACGACTGAGGGGAGATCTAATTACTATGTATAAATATATCAGGGGTCAGTACAGAGATCTATCCCATCATCTATTTATCCCCAGGACTGTGACTGTGACGAGGGGACATCCTCTGCGTCTGGAGGAAAGAAGGTTTGTACACAAACATAGAAGAGGATTCTTTACGGTAAGAGCAGTGAGACTATGGAACTCTCTGCCTGAGGAGGTGGTGATGGTGAGTACAATAAAGGAATTCAAGAGGGGCCTGGATGCATTTCTGGAGTGTAATAATATTACAGGCTATAGCTACTAGAGAGGGGTCGTTGATCCAGGGAGATATTCTGATTGCCTGATTGGAGTCGGGAAGGAATTTTTTATTCCCCTAAAGTGAGGAAAATTGGCTTCTACCTCAAAGTTTTTTTTTGCCTTCCTCTGGATCAACTTGCAGGATGACAGGCCGAACTGGATGGACAGATGTCTTTTTTCGGCCTTATGTACTATGTTACCATGTTGAGGACAGTGAAATACCGTACACCTCATTTGGTGAATGTTCCTGTCACTTGACCTCACCACATCAGCTTAAGAGGAGAGGTTTGTTCCTAGGGTGATGAGGTGGACAGAGCCATGGTCTAAATACCACATAATCAGTCCTGATTATGGTGGACAGAGCCATGGTCTAAATACCACATAATCAGTCCTGATTATGGTGGACAGAGCCATGGTCTAAATACCAGTAAATCAGTCATTTACTACGGTGATATATTGTGGTGTTCTGCAGGTATAACTGACATAAACCCTTTTATATTGTCATCTGACATGTGATCTGTTTTTACATTACTTTGCAGCCCTCATTCTGCTTCGATTTGTTTCAGATTTCCTAATCTGAGCCATGGTAAAGAATCGTTTCCCCATCTCCAAGATTACCAGGCATGAAGAGTTTAGTGCTGGTCAAAAAGCATTCTCAGCAACGCCTGTGGTTTATCGCCTGTAAGTGCCTCAGCGCTCCACAAGTTGGGTACTGGTAACGGAGTGTTACTCACTAGGCTTGTGGTTTATCAACTAAAAAAAATAATCTGTAGAGTTTCAGGAACGTTCCCGTTTCCCAGAGAGCCAGATATCCCACAGTCCTCTGGGAACACGCGGGCTTTCTACAGCACTCTGCGGTTTACAGGTGAAACAAACAGATGTTTTCTGTTCAACATTTTCTCCACTTTAAATGAACCAAACCACCGCTTCGAACTTCTCTGCATCCTGAAGACAATCAAAGATGACAATGAGACGGAATGAGTCTGCTTTCCCGTTCTGGGCTGAGGTTTAAAAGCTTTTTTGGCCGTGTTGAGGCTGAATTGCCTGGAGTCAAGGGAGGGCCGTGAGCTAATGTAAGAGTTTAGAATGAGCATGAGAGTAGCTGTGGGCTGTTAGGCTATACCAATCATGCACAGCTATCTGCTGCTCAGTCTTTCCACTGTTTTCATCTATAATTCACACTTGCCACCACATAAAGCAATGCACTCCTTTACCCTTTCATCACCAGTGACCCATAGACAAGGAACATGTAATTTTATATACACCCTTCTCTATATATATATATATATATATATATATATACACATACACATACATACATACATACATACACACACACACATCAACACATGGGCCACTTTATTATGTTCTTGTCAATGCTAACTTAACGCCTTCATGCAAGGAGACACAGCCAAACAGTTCAGTTCTTGATCCCACCCCAGAATTGGGAACAAATGTGGTTTGGATGATTTTGACCATGGAAAAACCTTCTTGGTGCTAATTGTGAGGTTTCAACAACCTGAAAATGATGATTACACTCACCGGTAATCAGATTTTCCAGACCCCACGACAGCACCACAGAGGGGATCCGTTCCAGGGACAGGAAACCTGCATAATAAAAAGGTGGAGCCTCTCTCCCACCTCAGTGGTTTACAGAGCGAGAGAGGGACTCCAACCCTAGTTTAGTTTATCTAATTATGTATACACTTTCTTTTTTTTTTCTTTTTTTTTTTTGCTACACCCTGCGCAACTTAAATAGAGAACCATGAAAAACCAGGGAGGGAATAAGGAAGGGCGCTGTCGTGGGGTCTGGAAAATCCGATTACCGGTGAGTGTAATCATCATTTTTCCCTTCCCCCACGACAGCACTACAGAGAGAGATTACAGAGAAGAATACCCCTTCCTTATGGGAGGCCACCATTTGCAGAACTTTCTTACAAACAGCAGATCAGAGGCAGAATTTAATTGGAGCCGACAGACAGTAAAAGGTATAAGGAGAAGACCACGTGGCAGCCTACAGATTTGCTCAATAGAACATTAGCCCTGTCAGCCCAAGAGGTAGAGACTGTGCAAGTAGAATGTGCTCTCAAGAGAACTTCCAGAAGAGGTGTAAGCCAGAGAAATAACCGTCCTTTTCCATATGGCTAGTGAACTCTTTGAGACCAGACACTATACTTAAAACCCAGCATAATCTTATAAAAGAAATCTCATATGGGTTTCAAAATAATCATAACAGATTTAATGAAACATCTTAAAGAAGTACTTATCTTGACAAAGAATGATCGAAAGTTCGAAACTGAAGATGATTGCTGAACACTAATTCCTTTGGTGCAGAATATATTGCGAGACAGATGCTTTGATCCAAAAAACACTGGATGCCCTTTGTTCCATTACCAGAAGAACTTTAAACGTCCTAAATTCCTCGCAATCTGGCATCCATGATGGAACACTACTGTGGCATCCATCCCCAGGAGGAGCTCCCGGATCTGCCACAAGAGGTCCAAAGAGCCCCCGGACCCTTCAGATGGGCGGCAAGAATTTATAAAGTTTTGCTGGTGCGCCATACCTCCTGTATGCCATCCAGACTAAATGCTCCAGCCCATCTTCTTACTCCCAACCAGGAGCCATATAGGCCTTTGTTGGTACGCCATATGTCCTGTAGGCTATCGAAACAAAATTGTCCAGCCCATATCCTCATTCCCAACCAGGAGGCTTATAGGGCTTTGCTGGTACGCCATATATCCTGCAGGCCATCCAAGCAATATGGTCCAGCTCATCTGCTCACTCCCCACCAAGAGGATTATAGGGCTTTTCTGGAGTGCTATGCTTATTGTAGACCCTTAAACTACAAATAGACAACCAGACATAGCCACAGAACTAGTTCACCCTGCCTGCATTGCCACCAAAGTAGACCGCCACCGAGAAATGGCAGCACCTCAGGCACAGCTGGTCACATAGACATCCACTTAGAGCCAAGAACAGTCATGTAGACACGGCGGCAGAAGCCGCCAGCCATGCAGACACGGCGGCAGAAGCTGCCAGCCGATCAACACAACTGCACTAGAAAAACCCAGCAGTAGAAACAGAAAGCTATAATGCGAGGCTGCAGGAGCAGTCATCCCAGCAAGCATAACACAGAAGCAATCAGCTCCATAGGCACATGAGGCCATCCAGGCATATACTAAAAGGCAGTCAGCCAGGGAAGGCACCGACGCTACAGGCGCTCAGCCGACCAGGCATAGACGCACAGGCGTTCAACAAGCAGGTATAAAAGCAAGACATTCAACCAAGCAGTAATAGATGCAAAGGCGTTCAGCCATACAGGCATCAGTATTCAGCCAAACCAACATAACATCAAAGGCAGTGGTCCCCAACCTTTTTTGCACCAAGGACCAGTTTCATGCAAGACAATTTTCCCAGGGACCGGGTGGGCGTGGCTGACTGATTCACGCGCATAACAAAACACAAGGTGCATATTAAAATATATAACACTATATAAACTGACTATGGTCTCTGCTGCACTGTACCGTATATTTCGCCCTATAAGATGCACCTAGGTTTTAGAGGAGAACAATAAGAAATAAATATTTTTCATTACACCTCAGGTCAGACCAGCAATCAGACCCCCAATGTTAATAAGACCTCAGATCAGACCCTTAATGGCTCAGATCAACCCCCAAACCTTTAGCCATCTATCAGCCCCCCAATGCCAGCCATAAGCCCCCCCCTATGCCAGCCATAAGCCCCCCCCTATGCCAGCCATAAGCCCCCCCCATGCCAGCCATAAGCCCCCCCCATGCCAGCCATAAGCCCCCCCTATGTCAGCCATAAGCCCCCCCTATGTCAGCCATAAGCCCCCCCCCATGTCAGCCATAAGCCCCCCCCCCATGTCAGCCATAAGCCCCCCCCCCATGTCAGCCATAAGCCCCCCCCCCATGTCAGCCATAAGCCCCCCCCTATGTCAGCCATAAGCCCCCCCCTATGTCAGCCATAAGCCCCCCCCCCTATGTCAGCCATAAGCCCCCCCCCTATGTCAGCCATAAGCCCCCCCCTATGTCAGCCATAAGCCCCCCCCCCTATGTCAGCCATAAGCCCCCCCCTATGTCAGCCATAAGCCCCCCCCCCTATGTCAGCCATAAGCCCCCCCCCCCTATGTCAGCCATAAGCCCCCCCCCATGTCAGCCATATGCCTGACCCTCATGCCAGCCATATGTCCCCCAGTGCAAATAAAATAAAAAAATAAAAAACACATACCTCTCCTGCTCCTGGTCACCATCGCGATCCTCTTCATTCTGCTGTCGGCTGGCTGTGTATAGCGGCGCACAGTGTGAGGTCACAGAGCGACCTCACGCTGTGCGCAGCCCTGCATAGCCGAGCCGTGGACCAGGAAGTGGTGAGTACAGATCCTTCACCGCTTCCTGGTCCTTCTGTACTAATGAAGTGCTTCCATAATGGAAGCGCTTCATTAGTACAGAGTTAAGGACTGCCCTGATCGCTGCGGCCCGGCAAACCATCTTCCAGGGCCTGGTCCAGAGGCAGCCAACCAGGCCCTGAAGGCCAGAGGCCGTTCAACCAGGCCCTGAAGGCATGAGGCCGTTCAACCAGGCCCTGAAGGCATGAGGCCGTTCAACCAGGCCCTGAAGGCATGAGGCCGTTCAACCAGGCCCTGAAGGCATGAGGCCGTTCAACCAGGCCCTGAAGGCATGAGGCAGTTCAACCAGGCCCTGAAGGCATGAGGCAGTCAACCAGATTCATACCAATCATATAACACAAATATTCACTGTAAAACCTATGTTCCTTGATTCACAGCCTCAGAGGCTGCATGCTCCAGGCTCCTCTGTCCGGAGGACAGGAAACCCCACCTTGAAGACATGTTCTTCTCATGAATCTGGGCCGCATGCGGTGAACCGCAACACCCCCCTTGGGGCTGCTTCCACTTCAACACGCGTGGCCTCACTCCCCTGGAGGAGCACACGCACCTGCCGCAAGAGCCGGGTGGAAGCCCCGGACAACCACCGGCTCCTAGGGTCCTGCCAGCCCAACCTATGGGCGATAGACCCCAGCAGGTATTACCTCATAGCCCTTCAGAACATTTATGGGACTTCCAGGCTAGCGGTAGTGACCTGTAAAACAAACTGCAGGAAACCACTGAGGTGGGAGAGAGGCTCCACCTTTTTATTCTGCAGGTTTCCTGTCCCTGGGGCAGATCTTCTCTGTGGTGCTGTTGTGGGGAAAGGGAAAAAATGGCTTCTAGCCCCAAAAAGGAGTTTTCAGTTTTTTTTTTTACTTTATCCTTTGGTTAGATCATCAGTAGCTGATCGGTGGGGTTACGACACACAGAACCCCCACCAATCAGCGGTTTGGGAATGCCAAGGCACTCACATGAGTGATGTGGCCTTCTCGCAGCTTTCCCTAGGCCAGTGATGTCAAGTTCATCAGTCACATGTGGCCTAGGTGCAGCTCAGCCCCATTCAGGTGAATGGGGCTGAGCGAGATACCGGGCACAGCCGCTATACAATGTACTGTGCTTGCTAAACTGAATCTTCCTCAAACAGATGATTGGCAGGGGTACAGGGTGTCGGACCTCTACCAGTTAGATAATGATTACCTATCCTGAGGACAGGTCATCAGTTAAGAAAAAGTAAGAAAACTCTTTTAACTGGTTGAGCATGGAGGACAATTATGCTTGTACTGAGGCTGTAGCTGCATTAGGATGAGCATGCTTGTGCTGCTGATTGCCTGGCTACAGGAATTGTGCCCACGCAATGAGGAGTGGGGCAACAGCTGCAATATACAGCCGCTGCCCTGCTCTAATTGCAGAGATCTTCACCATTTAACCCCTTAGATGTCCCCAAGTGACACGGTCACGGATTACCGAGGGGTTGTCATGGTAGCCAGAGCCAGGGACTAATAAGCTGCCTTTCAGTGTAGAACTGACACTTAACGTATAATACACTGCAATACAGAAATATTGTACAAGTTCATGCCCCTAGATTTGTTAGTGCAATAGGTTGTTTGTCAGGCAAACAGTTGCATTTTGACCCACTGTGGAACCGTCTGTGCTGTAAGGGATACCTTACACTTGAGAAATTCTGGATGACAAAAAGATAATTTAAGCATCTATATCAGTGATCAGAAGATTGACTAACTAAATGATGATCGCTTGTCGTTTGATCGTTTTACACTATTCGATAATTGATAACTTTCACTCAATTTCACAATTTTTCAAACTTATCTACTCGTGTAAAGGGGCCTTAAGACATTATGAGTAATTCACACCCTATTATTTCAATATGTTCTATTTTATGGTTACAAAATCCCCACTTGGACGTGAAGAAATTCACAGCACTCACTAAACTCAACCACTGCAGTCTTTATTTTCAGTGCTTCAGAAAAAAGCTTAAATACACTGCTCAAAAAAATAAAGGGAACACAAAAATAATACATCCTAGATCTGAGTTAATTAAATATTCTTCTGAAATACTTTGTTCTTTACATAGTTGAATGTGCTGACAACAAAATCACACAAAAATTTAAAATGGAAATCAAATTTTTCAACCCATGAAGGTCTGGATTTGGAGTCACACTCAAAATTAAAGTGGAAAAACACACTACAGGCTGATCCAACTTTGATGTAATGTCCTTAAAACAAGTCAAAATGAGGCTCAGTGGTGTGTGTGGCCTCCACGTGCCTGTATGACCTCCCTACAACGACTGTGCATGCTCCTGATGAGGTGGCGGACGGTCTCCTGAGGGATCTCCTCCCAGACCTGGACTAAAGCATCTGCTAACTCCTGGACAGTCTGTGGTGCAACGTGACGTTGGTGGATAGAGCGAGACATGATGTCCCAGATGTGCTCAATTGGATTCAGGTCTGGGGAACGGGCGGGCCAGTCCATAGCATCAATGCCTTCGTCTTGCAGGAACTGCTGACACACTCCAGCCACATGAGGTCTAGCATTGTCTTGCATTAGGAGGAACCCAGGGCCAACCGCACCAGCATATGGTCTCACAAGGGGTCTGAGGATCTCATCTCGGTACCTAATGGCAGTCAGGCTACCTCTGGCGAGCACATGGAGGGCTGTGCGGCCCTCCAAAGAAAAGCCACCCCACACCATTACTGACCCAATGCCAAACCGGTCATGCTGGAGGATGTTGCAGGCAGCAGAACGTTCTCCACGGCGTCTCAAGACTCTGTCACATCTGTCACATGTGCTCAGTGTAAACCTGCTTTCATCTGTGAAGAGCACAGGGCGCAAGTGGCGAAATTGCCAATCTTGGTGTTCTCTGGCAAATGCCAAACTTCCTGCACGGTGTTGGGCTGTAAGCACAACCCCCACCTGTGGACGTCGGGCCCTCATATCACCCTCATGGAGTCTGTTTCTGACAGTTTGAGCAGACACATGCACATTTGTGGCCTGCTGGAGGTCATTTTGCAGGGCTCTGGCAGTGCTCCTCCTGTTCCTCCTTGCACAAAGGCGGAGGTAGCGGTCCTGCTGCTGGGTTGTTGCCCTCCTACGGCCTCCTCCACGTCTCCTGATGTACTGGCCTGTCTCCTGGTAGTGCCTCCATGCTCTGGACACTACGCTGACAGACACAGCAAACCTTCTTGCCACAGCTTGCATTGATGTGCCATCCTGGATAAGCTGCACTACCTGAGCCACTTGTGTGGGTTGTAGACTCTGTCTCATGCTACCACTAGAGTGAAAGCACCGCCAGCATTCAAAAGTGACCAAAACATCAGCCAGGAAGCATAGGAACTGAGAAGTGGTCTGTGCTCACCACCTGCAGAACCACTCCTTTATTGGGGGTGTCTTGCTAATTGCCTATAATTTCCACCTGTTGTCTATCCCATTTGCACAACAGCATGTGAAATTGATTGTCACTCAGTGTTGCTTCCTAAGTGGACAGTTTGATTTCACAGAAGTGTGATTGACTTGGAGTTACATTGTGTTGTTTAAGTGTTCCCTTTATTTTTTTGAGCAGTGTATATACGGTAGACCAATAAATCAGAATTGGCCAATGCCTGTTCCATGTCAGCTGGCGCCTCCTCAAGGGAAGGCTGAGGTTCGTATTGGTGAGTGCCGTGGTTTTCTTCACTTCTTTGAGCAGCTGTGCCTAGAAAGCTATTTAGCACTGAGCACCACCAGTGAACGGTATCGTGGTCTCTACTACTGGTCTCAGGGTGGCGGTTTAGGAGTAGTGGTGGTTGTACTTTCTAATGATGTGATATTCCCTTTCAGATTTACATAGTTCAATAAGTAAACTTACACATAAAAATGGCCACTTATATATAATCTTTACTAATTCACACATACCTCCTTAAAGGGGTCGTCTGATCTATAAAAATGTATAAAATAATGACCGTACATACCAATTTCACCCACCTCTGCTTCTAGTGCCACTGCTCTAATCCTCCCAAATGGGCCTGCGGTGCTGTTGTACCTTTATACTCTACATGACTGCTGCTGCCAATCACTGGCCTCAGCATTCATATGCTGTTTACCGAGGCCAGTGATTGCCTGCAGCGGTGTCCAGGGTATATGGGCATAACATTGCTGCGGCAATGGAAGGTTTCAAGCAATGGTGCTGGAAGCAGAGGTGAGTGAAATAGGTGAGTATCTTCTTTCATTATTTTTTAACCTTACCTGGCTGGGGGGGAGCTGCATTTTTTAATAACTCCCAGAACCACTTTAAAGGGTAATTCCCAGGGCAAGTGATGATATATTGCTAGGATATGCAATCACTTTGTATTCAGTGGGTGCCTGACAATCTTGACCCCCTACAATCTTGAGAATAAAGAATCAGCAACTCTGGTTTAGATGGTCACGCACACGACCGTATGTATTTTGCAGTCTGCAAACCGCAGATCCGGGCTGCGTGCATCCAGCAATTTCCGCCACCCCATTATAAAAATTCCTATTCACACGGTGTGCTGTCCACATTTTTTGTGGCCCCATTAAAATGAGTGGGTATGCATCCAATCTGCAAAAAAAGCGGATTGGATGCGGTCGTGTGCATGAATAGGCCTTAGCGCTGCACCACTCTTCACTGCATTTCCCTGCACAGCAGTTCTGCTAATTCTGATGAGTTATACGTGTTCACACATGGATTATGTAATAGATAGGACATAAAATATGGTACTAAATTATTTTCCACCTCAAGTCTACACCATTTAGAGCATTGGTGTGTAGGAGGGGAATTTCAGCGGTCATTTCGAGGCGATTTTTCAATAGTGTGAACTAGGATTTACTGACCTATGGGAAAATGCTGTTTTCATTTACATTTGTGGACATACTACGGCTTGATTTTGTTCATATTAGTGAGACATGCAATAATGCTCTGCACTTTTATACATTGTTTGGTTTTACACAGATTTTGAGCACCATGTGGAACAATCCATTAGTTCATACTAATATATATTTTATATTTAGACCATGAGGAACCATTAAAATCTAGCAGGCTCAGAATTAACATCTCTCCTCAGGGATCATCAATCATACAGACTCAATATCGAGGATAGATGTTCCATATAGCTAAATGCAACTCACCCCGATTGTCCCTTATACACACAAATATTGAAGGTATATTGAATGCTTGATCAGTCAGGGGCCTAAACCTAACATTGTGAAAGTGACTGAACAATTTAAGAAATGTTAAGAAATGATAGCAAAACCAGCAACAAATCTTAATAGTAATAAACCAGGTTGCACTACAATGAACATGCTAGTGAAGAGGTTTTCTGAGATATGATAGGTTTATGTGGACACAAAAAATATATATTATATATTATATATATATATATATATATATATATATATATATATATATATATATAATTCTGCTCTGGTCCTATATGTTTACAAGCGATGTCGACAGGATCACGGTAGCCATCTGCTGACTGATACTTTATATGAATGTAATAATTGTGGTTACTACAAGGAATCTGTATACTGTGCACTCACCATGTGAAAGTTCTGTAATATTTTCTGTTGCTTCCTCATCAGAATCTCTGCCCGACACAACTTTGAACCGGTTGTTTTTGTTCTGTAGATCATGCGGTAGTTTTAAGGCTCGTTCCCTCTCGGCAACAAGGTCCAAATCTTGCTGTGCAAGGTGAGCTCTAAGCTGACGAATTTCAAACTAGGAATAAGAAGATAACAGGCATGGTATATGAAAAAAAAACCACAAAAAAACGTATTTTATGAATGTCACGGAATTAAAAGGCAGATACAGGAAATTTGTGAGGTTGGCAATGCTTTGTGTCACATGGGTCCCTGTAACACGTGATACAGTGGAAGTAGACTTGAAGACAATTAGGCCTCATTCACAAGACCGTAGTTTCGGTCTGCATCAGATCCACATTTTTAGCCGGATCGGATGCGGTCCCATTCATTTCACCGAGTGCTGTTCACATCTGTATGTCTGTTCCGAGTAGAAAATTTCCTACTAATAAGCATTCCTAACAGAGGGGAAAACGTGCGGATCGGCAAAATGTGGAACGCACACGGCCAGTATGCATGTTTTGTAGATCCGTGATATGCAGACAGCAAAAACTGATACGGTCATGTGCATGAGGCCTAAGGACTGATAAAAGCATTGGCTGCATGAATATAATCAGCAAAATGAGGCCACCTAGTGTTAGAAAAGCAAAAAAACATCATAGTCACAGGTCTTCTTACAGATTATGTACTAGAACATAAGGACAATGCTAAGCAAGCTAGATGAGGAAGTTTTAATTTAAATGGCGAGAACACCAGGAACATACACTCCTAACAGCATGATGTTGTATTCCCATCCCAACACAAATGCAAGAATTATAGTAGAACATATAGTGAAATATTAAACACTGCTATATATGTGCACTCCACTTCACATGGTGTTGAAGATTTTTTTGATACAGAAAAAAAAAAACACAACTAACCGCTTGCTCTTGGCACATCTGTGTCAGTCTTTCCAACTGCTCCTCCTGGATTAGCTTGGTTTTCTCATACTGCTGTACCATAATCTCCATCTCCACCTTCACGGGTAAGACATAGGCTGCAAGAAAAGGAGCGGCACAGTTTGTGTATAAGGAATGATTGGATTACACTTACCGGTAATCGGTTTTATTTGAGCCTATGACAGCACTCCTGGAGAGACCGCCTCCATCTCCTCAGGACAGAAAACAGGAACCAGAACCGCCTTTTTAAAAGGAGGGATCATCCCCTCTACCTCCAGTCCTTTCTTCAAGAACAAAACATCTTAACAACACACCTTAATATCTTTTTTTTTTTTTTTATATCTATGTACATTATATATATATATATATATATATATATATATATATATATATATATATATATATATATATATATATATATACACACACAGTGGCGGAAATAATTATTTGACCCCTCACTGATTTTGTAAGTTTGTCCAATGACAAAGAAATGAAAAGTCTCAGAACAGTATCATTTCAATGGTAGGTTTATTGTAACAGTGGCAGATAGCACATCAAAAGGAAAATCGAAAAAATAACTTTAAATAAAAGATAGCAACTAATTTGCATTTCATTGAGTGAAATAAGTATTTGAACCCTCTAACAAAAAAAGACTTAATACTTGGTGGAAAAACCCTTGTTTGCAAGCACAGAGGTCAAACGTTTCTTGTAATTGATGACCAAGTTTGCGCACATTTTAGGAGGAATGTTGGTCCACTCCTCTTTGCAGATCATCTCTAAATCCCTAAGGTTTCGAGGCTGTCTCTGTGCAACTCTGAGCTTGAGCTCCCTCCATAGGTTTTCGATTGGATTAAGGTCCGGAGACTGACTAGGCCACTCCATGACCTTAATGTGCTTCTTCTTGAGCCACTCCTTTGTTGCCTTTGCTGTATGTTTTGGGTCATTGTCGTGCTGGAACACCCATCCACGACCCATTTTCAGTTTCCTGGCAGAGGGAAGGAGGTTGTCGCTCAGGATTTCACGATACATGGCTCCGTCCATTTTCCCGTTTATGCGAATAAGTTGTCCTGTGCCCTTAGCAGAAAAACACCCCCAAAGCAAAATGTTTCCACCCCCATGCTTGACGGTGGGGACGGTGTTTTGGGGGTCATAGGCAGCATTTTTCTTCCTCCAAACACAGCGAGTTGAGTTAATGCCAAAGAGCTCTATTTTGGTCTCATCAGACCACAGCACCTTCTCCCAGTCACTCTCTGAATCATTCAGGTGTTCATTGGCAAACTTCAGACGGGCCTGCACATGTGCCTTCCTGAGCAGGGGGACCTTGCGAGCCCTGCAGGATTTTAATCCATTGCGGTGTAATGTGTTTCCAATGGTTTTCTTGGTGACTGTGGTCCCTGCTAATTTGAGGTCATTAACTAACTCCTCCCGTGTAGTTCTAGGATGCTTTTTCACCTTTCTCAGAACCATTGACACCCCACGAGGTGAGATCTTGCGTGGAGCCCCAGAGCGAGGTCGATTGATGGTCATTTTGTGCTCCTTCCATTTTCGAACAATCGCACCAACAGTTGTCACCTTCTCTCCCAGCTTCTTGCTAATGGTTTTGTAGCCCATTCCAGCCTTGTGCAGGTCTACAATTTTGTCTCTGACATCCTTGGACAGCTCTTTGGTCTTTCCCATGTTGGAGAGTTTGGAGTCTGCTTGATTGATTGATTCTGTGGACAGGTGTCTTTTATACAGGTGACTAGTTAAGACAGGTGTCCTTAATGAGGGTGACTAATTGAGTAGAAGTGTCTAACCACTCTGTGGGAGCCAGAACTCTTAATGGTTGGTAGGGGTTCAAATACTTATTTCACTCAATGAAATGCAAATCAGTTGCTATCTTTTATGTAAAGTTATTTTTTCGATTTTCCTTTTGATGTGCTATCTGCCACTGTTACAATAAACCTACCATTGAAATGATACTGTTCTGAGACTTTTCATTTCTTTGTCATTGGACAAACTTACAAAATCAGTGAGGGGTCAAATAATTATTTCCGCCACTATATATATATATATATATATATATATATATATATATATATATATATATATATATATATATATATATATATATACACACATACACATACATACATACATACACATACACCTCTACAGAAACTATCTAGGGTCGGCAATTAACCGGGTGCTGTCATAGCCTCAAAGAAAACCGATTACCGGTAAGTGTAATCCAATCATTCTTTCTCGCCTATGACAGCACCCCTGGAGAATAGGCAAAACAATTTTTCTAGGGTGGGACCACAGCCTGAAGTACTTTACGACCAAATGAAAGACCTTCATTAGAAGGGAACTGTAGTCTAGAGTGCCTAAAAAATGTATGTGGAGAGCTCCAGGTAGTTGCCTTACAGGTCTGCTCTATAAAGGCTGAAGCTCTCTCTGCCCATGAGTGGAGACTGATCTAGTAGAATGAGCCCCAACCCCCGAGGGCGGAATAACTCCCTTAGAAGAGTAGGATAAGGAAATGGCCTGTCTAATCCACCTAGCAATAGTCTGAGAGGAGGCTGACGATCCTTTCCTTGCTCCCTGAAACAAAATTACCAGACGTGAGAAGGATCTCCAAGGCTGAGTGACCTGAAGAAATTGCAAGACACACCTCCTAACATCCAAACAGTGGAATTCAGACTAAAACAATCTCCTGAGAACGATGAAAACGTAAAGAGACTTTTGGTAAAAAAAAAAAAGGATCAGGCAAAATCACTACCCGATCCTCCAGGATCACCAAATAGGGAGGGTCAACCGAGAGGGCAGCGATCTCACTGACCCTTCTAGCTGAGGTAATAGCCAGAAGGAAGGCAAGCTTAAGGGTGAGCAACTTCGGGGAGATTTTATCGATAGGCTTGAAAGGGACAGAAGTGAGAGCAGAGAGGACCAAGTTTAAATCCGGGGGGAGGGGACGACGACGACGACTCTATTTTTACATAACGGAGATAATTTAGACACTGCTGTTACAAATCTTTTAATCCAGGGGTGATCTGCTGACTTAAAATTCAAACAAGGTGCTTAAGGCTGAAATGTCGACCTTCAAAGTGCTAGGCCTAAGTTCTTTCTTCCACCCCTCTTGTAGGAAATCTAACTCGAGCGGGATGTCGGGCGTTTCTAGTACATCCACAGGTTTTTTGGCGAATCTGAAAAAGGTCCTCCAAACCCAAACGGTAGATCCCGGAAGTGATCCTTTTCCGATTGGACAACACAGTGTCTACTACTTTCTCAGAGAGACCCCTTTTCTTTAAAATATCCCTTTCAATAACCAGGCAGTCATGTGCAGATTTCTCACCTCTGGGTGAAAAATTGGATCCTGAGATAGAAGCTCCTTGGAATCTGGAAGTACCCAAGGTGTTGCTATTGACATTTTGCGGAGCCAGAAAAACCACACCCTTCTCAGCCAAAAGGGAGCTATCAATATTACCGTGGCCTCCTCCTGTCTGATCTTCTTGAGGACCCTTGGAAGCAGCTTTAGTGGGGGAAAGGCATACAGAAGACCCTGCTTCCAAGACTGGGCCAGAGCAACCACCACTCTCGGATGTTCCTCCGGAGAAAAAGAAAAGAAGACCTCTACTTTTCTGTTTGACCTGGTGGCAAAGAGATCTATGTCTGGAGTACCCCACAAAGCTGCTACTTGGTTGAAAATCCCCTGATCTAGGGACCACTCTCCCTGGTATCGCTGATGACGACTGAGGTAGTCTGCTTTCACATTGTCTGAACCTTTTAGATGAACTGCATAAAGAGATAATAGAGAAGCTTCTGCTAGGTTGAAAATCTGATCAGTGAGAGCCATTAGGCGCTGAGCTCTTGTCCCTCCCTGTCGGTTGATATAGGCCACTGCTGTCTTGTTGTCCGAATAAACTTACGTTTCTGCCCTTGATGACCGAAAGACTCTGTATCAAGGCTATTCTGATCGCATCCAACTCCCTAAAATTGTGCGACTGGGAAAGATCTGCTGTCCCAATTGCCTTGCAACAGCAGGGACTCCACATGGGCTCCCCAACCGGAGGGGCTCGTATCCATGGTTAAGGGGAGAATCGCCTCCAAGTTCTTTAAATATATCCACCAGCCCAAGGAATCTAGGGTCTGGGAGGACAGAGACATCTCCATGTCCAGAGAGGGGAGACTCCCGTCCCAGTGCTGCAGGATCTGTAGCTGAAGAGACCTTGAATGGTACTGGGCCCATTCCACTCCTGGAATAGCGGATGTCATGAGACCCAGCACCGACATGGCCTCTCTTATGGTGAGTGACGGAGACGAATGAAGAAGCTGAGCTCTTGACCTGATCAGTAAGGCTTTCTGCAGGGGTAGTAGGCACTTCTGGGAAGTGGAGTCCAGAATCATTCCCAGAAAACTGCATCTCTGGCATGGGAATAGACTGGCTTTTTCTAGGTTTATCTCCCATCCCAACCTCTCTAGAACCTCCCTCAACCAGGCAATCTGACCCAGGAGAATCTGATCTGACCAGGCCACCAGTAGAAAATCGTCCAGGTATGGTATAATGATGATGTCCTGCTCCCTGATGTGGGCTATCATTTCTGAAATAATCTTTGTAAAGACCCTCGGAGCCTGAGAAAGCCCGATGGGTAATGCTTGGAACTGAAGATGCAGAATTTTCTTCTCTAACTGGACCACTACCCTCAGAAACCTCTGGTGGCTAGGATGAATGGGGACATGATAGTATGCATCTCTCAGGTCTACTGTGGCCATGAAGCAGTCCAGGTAAAGATTGTTCACTACCGATTTGATGGACTCCATACGAAATCTCTCGTACTGCAAAAAGTGGTTTAAATACTTCAAGTTTATTATGGTCCAAAACGAGCCATTTGGTGTTTTGACCAGAAAAAAAGAGAGTCGATTAAGGGTCCATTCACACGTCAGTTGTTTCTTTCCTGATCTGTTCCGTTTTTTGCGGAACAGATCTGGACCATTTCTGTACCCATTCATTTTCAATGGGTCCTGAAAAAAAAAAAAATCAGACATTGAGCTGTCCGATTTTTTTCAGGACCCATTGAAAATGAATGGGTACAGAACTGGTCCGCAAAAAAACGAACAGATCAGGAAAGAAACAACGGACGTGTGAATGGACCCTAAAACCCCTCTTTCAATTCCTGCTCTGGGACACTTACTAGCACTTTTTTCTCTATTAGGTAAAAAACCTCTGAAACGATGGCAGAGTGTTTTGCGGGATCTGACCGGAAATCTGTAATTACAAATTTTCCTACTGGAACACTCTTCCAGTGGATCCGATTCCCTCCTGCCTCTTAGGACAGGAAACAGAACTGGAGATAGAGGGGATGACCCCTCTTTAAAAAGGTGGTTCTGGTTCCTGTTTCCTGTCCTGAGGAGGTGGAGGCGGTCTCTCCAGGGGTGCGGTCATAGGAGAGAAAGAAATCTGCATTTACTGACCATGTCTGATCTATAACAAATTAAAGTAATTCTCCAGTGAAGAATGGGGGTCCGTTTTCCCCTGTTTAAATAGAGCAGTGGCCAAGAGAGCCGAACACTTGTGCTTAGCTTTTTGTGACAGTTCCATAGAGTTGGATGGAGCTGCGGAAACACCTGTTGCTCCATTCAAACAGCGAGCATGAGCCCCCGTTCTCATGATGGGTGAGGAACCCAACAGTTGGAGCCCTGACAGACAGAATAAGGGATAAGCTGTCTTTATGAGACAGCCCATTTAATCTAGTAAGAAACAGATTTTTTCTTTATATGAAATGTTCTCCAAATTCTTGCTGCGTTCCATGCACCCCACAGCAATGTCTGACGCAGTGATGGGTTGTCCATACTGGAATAGACTAATTTGTGATCTGACGAAAGTACATTGAGCCAAACATCATATTTATGAAGCCCTGGTGCCATCTTTTACAACATCTGTCAGTGAAAAGTGGGTGGGGCTCAGTAAACGGCAGAGCTGCATATCACACAGCTCATATACTTCAGCATATCTTTCCTGTACACTGTGTCCCAACACAGGGTGAACATAGGTTTATCCCCAAACAGTCCAACAGGGTGCTTAAATCAAGAACACCATAAAAAGGAAAATAAAAATACAATATTAGGATGAAGAAATAACAAGCTAAGACTACTGTCGCGTAAATAAAGACAGAAAATAATGGAGGAACGATAAGCAGTAGAAAGTATTTTCAAACATTCTATAAACACATATAATATCACTTACCATCAATAATTCTCTTTAACCTCCATATCCTCAAAGAAATAAAGAGGCTGATGGCATCCCATGGACTACTAGGCCCATTGGCTACTGTAGACGCCACCATGGGAGCAAGTGAGAGAATAATGACAGCTCCGTCTAATACCTGTCAGATACACAAATGAAGTTGAAACTGAAACGGTGCAACAAAACCCAGAAAGTTATTGGTTCTACATTCTTTGGAGCCAGGGATGAGGATATAGTCAAGAGAAAAGGCCAAGAGACAGCTAAGGAGCCCCTCAAGGCACCATTTATGGTAACATTATGAAGCCTGTCTGACAGAAATATAAGCAAGAGGAAATAAGAGGGGGGAAAAGAAGGAAAAAAAAAAAAAAAAAACTCACCTCAACTTTGTTCTCAATATAATCCCAGATGCCCAGAACAATGATCCTTACTACAGTCTAATAAAAAATAGATAATTTTGCATTACATGTCTTTTAATGTATTAGGTCTTAAAAAAACAGTGATGTAAATTAAATATATCAAATAATAATATAGGCTGGCTCACAGTATTTTCGCATATATATTTATTAATACACTTAATAAAACAAAAACCAACTTAGTGTCGACATATCAGCATAGATACATTAGATAGGTATATGAAGTGCGGAGCTCACGCACAAAACCTAAACAGCTGGAGTACTCCAAAAAGATGAGACCTTATGGCTAAAGTGTAACTGCAAGAGTCATTCAATTTATACCACTTAAATATCCGTAAAATTGTATGCCGATTTACCAGTTTGTTGGAACCGGAGAGGTTCAAAAGGTGTCCTTGCTGCAGTCTCCTGCAGAGTAAACTCTATCCTCAGGTGCCGTTTAGCAATAGTAATTGCACCGCTTCCGATCAATGGCACTCCACTTACTTTTTCTTGCGGAGCAAGCTTCCGACCTGTTCTCACAGCGTCCCACGTGTCCAGCTAGATGGTGATTTGCTGGTTGATGACGTAGGCGCTTAGAGCCATCGGGTTAGCGGAGGCTGATGTAGCCGAGTTCGTAGTTGTTTGAGCCCGTCGGATTAGCGGAAGTTAATACAGCAGAGCTTGCTTAGTACTATTCGGCAAAATTAAATATGTCCACATAGGTTTAGACCACCTTGTCAACGATTAGCAGATAGAATCTTTAGAAGTGGTATAGGTCATCTTCCGATAATTGAAGAAAATAGTTTTCTCCTGCACTTTTATAAAAAACCGCACCAATAGCCAGGTCTTGGTCCACACTAGACGCGTTTTGGAACTGTGTTCCTTCCTCAGTAGATGTGAAATGCTGAATAAAGACATGTTGGTTGTGTCCTTATATACCATTGTAGGTTTAATATAACAGGTGGTGTGGATTCCGGATCACATTATCCCAAATTAGTTTTTCACCTGTGGGATCCTGATCCACTCTCAACCACTCTGCTACTTAAAATGTCAACTTTTTGACCATAATATCTCATGAATTAAAACCAACACCATTATGTGTCATAGATACATTAAAATTATATATAAATATAGCATAAATATATTAAAATGATATAAAAAGGGGGGCGTGGCCAGCTATGCAGGAGTGAGGACGTGCGGCTGTGAGCTCCTCCACAGCACCGGAGCTAATCCACCGCCAGCGACCCTTTAAAGATGGGCAAACTTCCCAAGAAAGTCAAGGCTCGTTCTGTAGCCCCCCTGGCGTCTTCACAGGGGGACATTTACAGGCTTTTCGCCCGGCAGCCTGCAACTCCAGGCCCCGACCTGACCGAGCGCGCCAAGCGCTTCCAAGATGGCGCCGCCGGCCCTGGAAAATCTCAACTCCCAGCAGTAGCTGAGCCTGGGGCTGAGCACCGGAATCAGCGGTCGTACCTACCGGATAGAAGGAGAGCAGCTCGGACCGGACCCGGGTGTCGCATACCCAGGTGGAAGAGGACCCTGAAGCACACGCTGATCCCTCATCTTCAGCCCAGGATGGAGGCCTAGCAGTCGCAACGATGTCTCCCTGCGGCCCGGCGATTCAGGTTAGTCAGGAGGAGTTCCCCCCGCTTCAGGGGACTTCTCAGTTGACCCCTAACCCTGTCGCCTGGGGTCCTAGAACCCCCACCTCACCTGCAGCCCCACTGAGCCCAGCAGTGAGATCTCCCTCTGGGTCCCCTTGGTCAGGTACCTCAGCCAGCCTTATGGGACACCCCCAGTCACAGAGAGACACTTCTCACAGGGGGCAACCTGAAAAGGTTAATGAAAAGGCCTCAGATTCGCCACAGGCTGCGGCCTCCTCCCCGTGCATACTGCGGGAGCCCCCTTTAACTCACTCTCCTGAGCCGTCCCTAGCAAATTCCCCACACTGGTCCACGGGCTCGTCGTGGGACGGATCTCACCCACGCCAGGAGGGCATCGCATCATCGGGCACACAGACCCTGGCTGCCCCTGCAGTGTCGGCCTCATGGGGCTCTCCACCTTTGCCCCAGAGATCTGGGTCTCATGTTCCTCTACCTGATGAGGACTCCCGGCCACCTACTATGGCGGACTTACGCAACCTGATGTCCTCACTCCCCACCAAGGCAGACCTCTCTAGTTTTGCAGCTAACATTTTACAGGAATGCAAAAAAGAATTCACGCAAGTACGCTCTGAGATGGCCTTGATTGATACAAAAGTGGACACTGTTCAACAGGAACATGATTACTTATCTGCAGACGTGCAGGTATTGAAAGACAAGCTGCAATCCCACGATGCACAGATACACGCCTTGCAATACCATCTGGATGATGTCGAAAATAGGAGCCGTCGCAATAATATTCGGATCAGAGGCCTCCCTGAGTCTATAACACAGGCGGTTCTTCTATCCACCATTGTAAAAATTTTCAATGACCTCCTGGGACGTCCGCCAAGCTCCAGCATTGAAATTGACCGAGCCCATACGGCATTGAGGCCTCCCAACCCTGACCCCTCAAAACCAAGGGACGTCATCTGCAGAGTTCACTTTTATGCCATCAAAGATCAGATTCTGCTCAAGGCCCGACAGATGTCGTCTCTGTCCTACGACGGTGTCCCCTTTATCTTGCTGCAGGACTTATCCCGTTACACCCTGGCCCAACGTGCTGCCTTGCGCCCACTGTTACACCTTCTTAAAGAGCGCAGTATCCCTTACCGCTGGGGCTTTCCTTTTGCTCTACTTGCTGGCCCTAAAGATCAAGTCGTCACCCTGCGGGACCCTACGGATCTTCCCCATTTTCTACAACAGCTGGACTTGCCACCGGTTGAATTGGGATCCTGGCCTTCCCTCCTCCCGCCTGCCTCCGAGTCGAGGGGGCGACAACGTCCATTGCCTGTTGAAAAAGCGCTCAGTTCTTCTGCTCAGGCCTCAAGGGGACGACGCCAGAGAGGACCAGACTACTCAAGTCGTAGATCCTCACCTCGCCTTACCACCTGAGGGGATCCCTGCTTTAACTACCTGGGACTACTAATGATCTAATATACCGATTGTTCCTTATTGGTTTTTAGCTGTTTGCTCATTCTCTTTATCTGCCTTTATGCTCCAAATTTGCTGGTGCTTATAAGTTTTCACTTGCATCCACTGGTGCTGTGGGGGGGGTCAGCTCTTGTCCGGCTGACACTTTTTCCCCCAAATAAGTGGAGACTCTCCCTTGGGGTATCTTCCCCAGGTGACAGCCTCTTTAGACCTCTGGGTCACATAAAAACCCCTTTTAGGGGTTCTCCACCTGTTTGTTTGCTTATAACTGTTGTTCTTCTCTTTTTGTTTTCTGTCGGTTGTCTCCCCGTGCCTTCCTTGTGTTTTTTTTCCTTCCCCCCTCCCCCCGCAGTAATGGGGTCTCTGAAGATTGCATCATTCAACGCGAAGGGCCTCAACACTCCCGAAAAAAGGGCCCAGATACTTCATCACTTTCATCGCCAAAAGGTACATATTATCTGTTTCCAAGAAACGCATTTTAAGGAGGGTAGCGCCCCGATCATACGACATCGACACTACACCACCTGGCACTTTGCAAATAATGCGGTGAATAAGACCAAAGGAGTCGCCATAGCGATCCACAAGTCTTTACCCCATCAAGTGCTAGCTTGTACTGCCGACCCAGATGCAAGATATCTGGCCCTCACATTACTGGTTGGAGGCCAGGAATTAACCTTCCTCAATGTATATGCCCCTAATCAAAATCAAGCTCTCTTCATTGTAAACCTCATTGATAATGTCATACCGTTGCTTAGGGGGACAGTTATCTTATGTGGCGACCTTAATCTGACACTTGACCCAACACTTGACAATTCGACGGGACGTGCCTCCCTCACATATCCCACCATTAAAAAGGTAAAACGGGCACTGCTCCAACTGCAATTGAGAGATGCCTGGAGGATCCAACATCCAGCTGATAAGGATTACACCTTTTATTCCTCCCCCCATGGCTCATATAGTCGTATTGATCATATCCTTATTCAGCAATCGGCCCTATCTTGGCTTGATTCCACACAAATAGGAAATATCCTTTGGTCGGACCATGCCCCCATATACTGCTCCTTGAATTTGCCCTTCCTCTCTAGACAGGAGTGGACATGGCGATTGAAGGAGAGTCTCCTTCTTGACGCGGGGTGCGCTGCTGACCTTGCTAGCAGTATAACAAACTTCTTAGCGGATCATAAGGAGGATTCTACTCCAATACCGATCCGATGGGAGGCCTTGAAGTGTGTTCTTCGAGGTGTACTCATTAAGCATGGCTCCCGCCTCAGGAAGGAGAAAGCCCATTCACTTAAACTTGCTCTGCAAAAAGTCACATCCCTGGAACTGGCCCACAAACGAGCACTTACCCTGCAAACCTTGCATGATCTCCAGAATGCACGTATGGAAGCTAAGCGCCTCCTAGATGCATCCTACAAACGTATGGTACAAATTTGCAGGAGTAAATTCTACGAATATGGGAATAAAAGTGGCCGTATGCTAGCAAGGGCTCTAAAGGGAAGACTAGCAGCCTCCCATATCCCCGCTATCAAAAACGCCCAGGATCGTTTGATCCACACAACCACTGATATTGCGGCTACTTTTCACTCCTTCTACTCGAAGCTTTACAACCTGCCCCAGACACCCCCTCAAGTAGTGGGCAAACACCCCGACCTACCTCTCTTACTTCCCAAGCTTTCTGAGCTTGATTCTGCCACTATGGAGGCTCCATTCACAGACACTGAACTTCATACGGTACTTAAGTCGCTCCCGGGTGGTAAGAGTCCAGGCCCTGACGGGTTCACGGCTAGGTTTTACAGGGCCTTTTCCTCCAATCTTTCCCCTATTATGCTCCAGGTTTTCAATGGAGTGTCTCCTGGGCTCCCCTTCCCGGCGCAGACCACAGAGGCACACATTACGGTCATTCTGAAGCCAGGAAAGGACCCGCACCTGTGTGCCAGCTATCGTCCTATCTCCCTTTTAAATGTAGATCTCAAGATCTTCGCCAAATTAATGGCGAACAGATTGAACGCTTATGTGCCTTCCCTGGTTTCTGCTGATCAGGTTGGGTTTGTGCCGGGGAGGGAGGCCCGGGACAACACTCTTAAAACCCTAGACATCATCCACTATGCCAAATCCAAAAAGACCCCCCTCATGGTACTTTCCCTAGACGCAGAAAAGGCCTTTGACCGGATATCTTGGCGTGCCATCCATGAGACCCTTTCACATATAGGTCTGGGCCCAATATTCCTGTCAAAGATCCTGACACTGTACCAACATCCTACTGCTAGAGTCAAAATAAATGGTGCCCTTTCCCCCCCTTCCCAATCCACAATGGGACACGGCAGGGATGTCCATTATCCCCCTTATTATACGTTCTGGTTATGGAACATCTGCTAGCTTCTATTCGGGCCAATCCAGACATAACAGGGTTAAAGATCGGATCACGAGAGTATAAATGCGCGGCGTTTGCGGACGATCTCCTTCTCTACATAACCAACCCACGTATCTCTTTGCCGTCCTTGCTTCGGGAAATAGCTCAATTTGGTACCTGGTCCAATTTTTAAATTAATATGTCCAAGTCAGAGGCCCTGGATGTCACCTTACCGAGTGATCTGACCCCTGCTCTTAAGGCTTCTTTTCCCTTCACCTGGCCACCTAAAGGCATAACATATCTGGGGATCAAAATGACAGCAGACCTCTCACGTCTTCATAAATTGAACTTTGCGCCACTCCTCTTACAGTTTCAAAAAGAGTTAGACGGATGGCGTAAGCGAGACTTTTCTTGGTTTGGAAGGATTAGTATAGTAAAAATGACCCTTTTACCAAAACTACTGTACCTTCTACAAACTATTCCCCTCCGCATACCGTCCACTTTCTGGTCCCAACTCCGTAGGTGCTTCACACAATTTGTATGGGCTCCTGGCCGACCGCGAATCAAATGGGAGATAATGACCCGCACCAAAGAAACGGGAGGGGTGGGTCTTCCAGATTGTAGACTATACTATCACTCTGCAGCATATGCCCGACTGTTGGACCTGACACGTGCTGATTCGCCCAAGGCGTGGGTACAAATTACAAAAGACACTTCAACGTGTGCGGTATCAACCCTCCCATGGCTAGTGGGCTCTTCACGCCAGACATCGTCACATTTGTCCTTCTCTGCTCATCATACCCTTGCAACTTTAGCATCCATTAGTCGTGCGACCTCACTGATTGACCCTAAAGGCCCTCTGGTGCCAGTCACTGATCACCCTAGATTCCCTCCAGGGCACTCTTCCAAACATTTTCTTCAAAGCTCAAGAACCCGACCGATCAGGTTCTATCAAGTTCTCTCTGGCCCTGCACTAAAACCCCTACCCCAGATTTTAGAGGCTCCACTAACCCGCAATTCCTTTGAATACTTGCAGCTCCAACACTTTCACACCTCTCTAAGTAGAACCCACACTCTGGCCAGGAAACTCACTGAGTTTGAACGGATGTGTGTCTCCTTCTCAGCGACCTTACACCCCATATCCTCAGTATACAAACTTCTGATACATCAGCGATCCTCGTGCCTTCCTCCATATTGTCAAGCCTGGGAGCGGGATTTGGGGAATCATTATACCCCAGCCCAGTGGAACAGATGCTTCCTTCTAGCACACAAATCAACGGTCTCGGCCAAAGCTCAGGAAACGAGCTACAAAATTATATCTAGATGGTACAGGGTACCTGCGCTACTTCACAAATGGTTCCCGACGGTATCGGACCGTTGTTGGAGATGTCTTAAAGAGGAAGGCACGATGATTCATGTGTGGTGGAACTGCAGCGGCTTAAGGCCTTTTTGGAACTTCGTTCATAAAATTATTAAAGAGGTCACGGGTGTCCCTATCCAAAACTCCCCAGAAGCTCTCCTATTATTCGATAGTGTCCTGAATGTCCCAGCATATAAGAAATCCCTTCTAAAATACATGGTTCAGGCAGCAAAGGCGGTGATTCCCAGGCATTGGAAATCCCCTTCTCCCCCTTCGTCTGAGGAGTGGTTTGACGAAATCGCCTTGTATCAGAGGTTGGAAGATCTCATTAGTATTACGCCCGCAGACATCACATGATATGTGCAGACTTGGGGCCCCTGGGAAATCTTTCGCTCTTCAGCCGCATTTCGTGATGCGCAGGTCTTACCGCTTCACGCTTCAGTAGAAATTGTACCCTTTCCCCTTCCTTTCCTCCCCCCTACTCCCTTGTCCAACGTCTTGTCTGTCTATATGTTACTGAGATTTTACATGTCCATTTAGATATGTCTAACTCATATTCTTCCATGAGCCATACTATGTGATAATGGGTGTATACCCAACACAGTTCTGTGGACATAATGTTTAAATTGTTAAACACTTTTTAAATTTGCATATGTCTTTATTTTGGCTATACAGAAAAATTTCAATAAAAATCTTAAATTTGAAAAAATGATATAAAAAAAAAAAAAAAACACAACAACAAAAATTCAGATTATATATACAGAAATACATATACAAAATACAGATATATGAACTGTTGGGACTTCTGGCTTTTGGGGAAATAGAGAGGAGAGGGGGAGGATGCAAATGGAGTCGGTGCGCTGCTAAACAGCCCGACAACGACTCCATATGTATACCTCCCCGTCTCGCCTATAGGAAGCCAAAGATTTCCATCTCTGAGTTTAGACCTAAGGGCATCAAGGATCCAAACTCGAAGATTTTCTTGGACTCCTGTCTGGACATCTTGGCCACAAAATCTCCTCCTCTCCAGTCTTGTTTTATTGATTGTATTGCTACAAATTTCATTTTACTGGGATCGCCTTCATGGTGTAATTTGAAGTGCTTGGACAGAGGATGCATTTCTGACTGTTTTTTAACATATAAATTGAAGTTGCTCCGTTGCTAGATTGCCTTTCTGTGATAAAATTACACAGAAAGGCAATCTAGCAACGGAGCAACTTCAATTTATACTGGATGGGATTGGTTTTGTGCTTGGTCACAATTATTTCCAATTTGAGTCCAATTATTATTTGCAAACCACTGGCACCGCCATGGGTACCAGGTTCGCCCCAAATTACGCTAATCTTTTTATGGCTGCATGGGAACAGGATACCATCATCCCAAAACTTGGGGTGGACCTGGTCCTATGGCGGCGCTATATTGACGACATTTTACTAATTTGGGGGGGTTCTCATATGGCACTACTACAGTTTATAAATGATATCAACATTAATGAGCTTAATCTCAAGTTTACAGCTAATGTTAATCCACATGTGGTAGAGTTTCTGGATTTACGTATCGAAAAGAAACAGGAAACTTATTTGTAGCACATTCCAAAAAGATGTGGCTAAAAACAGTTTCATTCTCAGTTCAAGCTGCCATCTCCCAAGATGGCTTTTGAATGTTCCTTTTAGCCAGTTTAGGCGGCTTAAAAGGAACTGCACTGAACAAGACCAATTTGAGTTGGAGGCGCAGCATATGAAAGCACAATTCTTAATGAAAGAATATCCTAATGAGTTATTGGAAGATTCAATACAAAAGGTGAGGCAACTAGATAGATCCTCCTTTTTTAAAGTAAAGGAGGGGCTAAATAGTACCGAACAAGAGGACATGACAGCAAAAATAAGCTTACCATTCAATAAGGACTATAGGATGGTAAATAAGATTGTCCAAAAACATTGGCACTTATTAAAAGAGGATAAAATTTTGGGTTCTATTCTTCCAATACACCCTCCAATAGTCTATACTAGAGCCCCTAATTTGGGACTCCAAGTAGCTCCTACAATAAGGAAAAAGCAAGTTAAACCAATGACAACCCCATGGTCTAACCTAAAAAGGTTTTTTCAGATGCGGTTGCTGCCAAAATTGCAGACAAACACATTTTGAGAGAAATACAAAAGAGATAACATCGACCTCCAATAATTTTAAGTGGGAAATTAAGGAAATCCTGTCATGTAACAGCAAAGCAGTTATTTATGTTATTCAATGCCCATGCCCAAAGCAATATATAGGGCGCACAAAAAGGGTATTTAAAAACTAGAATTGCTGAGCACATTAATAATATTAAAAAACAGTCAGAAATGCATCCTCTGTCCAAGCACTTCAAATTACACCATGAAAGTGATCCCAGTAAAATGAAATTTGTAGCAATACAATCAATAAAACAAGACTGGAGAGGAGGAGATTTTGTGGCCAAGATGTCCAGACAGGAGTCCAAGAAAATCTTCGAGTTTGGATCCTTGATGCCCTTAGGTCTAAACTCAGAGATGGAAATCTTTGGCTTCCTATAGGCGAGACGGGGAGGTATACATATGGAGTCGTTGCCGGGCTGTTTAGCAGCGCACCGACTCCATTTGCATCCTCCCCCTCTCCTCTCTATTTCCCCAAAAGCCAGAAGTCCCAACAGTTCATATATCTGTATTTTGTATATGTATTTCTGTATATATAATCTGAATTTTTGTTGTTGTTTTTTTTTATTTTATTTTTTTTAGATCATTTTAATATATTTATGCTATATTTATATATAATTTTAATGTATCTATGACACATAATGGTGTTGGTTTTAATTCATGAGATATTATGGTCAAAAAGTTGACATTTTAAGTAGCAGAGTGGTTGAGAGTGGATCAGGATCCCACAGGTGAAAAACTAATTTGGGATAATGTGATCCGGAATCCACACCACCTGTTATATTAAACCTACAATGGTATATAAGGACACAACCAACATGTCTTCATTCAGCATTTCACATCTACTGAGGAAGGAACACAGTTCCGAAACGCGTCTAGTTCCGAAACGCTATTGGTGCGGTTTTTTATAAAAGTGCAGGAGAAAACTATTTTCTTCAATTATCGGAAGATGACCTATACCACTTCTAAAGATTCTATCTGCTAATCGTTGACAAGGTGGTCTAAACCTATGTGGACATATTTAATTTTGCCAAATAGTACTAAGCAAGCTCTGCTGTACTAACTTCCGCTAATCCGACGGGCTCAAACAACTACGAACTCAGCTACATCAGCCTCCGCTAACCCGACGGCTCTAAGCGCCTACGTCATCAACCAGCAAATCACCATCTAGCTGGACACGTGGGACGCTGTGAGAACAGGTCGGAAGCTTGCTCCGCAAGAAAAAGTAAGTGGAGTGCCATTGATCGGAAGCGGTGCAATTACTATTGCTAAACGGCACCTGAGGATAGAGTTTGCTCTGCAGGAGACTGCAGCAAGGACACCTTTTGAACCTCTCCGGTTCCAACAAACTGGTAAACCGGCATACAATTTTAAGGATATTTAAGTGGTATAATTGAATGACTCTTGCAGTTACACTTTAGCCATAAGGTCTCATCTTTTTGGAGTACTCCAGCTGTTTAGGTTTTGTGCGTGAGCTCCGCACTTCATATACCTATCTAATGTATCTATGCTGATATGTCGACACTAAGTTGGTTTTTGTTTTATTAAGTGTATTAATAAATATATATGCGAAAATACTGTGAGCCAGCCTATATTATTATTATATTTGCTCTTTTTCAGTTGGTCACTGACAGGCTGGGCTCCAGTAGTTTGCTGGTAGAGCTTTTCTTAATATATACTAAATTAAATATATCAACAGTGCCTAAAAGCAAATTACATGTGCAGGACATGAATGCCGAGGGGTTAGGATGCTGGTTGTGTTTCTAACCTGCACTTCACTGATCAACGTTAAAAGGGGTTGTCTCACTTCAGAAAATAGCATTTATTATGTAGAGAAAGTTATCACAAGCCACTTGTCCAAACTGCCTCTTTTGCTGGCTTGATTGATTTTTCCATCACATTATACACTGCACGTTTCCATGGTTATGACCACCCTGCAATCCAGCAGCGGTGGTCGTGCTTGCACGCTATAGGAAGAGTGCCATCTGGTGGCCGGGACTGTGAGAGAGTGCATAGGCCGGCACTTTTTCCTATAGTGTGCAAGCACGGGCACCGCTGCTGGATTGCAGAGTGGTCGTAACCATGGAAACAAATGGATTTTTGTACCGTAAAATCCTTTTCTCGTAGGATGCATTGGGAGACACAGCACCATGGGTATATGCCCGGCTGCCACTAGAAAGAAAAGTGTTGGCTCCACCCATCTGGGCTATATCCACTGCAGATGCTGGAGCTAACCAGTTGGGTCAAAAAAGCAGTAGGAGCAACAACCGAACAAAAATAAGAAGCCAATATGGCCTAAACCAGAGTTAGGACGAGAACAAAAACCCCCCGGGAAAAAACCTGGAAGTCTAGAAATAACCAAAGAGGGCGGGATCTGTGTCCCCTAATGCATCCTACGGGAAAAGGATTTTACAGTGAGTACAAAAATAAAATTTTTCTCGTGAATGGCATTGGGGGACACAGCACCATGGGACGTCCAAAAGCAGTCCACGAGGGAGGGAAGAAACAGCCATGCAAGTCAACTAACACAAAGCTGCTTGCAGAACCTTGCGACCCAAGCTGGCATCGGCAGAGGCCAAGGAATGGATCTGATAGAACCTCAAAAAGGCATGAAGCGAAGCCCAGGTGGCAGCCTTGCAGACCTGGGAAGCAGAAGCCTGATGCCGAACCACCCAAGAGGCCCTGACCGCCCTAGTGGAGTGATCGGTCAACTGAAAGGGGGGAACCCGACCCTTTGCAACATAGGCATCCTTGACAGCCGACCGAATCCAACAGGAGATGGTGGCTTCGGAAGCTTGCAGACCCTTACGAGGTCTGTCAGGAACAAAGAGGGAGTTGGAACGCCTGAAAGACTTCGTTAACCGAAGATATAGGCGCAGCGCCCGAACGACATCCAGGCGATGAAGGGATCTCTTCCTGGGATGAGCGGGATTAGGACAGAAAGAAGGAAGGACAATCTCCTTTATTAATATGGAATGAGGACACCACCTTGGGAAAAAAGAGGGAACCACACGAAGGACCACTTTGTCCTGGTGGAACACAAGGTAGGGAGACTTGCAAGAAAGCGCAGTAAGCTCAGAGACCCTGCGGATAGAGGTAATCACCACAAGGAAGGCGACCTTAAATGAAACGAAGGAAAGAGAGACATCCTTCAGTGGCTCGAAAGGAGAAGACTAAAGAGCGTCAAGAACAAGGTTCAAGTCCCGTGGCTCCACAGGGGGACGAAAGGGGGGAGCACGGTGATCGACCCCCTGGAGAAAAGTCTTCACCTGAGGACAGGAAGCCAGAAACCTCTGGAAAATAACGGACAGGGCCGAAATCTGACCCTTAAGAGAGGCCAGTCGAAGACCCTTGTCAAAACCGGCCAGGAGAAAAGACAGGATCCTAGGCACAGATAAGCAGAGAGGGTGAAACTGACCAGATTCACACCAGGAAAATTACGCCCGCCAGGTACGGTGAAGCTTAGTCTGAATGACACAGAGAGACCGCGGTCTCAACAGCTACGCCGTTAAATGCAGTTGCGGTAAATTTGGGTGGAATAGCGGACCTTGGGAAAGGAGGTAGGGACGCAGGGGAAGCTGCTACGGGACGTTGGTGAGCAGAAACACGAGGTCTGCGTACCACGCTCTGCGGGGCCAATCCGGAGCCACCAGGATCACCGGGACCCGAGCCTCCTTGAGGCGTTTGAGTACCCAGGGAAGAAGCGGAAAGGGAGGAAAGAGGTAAAGGAGGCTGAACTGAGACCAAGGAAAAACTAGAGCATCCACCGCCAGAGCCTGAAGGTCCCGGGACCTGGCGACATAAGCCGGAATCTTGTGGTTCAGACAAGAAGCGAACAGGTCCACGTCTGGGGTTCCCCACAGTTAACACAGGTGCAGAAACACCTCCGGATGGAGGGACCACTCGCCTGGGTCGAGACGATGGCGACTGAGAAAGTCCGCCGCCCAATTGTCGACCCCGGGGATGTAGACTGCCGAGAGAGCGGGAACGTGAGCTTCCGCCCACTGCAGGATTCGCAAGGCTTCCCTGAGGACAGTCCCGCTTCTGGTGCCCCCCTGGTGATTCAAGTAAGCCACGGCCATGGAATTGTCCGACTGGATCCGGATCAGGAGACCGTCTAGCAGGTGAGTCCAGCGGAAGAGAGCAAGGAAAATGGCCCTGAGTTCCAGGACATTGATCGACAAGGAAGACTCTTCCGCTGACCACTGCAGTGAGGGACCCGAAGACAGCACCCCAGCCCGTCAGGCTGGCATCGGTGGAGATCACCTGCCAACCTGCCGAGGGAGACTGTGCGAGGTAGGAGCCACCAACGAAAGTCCCGGCGGACCTCCGGGGGAAGGCGGATCAGGCGATCGAGACCTGATGGAGACTTGTCCCACCTGGAGAGTAGGGACCTCTAGAGAAGTCTGGTGTGCAATTGGGCATAGGGGATTGCCTCGAAGGAGGCCACCATGAGGCCCAGAACTCGCATGCACTTCATGATGGGAAGAGGGGACGGGTCGCAGAGGCGAGCCACCCCGAAAGGAGAGCCGTCACCTTGACCTGGGGACGAAAGACTCGCCCGAAGCGAGTGTCGAAGATCGTGCCCAGGAAGGTCATCCTCTGGCCAGGGACCAAGGAGGACTTGGGAAAATTCACCAGCCACCCGAGCTGGGACAGAACCGAAAGAGTAATGTGGAGGCTGGACAGATTGTCTGCGCGGCAGGGGGCTTTCACCAGAAGGTCGTCCAAGTAGGGAATCACCGCAACTCCCCTGGTACGCAGAAGAGCGATGAGGGGAGACAATACCTTGGTGAAGACCCTCGGGGCAGAAGCCAGACCGAAGGGCAGGGCCACGAACTGAAAATGCAGAGAACCCACCGGAAAGCGAAGGAATCTCTGGTGGGAAGGGGCGATGGGGACATTGAGATAGGCGTCCTGAATGTCGATGGACGACAGGAATTTGCCCTCTTCCAGGGAGGCGATCACCGACCGGAGGGACTCCATGCAAAAATGGCGGACGCGGACAAACAGGTTGAGGGCCTTGAGATCCAGAATGGGGCAGAGCGACCCGTCTTTCTTGGGAACTGTGAAAACCGTAAAACCCCTGGAACCGTTCCGAGCTTGGAACTGGGACGATAACCCCTGGAGAATGAAGTGAATAAATAGCCTGAAAAAAATATATATAAAAATTGGCTGCCCTTGCGGGGGACCGGGGAGGAGACGACTGGAAAATTCTATCTTGTAACCGGAGGAAACGACCTCCAGAACCCAGGCGTCGTCCACATACGCTCACCAGACTTCTTGAAAGGCGAGCAAGGGCCCCCCCTTCCTCCCGCACCGGAGAGGGGGCACAGTCAGGCAGAGGTTATCTTTGCGGGCTGTGGCTTAAAAGACTTCGGTCTAGCGTGCCAGGAAGGCTTGGCCTTGAAGGAGGGCATAGGAAACTTTTTGTCTGAGCGGGAGGAGGAGTCCCGAAAGGAACGAAAATGCTGTGATCGCGAAGCCGACGGCGAGGTCGATTTTGGGGGAGAAGAGAACTTTTACCCCCCGTGGCCTCGGAAATAAGTTCCTGCAAGCGCTTCCCAAAGAGTCTACCACCTAGAAAAGGGAGAGAAATTAGAGCTTTCTTGGAAGCTGCATCTGCCACCCAGGTACGGAGCCAGACCGTGCAGCGGATGGCCACGGAGTTAGCAGCCGCTCTGATACAGCGGCGTGCCGATTCCATGGAAGCATCACAGAGGTACCGGGATGCTTGGAGAATTTGAGAGGCGAGGGCAGGAAGCTCGCCCTGAGCAAAGTCCTCGGGCAAGCACCGGGTGAGTTGTTTGGTCCAGACAATGCAGGCCTTAGCCACCCAAGACGCGGCAAATGCCAGACAGACAGCGGACACTGCTGCAACAAAAACAGATTTGGCTAAAGAGTCGATCCTCTTGTCAGAGGGATCTGACAAGGAAGCCGCATCTGCCAAAGGAAGGGTGGTCGCCTTGGCCAGGTGCGCCACCTGGGGATCAACCCGAGGTGGTTCAGACCATAGGTTGACTGACTCCTCAGCAAAGGGAAAAATGGCGTCAGACGCCTTGGAGAGTTGAAGTCGTCTATCGGGTGACGCCACTCCTTAGCCCGAAGTGCGTCTAGGTCCGCATGGTTAGGAAAAACCAAGGCGGTGTGCCTGGAACGGCGGATTGAGACAGATTCCTGGGCCGTGGAAGAGGGACCCTCCTGCACTTGGAGCGCGTCCCTGACTGCCTTTATGAGATCGTGCATGGCCGCAGACATAGATGCGCTCTGCTCAGATCCGGAATCCGAGTCAGAGGCGTCCCCTGGAGCGGAAGAAGAGGAGACTTCACCGGACTCAGACTTATCCAGGGAGTGAACCGAGGAAACTGAGGATGAGCGGGACCCAGCTGAGAGCACACGAAGTCGCTTACGGGACCTGATGTCAGAGTGAGAGCGAGCCCCGACTGTGGGAGTTTCCCTACTGGGGCCTGAGGCGGCCGCGATTTGGGCCGGCAAGCGATCCAGCAACTACACCATAGATTGGGAGAGACTGGCAAGGTTTCCTATGGCTTGGGACAGGGATGCAGCCCAATCAGGGGGGACCGACACAGCAGTGGCGGCCAGGGTGGCTTGGGAGGGCCTGGGAGCAAGGCACTGTGCGCAGGTGGGATCAGATTTGACTGCACGGCATCTTTTGGTTACAGCCAGTGCAAGCAAAATAAGTGACAATCCCAGGAAGGGGGTTGGGCACTGGGTCCTGTCTGGCAAAGGACAGGAGGGAAAGCATGGAGGCTGTAAGAAAAAAAAACTGCCAGCCTAAGCTGTCCTAACAGACCCCAGGTGCTCTGTCCAAAAGAAAGCAGAAGCAGCAGATTCAGAAGTGGAACCTCGTGAGGTGCAGCAAGATGGAGGAGACTGCTCTGTCCTCGGAGCTCCAGCAGAAAAGGCCCGCCCCTCAGGCAGAAAGCCCTCGCCAGGACGGGATTAGAGGATGGAGAGAAGGCTCCTCCCACAGTTCTCCCCAGAAAGGAGTGACTACGAGAGGCCTGGGAAACAGGTAGGGGGCGGGACTATCACGGCCGAGTAGGCCAGAAAAAAGCCAGGGCCTCGATTAGCGAGTGCGCCCGGGAATCGCGACGGAAGCCGCTGCCGCCCGTCGGAAACTTGAGGGGGGGGGGGGGGAGGGTAAGCGACTGCCGAGGATGAAGGAAAGGGGGGCCGGAAGAAGGCAGGAGCCGAGCGGCAGGCTAGGGAGCACTGCGGCCTAGGCCGGGCAGAAGCCGGGACCTAGATTTAGAGAGGAGCAAGGCGGGCGGAGGTCCAGGAGGGGGCAGACAGGCGGGCGGAGGTGCAGTGACCAAGAATGTGACCTCCAATGAGCCACTAAGGACCTGTCTGCCCCAAGAAAAGTGACCGAAGGGCAGGGGGACAAGGGCGCCCTGACTATGGAGAGGGACCCCCCCCCCCCTCTATACTGGGAGAAAAGGGACCCACTAGTTCCATGGGAGGATTGGGGAAGAAGGGATCTATCCCTACTTACCCTCAGACGTCTTCAGGCGCAGCTGGGTCGCCCCATCGGCAGACTCAACAGGCGAACCTGGGAATGCCGGCATCCACTGTGGATGCAGTTGTGGGGACTGGGCGACTTGCTAAATACAAAGTACGCGCCCGCAGGGGGTGCAACTATGGTGGAAGTCCACGATAGAGCCCCAGCCTGCTGAACCTGTGAAAGAAAAAGAAAAAATAAGAAAAAAGCAGCAGGACCTGCTAAGAAAAAGAGCAGGTCATGTCTGCCTCCTATGACACTAGAAAAAAAAACTGTGGTTAGCTGGTTAGCTCCAGCATGTGCAGTGGGTATAGCCCAGATGGGCGGAGCCAACACTTTTCTTTCTAGTGTCAGCCTCCTAGTGGTAGCTGGGCATATACCCATGGTGCTGTGTCCCCCCAATGCCATTCACAAGAAAAGCGGTGTATAATGTGATGGAAAAATGAATGAAGCCAGCAAAAGAGGCAATATGAACAATCACAATACATTAGTAAGTGCCTTGTGATAACTTTATCTACATGATAAACGTCATTTGCTGATGCGTAACTATTCCAAACTCAGTATTTAAGCTTTATTCAGAGTAGTGGGCTCACATTATATAAAATTTTTAAAAAATAAAAATAAATTACCTCCACAAAGAACAAGGAGAGAATGGACAGACTGATCCAGTGTATGATCCCTGAACACTGCGAGGCATTTGAGACTAAGAAATAGCAGAAAAAAGTTAAAAATGTATGTAGCAAAGCAGATCAAGCATGCAGACACATTCAGAGTTCTGCAAGTTTTCTGCTGCAACTTGTAGTGCAGAGGTAAGATTTCATAGGGTGAATGAAGAACAGTGGTATACAGTATATGTCATACATTCACCAAATCCAATCAACCCAGCACAGGATAGTTTTTTCAGTTTAGACTCACACTGAAGTAGCCTTGTGTCGATCAGGAGCTCCATAGTCATTAGGATTACCACTATGATCACACAGGCCACCAGGAAGCTATTCACTCCTGCACTCAGCAGAAACACGTGCCACACTGTAGCCCTCTTGCCACAGCATGGCTTCAGCCAGCTCGACCTGTAGACAAAAAAATAATAAATCCCAAGTCAGAAAGTTTCCATTTATGTATCCCCCTTCTGTTCCTATTAATGTAGGTCATTAGCCAGGGGTAGTAGCTTTACACAAAGGTTATTCATGAAAATAGAATTAATGAAGTATATTTTCCTTCTTGATGTCATGTATTCAAAAATGATTTGCAAATGAATTTTGTCAAAACAGCAATAACAGGCAGCCATGTAGAAAACTGAAGAAGACTTGTGGTACAATGCTGCTGCGTTGACATCAATGACTATTTCTCTGCAGCCAGGAAAGGAGGATGGATGCCAGTCACCAGCAATAGACAGTGAGTTTCTACATAATTTATTACAATTAAAAAAAAATAGTCAAAAAAGGCAACCTACGACAATACTCTGTGTCAGAACTATTCTTCAAAGGGAGTCTGTCAACAGTTTTTACCATGCAAGACTGCTGGCAGTGCTGGGTAGGGGACTGGGAGAGCAGTACAAACATTTGTTTCCTGGAGTTTATTATTAGGAGTAGTGAGAATATTAACTTTTATTCTGCTAGATTCTGCCCCTGCAAGTGCACTAGAGGCAGAGATTCCCTATGAAGGGCTCTCTGCACTGATCTGCTGCAGTTCAGAGAACAGACAGAACTTCTCAGTGCACATGCAGAACAACAAGTATATATTTATAATAAAAGCTCCACAAAAGGTATGCTTATCCGGCACTCCCCAGCCCATACCTAGTGCTGTTAACACTTTAGAATACTCAAAACGGCTGACAGATTCCCTTTAAAGAAGAGTTCTGACACAGAGATAGTAGACTGTCCTAAGCTGCCCCCATTGACCATTTTTCCAATTGTATTGATAATTAATAAGAAATTACCTAGTAGTTCACTCTCTATTGCTGGTGACTGGCAAGGCATCCATCCTCCTTTCCTGAGAGTGGATTGACTCCTACTGCATTGATTACCTGTAGGGGAGAACGATGCAAGAAGCCACAGGCAGCAGAGCAGAGGGCACAGCAAGGGGACATACTGGATGCTTCCCATTCCCATAAGCCGGTCAGTAATACTTACTGTTGGTTAGCCATGGTGATTTGTGCAAAAACTCCTCATTCATATTTCAGATCTTATTTAATCCAGACATGAGAGAAAAGGCATCTGTTGAATCAATTTAAAAAGCAAAAAAGCATAATGACATTATATCAATGAAATAAGGATGATGTAACACGTTACTAATATTATTATCCATAACACTCAATATGAGATAATAAAGATCCCTTCACAAAATGATGCAGTGATCTCTGTAACACTGTCACACCTAGGCACTAGATAGCAGTGACGTATGGAATACCAGATGTAGTCAGGGTACAGGTGACACGATGAGGTGAGGACACTGTTATAGACCCGTAGAGAGAGCAGCTGCCCCAACCCATGCGCCTGCATTCACGGCAGCTCAATACAGAATCCTAATGTGCTTTTTCCACTAAGAGAGCCGGCACTATGAACATATGGCACAAAGCTTTTGGCCTGTGCCAGGAATCTGCTCTCCATAAGTCTCCTTCTGAAGGGGAGTGTTTGCTAGCCACACAATGTCCATCTCTGCCACCGAAAATACAACAAAGTCACTAGTATACATAATCCGTGACAAACTTCCAGATAAAACTACATTTTTTAAAAAGAGCAAACTCCGTGGGTCAGATTTACTAAGCCCGTCAAATATGTATACAGCATAAACGTAAGCGAATCTTTTCACCGCAAATGAGTTGGGTTACCTTGTGCCAAAATTTTGTCTCAGTCTTATGAACATTGTTGCATATTAAAGGGGTTGTCTTTTCTTGGCCTTTCACAGCTGGGATGGGTATAACTGTAGTGAGCACCAGTCAGGGGATACTGAGTTAGCGAAGCGCTGAGCATCCACCGCTCCGCTGTTTCCGTAACTCCCACGGCAGTGAATGGGAGCAACACCGTTTCCATAATTCAGGAGTTACACAAGCAGTGTAGCTCGCATTCACTGCTATGGAAGTCAGGGAAACAACCAATCGGATGTTTCCATAAGTCCATCCACCCCTGCCCGTCACTTACTGCAGTTATCCCCATCTCGACCATGAAAAGCTGAGATGGGACAACCCCTCAAAGTCATGCTCCAAAGCAGGTGAGCTACAGAAAACAAGTATCAAAAAAAGAGACAGTGCTCCTGGGAGATAATATAGCACACAATGCCGAGACTCATCGAGTGAAGGGGGAGCCATCACTGTACCGAAGAGCAAGGTAGACCACACAGCCCACCTCTCGCAATACTGGCCTCCAGAGACAACAGATAGCGGAAGCAGCTCTAGTCTGTGGAGACTGGTAGGTTACACAGTGGTGGATCTACCTGGAGGGAGTTAGGTAGTATCTTATATGCATTACCCTCTCTTGTTAAAGAGGACCTTTCATTGGTCCAAACATTGTGAACTAAGTGTCATGATCTGTACAGCTGCGCCCAGGGATCTCACTGCACTTACTATTATCCCTGGGCGCCGCTCCGTTCTCCTGCTATGTCCTCCGGTATGTTCGGTCACTGGGTTATAGTAGGCGGAGACTGCCCTTGTTCTCCTGGGCGTCTTCTTCTCCAATGCTGTAGCGCTAGCCAATCGCAGCGCAGAACTCACAGCCTGGGAGTTTTTTTCTCCCAGGCTGTGAGCTCTGCGCTGCGATTGGCCAGCGCTACAGCCTGGGAGAAGGAGACGCCCACAGGACAAGGGAAGACACCGCCTACTATAACCAAGTCCCCAAACATACCGGAGGGCATAGCAGAAGAACGGAGCGGCGCCCAGGGATAATAGTAAGTGCAGTGAGATCCCTGGGCGCCGCTGTATATGTCATGATACTTAGTTCACACTGTTTGGACCGATGAAAGGTCCTCTTTAAGTATATTTACTATATCGTTTTATGTAGCTTCTCGAGTGGACTCTTCGATGGTCTCTGAACAATGGTGCTTTTTTCCTTTTATTTGTATGACTGCTTGAAGCAGGTGAGCTATGGACTATTCTTTTTGGTGCATTTGCTTTATGCCTCTTGCTCACAAACGTTTTTTTTTTCCGTTTCCGTTCTTGCGGATTCTGTTTGCGGTCCGTATGTGGAACCAATCATTTCAATGGTTCCGCAAAAAAAAAAAAAAAAAACGGAATGTACTCCGTATGCATTCAGTTTCCGTATATCGGTTCCGCTGACAGATAGAACTTGTCCTATTATTGCCCGCAAATAACGATCCGTGGCTCTATTTAAGTCAATGGGTCCGCAAAAAATAAGGAATGTATACGGAACACATCCGTAAGTCATCCGTTTTTTGCGGATCCATGCCCACTTTGCCCATGTGTACACTGTTAAAACACATTACTGTACATCCCATTAATGATAAAAAATATTGTTTCTGTTTGCGATCCGCAAACAACGGATCGCATACGGAAACCATACAGAGATTTTTTGCGGAACTACGGAATGGAAATGGAAACAAAAAAAATTAACAAGGGATCCGTGAAAAACGGACTGCAAAATACAGAGAAAGCCATACGGTCGTGTGCAAGAGGCTTTATAAACAGGCCTCAAACTGGATGCAACATTCTGAGCCAGGTGATGGCACATTTTACAACAAGCCCTAAGTGCCATCTCATTCCTAAATTTGCTCCATTATTTATTGCCTATTTACTTAAATATACATAATTATTATTTATTATTAAAGCGCCATTCATTCCATAGCGCTGTACATATGATAAGCGGTGCACATACATAATACAGACAATTGCACTAATCATAAACAAGACAAGTTACAAACTGGTACAGAAGGAGAGGGCCCTTACAATCTACATGGTATGGGAGAAGGACACAGTAGGTGAGGGTGAAGCTGGTCATGGCGGTATAGAGGCAGCAGGTTTACTGTAGGTTGTAGGCTTGTCTGAAGAGGTGGGTTTACAGGATTCCACTGTAGGTGAGAGTCTGATATGTTGGGGTAGCGAGTTCCGGAGTATGGGGGATGCACGGGAGAAATCTTGGAGGCGATTGTGGGAAGAGGTGATAAGAGGAGGGGAGAGAAGGACGTCTTGTGAGGATCGGAGATTGCTTATGGCAGGGATGCCAAACCTGCGGCCCTCCAGCTGTTGCAAAACCACAACTCCCAGCATGTCCGGACAGCTTACAGATATCAGCCTACTGCAGGGCATGATGGGAGTTGTAGTTTTACAACAGCTAGAGAGCTGCAGGTTTAAGGGAAGGTATGGGAGATCAGGTCACAGATGTATGGAGGGCCTTGTATGTCATAGTTTTTTGTACTGGATTCCCTGGGTAATGGGGAGCAAGTGAAGGGATTGCCAGAGAAAGCTAAAATTACTGAACATCATCCAGTTCTCCTTTCACTTGCAATGTTTGACAAGAATTCTAATTTAAAGGCTCCTGATGTTGACTATCTATCCAGAGACCCCACAATAGCAGCTGGCCACTACACACGCCGATCGGAGGTGGGGGTGGGGTTGTGAGGGGGTCCATCAGATATTAACCCCTTAAGGACACAGCCTTTTTACACCTTAGGACCAGGCCATTTTTTGAAAATCTGACCAGAGTCCCTTTAAGTGCTGATAACTTTAAAACGGTTTGACTTATCCAGGCCGTTCTGAGATTGTTTTTTCGTCACATATTGTACTTCATGACACTGGTAAAATGGAGTCAAAAAAAAAATTTTTTTTGCACCAAAAAATACCTAATTTAACAAAAATTTGAAAAAAAATTAGCAAATTTCAAAGTTTCAGTTTCCCTACTTCTGTAATACATAGTAATACCCCCAAAAATTGTGATGACTTTACATTCCCCATATGTCTACTTCATGTTTGAATTGTTTTGGGAATGATATTTTATTTTTTGGGGATGTTATAAGGCTTAGAAGTTTAGAAGCAAATCTTGAAATTTTTCCGAAATTTACAAAAACTCAATTTCTAGGGACCAGTTCAGGTCTCAAGTCACTTTGCGAGGCTTACATTATAGAAACCACCCAAAAATGACCCCATCTAAGAAACTACACCCCTCAAGGTATTCAAAACTGATTTTGCATACGTTGTTAACCCTTTAGGTGTTGCACAAGAGTTATTGGCAAATAGGGAGGAAATTTGAGAATTTCATTTTTTTGTCTAATTTTTCATTTTAACCCATTTTTTCCACTAACAAACCAAGGGTTAACAGCCAAACAAGACTGTATCTTTATTGCCCTGACTCTGCCATTTACAGAAACACCCAATATGTGGCCGTAAACTACTGTACGGCCACACAGCGGGGCGTAGAGTGAAAGGTGCGCCGTTTGGTTTTTGGAAGGCTGATTTTTATGGACTGGTTTATTTACACCATGTCCCATTTGAAGCCCCCTGATGCACCCCTAGAGGAGAAACTCCCTAAAAGTGACCCCATCTAAGAAACTACACCCCTCAAGGTATTCAAAACTGATTTTACAAACTTTGTTAACCCTTTAGGTGTTGCACAAGATTTAATGGAAAATAGAGATACAATTTCAAAATTTCACTTTTTTGGCAGATTTTCCATTTTAATATTTTTTTTCCAGTTACAAAGCAAGGGTTAACAGCCAAACAAAACTCATTATTTATGGCCCTAATTCTGTAGTTTACAGAAACACCCCATATGTGGTCGTAAACAGCTGTACGGGCACATGGCAGGGCGCAGAAGGAAAGGAACACCATATGGTTTTTGGAAGGCATATTTTGCTGGACTGGTTTTTTTGACACCATGTCCCATTTGAAGCCCCCCTGATGCACCCCTAGAGTAGAAACTCCAAAAAAGTGACCCCATTTTAGAAACTACGGGATAGGGTGGCAGTTTTGTTGGTACTAGTTTAGGGTACATATGATTTTTGGTTGCTCTATATTACACTTTTTGTGCGGCAAGGTAACAAGAAATAGCTTTTTTGGCACCGTTTTTTTTTTGTTATTTACAACATTCATCTGACAGGTTAGATCATGTGGTAATTTTATAGAGCAGGTTGTCACGGACGCGGAGATACCTAATATGTATACATTTTTTTTTATGTATGTACGTTTTACACAATGATTTCATTTTTAAAACCAAAAAAATGTTTTAGTGTCTCCATAGTCTAAGAGCCATAGTTTTTTCAGTTTTTGGGCGATTATCTTAAGTAGGGTCTCATTTTTTGCGGGATGAGATGACGGTTTGATTGGCATCTATTTTGGGGTGCATATGACTTTTTGATTGCTTGCTATTACACTTTTTGTGACGTAAGATGACAAAAAATGGCTTTTTTTACACCGTTTTTATTTTTATTTTTTTACGGTGGTCATCTGAGGGGTTAGATCATGTGATATTTTTATAGAGCCGGGCGATACGGACGCGGCGATACCTAATATGTATACTTTTTTTTTATTTATGTAAGTTTTACACAATGATTTCATTTTTGAAACAAAAAAAATCATGTTTTAGTGTTTCCATAGTCTAAGAGCCATAGTTTTTTCAGTTTTTGGGCGATTATCTTGGGTAGGGTATGATTTTTGCGGGATGAGATGACGGTTTGATTGTTACAATTTTGGCGTACATGCGACTTTTTTGATCACTTTTATTACCTTTTTTGGGAAGTAAGGTGGGCAAAATTTCAATTTCATCATAGTTTTTTATTTTTTATTTTTATGGTGTTCACCGTTCGGGTAAAGTAACATGACCGTTTTATAGATCAGGTCGTTACGGACGCGGCGATACCAAACATGTGTAGGGAATTTTATTTTTTTCATTTTTTATCAGTGATAAATGTGTTTTTTGATTTTTACTTTTTTTTCACTTTTATTCACTTTTTTTTGACCCAGACCCACTTGGTTCTTGAAGATCCAGTGGGTCTGATGTCTGAATAATACAGTACAGTACAATATATATTGTTCTGTACTGTATTTTACTTACACTGAACAGATCTATGCCATTCAGCACAGATCTGTTCAGCACCATGGACAGCAGGACGCCTGAGAGGCGTCCTGTTGCCATGGGAACCTTCCCCGTCTGCTCAGTACTGCTCAGAACTTCGCAGACGGGGAAGGGTAAGGAGGGGATCTTTCGGGGGGCTCTCTGGGGGCTCTCTCCCTCCCCATCGGGGGGCTGCAAAGGCACAGCAGCCCCCCGATGGGAGAGGGAGGGAGCTCCCTGCACTGTTAACCTTTTCCATACAGCGGTCCGTACGGACCGCTGTATGGAAAGGGTTAAACGGCTGACATCGCATCGCAGATGTCAGCCGTTTATACCAGGGTGCCAGCAATGTGCTGGCACCCTGGTATCCCCACTAGACACCAACGATTATACAAGGGGAGGCGGGCGGGGGATCGCGATCCCGCCTGCCGCACCGCCCGCCTCCCGCACCGCCCACACCGCCCGCAACCCTCCCCCTGCACCTCCCGCCACCATAAAAATCATTCGGGGGTGCAGGGGGGGGTAAATAAAACCTTTTTTATGGCATATAAAGTTTCTGATCCCTGCGGTCAGGGACTGCGGGGACCAGAAACTTCAGAAATCGCAGCAAACCGCAGGTCTGAATTGACCTGCGGTTTGCCGCGATCGCCGACATGGGGGGGTCACGGGACCCCCCCGCGCATTTAGCCTAGGTGCCTGCTCGATGATTTGAGCAGGCACCGGGTTCCGATCACTGCCAGCCGCACGGCAGTGATCGAAAATACACAGGGCGTACATGTACGCCCTGTGTCCTTAAGTACCAGGGCACAAGGGCGTACCTGTACGCCCTATGTCCTTAAGAGGTTAATGACCTATCCTGAGGATAGATTAAGATCAGGAGCTTAGAAAACTCCTTTAACCTTGGAGCAAAAAACTACTTTATAATTCCTTTAAAACAATATTCGTTATTTTTACAGTGCATTCAAAAAGTCTTCAGACCCTTTAACTTTTTTCACATTTTGTTATGTTGCGGCCTTGTGCTAAAATAAAAATAAAAAGTTTTCCCCCATGAATCTGCATTAAATACCCCATGATGAGAAAGTGAGAAGTTTTAGAAATTTTTGCAGATTTATTAAAAGTGGAAAAAGTATTCAGACCCTTTGCTATGACACTTGAACATTAGCTCTGGGGGCCTCCCATTTCTGAGACGTTTCTATACCTTGACTGGAGTAGCAGATCACATCTGCAGCCCGTGATTGGCTGCAGTGGTCACGTGTGCCCCCATTGACTGATGTTGTCCTCTCTGCATGTGGGAGCGGAACTGCCGACACGGGAGCCCGACAGACTGGATCCAGCGGCAGGGATCAGTTGAGCATCACCCCCACCCTGAGTCAGGCAGGTCTGGACCACTCTGTTAGAGTTGGATGAAGAAGTTTGGAACAACCAGGAATCTTCCGAGAGCTGGCAGCCCCCCAAACTAAGTAATCTGGGGAGGGGGAACGTCCTTAGTAAGAGAGGATTAAGCCCTGTCAATCAATGTGCAGAGGCTGTGGCAGTTGCAGAGAGAGCAGAGCCTCTAGGTGTAATGGCAACGCCCCCATTGCTCCTAGAGGCTCATTTGCCTATATTAAAACTTCATTTTTCTCAGCAATGTGGGCACATAAGAGCATGGGACCAACACAGATGCCTTCCGCCGCCAAGTGCACATGTAACAGGTCAGCCAGTGTCATAGGCACAAAGCTGCTGACTAGTGTTGAGCGAACTTGTGTTTTAAGTTCTGCGTTCAAAGTTCGGGTTATCGAAGTATCCCGTTATGGATTCCAAATTCCGTTATGGTCCGTGGTAGCGGAATCCATAACGGGATACTTCGATAACCCAAACGTTGGACGCAGAACTTAACACAAGTTCGCTCAACCCCAGGGTGGATAAAAATCAATGATTTAAAAAAAATAAAAAAATAAAAAAAATAATATATATATATATATATATATATATATATATATATATATATATATATATATATATATATATATATATATATTAATCTGATTTTTTTTTTTAAATATGATTTTTTTTTATATAAAATGCTTTTTGGAGGAAAATATATTACCATCCAAAGGTTATTCCATCAAATAAAGATTTTTTTTTTTTTTAATTATGTAGAATAAGGCTGTACGTGAATGGATTAGGCAATGGCTGAGGGACAGACAACAGAGGGTTGTAGTCAATGGAGTATATTCAGACCAAGGTCTTGTTACCAGTGGGGTACCTCAGGGATCTGTTCTGGGACCCATATTGTTTAATATCTTTATCAGCGAAATTGCAGAAGACCTCGATGGTAAGGTGTGTCTTTTTGCTGATGACACAAAGATTTGTAACAGGGTGGATGTTCCTGGAGGGATACACCAAATGGAAAAGGATTTAGGAAAACTAGAGGAATGGTCAAAATTTGGCAACTAAAATTTAATGTTGATAAGTGCAAGATAATGCACCTGGGGCGTAAAAACCCAAGAGCAGAATATAAAATCAGTGATACAGTCCTAACCTCAGTATCTGAGGAAAGGGATTTAGGGGTCATTATTTCAGAAGACTTAAAGGTCATAGAGCAGCAGGAAATGCTAGCAGAATGCTTGGGTGTATAGGGAGAGGCATTACCAGTAGAAAGAGGGAGGTGCTCATGCCGCTCTACAGAGCACTAGTGAGACCTCATTTGGAGTATTGTGCTCAGTACTGGAGACCATATCTCCAGAAGGATATTGATACTTTGGAGAGAGTTCAGAGAAGAGCTACTAAACTGGTACATGGATTGCAGGACAAAACTTACCAGGAAAGATTAAAGGACCTTAACATGTATAGCTTGGAAGAAAGACGAGACAGAGGGGATATGATAGAAACTTTTAAATACATAAAGGGAATCAACAAGGTAAAAGAGGAGAGAATATTTAAAAGAAGAAAAATTATTACAAGAGGACATAGTTTTAAATTAGAGGGGCAAAGGTTTAAAATTAATATAAGGAAGTATTACTTTACTGAGAGAGTAGTGGATGCATGGAATAGCCTTCCTGCAGAAGTGGTAGCTGCAAATACAGTGAAGGGGTTTAAGCATGCATGGGATAGGCATAAGGCCATCCTTCATATAAGATAGGGCCAAGGGCTATCCATAGTATTCAGTATATTGGGCAGACTAGATGGGCCAAATGGTTCTTATCTGCCGACACATTCTACAGGGTGGGCCATTTATATGGATACACCTTAATAAAATGGGAATGGTTGGTGATATACTAATGTGCCACAAACAGGAAGTTAATATGTGAGGGGGGAAACTTTTCAAGATGGGTGGTGACCATGGCGGCCATTTTGAAGTCGGCCATTTTGAATCCAGCTTTTGTTTTTTCAATAGGAAGAGGGTCATGTGACACATCAAACTTATTGGGAATTTCACAAGAAAAACAATGGTGTGCTTGGTTTTAACGTAACTTTATTCTTTCATGAGTTATTTACAAGTTTATGAACACTTAGAAAATGTGTTCAATGTGCTGCCCATTGTGTTGGATTGTCAATGCAACCCTCTTCTCCCACTCTTCACACACTGATAGCAACACCGCAGGAGAAATGCTAGCACAGGCTTCCAGTATCCATAGTTTCAGGTGCTGCACATCTCGTATCTTCACAGCATAGACGATTGCCTTCAGATGATACGAGATGTGCAGCACCTGAAACTACGGATACTGGAAGCCTGTGCTAGCATTTCTCCTGCGGTGTTGCTATCAGTGTGTGAAGAGTGGGAGAAAAGGGTTGCATTGACAATCCAACACAATGGGCAGCACATTGAACACATTTTGTAAGTGGTCAGAAAATTGTAAATAACTCATGAAAGAATAAAGTTACGTTAAAACCAAGCACACCATTGTTTTTGTTGTGAAATTCCCAATAAGTTTGATGTGTCAAATGACCCTCTTCCTATTGAAAAAACAAAAGTTGGATTCAAAATGGCCGACTTCAAAATGGCCGCCATGGTCACCACCCATCTTGAAAAGTTTCCCCCCTTACATATACTAATGTGCCACAAACAGAAAGTTAATATCACCAACCGTTCCCATTTTATTAAGGTGTATCCATATAAATGGCCCACCCTGTATGTTTCTAATGTGTAATTTTTTGGGTAAATAAATTCCATTAATCCATTCACAATGTCATGCTCTTCCAGATGTTTTTGTAAGATTATTGGGCAGTTTCTCTGCCTACAAGATATTATCACAGATGCTTGGTTTACTTTTGCAGTTCTCAAAACTGAATTTGACTCAGCAGAGATCACATGCCTCTTCTTCACAGCAGAAATGTTATAACATGAACAGAGTTGAGAAAAAGACCTTAATCCTAACTTCTACAAACCTATGAATGCAGAATCAACCTAATCAAACTAATATGAAAAGTTGTTATTCTAAAAATCTTCATCTACTTGCATATTATAAGTTATACCACCAAGAATTAGTCTTTATGTAGAAAACTATGATTTAAATCAAGCCTTACTGACTAGTGATTTAAATCAAATCCACCCTGCTCAACACTACTGCTGACAGATGTCCTTTAAGCTCCAACAATGTGCAGAAAGCCAACCAGTACGTGGTATAAAGTGCACCAAATGTATCCTCCATCGTCAGCCACTGTGATAAATTTGGCATAGTGGTTTAGACATGATTAGTAAATTTGCCCCAGTGATATCACAAAAAAAAAAAATCCATCATATACATACTGTGAGGTCATAGTAAATGGTCAGTGTACACAATGATGTCACAATAAACTGAAAATAAACACTGATGCGAAAGTAAAGGGTTACTACTCACAGTGATGTCACAGTATGAGAATAATGTGCTCATATAATAAATACTGTGATGTCACTGTACAGAGATAATGTCACAAAACAAGGATGTGGCCATATTACAAAGACAATATATGTCTGTAAAGAATAAATCAAGGCAACTGGACTTACTGTAGATTTCTTGAAAACGTTTCACTCGTTCTCCCAACGAGCTTTTTCAATTCTGGAAGAACGAGTGAAACGTTTTCAAGAAATCTACAGTAAGTCCAGTTGCCTTGATTTATTCTTTACAGACATATATTGTCTTTGTAATATGGCCACATCCTTGTTTTGTGACATTATCTCTGTCCTGTGACATCACAGTATTTATTATATGAGCACATTATTCTCATACTGTGACATCACTGTGAGTAGTAACCCTTTACTTTCGCATCATATACCATGACCTGGATAAATGAGAACCTTCACAGACAAAGACAATATGTTTTTTTTTATTGTATGCAAGATAATGTATGTTTTTTGGGTTTTTAAAAAGGTCAGAGTAAATGCTATAAAATGTGGTGTGACAAAAAAAAAAAAATCCACCCCCTGAGGCCTCTTTTACACGGGCATTGCGGGAAAATGTGCGGGTGCGTTACGGGAACACCCGCAATTTTTCCGCGCGAGTGCAAAACATTGTAATGCGTTTTGCGCTCGCGTGAGAAAAATCGCGCATGTTTGGTACCCGAACTTCTTCACAGAAGTTCGGGCTTGGCATCAGTGTTCTGTAGATTGTATTATTTTCCCTTATAACATGGTTATAAGGGAAAATAATAGCATTCTGAATACAGAATGCATAGTAAAACAGCGCTGGAGGGGTTAAAAAAATAATAATAATAATTTAACTCACCTTAGTCCACTTGATCGCGATGCCAGCATCTCCTTTGCTGAACAGGACCTGTGGTGAGCATCCATTACAGGTCAAGGACCTGTGGTGACGTCACTCCGGTCATCACATGATCCATCACCATGGTAAAAGATCATGTGATGACCGGAGTGACGTCATCAAAGGTCCTTGACCTGTAAAGAATGCTCACCACAGGTCCTGTTCAACAAAGGAGACAGAAGGAGATGCCGGGCTACGCGATCAAGTGGATTAAGGGGAGTTAAATTTTATGTTATAAGGGAAAAATAATAATGATCGGGTCTCAATCCCGATCATCTCCTAGCAACCGTGCGTGAAAATCGCACAGCATCCGCACTTGCTTGCGGATGCTTGCGATTTTCACGCAACCCCATTCACTTCTATGGGGCCTGCGTTGCGTGAAAATCACCGCTCATCTGAACAGCCTCATAGAAATTAATGGGTCGGTATTCAGTGCGGGTGCAATGCGTTCACCTCCCGCATCGCATCCGCGCGGAATACTCGCCCGTGTGAAAGGGGCCTTAAAGATCTGGAAAATAATGAATGAATTTCATTGTTTTTCCAAGCTGAAAATTGCCCCCCCAAAATATAATCTGTAGTATGGCAAGACCCCGGGGGCCCCTACACACATACTCCTGCATTTAATGCAAAAAAATGCTTGGGTTTATTTCCATAACATGTTTTTTAAGTGGATTTAATTTTCAAATCGAATGTGCGAGTCTATGCAGGAACACCCTCCCCCCAGCTGGTAACACCTCTCTGTACCCTTACTGCAGACTGCTAGTAATTCATTCATAACTTCTAGTAGACATAATAAAGGAACGGCACAACACAGAGCCATAAGAATAGATGTTCCAGAATTATTATTATACGGGGAATGCAGGAAGATATTAACAGACATGTCAGGAGAGGTGAGAGGTCCTCATTAAATTAACCCCTTACGGACACATGACGTACCGGTATGGCATGTTTCCCGAGTCCTTAAGGACACATGACGTACCGGTACGTCATGTGTTGTTCCGATCACCGCCGCCCGGTGATCGGAACAAGGTACCTGCTCAAATCATTGAGCAGGCACCTCGGCTAAATGCGCGGGGGGGGGGGGGTCAATTCATACCTGCGGTTTGCGGCTTTTTATGGTGCGGGCGGCAGCAGTGCCATTGGGTCCCCATGGGGCTGTGGGGGGGACCCGATGGCATGGAAGGCAGCGCGATGCCTTCCTGAGGCATCTGCGCTGCCTTCCGGTGAAGAGCCTGTGAGATCCAGCCCCCTGGATCTCGCAGGCCCCGGAAGCTGTATGCGTAATACACACAGTATTACTCATACAGCCAATGCATTCCAATACAGAAGTATTGGAATGCATTGCAAAGGAATATACCCCCAAAAGTTCAAGTCCCAAAGTAGGACAAAAAATTAAGTGAAAAAAAAGTTGAAAAAATAAAGTTTCCCCCCCCAAAAAATTAAAAGTTTCAAGTAAAAATAAACAAAAACGTCATTTTCCCCAAATAAAGTTAAAAAAATTGGTAAAAAAATAGAAAAAAAAATAAAAATAAAGTATACATATTAGGTATCGCCGCGTCCGTATCGACCGGCTCTATAAACATATCACATGACCTAACCCCTCAGATGAACACCGTAAAAAACTGTGCTAAATAAACCATTTTTTTGTCACCTTACATCACAAAAAGTACAACAGCAAGCGATCAAAAAGACGATTGCCAACGAAAATAGTACCAATCTAACCGTCACCTCATCCCGCAAAAAATGAGCCCCTACCTGAGACAATTGCCCAAAAAATAAAACTATGGCTCAGAATATGGAGACACTAAAACATAAATTTTTTTGTTTTAAAAAAGCTGTTATTGTGTAAAACTTACATAAATAAATAAAAAAAAATACACATATTAGGTATCGCCGCGTCCGTATCGACCGGCTCTATAAAAATATCACATGACCTAACCCCTCAGATGAACACCGTAAAAAATGTAAAATAAAATCGGTGCTAAATAAACCATTTTTTGTCACCTTACATCACAAAAAGTGTAATAGCAAGTGATCAAAAAGTCACATGCACCCCAAAATAGTGCCAATCAAACCGTCATCTCATCCCGCAAAAATCATACCCTACCCAAGGTAATTGCCCAAAAACTGAAAACATTTTGGCTCTCAGACTATGGAAACACTAAAACATGATTTTTTTTGCTTCAAAAATGAAATCATTGTGTAAAACTTACATAAATAAAAAAAAGTATACATATTAGGTATCGCCGCGTCCGTGACAACCTGGTCTATAAAAATATCACATGATCTAACCTGTCAGATGAATGTTGTAAATAACAAAAAATAAAAACGGTGCTAAAACAGCTATTTCGTGTTATCTTGCCTCACAAAAAGTGTAATATAGAGCAACCAAAAATCATATGTACCCTAAACTAGTACCAACAATACTGCCACCCTATCCCGTAGTTTCTAAAATGGGGTCACTTTTTTGGAGTTTCTACTCTAGGGGTGCATCAGGGGGGCTTCAAATCGGACATGGTGTCAAAAAAACAGTCCAGCAAAACCTGCCTTCCAAAAACCGTATGGCATTCCTTTCCTTCTGCGCCCTGCCGTGTGCCCGTACAGTAGTTTACGACCACATATGGGGTGTTTCTGTAAACTACAGAATCAGGGCCATAAATATTGAGTTTGGTTTGGCTGTTAACCCTTGCTTTGTAACCAGAAAAAAAATTATTAAAATGGAAAATCTGCCAAAAAAGTGAAATTTAGAAATTGTATCTCTATTTTCCATTAATTCTTGTGGAACACCTAAAGGGTTAACAAAGTTTGTAAAATCAGTTTTGAATACCTTGAGAGGTGTAGTTTCTTAGATGGGGTCACTTTTGGGTGGTTTCTATTATGTAAGCCTCACAAAGTGACTTCAGAGCTGTAGTGGCCCCTAAAAATTGGGTTTTTGAACATTTCAAGATTTGCTACTAAACTTCTAAGCCTTGTAACATCCCCAAAAAATAAAATATCATTCCCAAAATGATCCAAACATGAAGTAGACATATGGGGAATGTAAAGTAAACTATTTTTGGAGGTTTTACTATGTATTATAGAAGTAGAGAAATTGAAACTTAGAAATTTGCAATTTTTTACAAATTTTTGGTAAATTTTATATTTTTTTATTTTAAAAAAATGATTTTTTTTTTTTACTTCCTTTTACCAGTGTCATGAAGTACAATATGTGACGAAAAAAACAATCTCAGAATGGCCTGGATAAGTCAAAGCGTTTTAAAGTTATCAGCACTTAAAGTGACACATGTCAGATTTGCAAAAAATGGCCTGGTCCTTAAGGTGAAATAAGGCTGAGTCCTTAAGGGGTTAAAATTAGGTGACAATTGAACCAGACAGCATTAATCAGGGTCTGTCAGAAGGACTTCCCCTAAACAGGCCCTGAACCCCACCATATCCCCCATTAGGATGGATGCAGCACCGGCCACCTCCACTTCATCAGGGCAATTTGGGGGGCCGGCCCACCTCCAGAAATAGGTAAAGGTGCACATACCCTTTAAGACGATGCTAGGCAATAATTCAAGAAATCAGCGCTCTCATCCAAGCAGTCAGCCTGACAGCCGCCATTACCATAGATCCTCCTTCCCTCTCACAGTGTTTTCACATTCTACGTGATATCATGAGCCCCAAAGGCCACGCTCTCCCGAGCACCACGTGCCGGTACTGCGCCCCACACTGACCCAACTAAAGCGCCGCTGACAGGTCAGTCCCCTCACAGAAAATGGACAGGAACCTCCTCCACTTTCTCTCCAAACGTCTCCTTGGAAACCGCGACTCCGCCACAGAACCTCCGCTGAGTCTGCGCCACGTGACCAGGCCTTCTGACCAATGAGAGCGCGCGCTCAGTTCACACGCCGTAGGTACGCACTGGGACGTAACGCCGTCGGTTCACCTCAGGCCATGTAGCTGTAGCTCTTGTCAGGTGAACGGAGGCGGCCATTTTGGATGTGGGCAGTTACGTCTAGGACACGGATTAGCTGGAGATTACCTGCATTGCATGTCGCCGCTACATTCCCAGCTGAGGGAATGTAAAAAAAAAACTTGGATTGCTTGTGCTCTGTCTTCTGAGGGCGAAGTGTATCTACTGAGCAGTAAAGGGTGGTGGAATTTTTATACTGGGAGTGTTATGTTGTATACTTGTACATGACTGGGCCTTGTGTCTGCTAAAACTTAGCAGCCAGAGGCTAATGAATCCCCACATTAAGATAAAATATAAGAATGGATTCATACACAGCATTTTTGGCAGTTTTCTAGTGTTTTGGGGAAGTAATTTGTTTAACGTAGGTTTTGGTATGGCAAATTTTTTCAAAATTGCACAATCTAAATGACACCATTTTAGGGAGTACCGGAGACAGCTTTTTGTGGATCCAGCAGGAAGGAGTGCTTCATTAATATTTCTAACTTCCTTTCACCCCATTTGTGACTTTGGCTCCAAGTCCCTCGTGTAGGACTTTTCCGCCTGTGAAAGATCGCAGTAGCGCCATGGCCTTCTCACAGCTTCTCCTAGGTCAGTGGCGACACGTTCATCAGTCACGTGGCCTAGACGCAGCTCAGCCCCATAGAAGTAAATGGGGCTGAGCTCGATATTAAGCACTGCCGCTATACAGTGTACGGCGCTGCGTTTAGTGAGCAGGGAGAAGGCAGCGGCACTCACAGCATCACCGGTGCCTTCTCAAAACAGCTGATGGGTGGGGGTCCCGAAAGTCGGACCTCCACCAATCAGATACTGATTACCTATCCTGACCGAAAATCCTTTTAAGGTCATTTTACATGGACTGATGTTTCAGACAAACCAAACGTTCCTGATAATTGTCTGATCGGCAGTGTAGGGCTGTAGTTACGTGCAGCAATCATTCAAAAAAGTATTTTTCGTAAGAAAAAAGAAAGTTTCAAGTAAAAAAAAAAAAAGATGCCCCTTTCCTATAATTAACACATATAAAGTTGTAAAAAAAAGAGAAAAAAAAAAAAAAACAGATATATTAATTATCGCTGTGTACGTAACGACTGGCTCTATAAAAATCAGGTGAAAGCCGTAAAAAAATAAAAGCTGTGCCAAAAAAGCCATTTTGTCACCTTACATAACAAAAAGTATAATACCTAACGATCAAACAGACATATGTACCACAAAATAGTACCTATCAGTTACCTCATCCAGCAAAAAATGAGCCCCTACATAAAACAATCGCCCAAAAAATTAAAAGAAATATGGCTTTTAGAAAATGGAGACACAAAAACATGATTTTTCTCTTTTAAAAATGCTTTAATTGTATTAAACTTAAATAAATTTAAAAAAGTATACATTTAGGTATTGCCATGTCCGTAAAGACCTGCTCCATAAAAGTACCACATTAGGGCTCTTTCACACTTGCGTTATTGTCTTCCGGCATAGAGTTCCGTCGTCGGGGCTCTATGCCGGAAGAATCCTGATCAGTTTTATCCTAATGCATTCTGAATGGAGAGAAATCCGTTCAGGATGCATCAGGATGTCTTCAGTTCCGGAACGGAACGTTTGTTGGCCGGAGAAAATACCGCAGCATGCTGCGCTTTTTGCTCCGGCCAAAAATCCGGAACACTTGCCGCAAGGCCGGATCCGGAATTAATGCCCATTGGAAGGCATTGATCCGGATCCGGCCTTAAGCTAAACGTCGTTTCGGCGCATTGCCGGAGCCGACATTTAGCTTTTTCAGAGTGGTTACCATGGCTGCCGGGACGCTAAAGTCCTGACAGCCATGGTAAAGTGTAGCGGGGAGCAGCATACTTACCGTCCGTGCGGCTCCCCGGGCGCTCCAGAGTGACGTCAGGGCGCCCCAAGCGCATGGATCTCGTGATCGCATGGATCACGTCATCCATGCGCATGGGGCGCTCTGACGTCATTCTGGAGCGCCCCGGGAGCCGCACGGACTGTAAGTATACCGCTCCCCGCTCCTACTATGGCAGCCAGGACTTTAATAGCGTCCTGGGTGCCATAGTAACACTGAAAGCATTTTGAAGACGGCTCCGTCTTCAAATGCTTTCAGTACACTTGCGTTTTTCCGGATCCGGCGGGCACCTCCGGCAACGGAAGTGCATGCCGGATCCCAACAACGCAAGTGTGAAAGAGGCCTTACCTTCACCCTCTGGTAAATGCTGTAATAAAAAAAAAAATCTGTGCCAAAACAACCAATTTTTGGTCACCTTGCCCCATAAAGTGTAATATTGAATTATCAAAAAATCACGTGTACCTAAAAATGTTACCAATAAAAATGTTAATTCTTCCTGCAGAAAACGAGCCCCTGCACGTTTTGATCAGTAGAAAAAAAAAAATATGGCATTCAGAAAATGGAGATACAAAAACATTTTTTTTCTAAAATGCTTTATTATGTAAAACTGAAAAAAATAAAATAAAAGTAGACATATTCGATAGTCACGTCCGTAACAACCTGCTCTATAAAAATAGCACAGGATCTAACCTGTCAGATGAACATTGTAAAAAATAAAAACTGTTCCAGAACAGCCATTTTTTTGTATATGGAGAGATCAAAAATCATATGTACCCCAAAATAGTACCAACAAATCTGTCATTTTATCCTGTATTTTCCAAAATGGTCTCACCTTTTGGGAGTTTCTACTGTAGGGTTCATCAGGGGGGCTTCAAATGGGGCATGGTGTCTAAAAACCAGTCCAGCAAAATCTGCCCGCCAAAAACTATATGGCGCTCCTTTCCTTCTGCGTCCTGCCGTGTGCCCGTACAGCAGTCAACTACCACATGTGGGGTATTTCTCTAAACTGCAGAAACAGGATAATAGATATTGAGTTTTGTTTGGCTGTTAACCCTTCATGTGTTACAGGAAAAAAATGGATTAAAATGGAAAATCTGCCAATAAAGTGAAATTTTTAAATTTCATCTCAATTTTCCTTTAACCCTTTTTCGTTTTTGTATTTTCATTTTTCTTCCCTATTTTCCTTGAGCCATAACTTTTTTATATTTCCGGTCACATAGCTGTATGAGGGCTTATTTTTTGCGGGACAAGTTGTACTTTCTATTGCCACCATTAATTATGGCATAGAATGTAGTGGGAAGCGGTAATAAAATTCCAAATGCGGTGGAATTGGAAAAAAATGCAATTCCTCCCCCGTTTTACGGGTTTTGTTCCCACGGCGTTTCATTTACGGCAAAACTGACCCATGCCCTTTGTTCTCTGGGTCAGTACAATTACAATGATACCCCATATGTATAGGTTCTTTATGTCTAAATACTGTAAAAATAAATGTAAACTTTGCTAAAAAAAAATTGTTTATTACATCACCATATTCTGACCCCCATAACTTTTTTAAACTTATGTCTACTGAGCTGTTTAGGGACTAATTTTTTGCGTAACAATCCTAGTTTTTATTGATACCATTTTGGAGTGTGCGTGACTTTTTGATCACATTTTATTAAATTTTTTGGGTAAGAGAAGCAATGAAAAAATGGCAAATGGGCCATTTTTACCCTTTTTTCCGTTACGTCATTCGCTGTATTGGAATTTTTTTTTCCATTTTAATAGTATGGGGATTTTCGGTTGCGGTGATACCCATGATGTTTATATTTATTGTTATTTAGGTATTTATTTTTTAATTATACGGAAAGGTGTTGATTTAAACTTTTATATTTTTTTTATTTTTTAGATATTTTTTTACATTTAAAAAAAAAATTTTGATGATTTTGTGGCTCATATATGAGCCTATAAATTGTGTTTTTTAATTTTCAATTTTGGTCTATCACGGATTTTTAAAATGCCATTTAAACTCGTTTTTGCTTATTTCTCATCCTCGCCTGCCATCTGGTGGCCAAAATAAGAATTGCAGCATGAACACTTTCAGTCTTATCAGCGAGGCTGAAAGTGTTCAGCGCAAGTACCGATGCCCCATTTGGCCACACGGGGCATCGGTAGGGGCCCGCGCTTCCGGGTTTTTGCGCATTTAGATGCCGTGATCTCACTTGGTCACAGCATCTAAAGCATTTAATTACCACGATTTGCATTATTGCCGGTCACGGTAATTAGCCGCAGGTCTCTGCACATGCGAGCGGACGCCTTGTTTACATATCGCTCCAGCGCTGTACATGTACGGCGCTGGTAGCGAACGGGTTAATTCTTGTGGGACACCTAAAGGGTTAACACAGTTTGTAAAATCAGTTTTGAATAACTTGTGGGGTGTAGCATCTAAAATGGGGTCATTTATGGGTGGTTTCTATTATCTAAGCCCCATAAAGTGACTTCAGAACTGAACTGGTCCTTAAAAAGTGGGTTTTGGGAATTTTCGTTTAAAATTTTAAGAATTGCTTCTAAAATTCTAAGCCTTCTAACGTCCTAAAAAATAAAATGGCATTTACAAAATGATTCCAACATAAAGTAGACATATGGGGAATGTTAAGTAATAAATATTTTATGAGGTATCACTATCTGTTTTAAAAGCAGAGAAAATCAAATTTTGAAAACGGGAAAAAAATTCCAAATGGGGTAGAATTGGGAAAAAACGCTATTCTGATAAAGGTTTTTATTTTTTATTTTTTTACACTGTACACTATGCAGTAAAATTGACCTGTTATCTTCATTCTCCAGGTCAGTACGTTTCCAACGATACCACACTTGTATAATTTTTCTTGTGTTTTAATACTGAAAAAGAAATTAAAACCTTTGAGGAAATTTTTTTTGCTCAAACCATATTCTGACCTATATAACTTTTTTGTAGCTATGTGTACAGGCTGTGTGAGGGCTCATTTTTTGCGGGACGATCTGTTCTTTTTTTTAGTGATACCAATTTTAAGTGTATGCGACTTTTTGATCACTTTTTATAAAAAAAATAATTTGGTAGTTGAAGTGCCAAAAAATGGCAAATTGGCAGTTTTTATTTTTTCTCCCGCTATGCCATTTGCCATATGCCATTAATATTGTTATATTTTAATAGTATGGGCATTGTCGCACGCGGCGATGCCCATGATGTTTATTTTTTTTATTGGTTAAGTATTTTTATTTTAAGGAAAGGGGGGTGATTTGAAATTTTAGGGTTTATTTTTTTCATATTTGTAAAAACTTTTCTTAACTTTTTTTTTTTGTTACTTTTTTTAAGTCACCTTGGGTGACAATAACTGGCCATCATTCGATTGCCCATAGTATTCAGTGATGGCTAAATAGCCATCATTGAAGACTTCATTTGCACTATATAAATACAAGGCTGCCACCTAGTGGCCTGTATTGATATATACATCTAATTGACTCTGAAGCCTGCTTGAGGTTTCGGTCAATTAGCGCAAGGTAGCAGGTTCCCCAATCTCAGCCGGGGAACGCTGTTACCGGACCGGAAGAGCGCGACTTCCGGTTCCAGTCTGCGCAGATGCCGTGGTCACAGAAACCCCGCAGCCAAGGTGCCTGCTGCACGTGCGAGCTGGCACCATCTTTAGGGATCGGACCCATGACGTACAGCTACGTCATGGGTCCTTAAAGGGTTAACGGCCGTCCATCTCAAAGACAAGGAAAACATATTAGCGGACTATCTCAGCAGAGAGAATTTAAAAAGATGGAGAATGGTCACTAGACCCCGATATGTTCGATCAGATATAAAAAAAGAGGGGTACCCCGGTCATAGACCTGTTTGCGAATCAAAAGAACAAACAAGTAAAAAAATTCTGCTCCCTCTCCTTAAAGGATCAGCTGTTGTTTGTGGACGCTCTATCCGCCCCATGGCCAGAGGACCTCCTTTATGCATTTCCACCCTTCAGTTTAATACCGAGAGTGCTGATGAAGGTGATAGAGGAAAAGGTGCTGATGATTCTGGTAGCACCTTTTTGGCCCAAAAGATCCTGGTTTCCCCTCCTTTCCGACCTTGCAGCGGGGGAATTCTGGATTCATATCCAGGCCTACTGCATCAGAGTCCGGTATCTTATCCACGTGTGTCTCAATTCCACCTAACAGCTTGGAGACTGAACAAGTTATATTGAAACAAAAGGGTCTGTCAGATCCTGTAATATACACCCTTCTGTTGAGTAAAAAGGGCATAACTTTCAAGATCTATACAAGAACATGGAAAGCCTTCTTAAAATTTGCAGGGAATAGATGGTGTCACTATCGAGATCCGGATATTCCCCTAATACTGGAATTCCTACAAGCAGGTCTAGATAAAGGGCTCAGACCAAGCACCCTTAAAATGCAAGTTTCAGTGTTAAGTAACTTTCTAGAAACAAAACTCGCGGATCTACCCCTTATAAAACGGTTCCTAAAAGGGGCAACGAGGCGATTTCCATTTGTCCATTTCAACATACTTCCTTGGGATTTGAATCTGGTCCTTGATGTTCTGACAGATGTGCCCTTTGAACCCTTACATGATATTCTGCTAAAACTTCTGACAATTAAGACCACCTTTTTATTGGCAATTACATCGGCTAGAAGAGTTGGGGAAATCCAAGCCTTTTCCTGCAGACCACATTACCTCACGGTCTTAGAAGACAGCATTATTTTCAGGAATACTACGATGTTTCTGCCAAAAGTTGTTTCCAGATTCCATCCTCAGAAATAGATAAAAAATATCATAATCTGGATGTAAGAAGATGCATACTAACTTAGGGTCCATTCACATGTCCGTAAGTGATTTGCGGCTCTGCAAATTGCAGATCCGCAAAACACGGACACCGGCAATGTGCATTCCGCAATTTGCGGACCGCACATTGCCGGCACTATAATAAAAAATGCCTAATCTTGTCCGCAATTGCGGACAAGAATAGGACATGTTCTATTTTTTTGCGGAAACGAAAGCACAGATGCGGAAGTGCGGATCCGCAAATGCTGATGTGGATCTGCAAATGTGGCCCCATTGAAAATGATTGGGTCTGCACATTCCGGCCCCATTGAAAATGATTGGGTCTGCACCCGTTCCGCAAAATTGCGGAACGGATGCGGACCCATTTTGCGGACGTGTGAATGGACCCTTAGTCTACTTTCACACTCGCGTTTTGGCTTTCCGTTTGTGATATCCGTTCAGGGCTCTCACAAGCGTTCCAAAACAGAACAGTTTGCATTCTAATGCATTCTGAATGGAAAAGGATCCTCTCAGAATGCATCAGTTTGCATCAGTTCAGTCTCCATTCCACTTTGGAAACGGACACCGAAACCGTCTGATGAAACTGGCACACAATGTAAGTCACTGGGGACGGATCCATTTTCTCTGACACAATCTGGCACAATAGAAGACGGATCCGTCCTCCATTGACTTTCAATGGTGTTCAAGACGGATCCGTCATGGCTATGTTAAAGATAATACAAACGGATCCGTTCTGAACGGATGCAGATGGTCGTACTATCATGACGGATTCGCACAAAATGCGAGTGTGAAAGTAGCCTTACTTAGATGTCACCAAAGAATTCAGAAACTCGGACCATCTTCTTCTGCAGTATCAGGGTCACCATAAAGTATCTGCAGCAAGCAAGAGTACCATCGCGAGATGGATAAGAAATACCATTCAATTCTGCTACATTCAGAAGGACTTGACTCCCCCTAAAGGGATAAAGGCACATATTCTACTAGGGCAGTTTCTGCCTTCTGGGCATAATATGCCTCTGCATCGGTGGATCAAGTATGCAGGGCGGCCACTTGGGCAAACCCTAGTACCTTTTTCAGACATTACAAATTGGATATGCTCCATAACTATGATTTATCTTTTGGCAGAAAAGTATTATCTGCGGTAGTTCTACCCTAAAAATAGTTTTCTTTCTCTGTTATTCCTCCTGTGATTGCCGTTGTGGAGGCGCTGGGGAAAAGGGTTAATTACTCTTACCGGTAATTGGATTTTCCAATAGCCTCCACAACGGCACTGGAGTTTCCCAACCCATTTCTTCTGTTAATAATTTTGTGATAATGTAGTAGAGACAAACGTTCTGCAACCACTGCTGGACGAATACAAGCTGGTGGTGGCAGCATTTGGGCCAGTTTACACAGAGTTTATAGCGCATTTCTCCCTAAAAACAGCCTCCTATTCATTTCAATGAGGAGCACATGGGGAAAAAAAGTAGCATGCCATATATTGGGGTTAAATCTGTGCTGAATCCCCCATTGGATCCACACCCAAAACCACAAGCTGAAAATTGAATTTTGTATTGAACACCCATTGGTTAACCGCTTTACGTCCGCCCATAGGATATAAACGTCCTATGGGTGGACCTCTATTTCTGAAAGCACGTTTTAAAACGTCCTTTCAGAAATAGCAGCTGCACACTAATCGTGCAGCTGCTGATCGGGTTGCCCGCTGTCAGTGACAGCAGGGCAACCCTTAGAGAAGGCAGGGACAGTGCCCAGGTGTCCCTGCCTTCTGGATCGCTGCAGACACAGCGCTCACCGAGCGCTGTGTATGCAGAGAAGGAAGCGCTATGCGCTTCCTGTTCCGGCCCGGCGGTCATGTGACCGCCGTGACCGGAGAGTGCAGGAGCTGTGTGAGGTCTCTCAGAGACCTCGATCAGCCCTGCTCTGAGGCTGTACAGCGCTGGATTGCTGCTGTACAGCCTCTCTAGGGGTGCATTTCTTCAGTAACTGGGGCTACTATGTCAGCCCCAGTTACAGGAGAAATCAACAGTGAAAAAAGAAAAAGTGAAGTAAATGTCCCCCAGAGGTCTTGTATGACCTTATGGGGGACGAAAAGTGTAAAATAAAAAAAATTAAAATAAAAGGTTGAAAATAAAAAAATAAAAAAAAGTTTCACATGTAAAAAAAAAAGTCCCCAAGTAAGGAATGAAAAAAAAATGTTAAAAATAAAAAAAATAAAATAGACATATTTGGTATTGCCGCGTTCGTAAAAACCAGCTCTATAAAAATATCACATGACCTAACCCCTTGGGTGAACACCGTAAAAAAAAAAAAAAAAAACTGTGTCAAAACAAGCAATTTTTGTCACCTTGCATCACAAAAGGTGAAAAACCAAGTGATCAAAAACGCGTATGTCCCACAAAATGGTACCAATAAAACCGTCACCTCATCCCGCAAAAAATGAGCCCCTACATAAGAAAATCTCTCAAAAAATAAAAAAACTATAGCTATTAGAAAATGGAGACACTAAAACATCATTTTTTTGGTTTCAAAAATGCTATTATTGTGTTAAAGTGAAACAAATAAAAAAAAGTATACATATTAGGTATCGCCGCGTCCGTAAAAACCAGCTCTATAAAAATATCACATGACCTAACCCCTCGGGTGAACACCGTAAACACCTTGCATCACAAAAGGTGCAAAACCAAGTGATCAAAAACGCGTATGTCCCACAAAATAGTACCAATAAAACCGTCACCTCATCCCGCAAAAAATGAGCCCCTACATAAGAAAATCTCTCAAAAAATAAAAAAACTATAGCTCTCAGAACATGGACACATTAAAACATATTTTTTGGTTTCAAAAATGCTATTATTGTGTAAAACTTTAATAAATGAGAAAAAGTATACATATTAGGTATCGCCACGTCCGTAACAATCTGCTCTATAAAAATGTCACTTGACTGAACCCCTCAGGTGAACGCTGTAAAAATAAATAAATAGAAACTGTGCTAAAACAACCAATTTTTTGGTCACCTTGCCCCATTAAGTGTTATAATGAATGATCAAAAAATCATATGTACCCAAAAATAGTACTAATAAAACTGGCACCTTATCTCCTAGTTTCCAAAATGGGATCACTTCTTGGGAGTTTCTACTGTAAGGGTGCATCAGGGGGCTTCAAATGGGACATGGCATCTAAAAACCATGTGGAGTTCCTTTTCTTCTGCGCCCTGCCGTGTGCCCATACAGCAGTTTATGACCACATGTGGGGTGTTTCTGTAAACCACAGAATCTGGGTAATAAATATTGAGTTTTGTTTGGCTGTTAACCATCGATGTGTTAAAGAAAAAAATTGATTAAAATGGAAAATCTGCCAAAAAAGTGAAATTTAAAAATTTGATCTCCATTTTCCTTTAATTCTTGTGGAACGCCTAAAGGGTTAACAAAGTTTGTAAAATCGGTTTTGAATACCTTGAGGGGTGTAGTTTCTACAATGGGGTCATTTATGGGGGTATCCACTATGTAGGCCCCACAAAAAGACTTCAGACCTGAACTAGTCCTTAAAAAGTGGGTTTTGGCAATTTTCTTAAAAATTTGAAGAATTGCTTCTAAACTTCTAAGCCTTCTAACGTCCTAAAAAAATAAAATGACATTTCCAAAATGATGCCAACATAAAGTAGACATATGGGGATTGTTAAATAATAAATATTTTATGAGGTATCACTTTCTGTTTTAAAAGCAGAGAAATTGAAATTTAGAAAATTGCAAATTTTTCTAATTTTTGGGTAAATTTGGGATTTTTTCATAAATAAAGGTGAAATATTTTGACTCAAATTTATGACTATCATGAAGTACAATGTGTCACGAGAAAACAATCTCTGAATGACTTGGATAAATAAAGGCGTTCCAAAGTTATTACCACATAAAGTGAGATATGTCAGTTTTGCCAAATATGGCCTGGTCAGGAAGGGAGCAAATAGCCCAGATGGCAGGTGGTTAAAAACACGCTGAAAAAAATGCGCTGAATTTTGTAGGCGGGACATAACTTTATAATCTGGGGAATGTTTTATGGCATTCTCTGGCCTACTCATTCATTTGGAAGGCACTCTCAACCGATTTGGGTATGAATCCATCTTTGCAGGTCACTTACACCCATACATGGTGATTGTCTTCCCTGGGGCGGATGGGATGTTCCACATGTCATATGGCTAGAAATGTCTGACATTGGTTGGAAGAGCATCACCAAGACTTCCGAGTATCTGTGGGACCACCTCGATCATCATGCTTGCTCTATGGATCCTCCAGCATACTCCCTCCATTAGCTGTAGGATGCACTGCAGTCAGCATGGCTCCATATACCTGACAACCTACCAGGACCTTACTGAGTCACCCCCAGCCCATCTAGCTGCTGTCTGCGCTGTACATGGCGGTTACTCTGGATGTTGGTTGATGGCCATAATAATGTGGCTCCACTGTGTAACTCCAGTTTACCTATTAGATCATGGTCAGTGTCTTTTTCTGTGTTCCATAGTGGAGGGGTACACTTCTTACCTATATTGACTCAGTACATAGTTTAGCAGGGTGTTTGCGCTTTATTGCAGCTGCAATGAATGGGAGTTATCTGATAATTAAATCTACCAGGGGTGGGCAACCTATGGCACTCCAGCTGTTGTTAAACTACAGGGTGGGCCATTTATATGGATACACCTTAATAAAATGGGAATGGTTGGTGATATTAACTTACTGTTTGTGGCACATTAGTATATGTGAGGGGGGAAACTTTTTAAGATGGGTGGTGACCATGGCGGCCATTTTGAAGTTGGCCATTTTGAATCCAACTTTAGTTTTTTCAATAGGAAGAGGGTCATGTGACACATCAAACTTATTGGGAATTTCACAAGAAAAACAATGGTGTGCTTGGTTTTAACGTAACTTTATTCTTTTATTAGTTATTTACAAGTTTCTGACCACTTATAAAATGTGTTCAATGTGCTGCCCATTGTGTTGGATTGTCAATGCAACCCTCTTCTCCCACTCTTCACACACTGATAGCAACACCGCAGGAGAAATGCTAGCACAGGCTTCCAGTATCCGTAGTTTCAGGTGCTGCACATCTCGTATCTTCACAGCATAGACAATTGCCTTCAGATGACCCCAAAGATAAAAGTCTAAGGGGGTCAGATCGGGAGACCTTGGGGGCCATTCAACTGGCCACGACGACCAATCAACTTTCCAGGAAACTGTTCATCTAGAAATGCTCGGACCTGACATCCATAATATGGTGGTGCACCATCTTGCTGGAAAAACTCAGGGAACGTGGCAGCTTCAGTGCATAAAGAGGGAAACACATCATCATGTAGCAATTTCGCATATCCAGTGGCCTTGAGGTTTCCATTGATGAAGAATGGCCCCACTATCTTTGTACCCCATATACCACACCATACCATCAATTATTTTGTTCCAACAGTCTTGGAGGGATCTATCCAATGTGGGTTAGTGTCAGACCAATAGCGGTGGTTTTGTTTGTTAACTTCACCATTCACATAAAAGTTTGCCTCATCACTGAACAAAATCGTCTGTGTAAACTGAGGGTCCTGTTCCAATTTTTGTTTTGCCCATTCTGCAAATTCAGTGCGCCGATCTGGGTCATCCTCGTTGAGATGCTGCAGTAGCTGGAGTTTGTAAGGGTGCCATTTGTGAGTAGCTAATATCCGCCGAAGGGATGTTCGACTAATGCCACTCTCCAGTGACATGTGGCGAGTGCTACGCTGTGGGCTCTTGCTGAATGAAGCTAGGACAGCCACTGATGTTTCTTCATTAGAGACAGATTTCATGCGTCCACATTTTGGCAAATCCAACACTGAACCAGTTTCACGAAACTTAGCAAGCAGTTTTCTAACTGTAGCATGGGAGATGGGTGGTCTCGTAGGGTGTCTTGCATTGAAATCTGCTGCAATGACCCGGTTACTGCGTTCACCAGACATCAACACAATTTCTATCCGCTCATCACGTGTTAACCTCGGCGACATGTCAATGGCTGTAAACAAAGAGAAACTTGTAAATAACTAATGAAAGAATAAAGTTACGTTAAAACCAAGCACACCACCATTGTTTTTCGTGTGAAATTCCCAATAAGTTTGATGTGTCACATAACCCTCTTCCTATTGAAAAAACTAAAGTTGGATTCAAAATGGCCGACTTCAAAATGGCCGCCATGGTCACCACCCATCTTGAAAAGTTTCCCCCCTCACATATACTAATGTGCCACAAACAGGAAGTTAATATCACCAACCATTCCCATTTTATTAAGGTGTATCCATATAAATGGCCCGCCCTGTACAATTCCCAGCATGCTCCATTTATTTCTATGAGAGTTCTGAGAAGAGCAGAGCAAGTATCCATGCTGGGAGTTGTAGTTTCACAACAGCTGGAGTGCCGCAGGTTGCCCACCCCTGGACAGTCTCCAGGAAGTGATAGCGAATAGCCCCTTCCCTTAAGAAAGCAAAAAGCAACATGGGCTATGCATACGGAGCCTTATCCATGTGTGTATGGTGCTACTATTGGCCTTATTGAGATTTTATTCTTTTCCATTCCCTGCATGCTCCAGTCTTGGTCTGTACAGCAAAACTGACAAGTGAGCTGCCGATAATAGAATGTGTCACCCTATTGTGTCTGCTCTAGAGGACTTTGTGAAAGCTGAAATATTTCAAGATTTTTTTTTATATGAACAGTCATATAAAAAGTAAACAAAAAAAACTTGAAATGAATTACAAAAATGTTTGTAATAAAGTAAGATTAAAGTATTATGGCCAAATATCCTCTGGCGTCTGCTGTTGCAGAAAACAAATATTGGGTATGTCAGAGTTCAGAAAGCCTGATCCTTTGCTTTCCCGGAGTGGCTGTTGCCAGAGTTGTCCGGAAGATTTCCCCTCTCTCTATTGCAGTAAACATGCAGTTTTGGCCAAATAAAGTGCACACTTTTATCGGAAGTCTGGGGAAGGAGGTGCAAGATAAAGGAGAGCTTAGTCGACCATTACCTTATGTGTTTTTCTAGTATAAATTCAAAGTCCCTAATAGTGCCCTGGGAATCCACAAGTAAAATGAAGCTGTTGTTTGTTCCAACACACCCCACCAAAGCCGTTTACAACCTTTTCTAAAAGTCTACCTGGCCTTAAAGGGGTTGTCCATCTTTTTTTTTTTTTAATGATGGCCTATCTCCATGATAGGCCATCAGTACCTGATTGGTGGGGGTTTGACACCACGCAACCCCGCCGATCAGCTATTATGTGTAGCTCCATCGCTGAAAATTGGTTCTGGGACTACATAGCATTGTGAACATTGTAGTGGACAGCGCTCATAACTGCAGCACAGCGCCGACTGTAGTAAATGGGAGCAGCACTGCAGTTACAATGTTGACAGTGCTGTGTAGTTCTGCGAAAGGTGGTACTCCCATTTGAAAGAGGCTTAATCTGGAGGAGGTACGCCTACCATATCTAACTACTTTCTAGCTGTTTTGTAAAGATTACAACACTTTGAATGATTCATGTTCTCTTGGGACGGATTAAAGGGAGCAGGGCCACTGATACTTCTTGGAGGGGGGGGGGGGGGGGGGGGGGAGTGCCTGGGCTGCTGCAGAGTTTGTCCAAGCCTTGTTGCTTACCAGGCATGTGCACTATCCAGCCACTGCCATGCATGCCAGAGAAATCACTAACGTCACTAACAAAATAATCGTTCATTAAATGTAATTGAGGTAAAATGTTCCGATTTAGGTTACTAAGCCCTAACTGCAAGGTATTTTATGGCATTCATACAGATTATTTCAAATGCACCAAATTAGGCAAAGTACTCTAAATTATGTACTTTTTATATTAGACAAAGTAAAACTGAACACAATGCAACAGCACTCTGCAAATAATGAATAAATGAAACACTATATTCACCATATAAATGAAGATGAGGTACTTAGCAAATATACCGTAGTTTATCCTGTTCAAAATCAGCTGTGCCAGTATACCATGGCAAGGTGACCTCTTTCAGATGGGACCTAGCTTTATAATGACTTCTCTCATAGTGCAAACTAGCCTCAAATGAATTCAGAGAGAGCAGGCTCCAGTTGTATATTGCACTAATTAAAATCATCCCGTGGGACCAAGATGGGGCAGCCACACTTCCATATTAACCCCTTCGCTACCAGTGTTATACATGTACGGCGTTGGAGTGATGGGCAAACATGGTGCCCACTCTCACGTGCAGCGGGTGTCATGGCCGGCGGGTCTCAGCTGTTTCAAACAGCAGAGACCCGCGGCTAATGACCGTGACCGGCAATAATGCCGATCACGGTCATTAAAGCCTTTAGATGCCGTGATCAAGTGAGATTGCAACATCTAAAAGTTCCGGGCTTCTTACCGGCATTCTCTGTGGCCAATGAGGATGCCGGTAATTGAATTTAATACACTGGTTCTCGCTGAAGAGACCCAGGGCATTAAAGATGCAATTCTTATTTTGGCCAGAAGGTGGTAACAGAGATTAGCAATTCTGAACAATTAATGGATGTAAATAATCCATGATTGTTCAGAATTTAAAAAAAAAAATTATATTGTAGGCTTAAATATGTAAAAAAAAACTTTAAAAAATATAAAAATTTTAAAAAATATAAAAATTTTATCCCCCTTTCTGTATAATAAAAAAAAAATTAAAAATTAAAAAAAATAAACATCATGGGTATAACCCAGACCGAAAATGTCCATACTATTAAAATATATAAATATTTTTCCAATACGGGGAATAGGAAAAAAAGGGTTAAAAATGGTGAATTTGGGAATTTTTTTTTATCGCTTCTCTCACCAAAATTTTTTAATAAAATGTGATCAAAAAGTCACACACACTCCAAAATGGTATCAATAAAAACTAAAGATTGTCTCGCAAAAGTTGAGTCCCCACACAGCTCAGTAGATATAACTATAAAAAGTTATGGGGGTCAAAATATCAGGATGTAAAAAAAATATTTCTCAAAGATTAAATTTAGTTTTACACTATTTAGACATAAAAACCTATACATACCGGTATGTGGTATCCTTGCAATCGTACTGACCCAGAGAATGAAGGGCACTGGTCAGTTTTGCCACAAACAGAACGCTATGAAAACAAAAACCCGTAAAACGGTGGAGGAATTGCTTTTTTTTTTTTTCTAACTTCACCCCATTTGGAATATTTTCCCACTACAGTGTATGCCATATTAAATAGTGGCATTAGAAAGTACAACTTGTCCCCCAAAAAAATAAGCCCTCATACAGCTATGTGAACGGAAAAATTAAAAAGTTATGGCTCAAGGTAGGGAAGAAAAATGAAAACGCAAAAACGAACAAACCTCCAGTATCCTAAGGGTTAAGGCAAATTTTAATTAGTGAAGTATATAGCTGGGTCCCATCTTAACCACCTCAGCCCCCATAGCTTAAACACCCTGAAAGACCAGGCCACTTTTTACACTTCTGACCTACCCTACTTTCACAGTTTATTGCTCGGTCATGCAACTTACCACCCAAATGAATTTCACCTCCTTTTCTTCTCACTAATAGAGCTTTCATTTGGTGGTATTTCATTGCTGCTGAGATTTTTAATTTTTTTGTTATTAATCGAAATTTAACGATTTTTTTGCAAAAAAATGACATTTTTCACTTTCAGTTGTAAAATTTTGCAAAAAAAAACGACATCCATATATAAATTTTGCTCTAAATTTATTGTTCTACATGTCTTTGATAAAAAAAAAATGTTTGGGTAAAAAAAAAAAATGGTTTGGGTAAAAAGTTATAGCGTTTACAAACTATGGTACAAAAATGTGAATTTCCGCTTTTTGAAGCAGCTCTGACTTTCTGAGCACCTGTCATGTTTCCTGAGGTTCTACAATAGCCAGACAGTACAAACACCCCACAAATGACCCCATTTCGGAAAGTAGACACCCTAAGGTATTCGCTGATGGGCATAGTGAGTTCATAGAACTTTTTATTTTTTGTCACAAGTTAGCGGAAAATGATGATTTATTTATTTATTTATTTCTTACAAAGTCTCATATTCCACTAACTTGTGACAAAAAATAAAAACTTCCATGAACTCACTATGCCCATCAGCGAATACCTTGGGGTGTCTTCTTTCCAAAATGGGGTCACTTGTGGGGTAGTTATACTGCCCTGGCATTCTAGGGGCCCAAATGTGTGGTAAGGAGTTTGAAATCAAATTCTGTAAAAAATGGCCGGTGAAATCCGAAAGGTGCTCTTTGGAATGTGGGCCCCTTTGCCCACCTAGGCTGCAAAAAAGTGTCACACATGTGGTATCTCCGTATTCAGGAGAAGTTGGGGAATGTGTTTTGGGGTGTCATTTTACATATACCTATGCTGGGTGAGAGAAATATCTTGGCAAAAGACAACTTTGTATAAAAAAAATGGGAAAAGTTGTCTTTTGCCAAGATATTTCTCTCACCCAGCATGGGTATATGTAAAATGACACCCCAAAACACATTCCCCAACTTCTACTGAATACGGAGATACCACATGTGTGACACTTTTTTGCAGCCGAGGTGGGCAAAGGGGCCCACATTCCAAAGAGCACCTTTCGGATTTCATCGGCCATTTTTTACAGAATTTGATTTCAAACTCCTTACCACACATTTGGGCCCCTAGAATGCCAGGGCAGTATAACTACCCCACAAGTGACCCCATTTTGGAAAGAAGACACCCCAAGGTATTCCGTGAGGGGCATGGAGAGTTCCTAGAATTTTTTATTTTTTGTCACAAGTTAGTGGAAAATGATGATTTTTTTTTTTTTTCTTACAAAGTCTCATATTCCACTAACTTATGACAAAAAATAAAAACTTCCATGAACTCACTATGCCCATCAGCGAATACCTTGGGGTGTCTTCTTTCCAAAATGGGGTCACTTGTGGGGTAGTTATACTGCCCTGGCATTCTAGGGGCCCAAATGTGTGGTAAGAAGTTTGAAATCAAATTCTGTAAAAAATGACCGGTGAAATCCGAAAGGTGCTCTCTGGAATGTGGGCCCCTTTGCCCACCTAGGCTGCAAAAAAGTGTCACACATGTGGTATCTCCGTATTCAGGAGAAGTTGGGGAATGTGTTTTGGGGTGTCATTTTACATATACCCATGCTGGGTGAGAGAAATATCTTGGCAAAAAACAACTTTTCCCATTTTTTTATACAAAGTTGGCATTTGACCAAGATATTTCTCTCACCCAGCATGGGTATATGTAAAATGACACCCCAAAACACATTCCCCAACTTCTCCTGAATACGGAGATACCACATGTGTGACACTTTTTTGCAGCCTAGGTGGGCAAAGGGGCCCAAATTCCTTTTAGGAGGGCATTTTTAGACATTTGGATACCAGACTTCTTCTCACGCTTTGGGGCCCCTAAAATGCCAGGGCAGTATAAATACCCCACATGTGACCCCATTTTGGAAAGAAGACACCCCAAGGTATTCAATGAGGGGCATGGCGAGTTCATAAAAAAAAAATAATTTGGGCACAAGTTAGCGGAAATTGATTTTTTTGATTTTTTTCTCACAAAGTCTCCCTTTCCGCTAACTTGGGACAAAAATTTCAATCTTTCATGGACTCAATATGCCCCTCAGCGAATACCTTGTAAAATGGTGTTATTTGTGGGGTGTTTGTACTGCCCTGGCATTTGAGGGTCTCCGCAATCATTACATGTATGCCCAGCATTAAGAGTTTCTGCTATTCTCCTTATATTGAGCATACGGGTAATGAGATTTTTTTTTTCCGTTCAGCCTCTGGGCTGAAAGAAAAAAAAATGAACGGCACAGATTTCTTCATTCGCATCGATCAATGTGGATGAAAAAATCTCTGCCAAAAAAAGAAAAAGGAGGGGAAAGGCGTCTGCCAGGACATAGGAGCTCCGCCCAACATCCATACCCACTTAGCTCGTATGCCCTGGCAAACCAGATTTCTCCATTCACATCAATCGATGTGGATGAATAAATCCTTGCCGGGATTTTTTTTTTTTATATATACAAAGTGTTTGCCAAAGCATAGGAACACCGCCACCTCCTCAGCTCATATGCCTTGGCAAACGTATCTTTTACTGCAGAGGAGAAATCTCGTCTTGCAGCGCCGCATACACCGACTTGCGTGTAATCTGACAGCAGCGCAATGCTTCTGTCAGAATGCACATCAGTGCTGCAGCTAGTCGATTGGTTGGTCCACCTGGAAGGTAAAAAAAACAAAACAAAAAAGAAAAAACCAGGCCGCAACGCAATAAATTTATTAACTTTTGAACAGAACATATAAACTTTTTTAAACTTTTTTAACTGAACGTTAACTTTTTTACTTACCGGTAATTTTTTTTTTGTTTAGTTTTTTTTACCTTTATAGAACAAACCTCTCCTTCCCCATGGGACAATGTGCAAAGCGCAAATCGCCCAAAGATGTGGCGAAGTACGTTATGCACTTTATCCCAGGTGAAAGGAGAGGTTTGCAGCAGCTGTGAGTAAAAGGGCCCTAATAGCCCTGTGTGCCTGTCCTGTGAGATGCAATCCCTATGCTAAGTGTACCTGGGTGTGGTACTTCCGGAAACACTCTCCAAAGCATAGGGCAGGGTGGTCAGGACAGTCAGGACAGAAATAGCGGGTGTCACGCCTTATTCCACTCCTGCTACAGACACGACATCTTTTTCGGGGTGACGGTTGGGTTGAGGTACCAGGAACGACACTGGGGAAATGTCGCTCGTGTAGACGGCTAACTACACTGGTGGATGGGGGCCACGGAACCTTCTGGATACAGGAGGTTCTCGATGATCTCTTCCTGGAATTTGAGGAAGGATCCTGTTCTCCCAGCCTTACTGTAGAGAACAAAACTATTGTACAGAGCCAATTGAATTAAATATACAGACACCTTCTTATACCAGCGTCTGGTGCGTCGGGAAACTAAATACGGAGACAACATCTGGTCATTGAAGTCCACCCCTCCCATGAGCAAATTATAGTCGTGGACTGAGAGGGGCTTTTCAATGACACGGGTTGCTCGCTCAATTTGTATTGTCGTGTCTGCGTGAATGGAGGAGAGCATGTAAACGTCACGCTTGTCTCTCCATTTCACCGCAAGCAGTTCTTCGTTACACAAGGCAGCCCTCTCCCCCCTTGCAAGACGGGTGGTAACGAGCCGTTGGGGGAAGCCCACGCGACTAGTTCGCGCGGTGCCACAGGCGCAAATCTGTTCTAGAAACAAATGCCTAAAGAGGGCCACACTTGTGTAGAAATTGTCCACATAAAGATGGTACCCCTTGCCAAATAAGGGTGACACCAAGTCCCAGACTGTCTTCCCACTGCTCCCCAGGTAGTCAGGGCAACCGACCGGCTCCAGGGTCTGATCTTTTCCCTCATAGATCCGAAATTTGTGGGTATAGCCTGTGGCCCTTTCACAGAGCTTATACAATTTGACCCCATACCGGGCACGCTTGCTTGGGATGTATTGTTTGAAGCCAAGGCGCCCGGTAAAATGTATTAGGGATTCGTCTACGCAGATGTTTTGCTCGGGGGTATACAAATCTGCAAATTTCTGGTTGAAGTGGTCTATGAGGGGCCGAATTTTGTGGAGCCGGTCAAAAGCTGAATGGCCTCTGGGACGGGAGGTGGTGTTGTCGCTAAAATGCAGGAAACGGAGGATGGCCTCAAATCGTGCCCTGGACATAGCAGCAGAGAACATGGGTATGTGATGAATCGGGTTCGTGGACCAATATGACCGCAATTCATGCTTTTTAGTTAGACCCATGTTGAGGAGAAGGCCCAGAAAAATTTTAATTTCGGAAACTTGGACTGGTTTCCACCGGAAAGGCTGGGCATAATAGCTTCCCGGGTTGGCGGATATAAATTGTGTGGCATACCGGTTTGTCTCTGCCACGACTAAGTCCAAGAGCTCCGCAGTCAAGAACAACTCAAAAAATCCCAGGGCCGAACCGATATGAGCCGTCTCAACCCGAACTCCAGACTGGGCGGTGAAAGGGAGAACTAATGGTGCGGCTGAAGTTGGTGACTGCCAATCAGGGTTTGCCAGCACCTCAGGGATTCTAGGGGCTCTATGGGCCTGTCTGTGCGGTGGCTGCGACGGGGTAACTATTGCACGTGCCACCGTACCAGCTTCAACTGCCCTTCTGGTGCTCGCCACGTCACCATGTTGTACGGCAGTGCTGGTACTAGGTCCAGGGAGAGCCGGCAGCGCCAGCCCCACTCTGCTGCTCTTGAAGCGGATCCTGCATAACCTGTGGTCTAGCGACACGGGGCCGGGTACGCCTGGTTCTATCAGGGACCTCCACCTCCTCGTCCGAACTTTGGGTCAGAGAGCCACTGCTTTCTACAGGTTCATATTCTGACCCGCTAGATTCGTCAGATGAGGGTTCCCATTCCTCATCCGACTGGGTCAGAATCCTGTAGGCCTCTTCAGAAGAATACCCCCTGTTTGACATTTTGGACTACTAAATTTAGGGGTATTCCCTGAGACTACCCAAGAAAAAAAGCAAGCCTGTCTTACAAAGGGGAGGCTAGCGAAGTACCGGACGCCGCTGCGGTTGATAAAAAATATCAAAACTGATTTTTTTTATCGCCGCAGAGCGTGTAAAGTGAATGTGCAGTGATAAAAAAAAAAATATTTTTTGTCACTGCGGTGGGGCGGGCGTGGGTGAACGCACGTGTGGGCGACCGATCAGGCCTGATCGGGCAAACACTGCGTTTTGGGTGGAGGGCGAACTAAAGTGACACTAATACTATTATAGATCTGACCGTGATCAGTTTTGATCACTTACAGATACTATAAAAGTACAAATGCTGATTAGCGATACGCTAATCAGCGAATCAGTGACTGTGGTGCGGTGGGCTGGGCGCTAACCGATCGCTAACTACCTAACCAAGGGGCCTAAACTATCCTAAAACCTAACAGCCAATACTAGTGAAAAAAAAAAGTGACAGTTTACACTGATCACTTTTTGTCTTTCACTAAGTGATTGACAGGGGTGATCAAAGGGGTGATCAAAGGGTTAATTGGGGTGCAGGGGGTGATCTGGGGCTAAAGTGTGGTGTTGGTGCTACTCACTGTGAAGTCTGCTCCTCTGCTGGATCCAACCGACGAAAAGGACCAGCAGAGGAGCAGACAAGCCATATAACAGATCATATTTACTAAATCGTTTTTTTGAAAATCGCCAGCCTGCCAGCCAATGATCGTGGCTGGCAGGCTGGTGACGAAATTGTTCTTTAACTTTTGCCGGCCCGCGATGCACATGCGCGGGCCGGCTTTGAGCGAAATCTCGTGAGATGACGCGTATATGCGTGACTCTGCGCAGCGCTGCCGCCTCCGGAACGCGATCCTGCGTTAGGCGGTCCGGAGGCGGTTAAAGAGGTCACCTTGCCGTGGTAGATGGGCGCATGTGATTTTGATTGGAATATATGAGGTAAGTATCAATTTATATGATAAATATAGAATTTTTTAAGATATTTAATGTTTTCAGAGTGCTGTTGCATTGTATTTGATTTCAGCCATGATGACGCGCCCCTGCACACTTATCTCATTTTACCGGATATGATAACTCACTTTGTGTTTTAAATTAGACAGATATCATGTAACGCGGTAGTATGTTGCCAAGGTATAGCAACTCTTAATAAAAGATGCCAGTGGCTGACTCTCCTCATAATCACATGGGGATTTTATTAAACACATTCAGCTAGAGGGCCTCGTGTTGGAAAATGCATCAGATCCAGAACTATTCCGAGAAGTGCTGAGTCACATCTGTCTCCTTGAACTTATTTTTCTTATGCACTTTGTAGTGGTAGCAATGCTTAAAACCAGGTTGTAATGGATAAAAAATTAACACAACTAAATGTTAAATTGTAATAGAAATGAGAGTGATCCCTGGAGCGAAAATACAAAAGGTCAATTAGAAATTCCTCTGCTTTTCTGAATATTTATTACAATATGTCATATGTGCTTACCTCTCAACCCTCCCAGATCCGGTGAGACAATCCCATATTTTGGTGTCTCTCTCTCCATCCTAGGATGGCTGAGGTATGTCCCGATGAACTGTATTTGGGGGCACTAAGGTGGATTACTATGTGGGGGTCACTAAGGGGACTGGGCAGAGTTGAGAGTGTATAGATAGGTATTGGGCAGAGTTAGAGGCATGGCTTAGGGTAAAAAAAAAATTTGCCAAGGTGCTACTACTTTTGTCCCTACTTTCAAAAGTTGGGAGGTATGTATGTGTGCATTACCACCAGATTTGTTTGATCTATGTATACATGACTGGTTTAAGGTGAATTTACAGGGCCTGAATATCAGGGCGATTATAGGTAACAAACATTCCTATGAACGTTCATTCCCAATAATCTGCCTGTCCTGGCAATCTTCTGCCCAGGAACAATGATTTTGTATGGGGACATGTGATAGCAATAGCGACCGTTTGTCCTCATGCAGTGAAGGTGATCTCTGCATGTAAATGTAGTGCTTCACCTCCACTTAACGAGCAGCTGACTGTCGGGAAAGAACACTTCCTTTCCGACAATCGGCTTCTCCTCGGAGCGTGTAAATGCACCTTTACACTGTTTCCCTTTTTTTATAATCCACTTACAGTCAAATGAAGTCACACAGTCACGATTACCTAGGAATTAGGGTTGTTGCGGGTATCGAAATTTCGATACCCAATCGATACTTTTGTCCCGGTGTCGATACAATAATGGGATTTCCATTTTTTAGATACTAGACTGCACAGCTGCGCAGTCTAGTATCACAGAACATGAGCACGCTGCTGTCAGTGTGCCATGTTCCCTCAGCAGCACAGGGGAGAAGGAGTCACTCTCTCCCTCCCCCTGTGCCGCGCTGCCAATAAAGAGAGCGGCAGAGTAGGGGCGGGCGCACTGCGCCACCAATGATAGGAGGACTTTTCATGGGTCCTGACTTTAAGTAGCAGGCTACATAGAGCGGCGCCCAGGGATCTCTCTGCACTTACTATTATTCCTGGGTGCCGCTCCGTTTGCCCGCTGTGGCCCAGTTACCGTCTCCTGCTCCGTATACTAATTACTACTAACGAAGCAATGGGGAGAAGACATCAGCTTCTCTCCTCAGCTTCGCCCAGAAGAGAAGCGGATGTCTCCTCGCCATTGCTCCGATAGTAGTAATTAGTATACGAAGCAGGAGACGGTAACGGGGGCACAGTGGGCGAATGGATCGGCGCTCTATGTAGCCTCCTACTTAACAAAGTCCGAACCCATGAAAGGTCGTCTTTAACTTTTAATACAGGAGGCAGATGCCGGCAGCAGAATCACATAGCCAACATCCTGCCTCTGACAGGGAGCTGCGATCAGCGGCAGTTAACCCCTCAGGTGTGGCACCTGAGGGGTTAACTGCCGCTGATCTGCTGCCGGCACCCGCCTCCTGTATTAAAGGTTAATTATCATTGGTGGCGCAGTGCGCCCGCCCCCCTCAACCCCAGTATTAAAATCATTGGTGGCAGTGGCCACAGAGTCCCCTCTCCCCTCCTCATTGGTGGTGCAGTGGCAGCTTCTGATCAGATTACCATGGCAGCCAGGACGCTACTGAAGCCCTGGCTGCCATAGTCAGCTCCCTGCTGCCGTGTGCACTATTCACAGGGCAACAGGGACAGTGTGAAGTCCTATTCATCCTAATAGAGCGCTTTCAGGGTGAATAGGACAATGGATTAGAAGATCCCAGGTTCTAGCCCCTAAGGGGGGAAATAGTTATTAAATAAAAAGTAAAAAAAAAAAAAAAAAAAAACACACCAAAATATTAAGTATAAATCACCCACTTTCCCAATTTTACATATAAAATATATAAACAATAAATAAATATCACATATCGCCACGTCCGAAAAGTCCAAACAAAAGAAATCTATGCGGTGAATGCCGGAACAGAAAAAAATAAAAATAAAAACTGCGCAATTCGCCATTTTTTTAAATGTGGAATGCACGTGGATTTTTTGCTGTTTTATTTTTTTCACATGGTATCGAGTATCGCAACACTTTTTTATGGTATCGAAATCGAATAAAAAATTTGGTATCGCAACAACTCTACTAGGAATAGTCACATTACCTAAGAATAGTCAAGAGCTAGTAAGCCATAACATGTGATTAGCAGCTTGTAATGGTTTACTGTAATGAAACCAGTATACGTCAGTGTTTAGCTTTATTGAGCTACTGCATGGTCACGCCAAGTGATCTTACACAAACATTGAACTCTTGCATTCCCCAACCCCTGTCTTTCGAAATATTAACCTGTTCCTGACCACCGTATGCATATATACAGTGGATATTAAAAATCTACACACCCCTGTTAAAATGTCAGGTTTCTGGACTCCGGGCCGGCCACCACCAAGCACTCTCCCCATAGAATTGAATGGAAGCGCACCGCGCATGACCGGCCACCAGTGCTTGGCTATTTTTGGCGGCCCCACAGAAAATGAATGGAGGGCAGCTGCTCTTGCGCAGTGTGCCCTCTTTCACTTTTGGGGCTCAGTCCTCGATATAGGTGCGGCTACCACCACTATCAGACAATGGCGACATATCCTAGCAATATGCCCCCATCGTCTGTGATGAGAAAACCCCTTTAATTATATAAGTATAGTACACGTAAATAATTTGATAACAGTGAGTAGTTCTGAGGAAAAACTGCAGAAATATCTGCAGCAATGGTGATTGCAGATTTGAAGTTACACAATGTCAAAAAACGTTCTAACTAATCCTTAAATTGACCTTAATGAAAAAGATTAGATAACACAATCCAAGCTTAGTAGCATTCATAATTAACACAACATGCATTCTTTGATAAGAGAGACAATATAATAGCACTAATAGGACAGTATATTTCAGAGAGGAATGCTGAGATATGATGCATTGCTAGGGCAGAGACAAGGTTCCAGGAAATTCAGATTTAAAGGGGTTTTCCAGAACTTAAAATACTGATGGCCTATCATCATTGCCAGAATATGAGGTTGTATACAGACACTGGCTCTAGCGTGGTATACAAGTGAAACTCGAAAAATTAGAATATCGTGCAAAGTTTATTTATTTCAGTGATGCAGGGGGAGAGAAAGAAAAGTCCTGGGCGGCACTACTCGGTACTGTTACTGCCAAACAAACATCCAGCGAACCTTATATATGCAGTGTGTGTGGTGCTCATCTCAGGGAAACACAAGATGAAACTTGATTGCAGGTACAAGAAATGACAGGCGGCACTCACCACTGCAGTTAAAATGCTTCTTTATTCATCCAACACACATGGACACAAAGTAAGTAATGCAACTTAAAAGGTGAAACTAAGGCTACTTTCACACTTACGTTCGGGGTTCCGCTTGTGAGTTCCGTTTGAAAGCTCTCACAAGCGGCCCCGAACGGATCGTACAGCCCCAATGCATTCTGAATGGATAAGGATCCATTCAGAATGCATCAGTTTGGCTCTGTTCCGCCTCCATTCCGCTCAGGAGGCGGACACCCGAACGCAGCTTGCAGCGTTTTGGTGTCCGCCTGGCCGTGCGGAGCCAAACGGATCCGTCCTGACTTACAATGCAAGTCAATAGGGACGGATCCGTTTGACGTTGACACAATATGGTGCAATTGCAAACGGATCCGTCCCCCCATTGACTTTCAATGTAAAGTCAGGAGTCCCTATTAATATACCATCGGATCGGAGTTTTCTCCAATCCGATGGTATATTTTAACTTGAAGCGTCCCCATCACCATGGGAACACCTCTATGTTAGAATATACCATCAGATTTGAGTTAGATTGTGAAACTCAGATCCGACAGTATATTCTAACACAGAGGCGTTCCCATAGTGATGGGGACGCTTCAAGTTAGAATATACTAAAAGAATTGTGTACATAACTGCCCCCTGCTGCCTGGCAGCACCCGATCTCTTACAGGGGGCTGGGATCCGCACAATTAACCCCTCAGGTGCCGCACCTGAGGGGTTAATTTTGTGTATCATAGCCCCCTGTAAGAGATCAGGTGCTGCCAGGCAGCAGGGGCCAGACCCCCCTCCCTCCCCAGTTTTAAATTCATTGATGGCCAGTGCGGCCCCCCTCCCTCCCTCCCCAGTATTATATTCATTGGTGGCCGGTGTGGCCCCCCTCCCTACCTCCCCAGTTTTAAATTCATTGGTGGCCAGTGCGGCCCCCCTCCCTCCCCAGTATTATATTAATTGGTGGCCAGTGCGGCCCCCCTCCCTCCCCAGTATTATATTCATTGGTGGCCAGTGTGGCCCCCCTCCCCAATATTATATTCATTGGTGGCCAGTGCGACCCCCCTCCCTCCCCAGTATTATATTCATTGGTGGCCAGTGCGGCCCCCCTCCCTCCCTCCCCAGTATTATATTCATTGGTGGCCAGTGCGGCCTCCCCTCTCCCCCCCTTCCTAATTAAACCCCCCCATCATTGGTGGCAGCGGAGAGTTCCGATCGGAGTCCCAGTTTAATCGCTGGGGCTCCGATCGGTTACCATGGCAGCCAAGACGCTACTGCAGTCCTGGCTGCCATGGTTACTTAGCAATTTTAGAAGCATTATACTTACCTGCGATGTCTGTGACCGGCCAGGCGCTCCTCCTACTGGTAAGTGAAAGGTCTGTGCGGCGCATTGCTTATAGCACAGACCTGTCACTTACCAGTAGGAGGAGCGCCCGGCCAGTCACAGACAGCGCAGGTAAGTATAATGCTTCTAAAATTGCTAAGTAACCATGGCAGTCAGGACTGCAGTAGCGTCTTGGCTGCCATGGTAACCAATCGGAGCCCCAGCTATTAAACTGGGACTCTGATCGGAACTCTTCGCTGCCACCAATGATGGGGGGGGGGGGGGGTGATTTTAATTAGGGGGGGGAGGGGAGGCCGCACTGGCCACCAATGAATATAATACTGGGGCGGGAGGGAGGGGGGGGCGTACTGGCCACCAATGAATATAATACTGGGGAGGGAGGGGGGCCACACTGGCCAACAATGAATATAATACAGGGGAGGGAGGGGGGCCGCACTGGCCACCAATGAATATAATACTGGGGAGGGAGGGGGGGCCACACTGGCCACCAATGAATATAATACTGGGGAGGGAGGGGGGGCCGCACTGGCCACCAATGAATATAATACGAGGGAGGGAGGGGGGCCGCACTGGCCACCAATGAATATAATACTGGGGAGGGAGGGGGGTCTGGCCCCTGCTGCCTGGCAGCACCTGAGGGGTTAATTGTGCGGATCACAGCCCCCTGTAAGAGATCGGGTGCTGCCAGGCAGCAGGGGCCAGACCCCCCTCCCTCCCCAGTATTATATTCCCCAGTTCTTTTAGTATATTCTAACTTGAAGCGTCCCCATCACCATGGGAACGCCCCTGTGTTAGAATATACTGTCGGATCTGAGTTTTCACGAAGTGAAAACTCAGATCTGAAAAAAACAGTTATGCAGACGGATCCGTTCTGAACGGATGCAAGCATTTGCATTATAGGTGCGGATCCATCTGTGCAGATACCAGACGGATCCGCACCGAACGCAAGTGTGAAGGTAGCCTTATATATGAGATAGACTCATTACATGCAAAGCAAGATATTTCAAGCCTTTATTTGTTATAATTGGATGATTATGGCTTACAGTTTATGAAACCCCAAAGTCTCAATTTGGAGGATTAATGAGTGTGACACTTTGAGCCTAGAATATTGAACCTTTTCACAAAATTCTAATTTTAAGCTGCATTACTGCAATTCCTTTCAATTTGCATTACTGAAATAAGTTGACTTTTGCACGATATTCAAATTTTTTGAGTTTCACTTGTACATCTATACTGACTGCCAAAGTTTGAACCTGCACTTCCCTGGATTTTGCCCTTTAGATTGTTGCTCCATGTATTTCCTGGCCTGAACGCTGACCCTTCATTTGTTTGCTCCTTCTGAACTGTCGCACCCAGTTCACCTTCTGTTTCTGATCCACAGCTCCATCTGGCTACTGTCTTGTTCTGTCATCTCTGCTGTATTTTGCTGACATCCAGTGACTAGTCCTGGTATTCTGCCAGACATGCAGTGGTATTTTGTCCTTTTTTTCCCCTGAATCTGTATCTCCTAATAGAAACCACACTACAGATGTGAACGTAGCCTTAGTCAGAAGATAAATATTGTAGAAGCTTAATCCTAAAATAAATCGCTTGCTCCATAGGTTGAACCCAACCAAACTTTTTTTTAAATTATTATTATGCTTTTATTATGTCAGTCAGTCAGTTTCATATTAATCTCCTCCAGCCCCCTAATAGGAAGGAGATAGTGAACCCCTAATAATTTTAATCTTTTTGAACACCCTAGCAATATGCTATAACATTAGACAATGGTAATACCCCTAGCAATGTTTGGGGGCTATGGTGTTCACTTAGGTTGTTTACTGCAGTGTTCCTCAACTCCAATCCTCAGGGCCCACCTGCCGGTCACTTTTTCAGGATTTCCTGAGCAGGTGATATAATTAGTGCTTTAGGACTTACCCCAGGTATTTATTCCGCGGGATATTCTCAAATCAAGTCCAACAGGTGGGCCCTGAGATCTGGAGTTGAAGAACACAGGTTTACTGATACTGCCTGATTTATATGGCCAACATACAGGGTTCAGTTTGGGCCAAATAATAATCTTGGAAGTTCCAGTTGGAAGGTTATTCAAACCAGGATATAATGCAGTGCTGATATGCCTAAGGCCTCATCACGTTTGCATGTCACCATTTTTATTTAAACCCCTGTAGAAATGTCCTATCCTTGTCCGCAAAATGGACAAGAATAGGACATGTTCTATCTTTTTTGCGGGTCCTTGGAATGGAAGTTTGGATGCAGACAGCACACCGTGTGCTGTCTGCATCTTTTGCGGCCCCATTGCAATGAACGGGTCCACATACGGTTGTGTGCGTGAGACCTCAGGAAGTGGGCACACCTTGATGACGAATTATCTTTTAAACGTTTTGCTACCAGGAGTTTTTGGACATTCTGGTAACTAGGACAATTTTCAGTTCTCACATGTACAAATAAAACCTAAATTACAAATAAAAAAATGATATAGAAATCATGCAGTCCACGCATTGCCACAATGCATATGATTTTGTACCAAATTGTAATTTTTCCTAACAATTGCAAAAAAGTTGTTAACATTGGGTAAAATTGGGACCCAAGCAGAAAGTTATACATACCACCCCTCCTAAAACTAAAAGTGCAACATGTGCAGAATTCATACATACAATTTAGTGCTCGTTCCCATCACCACTATTTTCCATTCTCCTCTGTTATAAGAGAAAACGAACGGAAATAGCAGAAGTGCCAGATTCTGCACACAATAGGAATGGAACTTAACAGATCCTCTTGACTATAATGGGATCCATTGGGTTTCCGTTCTGGAGAACGTTCATTTTAGCGGACAAAACAATCCCCTGTGCATTATTCAATATTTTCAATGGAGCCTGCCTCAAAAGGAGTTGTGATCATACCCTTAGGCACATGCCTATCTTCATAAAATCACCAGAACTGGAAAGACAAAATTTTTTTTTGATCTGAATATAAAAAATAAAAAAACCTTTAAAATATAGGGATTACGCTCCTTGAAAATGTAAGTGCACCGCCAAAACCTATATACACCACTCACACAAAAGTTAGGGATATTAGGCTTGTGGGTGAATAAACTGCACTCTGACCTTTACAGGTGAACTTAATGTGACCTTCTCTAAAATTCTGTACTTTTTGCTCAACTTGCTGTTATGTAACCAGGAGCTTAACGGCAAAATTCACAACAGATGTTTGATCCATGAATCGCCCAATACATTTCCTGGTTCAAATAGAATTGGTATTTAAACAGTCCTCCTCATCATGCTCTTCACATTTTGACATCATAAGACCAAGACGACACCTAATAATTGATCAACAGTATATCGCCATTGTTAGGCTTCAAGCAAGATGTTCTCAAACGGAAGTGGCCACTGTGCTTAGACTGTCACAGAGTGTCATCAGCAGGTTGCAACAAAGGTACAGAGAGACTGGAAGAGTCACAGAAAGGCATAGAAGTAGACGTCCTTTGGCCACATCCCACACTGATGACCGCTTCTTTGTGAACAATGCCCTGCAGAATCGGATGATGAATGCCACACAACTCCAGGCACATTTAAAGGAGGTGAGATGCACCCAAGAGTCAGACCATTCGAAACCGTTTACATCCGTGTGGGCTGCGTGCTAGACGCTCTGTAAGGGTATCTGACCACAGGCGACATCATCTTGCATGGGCCAGGGAGCATCTACACTGGACAAGGGACTAGTGGGCCTCAGTGCTATTCACTGATGAAAGTTGATTCACTCTGAGCAGAAATGATGGCCGCCAACGATGTTGGAAACGTCAAGGAGAGCGCTGTGCATCAGCCACTGTTGTCCCCAGACGAGCCTTTGGTGGTAGTGGTGTTACAGTGTGGGCAGGTGTGTCTAGTCAATACAGAACTGCCATACACTTTGTGAATGGTACAGTGACAAGCCCATACTACTTGAATAACATCGTTAATCCAGTCATTGTGCCTCTGCATAAACAACACAGGCCTAATTTAATCTTCATGGACGACAATGCACAAGCTCATCGAGGTCACATCATTAGGGAACGGCTGCTGGAGACTGGGGTACCTGAAATGGAGTGGCCTGCACTTTCTCCTGACCTGAATCCCATTGAAAACCTATGGGATCAGCTGAGTCGCCATATAGAGGCTCGTAACTCTGTACCCCAGAACCTAAATTACCTGAGGGCCGCCCTTCAAGAAGAGTGGGATGCCATGCCTCAGCAGACAATAAGTCAACTTGTGAACAGCATGAGACGTCGTTGTCAAGCTGTAACTGATGCTCAAGGCTACATGACAAGTTATTGAGACACTGACATTTTTGTGGGGGTATACCCACCACTGTTGTTGGCTTTTGCTTCCCATAATTAGTTTGAGATGAGGAAATCACCATTGCATGCTTCTACTTAAATTACCTACTATCATGATATAATATCACTGTAGCGTCTATAACGGGAAATCAAGCTCCCAAATGGAGCATATTTTCTGCACTGAACACACTCCATTTGAAAGAGGCCAAAGTCAGCATTTAATCCATATGCAAATGAGTGGTTTTGAGTACACTGAGGAGGGGCCCAGCTGCTCCTTTTTTTCATCCCAACCACTCACACTGCTGTTCCTGAGTAGAGCTTAAGTTCTTATTAACCCCTTCGGTACCAAGCACATTTTAGATTTGTTTTCTCTCTACTTTCTAAGAGCCCTAATTTTCTTACTTTTCCTTTTACATTGCAGTAAAAAAAAGTTACTGCCACCGTTTACCATATCTTGTATTGAAAAACGGGGAAAAAAATAAAAAAATAAAAAAATAAAAACTGCAATTCCACCATTGTGTCACGAACCAGTGGGTGTGAACCCACTGTGCCACGTGTCCCACCTCCTCTAAGGGCGTTGTCTAAGTGAACCCCTCGATTCTTCACAGTACCCCTGATGGTGAGGATAGACTTTCCCGAGGGGAACACCAGGTCGCTACTTCTTGAGTAGCAGTGATGGCCAGTTTGCCATGTTCGCCCGTGAACACATGCAGGCTGTCATCTTAACTCACAAGTTCAGCGATGCACAGGTAAGTCGTTACCTGTGCCTGTGCGCGAGCCGGTCTGAAACAAATGCGGTCACTGGGAGCAGGCAGTTACGAGAACAGCCGCCGGGGGCCTTCATCGGGCTGTTCTCGGAACTGCCTGCTCCCGGTGACCGCATTTGTTTCAGACCGGCTCCTGGCACAGGCACAGGTAAGGACTTACCTGTGCATCGCCGGACTTGTGAGTTAAGATGGCAGCCCGCATGTGTTCGCGGGCGAACACGCCAAACTGTTGAGGAGGATAGGCACACGAGGCAGCTGGTCCAAGCAGACCAGGAGGTACCAAGTAAAGGTACCAGAAGTACAGGTGGAATCAGGCAGGAGCAACAGTGCAGGACCGAAGGATAAGGCAGAGATGTAATCAGATAAGCAAAAGGTCAGGGCAGGCAGCACAGGTACAGGTCAGGCAATCCGGGTCGGCAACAGGAAAATCATGGCAAGCAGACAGGGATGAGACAGGTAGCAGAATCCAGGAACACAAGTACAAGTCAGGAATACAGGAACCTTAGCAGAGCACAAGGACCTTGACACTGAGGGTATCTGGGAAGGGGGCTGAACCACTTATATATGTGCAGGAGGGCTAGGATTGGTTAGCGAGGTCACATGACCTAACCCATAAAGCCCAGGAAGTGACGCACGCCGGCCCTTAACTCACTAAGGACTGGGCTCATTTTCACCTTAAGGACCAGGACATCTTTTGCAAATCTGACCAGTGTCACTTTATGTGGTGATAACTTTAAAATGCTTTGACTTATCCAGGCCATTCTGAGATTGTTTTTTCCTCACATATTGTACTTAATGACACTGGTAAAATGGAGTAAAACAAAATCATTTTTTATTATAAAAAAATACCAAATTTGCCAAAAATTGGGAAAAATTTGCAAATTTCCAAGTTTCATTTTCTCTGCTTCTATAATACATAGTAATACCTACAAAAATAGTTATGACTTTACATTCTCCATATGTCTACTTGATGTTTGAATCATTTTGGGAATGACATTTTATTTTTTGGGGATGTTACAAGGCTTAGAAATTTAGAAGCAAATCTTGACATTTTTCAGAAATTTTCAAAAACCCACTTTTCAAGGACCAGTTCAGGTCTGTAGTCACTTTGTGAGGCTTACATAATAGAAACCACCCAAAAATTACCCCATTCTAGAAACTACACCCCTTAATGTATTTAAAACTTATTTTACAAACTTTGTTAACCCTTTAGGTGTTCCACAAGAATTAATGGAAAATAGAGATACAATTTAAAAAGATCACTTTTTTGGCAGATTTTCCATTTTAATAATTTTGTTCCAGTTACAAAGCAAGGGTTAACAGCCAAACCAAACTCAATATTTATGGCTCTGATTCTATAGTTTACAGAAACACCCCATATGTGGTCGTAAACCGCTGTACGGGCACACGGCAGGGCGCAGAAGGAAAGGAATGCCATACGGTTTTTGGAAGGTAGATTTTGCTGGACTGGTTTTTTAACACCATGTCCCATTTGAAGCCCCCCGATGCACCCCTAGAGTAGAAACTCCAAAAAAGTGATCCCATTTTAGAAACTACGGGATAGGGTGGCAGTTTTGTTAGTGCTATTTTAGGGTACATATGATTTTTGGTTGCTCTATATTACACTTTTTGTGAGGCAAGGTAACAAAAAATTTGGCACCGTTTTTATTTTTTGTTATTTACAACATTTATCTGACAGGTCAGATCATGTGGTATTTTTATAGACCAGGTTGTCACGGACGCAGCGATACCTAATATGTATACTTTTTTTTTAATGTAAGTTTTACACAATTATTTCTTTTTTTAAACAAAATAAATCATGTTTTAGTGTTTCCATAGTCTGAGAGCCATAATTTTTTGTGTTTTTGGGCTATTATCTTGGGTAGGGTATGATTTTTGCAGGATGGGATGACGGTTTGATTGGCACAATTTTGGGGTGCGTGTGACTTTTTGATCGCTTGCTATTACACTTTTTGGCTTTTTTTACACCATTTTTATTTTTTTACGGTATTCACCTGAGGGGTTAGGTCATGTGATATTTTTATAGAGCAAGTTATTAGGGACGCTGCGATACCTAATATGTATACTTTTTTTATTTATGTAAGTTTTACACAATGATTTCATTTTTGAAGCAAAAAAAATAATGTTTTAGTGTTTTGATAGTCTGAGAGCCATAATTTTTTCAGTTTTTGTGCGATTATCTTGGGTAGGGTATGATTTTTGCGGGATGAGATGATGGTTTGATTGCCACTATTTTGGGGTGCATATGACTTTTTGATCGCTTGCTATTACACTTTTTGTGATGTAAGGTGACAAAAAATGGTTTATTCAGCACAGTTTTTATTTTTAATTTTTTACAGTGTTCATCTGAGGGGTTAGGTCATGTGATATTTTTATAGAGCCGGTCAATACGGACACGGCGATACCTAATATGTATACTTTTTTTTATTTATTTAAGTTTTACACAATAACAGCTTTTTTAAAACAAAAAAAATGATGTTTTAGTGTCTCCATATTCTGAGCCATAGTTTTTTTTTATTTTTTGGGCGATTGTCTTAGGTAGGGGCTCATTTTTTGCGGGATGAGGTGATGGTTAGATTGGTACTATTTTGGTGGGCAAACGCCTTTTTGATCGCTTGCTGTTGTACTTTTTGTGATGTAAGGTGACAAAAAAATGGTTTATTTAGCACAGTTTTTATTTTTTACGGTGTTGATCTGAGGGGTTAGGTCATGTTAGGTCAGGGGGCTGGATTTCACAGGCTCGTCACAGGAAGGCCTCAGGAAGGTATTGCGCTGCCTTCCATGCCATCGGGTCCCCCCTACAGCCGCATGGGGACCCTATGGCACTGCTGTCTGCAACCGCCACCGCATGTAAAAGCCACAATCCTCAGGTCTGAATTGACTTGTGGTTTGCAGCGATCGCCGACACGGGGGGGTCACGGGACCCCCCTGCGCATTTAGCCAAGGTGCCTGCTCAATGATTTCAGCAGGCACCTTGTTCCGATCACCGCCCGCCGGGCGGCGGTGATCGGAAATACACATGAGGTATCGGTACGTCATTTGTCCTTAAGTACCAGGACAACATGCCGTACCGGTACATCATGTGTCCGGAACAGGTTAAATAAGTGCTGCAAGAAACAATCAGCAAGCATGCTGTGGCCAGGGTTGAGAGGAAACAGTGGAGCGGATCCCAGAACAACAGTACCTATACAGACAGAGCCCAGAACAGCAGCGGTGAATGGGAAGCACTGGCCACAGGTCACCGCTGAGAACGGCGCCCGGGACCACGGTGGTAAGCAGGGGAACAGAGGCGCACAGCAGCCGCTGTTACACATTGTTCTTTGAGGATTTGTTTTACAAGCTTGTGAGCATGCTGCATACACTCCTCGCACACCTTGGATGTACAGTTACATTCGGGTGTGTGAAAGAGTAAATATTTGCTGTGTGCTACATTTTGGAAACATTAATTTTATTCTCAAAATCAGGCCACAGTTAATATCTCTGCCAATTAAATGTCACATGTTTGGCTGGAGATGAGTAGTCTTAAAAAAAGAATGTTAAAAGAGAACCATTGTGAATTCTGAATATCAGACAGGTGATTACATCTTTTGTTAGCGATATTAAACTACGTCAACCGTCCACAAACTGGAGCCAAAGCTCATTGACCCACACCAAATCACTGTAATTATTAATCGTGCTTATGTTAAACTTCTTTCAAAGTCTTTTAGAAATAACTATTCTTTTCCAGGTATTTTGTTTGCATACTAGCAAAAACAATTTATACTATTAATGTGTGGTTTTACAATGCAAATGCAAAATTCATGCTCAGTACTGAGTTTAAGGGGTCATTCACACAAATGTTTTTTTCCCTTGTCTGTTTGCGGCCCGTATGCGGAACTATTCACTTTAATGGGGCCCAAAAAAATGGAAATGACTCCATGAGCATCCCGTTTCCATAAGCTACAGCTACAGAAAGGACAGCAAGATGCATTAGCTGTTCTTCTTCCTCCTCCTTCATTGCCACCTATTACATGAGGGTCAGTGTCTATTCAAAATACATATGAGGGGGATGAGGGACAACTGCAGTATGAATGGCATGAGCTGCCACCACCTGGCCTGGAAACAACACATGGTGAGGTGGTCTGGTGCATGACCAGATTGTTCACAGCTTTCTGCTGCTTGTACAGACACTTGAGCATGTGCACTGTACAATTCCAGCAAGTTAGAACGTTGTGGCTTAAACGGTGTAGCTGCTAACCATTCTGATGCTGCAAGCCCTGAGAGAGCGTTCCTCACCACATGAGAATGGCTGAAAAGAGGGACAGTCTCCTGGACATTGCCAGCACCTTGCGCAAGCCAATGCTTCTTTTTAAAAAGGCCATGCAAGAAGTATGTCCCATCCCCAACAGCAGCAGGGTACAGCGTTGCTCACACTACCCTTCCTTCCTATCATGTGTCAAGTCAAGCATTGCCATGCTGTGTTGGAGCTGATCGGCATGAGCGACAGTAGCCACACCAGCAAGCAATTGCTAAAATACATGAAGCAGCTAAAATCCCACTGGCTGTCACCCCGCCGACTCAGCAACAATGGGCACAACATCCTGGCCGCCCTGAACCTAAGGGAAATAACCCTTAGGTTTAGGGCGGCCAGGATGTTGTGCCCATTGTTGCTGACCATCTTGCTCAGTTAGAGTCGGCGGGGTGACAGCCAGTGGGATTTTAGCTGCTTCATGTATTTTAGCAATTGCTTGCTGGTGTGGCTACTGTCGCTCATGCCGATCAGCTCCAACACAGCATGGCAATGCTTGACTTGACACATGATAGGAAGGAAGGGTAGTGTGAGCAACGCTGTACCCTGCTGCTGTTGGGGATAGGACCATGTCCATGGAGGAGGAGGTGGATAAATGCTTACTGTAGAAGCCAGGCTGATAAAGTCTTGGGGGGTGGGGGTCAAAAGGAACTGGCCATGTTGCCTCTGCCTCTCCACTGCCTCAAAAAACATTGACCTAGTGGGCTGTGAAAGACATGTACTGTCCCTGCCCATAACAACTGCTGCAGGTGGCCTCCATGAAGTGCATCTTGCTGCACAGGAAGAATTGCAAGGAGTGGCCAGCATTCTCTGCCACATGTGAGTAAAGGGCACTTTTACTATACGGGAGTGCATCGCCAGCAACATGGCCAAGTGGCGGTTCATCTTGTAGACAGGCTAATTGTTGGTGGAGAAAAGTTTTTCATAGCCAAGTATTCCGTTATAGATGTCTCACAATGGAGCAGAGGAGAAGGAGTCTTAGCAGGAAAAGAAGAACCTCTGGTACCTATAATTGTGTTTGAACGGCCACGGCTTATTTTAATCCTGCAGATCTTGCACACTGTGCTGTTTTTTTGTGCCCGCCTTGTTGAGAAAAAGCGTCACACGGAAGTTGCTCGTGCAGAGCTTTAGGTAGCCAAGGCTTGGGCTTAGATCTGGCACTAACCCACCCAGTGTCAGCGGCATCAGCAGATTCCGAAGCAGATGTGGTCCTGGCCATTCTTTGGGAGGTACATGGCATCAGTTTTTTATTGCTGCCGCCACTGCCCTTCACTAGCGTTGCCTGCTCCTCAGCACCCTAATCCGGCTGCCAGGTCCTGTCCAGCACACAATCAGCATCCCTCCCTGCAGCTTTTATCAGACTTTGAGATATCATGGTAGGCTCCTGCCCCCCTCCCCCCCGCTCCTTATTTTCCCCGACTGCCACTGTTGCTGCCTCCACCCCCAATGGCATGGATACAGGTGCCACTCTTACCACCACCATCAACACAGCTATGCATGGAGTCTCCAGCCTCCTCCCCAACTTCTTCCTCAGGGCAGCCCAAATGGTGACGGTTCTCACACAAGTCGTCTGCCGTAGTTTTTTTTCCCACTTCTTAGGAAAATGAAGGTGCCCCACAATGAAGGGGCAGTGAAGACTGAGAGGGCTCCACTGAAAGGTCTGAGCCATCCAATCCACAATCTCATCTTCTTTCTCCTCAATGATAATGTTGCGCCTTTCCGAAGCCAGCAGGGACAACTGCGGCCTACTACTACTACTTATGGCCATATAGCTGGTACTGCTACTACCCATATTCTGGCTCTGGGTCTTTTGTTTGGAACCCTTCTGTAGCCCTGACATATTTGGGCCTCTCAGATAATTTTGTGCGATACCCTGTGTATTGGTAAAGTAATTACGTATATGCTGGTTTGAATATAATCAACAACCCCCCCCCCCAAAAAAAAAAATGGAAATGTGTGGAGACAGAAATAAACATAGGTGGATTTAGCCCTAAATTCGTTATTGCTCAAAGATAATTTTGTGCGATACCCAGTGTTCTGTTGTACTGATCACCTATGTGCTGGTTTAATTTAATTGAACAACCCCCCAAAAAATACAATTCCAACCGTGTGGGTATAAAATAAACGAAAACGGATGATTAAGGGCCAGGCCTGATGCTTAATTTCACGTTATCACTCACAGGTAAATTGTTGCCCAACCCTGTTATTGGTGTACTACTGTTCACCTATATGCAGTTTAAATTCAATAATATATACTATGCTAGATTGATGGTAGAACACACGTTGAACAGTTTTCACATATTTCACCCCCTACCCCCCAAAAAAATAGCAGGCACATCCAGCCTCAACTCTTTTCTTCTCACTCCCTGGCTGACAGATTTCCTGCTTGTCCCTATCCTACACACACACACAATTCTTCTTTGTAATTCTAGCCTTTCCTTTCACTGTCCCTGGCAGTAGAATACAAGCTTGATTGATTTCTGACTGTCCCTGGCTCCCTAAGATCGTTTTCTTGGCAGACAATGTTACAACCAACCACCCTCATTCACAGCCCAGCACAGAATCACGTTCTGCTCGTTCTACTAGGGCACCTTCCTGCCGGCTGCAGCACTGATTGGCTCATCCAATGGCCTGGTAGCCAATCAGGGCAAGCCCTACCCCCCACTTCCTCTCAGGCAGGGCCGTTTGAAGGAATTTGGGGGCCCCAAGCAAAATAGACATGGAGGCCCCCCCCCCCCCCTCCACGCCCTCCCTACCTTACGCACGCAAAGCCTACAGGAACCACAGTATAGCCATACAGTTTAAGTTCACCCACACTTTATATAAATAAAAAAAGGAGGTTTACAGTGCAAATACTGCTGTTGCATTTAATGTGCATGTAATTTGAACATTTTCAACAAATGTCCTACTTACTCTCCCCCTCCCTGTTTTTTTTTTTTTTTTTACTCCCTACCCTACCTTAGATAAGTTCCTAAGTTAATTCAGTCCTCCGGCTCCTTCCCTGGACCCTGTAGCGTGGCCGAGCTCCTCGCTCTCCACAGATCCCCCCTAAACAGTGCCATCCACAGATCCCCCCTAAACAGTGCCATCCACAGATCTCCCCCCTAAACAGTGCCATCTACAGATCCCCCCACCCCTAAACAGTGCCATCCACAGATCTCCCTCCTAAACAGTGCCATCCACAGATCTCCCTCCTAAACAGTGCCATCCACAGATCCCCCTCTAAACACTGCCATCCACAGATCCCCCCCTAAACAGTGCCATCCACAGATCTCCCCCCTAAACAGTGCCATCCACAGATCCCCCCACCCCTAAACAGTGCCATCCACAGATCTCCCTCCCCTAAACAGTGCCATCCACAGATCTCCCTCCTAAACAGTGCCATCCACAGATCCCCCTCTAAACAGTGCCATCCACAGATCCCCCCTCCCCTAAACAGTGCCATCCACAGATCTCCCTCCCCTAAACAGTGCCATCCACAGATCTCCCCCTAAACAGTGCCATCCACAGATCCCCCTCTAAACAGTGCCATCCACAGATCCCCCTCTAAACAGTGCCATCCACAGATCCCCCCCTAAACAGTGCCATCCACAGATCCCCCCTAAACAGTGCCATCCACAGATCCCCCCCTAAACAGTGCCATCCACAGATCTCACCCCTAAACAGTGCCATCCACAGATCCCCCCTAAATAGTGCCATCCACAGATCCCCCCTAAACAGTTCCATCCACAGACCCCCCCTCCCCTAAACAGTGCCATGATGGCACTGTTTAGGGGAGGGGGGATCTGTGGATGGCACTGTTTAGGGGGGATCTGTGGATGGCACTGTTTAGGGGGGAGATCTGTGGATGGCACTGTTTAGGGGAGGGGGGATTTGTGGATGGCACTGTAGGGGGATCTGTGGATGGCACTGCCATCCACAGATCCCCCTACAGTGCCATCCACAGATCCCCCTCCCCGACGCTCACAGCAGTATATTTATAAACTAATCAGTAACTACTTTAACTTTAATCATTGCTCATTGCTGAGCTCTTTACTTGGATTATTTGGATATCTTACTTTGTCTTAGCTCCGGTAATAGCAGGCAGTGCGGGGGGCGGCGCTCACTCACTGATGTCACGCGCCTGCGCCGCCTAGTGGGAGGAGCAGGCGCGTGATGTCAGTGAGTGAGCGCCGCCCCCCGCACTGCCTGCTATTACCGGAGCTAAGACAAAGTAAGATATCCAAATAATCCAAGTAAAGAGCTCAGCAATGAGCAATGATTAAAGTTAAAGTAGTTACTGATTAGTTTATAAATATACTCCTGTGAGCGGTGTGGCCCTGTATATTCTAACCCCTAGGCAAGCGTCCCTGTCACCATGGGAACGCCTGGGGGTTAGAATATACCATCGGATTTGAGTTTTTACGATCTCACTGAGCTCGTAAAACTCAGATCCGATGGTATATTCTAACCCCCAGGCAAGCGTCCCCGTCACCATGGGAACGCCTGGGGGTTAGAATATACCATCGGATCTTCTGAGTTACTCAGTGGCCTGGCTGGAAGTTGGCCCCGGGCCAGCTCGGGGCCCCAACCAGCTCGGGGCCCCAAGCAATTGCTTGTTTTGCCTGTCTGTTAGCGACGGGCCTGCTCTCAGGGTCATATGAAAACCCTTCTTCTTCCTCCTTAGTGCTTTTTTTCCCACCGACATGTGCACTAAAATGGCGCTGCATGCCGTTTTAGTGGATTTATCCAAAACAAACCAGAAAATATTCGGGTTCGTCTGCCATCCGAAAAATAGCGAACCGAACTCGGTCATTTTTCTCCTTTGTCCAGTTAAGACATTTCTGATGTCTCTGGGTAATCAGTGGCTTGAAAAAAGGAAAGCGACATTTGTAGCCCATGTCCTGGATACGTCTGTGTGTGGTAGCTCTTGAAGCACTGACTCGAGCTGCAGTCCACTGCTTGTGAATCTCCTCCAAATTCTTCACTCGCCCTTTCTTGACAATCCTTTCAAAGCTGCGGTTATCCCTGTTCCTTGTGCACCTTTTTCTACCATGCTTTTTCCTTCTACTTAACTTACCATTAATATATTTGGATACAGCACTCAGTGAACAGCCAGCTTCTTTAGCAATGAACTTTTGTGGCATACATTCCTTGTGGAGGGTGTCAGTGACTGCCTTCTCGACAACTGTGAAGTCACCAGTCTTCCCCATGATTGTGTATTCTACTGAACCAGACTGAGGGACCATTTAAAAGCTTAGGAAACCTTTGCACGTGTTTTGTGATTAGCTGATTAGAGTGTGAAACCATAGTCTACAATATTAAACTTTTTAACAATATTCTAAGGCTTGTTTCACACTTGCATGAAACAGATCTGGCAGGCTGTTCCGGCCAGGAAAAGCCTGTTGGATTAGTGCCTGCCGGGCGCAGCCGTGCTTTGCCGGCATTCTGTCTCACCCCATCCCACTATGATGGGGGCCACCGGAGATCCAACTGCAACCCAGCAAATATGCCGAAGAGCAGCCGGACAAATACCGCTACTTATATTAGGACTATTATTCACTGAACCACTACTACTCCCATTTTTGCCTTCACTAACCCTTTCCTCCTTCCTTGCTGTGCGTGCAGTTGCATGGCTGCTTCTAACTGCTCTCTTACTCTTTGCCTAAGGTTAGAATCCTAGTTTACTACTTTACCAGTGAAGGTGTGCTATTCTGATTGTCTGCTTGTGTACAGAACTTCTGCCTGTTAACCGACTCTGGTACTCTGCTGGCTGCCCTGACCCTATTTACACAGACATATGGGCAGTCACTAGCGGTTTAAACAGCATTAACAGTTCTTCATATGAAATGGGTCTTCTTGAAAAATCAGCCCATAAAAGTTTCCTAATAGTAAATTATTAATTTTTTTTTTTGTAGAATATTATTCACTACTTGAGAATTACATTTGTGAGTTTAAAATGAAAATCAGACATAAAATATTAGATGACATTTTCTTTCTAAGGAAACTAGAACCAACCCTGAACCTCATATGGGTTCAGTGGTCTACTTATTCCTTTCTACAATTGCCCTTCTAGGTTAAGTTCAAGCTGACTGTTTGTATAATAGACTGAAAAAGGTCACATACCATTCCATCCCTTGAATTCATTGCTTCGGTTGTGTAAATCTATTCAGCAATTTCATAAGGTTTCCCAATCTCCCAAACACTATGTAATTAGGTAGAGGTAAGTAGATGTAGCTCAGCCAATCAGTGACCTACTGTAAGTTGTCATCCTCAACTAGCTGCACAGATTATTTAAGCAACTACAAGCAACATTAGGCACCAAGGACTGATCCTCTGCAGCCAGGTATCCAGATATGTTCTGCCTCTACCTTTTATGCCTTATGTTACATGTAGTATAAATAAAATAGGTTTTGTAGTTAGAGCTTTTTTTTTAAAGGGACACTTTCATCAGAAAGGTGTATATATATATATATTTTTTTTAAATCAATACAAATAGAGAGTTTTTTAAAAGAATTGTTGGATGTCTTTTTAATTTCAGGAATACTACACATTTGAAAATGAATTACAAAATATTTTTCTTCTGTAGCAGTAAGCACATAGAGAAATAGAGCTAAAACTCCTATATAGATGGGAAAACCCAGTTTATTGCTGTTGTGATATGAAGATATTATCGGAAGGATAATCCTCATGATAATTATAGGTGTAGAATTGCTTAAACAGTATGATGTCTCAATGGTTCTCTTGATAGGCCTAGATAACGATATCCACAGAAGACTATTGCACTGATCAGTGTAATGTGTGATACTCTGAGTCAATGTGGGGATGACTTTCTCTGGTCGAAATGAATGGTCTGACTGAGAAAGTCAGTGCTAAATGTCTAAACAAAGGAGGATAAAGAAGTAGAGTACATAGAAAATATTACGTAGATAAAAACATCCACATAGAATACTCACATATAAGCTGTTAATATGTGATACAATTTTTGATGTTAGCGTTTCTTTATATGCTAGTGTGCATACGCATTTAGACTGTTTCTATAAACTATGAGCATGCAGAATTACAATTGACAGTACTTGAGTTAAACACAAATCTTGCAACAGATAGCTTCCTTTAGTGAATTGTCATAAAGTAAGTATATGGTTAATGGAACTTATTCCTAAATGCGTTTATTGTTGATTAACAGTCAGACAGGATGCTTAGTTATAGAAAAACTCTCTTCCAGACAAACTGTGCCAAAATGATAGCCAGCGGTTTTATAGCAGCCATAGCCAAAACCATGTCTCTACGCTACGCTAAAAATATCACATGCACCATTATGCAATCCGCAGCATTCCAAAGATGTGATAGCTATTAAAGGTGGCAGAAGGGATACGACAAGACTTCAGGTCTGTAGCATTAAGGCCACTATTAGTAATCTACTGGAAACTGGAAAAAAAGAAGTGATAGTAGAAAAACAAGAGGAAAAGGGAGAGATCAGCCCAGGGGAGGGGCAGCTGTGTGGAGCTCAGGAAGCTTCTTATCCACAGTAGGACTGCATGGGGTGGCACAGACAGTGCACAGATCAGTGACATGCAACAAGCTCTGCTATCTCTCCCGTAGATGCCAGGATACTGTAAGTAACAGAACACACTCGTATGTGTCAGCACTATATGATTGTGTGCAGTAATGGAATCCACGTGTGCGTGTGAAGAAGTTACACACTGTGTGTGGGCCTAATCTGTGTGACAAGAATTACAGATCTGCCCGTCCAGAGGCGCTGGGTGGGTTACCACATTGCTACTAGAAGGAATATGCTCTATTAAGAAAAAATGTGCCCATGTCCTAGAGCAGTGAATGTATCACCACTAGCAGTGAGATTTGTTCATCACCATAATCACATGCTTGTAAATGAATTATATCTCTTTTTTTTTTATCATTCCAGACTTGATTCTCCAATATATTATTGTCTCTGAAGCCGGACCAAGTTATCTGTCTGCATAATATGACAACAGGTACTTTTATATGTTATACTAAAGAGGTAATTCTATCGATCATTGGCTAGTCAGAGTACAATGGTTAAGCTAAATGGGACGTATTTTCTGCATTAAAAAAAAGCATTGACAATTGATTTCCACAAGGCAGAGCATATTTCTGCATGAGTTACCTTCTGGAAACTTACATAAAGCTTTAGAATAGGAAAAAGCCAAAGCTGTTTCCCCGAATGTTGCGTCCTTGATTAACTTTAACTTCTTAGAACAGCTTCTATTTGCCTTGTGAATACATGTATGACTATGTGAGCAGCCGCTTGTCTTCTTAACATGGTGTTAATACATATTAGACAGACATAGGCTGAATCTGCTGACTCCAACCATCTAATGCAGAACTACCGGAGCTCGAGCTGCTGTAAAACTACAGCTCCCATCATGCTCACTTGCTCAGCTGTTCTCTGAAGTCCCACAGAAATGAATGAAGCGTGCTGAAGTGCCAGAGGTTACTAACTCCCTGATCTACTGTGCATGAGGTGTACTGTCTCTCCCATGATGGCAGTTGTGCAGTGATGGAAGGATTGAGCTGTTGAAATAGAACATGTCTGATCCCTTTGTTTTCAAGAGAGATAAGCTGCCGCTAGCGCTGTCTGTCAGCTGCTTATTCCCATCTCACTATTGAGTACATGCACGGTCAGCCAAGCTGACTGTGCATGTTTATAGAGGAATAGCTGTCGTGTTGTGGCCAAGCTTTAATACCTTTCCATAACTGGATGCTGTGCCCATCATTAAATAGCGTTCTATTCTAAAATAGTAATGCAAAAACAGCACAGAACAAAACAGTGGTGTTGCTTATGGTGATCAGAGAGATTCATTCTTACATTCTCCATGCAGTTTTAAAATAATTGAAAATAATTGAAATCCAACTGGATGCAATAAGCTATAACATTGCTGTGGTAAATCTGCCATGTATAACATGTTTCCCTTGGATATAAATAAACAAAGTGATAACTAGATAACTAAATCAGACCACCTAAATCATATTGCAAAATTGGAGGATGATCAATTTAAAACTTAACCTTTATTGATATGCAATTAGAAAAATAGGTCCCAATATTAAAGATACTAAGATACTTTATCCCCTAGTAAGGCAGGAGTGGGCTTATTAGGGAGCACTAATTCCAGGGTTAGGTTCCTGTAGCACCTGGTCGCGGGGGTCCGAAAACAGTGTGAAAACAGCCTTACATATGGCTGTCCATTCTGGTGTTTGCCATAACAGTAGACAGAATGAGACCACTGAAACCAGTAATTGCCTCTCTCTGCTTATCAGACATTGTAAGTAGCAGCTACGTAAGTCCTTTATATGGCCACTTCATTAAATAGATGTTGCTTGGTATTTGTACAGTGCCAGATGTATACCCACTAGTGCAATTACACTGATGAGCAAAAGGGTAACAATGTTTTGAACTTTTGACTTTCAGGCTCCATATCTCACGATCATTGGTACCATCTTTTTTTAGACTATCATCTTGGCTATCTCATACATAAATTGGACTTGCAACTATGTAGCATATGATTAGTTATGCAGATTCTTGTCATGTAACTGCATTGTTTTGCTCCTAAAATTCTAAATTAAATTTTTTATTATTTTGTTAGTATTTTGTAAATCTACCTTTGGCTTTCAGCATTGCCTGAATCCTACTGGGCATGCTCTCGATCAGATTCAAGAATGTCTTGACCGAAATCTGTTCCCGGGTCTCTTCTACACATTCACAATGTTGGTGCATACTGGTCGACTCACTTGAGTACGAAAACAGCTTTTTCTTCAACTCTACCCACAAGTGTTCAATTGGGTTGAGGTCTGGGGACTGTGGGGGGCCAATCCAGTACCTCTACTTTATTGTCATTGAACCATTTCTTCGGGTCATTGTCCTGGTGGAACACTATGTTGTCCTTTGCATACCCGTAGTACTCGAGTGTATGAACTAACTTGTTTTGTAGGATACTCACATATAGCTCACCATCGATTCTGGTCAAGTATCCAATGCTTTTGGCTGTGAAATAAGCCCATATCATCAGGCTTCCTCCACCGAACTTGACAGTTCTTTCAATTTCTCGATCCATTAGCCCCCTTTTCCCTTGTTTGTTCCAAACCCATTTGCACCCATCAGAGCCCAGTCTATTGACTTTCATCTCATCGCTCCAAAATCACCCGTTTCCAATCTGCTACTGTCCACTGATAGTACTTTTTTGCAAACTCGAGCCAACACTTCCTATGACGATATTGAAGTCGCCTCGACTTCAATATCGTCATAAGAAGTGTTGGCTCGAGTTTGCAAAAAAGTACTATCAGTGGACATCTTTTTTCAGGCAACCATTCCAGACTTCCAGTATATTGCGCGTCACATGGTGCTTGCATGGACGTCTGTGATCTCACTATTACAAAGTATAGAAGCCAACTCCACTGCTGTGAGAACTGATAGACCATGTGATGAGCCAGATTTGAACCAATGACCTTTCAATGGGAATCAACCTAATAACACACTGAGCTATTAGTGAATGTGAGAACAGGTCGTAATTTGTAGTAGACAAGAAGAAAAAGATTGTTCCACCACCAGGAGCAAAGCAGTAACAATGCAGTTACATGACAAGAATCTGCATAACTAATAATATGCCATATAGTTGCAAGTCCAATTTATGTATGAGATAGCCAAGATGATTGCCTATAAAATGATGGCAGTCTCACGTTCGCAGCTGCAGAGGATGATGAGATATGGAGCCTAAAAGTTCAAATACATTGTTACCCATTTCTCACTGTACACTGTATGGCCAGAGGATGGATATTCTGAGCTTAGGGCTGTATTGTAAATTATTGTAAATTATTTTATTTGTATTAACATGTCTAATTATATCTAAAGTTACAACAAAAGATTACATAATTTCATCGGATAAAGGATAAACAGAGAGTTCTTAATGTAAACTGTAGTTTATATTGCTCAGCCATAGCATTCCTGGTCACCATGGCTGAGATCTACTACAGCTCTCTTACATGGTTTATCACAGTGACTTGTGCCAGTCTCCTATAAATATATGCAGTCCACACTCACATTTTCCACCCCAGTTTGCAAATTATTGCAACATTTTACATAGTGTCTCAGCTTTTTGGGAATTGGGGTTGTTCATATGATGTAACTGGGAAGCCTCTTGCACTCACGTTTAATAGTGTTGCAACAACTAAGTTTGAAAATCTGATACGGTCGCAAGAATTAGCTTCAGGTGTCTTACCACACTCCCTGTATGATGCAACAGGAAGTAAAGGAGGAAATTCAGAGAACCTGTCACCATAAGCTCTGGAGTATTTACACTTCTCCCTCTCTTCTGATATTTATAATAAGGGCATGTCTAACTGGGCAGACTGGAAAAAGAATGGTGCTCACCGTAATTAAACTGATTCACAGCTGATCCAGAACTATAGCACTCAGACATCTCTTAAAGCCAAGACCAGGCAAGGTTGGGAGTCTTGGGTCTCAATGTTACAGCCATATTTTTCTAATAGGTACTACAATAATAGTACTGTGTGCGTAAACTGTCAGTAGTCAGCCTGAAAAGACAGATAAATATAAGCAGTTTGAGTATCTCCAATTGAGATACTGCCGTCATGCAGGTGAGGGGGAGCTGGGGGCATTTCTGTTATATCAGTGGTGGAGGTCCCAGCAGTGAGTGTCACGCTTCGGTGTGGGAGGGATACACCACACCAAGCATAAGAGGGAAGGGGGAAACAGGGAATCAGGCCTGAGAACTAGGGAAGGAAGAAGGACACCTCCTAGTAAAACCCTAGCCAAGATCCTGACTGACTACCAGTATGAACAGACCCCAGAGGTAGGTGTGTTCATACAAAGGAATAACTAGAGTCCTAACTAGCCCTATAGAACCATGGTACTAATGGCATGGACGAGACTACCTGTTCCTCCAAATGGAAGGACTAACAGGAGTCTCCTTCAGGCCGAATACAAACAATAGGGAAAAGCAACACACAGAACCCAAACAAAATACAAAAAGGGAAAGGAAAGACCTAACTTCAAAGGGGCTATGGAAGCACCAGGAACTCCACGGAGATCCACACACAAGCAATCCACAACTGAAACTGAAGCTATGAACTGCACAGCATTGTGGGAGAAGCAACTATAAATAAGGAAGGTTAAATGACCACATTAGCAACACCTGAGGCAAGGGGTGTGGCCATACCAGAAAGAACACAGACTCCTATTGATCCACAGGGAAAACCTATCAGATCAAAACACCTGTTGCCAGTCTCACTGATCTCCTGCCACCTGTCGCGGGAACATCCCTGACAGTGAGTCTGTCTTTCTATCAGTAATTAACAGGAATTTAGATCTCATTTTTGGAGGTTATATATGTGATATACACTTCCATTAATCTATTTATCCTTTGTATCAAAAAACTAGTATCATGACATTGAGCAATGACTATCTAGAATTTCCAGTATTTAGCAATGGCAAGGTTATTCACCTTTGCTGCTAAAGAAGGACAAGGACTGTAATCCAGAGGGGCAGATGGGGTGCAGTGATTTAATAATGGTGACTTAAGTAATAATACAAGTATTAATATCAAAACATGTATAAAGTATATACAAAAACATATTAAGTTACTAAAAGCAAGAATAACACACATATAACCCAGCCTCACCACAGCAGTTATCCCTGCGGTAACCCATCTCTTCAACCTATCACTGAGCGCTAGTGTCTTTGTATCCTGTTTTAAACATGCAACCATCACACCCAACCTCTTTGTATAGCTATTGCCCCTTTCACTACTCCCATATGCCTAAAAGGTACTTGAAAAACATATCCACCTTGAATTGTCCTCTCACCTATGTTCCTGCTCCCTCTTTAACCAGCTACAATCTTGACACTGTCCTCTGCCTTTGACACCGTCGACCATTCCCTTCTGTTGCAAACTCTCTCATCTCCTGTCGTCACAGACTTGGCCCTCTCCTGGATCACCTCATACCTCACAGACATTTAATGTCTCCTACTCGCACACCATCCCCTCATCTCATCCCCTTTCTGTTGATGTCCGTCAAAACTCTGTCCTAGGACCCCTGATCTACACCCTGACGACACGCTAATTTACCTTTCTGGTACAGATATCACCTCTTTACTATCCAGAATCCCACAATGCCTATCTGCCATATTATCCTTCTTTTCCTCTCGCTTTCTAAAACTGAAAAGGGTTTTCTGAGATTTTAGTATCAGATTAGTGGGGGTCCGACACCTGGAACGTGCCGATCAGCTGTTTTGAGAAGGCAGTGGTGCTCCTGTGAGCGCTGCAGCCTTTTCACACCTCACCAAGCACAGTGCCGTACATTGTATAGCAGTTGAGATTGGAATCGCGCTCAGCCCTATTCACTTGAATAGGGCTGAGCTGCTCCTAGGCCACGTTACACATTAATGCGTTGTCACTCGGCCTAGGAAAAGCGTAGAGAAGGCTGCAGCGTTTACAGGAGTTCCGCTGCCTTCTCAAACAGCTGATCACTGGGGATAACCATGTGTTGAACCCCAATGATCAGATACGGATGACCTATCCAGAGGATCGGTCATCAGTATAAAAATCTCAGAAAACTCCTTAAACATGGAGAAAACAGAATTTATCACCTTTTCTCCATTTCACTCAGCCCACCCAACAGACCTATCTTTCACAGTCAATAGCTGCACACTCTCCCCGGTCCCACAAGTCCGCTGCCTTGGGATAACTTTTGATTCTGCTCTGCCCTTCAAACTGCACATCCAGGTCTTTTCCACCTCCTGCCTCCATCAACTCAAAAATATCTATCAGATCTGCACATTCCTCAACCAGGGGTCTGCAAAAATTATTTTACATGCACTCATCATCTCCTGCCTAGACTACTGTAACATGCACCTCTGTGGCCTCCTATCTAGCACCCTTGCACCCCTCCAATCTATCTCCAACTCTGCTGCCTGACTAAGGGCTCTTTCACACTTGCGGCAGGACGGATCCGACATGCTGTTTACCATGTCGGATCCGTCCTGCCACTATTTCGAAAGCCGCCGGACTAAAAAGTCGGACATGCAGGACTTTTTAGTCCGGCGGCTTTCGCCGTGCACCGCCGTGCTGCGCCGTGCTGCGCCGGAGCTCCGCCCCCGTCCCTATTATAGTCAATGGGGACGCAGCGGCGGTCCAGTGGCACGGCCAAATAGCGGCAGGACGGATCCGACATGGTGAACAGCATGTCGGATCCGTCCTGCCGCAAGTGTGAAAGAGCCCTAATCGACCTCTCCCCCCGTTACTCCTCTGTTTCTTCTCTCTGCCAGTCCCTTCACTGGCTCTCCATTGCCCAGAGAATCCAGTATAAAACACTATGACATTGGGTGGCACCGATTTATCGAGTAAATAGCACAAACTGTTATAGTACAATATCAATACTCAATAACCCCATAGGTACATAAGTGACCCAATACAGCGCTATCTGCATATAATTCATTTGTTATATGAACAGTAGCCATATTGGCGAGGGCTCCACTTTGGCTGCTGGTGGGCCAGGATTGTGATTATATATTTATATTAGTTATATTAATGTATTTTTATTTGTGATATTTCTTTTTTTATTGTGTTATTATCTATGAATAACTCTAATAACTCTACTACTAACTATTAGCTAGGTTATCCTTTTATATTGTGCAATATTTGTGTTATTCATACTTTTGGTAACGTAATGAATTTTTGTATACTTTATACACTTTTTGATATACACTGCTCAAAAAAATAAAGGGAACACAAAAATAACACATCCTAGATCTGAATTAATTAAATATTCTTCTATAATACTTTGTTCTTTACATAGTTGAATGTGCTGACAACAAAATCACACACAAAAAAAATAATATGGAAATTAAATTTTTCAACCCATGGAGGTCTGGATTTGGAGTCACCCTCAAAATTAAAGTGGAAAAACACACTACAGGCTGATCCAACTTTGATGTAATGTCCTTAAAACAAGTCAAAATGAGGCTTAGTAGTGTGTGTGGCCTCCACGTGCCTGTATGACCTCCCTACAACACCTGTGCATGCTCCTGATGATGTGGCGGACGGTCTCCTGAGGGATCTCCTCCCAGACCTGGACTAAAGCATCTGCCAACTCCTGGACAGTCTGTGGTGCAACGTGACGTTGGTGGATAGAGTGAGACATGATGTCCCAGATGTGCTCAATTGGATTCAGGTCTGGGGAACAGGTGTGCCAATCCATAGCATCAATGCCTTCGTCTTGCAGGAACTTGGCGAAAGTCTCAGCTTTTAATATCTGCATTTATGACTAGCCAGTATAGTCAGTGGCATATCCGTTTGGTGCATTCTTTCTGTGATTTATATGATTATATTTTCATCCGCACGATGCTCCATTTTGTGTAGGATGCCTTTGTGGTGCATGTGGACCGCGCCGACATCCTCCATTGTATGCATATTTTGCTGGGGATAGTCGATTGCTGCGGTCCACATGCGGTGGGGCTGCTCCCCCAATGAAAAACACGCTATAGTGTTAGGGGTTGAGCAGCTCCTCCAGAATTGACACTATATTTCTGTGTTTTTGTCTTGTTTGATATGTAGTGTGTGTGCCTTTACCTGGCATTTAAACACTCTTTTGCACCTGTTAACCTCCATCACATGGTCTGATTTGGGTGTGGCTTACAGTCTGGCTTTGTTCACATTGCACTAGTTTTCCTGCTGGGTGGTTGTGTGGAAGCTTGGCTGTGAGCTGGATTTCATCACCTTCAGACCTTGTTCACACCATAGTTAGAGCAGTGGTAGGACCCTCTGCCATGCTGAGTGACCGTGACGTGGTGCATGATGGGCTCCGATATTTTCCTGACAGGAATATATTGGCGAAAGTCTCAGCTTTTAATATCTGCATTTATGACTAGCCAGTATAGTCAGTGGCATATCCGTTTGGTGCATTCTTTCTGTGATTTATATGATTATATTTTCATCCGCACGATGCTCCATTTTGTGTAGGATGCCTTTGTGGTGCATGTGGACCGCGCCGACATCCTCCATTGTATGCATATTTTGCTGGGGATAGTCGATTGCTGCGGTCCACATGCGGTGGGGCTGCTCCCCCAATGAAAAACACGCTACAGTGTTAGGGGTTGAGCAGCTCCTCCAGAATTGCCACTATATTTCTGTGTTTTTGACATGAGGTCTAGCATTGTCTTGCATTAGGAGGAACCCAGGTCCAACCGCACCAGCATATGGTCTCACAAGGGGTCTGAGGATCTCATCTCGGTACCTAATGGCAGTCAGGCTACCCCGCTGTGTGGCCCTCCAAAGAAATGCCACCCCACACCATTACTGACCCAATGCCAAACCGGTCATGTTGGAGGATGTTGCAGGCAGCAGAACGTTCTCCACGGAGTCTCCAGACTCTGTCACGTCTGTCACATGTGCTCAGCGCGAACCTGCTTTCATCTGTGAAGAGCACAGGGCGCCAGTGGCGAATTTGCCAATATTGGTGTTCTCTGTAAAATGCCAAACGTCCTGCACGGTGTTGGGCTGTAAGCATAACCCCCACCTGTGGACGTCGGGCCCTCATATCACCCTCATGGAGTCTGTTTCTGACCGTTTGGGCAGACACATGCACATTTGTGGCCTGCTGGAGGTCATTTTGCAGGGCTCTGGCAGTGCTCCTCCTGTTCCTCCTTTCACAAAGGCGGAGGTAGCGGTCCTGCTGCTGGGTTGTTGCCCTCCTACGGCCTCCTCCACGTCTCCTGATGTACTGGCCTGTCTCCTGGTAGCACCTCCATGCTCTGGACACTACGCTGACAGACACAGCAAACCTTCTTGCCACAGCTCGCATTGATGTGCCATCCTGGATAAGCTGCACTACCTGAGCCACTTGTGTGGGTTGTAGACTCCGTCTCATGCTACCACTAGAGTGAAAGCACCGCCAGCATTCAAAAGTGACCAAAACATCAGCCAGGAAGCATAGGAACTGAGAAGCGGTCTGTGGTCACCACCTGCAGAACCACTCCTTTATTGGGGGTGTCTTGCTAATTGCCTATAATTTCCACCTGTTGTCGATCCCATTTGCACAACAGCATGTGAAATTGATTGTCACTCAGTGTTGCTTCCTAAGTGGACAGTTTGATTTCACAGAAGTGTGATTGACTTGGAGTTACATTGTGTTGTTTAAGTGTTCCCTTTATTTTTTTGAGCAGTGTATTTACAGTACTTGCAGAACCAGTCCTATTTATTTATTGGGATCCTTTTTTGCTGTTTGGTTATACAGCTGACTTGGCAATCGTGAGGCGACTGATTACAATATATAACACACTTAAGCCTTTATTATACTAGGTCATTGTTTGGCCGATCATCGCTAACACGCATTTTTAGTAAGGCTCGTTAGCAATGATCTGCCTGTATAATACTGCTGCCAATTAACCGATGAACGAGCAAACTCTCATTCATCGGCCAATCGCAAACTTTCAGCAGGTTTAAAAATCATTGCTTGCCGGCGGCAGATCGTGCTGTCTAATCACAATCTGCTGCCGGCAAACAATGAGCCAGTATGGGGACGAGCGATTGCATTAGAGATCGCTCCTTCCCATACTGTGGGAAGGTTTGTAGTGATAAAGACATAGATTGTATGTGATAAAGTTCTCTTTAGAATGGGTTTTCCTCCATTGCTACTCTGCTACCCTAGAAGCTTGTCTCAGCTCTTTAGTCAGACTAATGTGCCATGGTTGCCTAATGATTTTTTAGGGGTTATGCATTAGGGGACGACTGAGTCAAGAGCTGTAGTTATTGTGGTGTTATACAAAGTAGTGGCAGCATTTGCATCATGGAAGGAACATATAGTAGAGGGAGGTTGAAGAGAGAAAGCAAGTGAAAATCAAGATATTTAAAGGTTGCTATGGGAATGTGCCAAATTGTGGATTGGAGGGCAGCTGAAGAGACAAGTGAAGAGAATGTAACTAGATTGTGGTTGGATAGAGGGAGAGGTGAGTTAGTTTTGCTAGGGAACAGATGTGGGTAAAGATAAGATCCAGTGGGTGACCATCTTTGTGGGTGGTTGTGGAGGACTACTGTGAGAGACCAAAGAAAGAAGTAAGTGCTAGAAGTTTAGAAACAGCTGGGTCGAAAATGTCAATGGGGATGTTCAACTCAACTATGACGATAGTGGGGATGTCAGTGGAAAGAAAGTGTAGGAGCCAGTAGTAGAAGTGGTTAAAAAAGATGGTGGATGGGCCTGGAGTGTATCCACCATGTGCTATGGGATAAAGTGCAATCCAGTTTGAAGAGTAACCGAGAGCTTAATAATAGAGTCTAATACCTAGAAGAGGAAGAGGAGGTAATTACAACTGCTGAAATGGAACGAGGTTAAAAGGTTTTTCCGGTTTTATGTTAGTTGGATTAATAATTGTGTTATGTTTATGTACTGACTATTGGCTGCAGTCATAATGCTCAAGTACGGTTCATTTGCAGAATGTAGCACTGCCTTGTAGTTCTTCCATGTGTGAACACGTGGCTAGTTGTCCATCCTGGTTTGGTTTTACACTGAACTATCGAGGTCTAATATGAATTAAAACTGCCTGTTTTGGTGCAGATTTATAGTTCACAGACCTTGTTCCCACCCAGTGAGTTTTTGTGAACCCAGCCTTACACTTAGCTTTTTGGATGTAATCAATACTACATATGTGCAGTTGAAAAGCTGCAACAGGGGCGCATACAATAAAATTGTTAAAGAAAACACTTAAGAGCCCTTTACACTGGCTGAGCATTAGCCAGATAATCGCTAACAACGAAAACGTTTGTACGAAAACTCGTAAGCAATTATCTGCTTGTGTAAAGGTGCTTCCGATTAACTGATGAACAAGTGAAGTGTTCGTTCATCGGGTAATATGATCGCTTGTGTGGTCACCTATGTGATCATGCCAGTGGCGACTCTAGGAACAATATATAGGGGGGGTACAAAGATACCACAGTCAAAAATGCAGGGGCACTAATAATTTTCACCACTTAATCATACTACTGAAAAAAACAAAATAAGTATATATACCGTAAATAAGATTACAAAATACGAGAGTATTGCGGTATGCAGGGATACATTTATAATAAAACAATTTACTTACAAAAGAAGCTATTCAGTCGTCTGCTATTCAGCCTCCTTTCTGTCTCTCCTCAGTGTGCAGGCGCACTGTTATGGGTGATCTGTGGATGACACGCTGTTATGGGGGATCTGTGGATGACACTGTTATGGGGGATCTGTGGATGACACTGTTATTATGCTTCTCATTTGCCCCCATTATGCCTCTCATTAGCCCCCATTATGCCTCTCATTAGCTTCAATTATGCCTCTCATCACCCCATCAGCCCCCATGCCTCATTAGCCCCTATATCAGCCCTTATGCCTCATTAGCCCCCATTATGCCTCTTATTAGCCCCCATTATGCCTCTCATTAGCCCCCATGATCAGCCCTTATGCCTCATTAACCCCATTATCAGCCCTTATGCCTCATTAGCTCCTATATGCCTCATTAGCTCCCATATGCCTCATTAGCTCCCATATGCCTCTCATTAGCCCCATTATGCCTCTCATTAGCCCCCATATCAGCCCTTATGCCTCATTAACCCCCATTATCAGCCCTTATGCCTCATTAGCTCCCATATGCCTCATTAGCCCCCATTATGCCTCTCATTAGCCCCCATATGCCTCATTAGCCCCCATTATGTCCCCAGCAGCCTAATTTTTTATAAAATAAAAAACACTTACCTTTCCTGCTTCTGGACTCTGCCGCTCCTCGCCGCCCGCGATTTTCTTCCTCCTCTGTCGGCTGTGCTCTGAACTGGCACGCACAGCGTGAAGTCACAGTGCACCCTCACGCTGTGCGCAGCCCTGCACAGCCGACAGCCGAGGACCAGGAAGTGGTAAGTACAGAGCGTTAACCGCTTCCTGGTCCTTCGGTACTAATGAGCGCTTCCATAATGGAAGCGCGCATTAGTATTCGCCAGCCATTGGGGCTCAAGAGGCAGCGCAGCTGCCTTGGGAAATCAGTGGGGGGGCACCCGGGGGGGGGGGGGGGCAAGGAATAACCTAGGGGGGGCAATTGCCCCCCCCTACACCCCTGTAGCGATGCCACTGGATCATGCACTCTGCTGCCGGTAAACAATGATTCTGTATGGGGATGGCATTAGAGATTGCTCCTCCCCATACTGTGGAGATCGCTGCATGTAAATACAATGGTCTCCCTCACTGACAAGCAGTCGCTTTCCAGGAAGGAAGGCTTCCCTCCCTCCAATCATCTGCTGAATCTGTCAGTGTAAGGGGAACTAGACAGACTTCAGTGGTGACGTGTCTCTTCTGGACATGTCACCGCTGAAGCCAGTTGTTGGTTACAGTTGATCAGGGGATCATGCTTAGAAAGAAGTAAACAAGCTGCAGACCAGAATATGGACATGCAGGAGTCAGTACTCAGGACTGGAGTCGCAGGCTGCGAACATCACTTAAAAGTTAAAGGAGTTATCCCATGATTAATGTAAAACATAAGAACCAGACATAATATAGTACATAACAATCTCTTTCCAACAAAGCTAGAACCAGCCCTGTACCTCACATGGATCCAGAGATCTCCCCATTCATTGCGCCAATTGTTCTGCTAGATTTACAGTGGATATAAAAAATCTACACACCCCTGTTAAAATGTCAGGTTTCTGTGATGTAAAAAAATGAGACAAAGATAAATCATTTCAGAACTTTTTCCACTTTTTTTTTTATGTGACCTATAAAACTGTACCACTCAATTGAAAAACAAACTGAAATCTTTTAGGTGGAGGGAAGAAAGCAAAGTGTGCACACCCTCTTATAACTGGGGATGTAGCTGTGTTCAGAATTAAGCAATCACATTCAAAATCATGTTAAATAGGAGTCAGCATACACCTGCCATCATTTAAAGTGCCTCTGATTAACTACAAATAAAGTTCAGCTGCTCTAGTTGGTCTTTCCTGAAATTTTCTTAGTTGCATCCCACAGCAAAAGCCATGGTCCACAGAGAGCTTCCAAAGCATCAGAGGGATCTCATTGTTAAAAGATATTAGTCAGGAGAAGGGTACAAAAGAATTTCCAAAGCATTAGATATACCATGGAACACAGTGAAGACATCATCATCATCAAGTGGAGAAAATATGGCACAACAGTGACATTACCAAGAACTGGACGTCCCTCCAAAATTTATGAAAAGACGAGAAGAAAACTGGTCTGGGAGGCTACCAAGAGGCCTACAGCAACATCAAAGGAGCTACAGGAAGATCTGGCAAGTACTGGCTGTGTGGTACATGTGACAACAATCTCCCGTATTCTTCATATGTCTGGGCTATGGGGTAGAGTGGCAAGATGAAAGCCTTTTCTTACGAAGAAAAACATCCAAGCCAGGCTACATTTTGCAAAAACACATCTGAGGTCTTCCCCAAAGCATGTGGGAAAAGGTGTTATGGTCTGATGAAACCAAAGTTGAACTTTTTGGCCATAATTCCAAAAGATGTGTTTGGCGTAAAAACAACACTGCACCTCACCAAAAGAACACCATACCCACAGTGAAGCATGGTGGTGGCAGCATCATGCCAAGGGGCTGTTTTTCTTCAGCTGGAACTGGGGCCTTAGTTAAGCTAGAGGGAATTATGAACAGTTACAAATACCAGTCAATATTGGCACAAAACCTTCAGCCTTCTACTAGAAAGCTGAACATGAAGAGGAACTTCATCTTTCAGCATGACAACGACCCAAAGCATACATCCAAATCAACAAAGGAATGGCTTCCTCAGAAGAAGATTTAAGTTTTGGAATGGTCCAGCCAGAGAGCAGACCTGAATCCGATTGAAAATCTGTGGGGTGATCTGAAGAGGGCTGTGCACAGGAGATGCCCTCGCAATCTGACAGATTTGGAGTGTTTTTGCAAAAAAGAGTGGGCAAATCTTTCCAAGTCAAAATGTGCCATGCTGATAGACTCATACCCAAAAAGACTGAGTGCTGTAATAAAATCAAAAGGTGCTTCAACAAAGTATTAGTTTAAGGGTGTGCACACTTATGCAACCATATTATTTTATTTTTATATTTTTTCTTCCCTCCACCTAATAGATTTCAGTTTGTTTTTCAATTGAGTTGTACAGTTTATAGGTCACATTAAAGGTGGAAAAAGTTCTGAAATGATTTATCTTTGTCTAATTTTTTTACATCACTGAAACCTGACATTTTAACAGGGGTGTGTAGACTTTTTATATCCACTGTATATCAAGCTGGCAACTCAAGAGAAGTGTCTTTCTCAGGGGGCGTATCTTTCTTCTGTCGCTCCCTATCACAGCTCAGGAGGCAGTTCAAGGAGGAAACTGAGCATGTGTGGCCTTCTCAGTGATCAGGACAAACAAATAAGAAAGAAACAAACAGTAGGTGGCGCTATACAGATACATTATATTGAATAACTTAGTAGCTATAATACATTTTTAATTACATTAATATAATCAACTGGATCGACACAACCTGGTGCTTACACGGGTGTACCTCCTTAATATATTTACCAACAAAGAGAAGAGGTACCATAGAATACCCAAAATATCAAAATCTTTATTAAGACATAAAAACATGAACACTAATACAAATGTGTAGAGACAATACAAAAGTGCCCACAGTGGCAGCTCACAACGATACTGTAGCAAAGCAATGTAATTCACATACAGTATCCACAGCTGGAGTATTAGAAATCTGTACACTATTTATCTGGAGCAGCACGTCTATCATATAAGCTATCTACAGCTATCTAAGACAATTAGTGCAAGTTTGCCGGGTGTAGATGAAGCCTTAGTGGTCTGGCCGGTTCGGTTTTAAAGTATACATTTCTTATACATCAATGGGATGCAGATAATATGTTTACCGAGGAGGTCAAATCTCTCTTACCCGATATCCAGCAATGTGTGAGTGAGCTGCCACTGTGGGCACTTTGTATTGTCTCTACACATTTGTATTAGTGTTCATGTTTTTATGTCTTAATAAAGAATTTGATATTTTGGGTATTCTATGGTACCTGTTCTCTTTGTTGGTAAATTTTTAATTACATGCAATTACAAAAGTATTCAGATCCAGGAGCTGGTTTGAAAACTGTAGAAAATGTATGTGGGACAGCCCCTTTAAGCAACGTCCCTTTTCACATGAAACATGCCCCCTTAGTGGGCAAGTTGCAGTGGATACTTTCATCATAGATATGTCTAAAATGAAATGCACCAAATTTTGCCTCAAATTACACCAGAAATCAGATGAAGCCACAATGTGAGCCATGTGATTTGGGAATGTTAGATAACTTAGAGACCAGCAAGGCAGTTTCTCTCTGTTTGTATCTGTGTTGTAGATGTTGCCACATTTGATAAAAGAAGTAGCGCGGCATGTGATTCTAGCTTTGTTTACACTGGATCCACCTTGTGTTTCAGGTCATGGAGAACCCTGTACAGCGAAAGGGCAGAAAAGTTTCTGTATGAATGGAGGTATATGTTACAGCATAGGTCCTAAGCAACTCTGCAGGTAAGTGGCATGATATATGTTCCTTAACTTGCTATACTGTATTTCACCATTTAGTGCTTCAATACCATAGATGTGTTTGTGGTGGTGGTGGTGGTGGTGGTTGTATGTATGGTTTATTAGGAAACAGAGGTAGAATGCACTGACTGTCCTTGTATAATACATATGATAACCCATATAATTAGGTTCCACCAATTCACAGCATCCACCTCCTTGTTAAATTAAATGTAAACAGCTCTTGGCTTTTCGTAACTCCCACATGCTGCAAATGGAGAAAGCTGTGTGTAAGTGTGACCACCTATCTAGTAAATTCAGTGGAGAAGCAACTGATATGGGTTGATGGGCCTCACAGCTAATAACTTGAATTGCTTTTATATTCTGCAGATGTATTGACAACTACACAGGCGAGCGGTGTGAAGAAATCCTCTTATCTAGTGTGGACACAGAACCCCGAAGCAACTTTTTGATTAACTTCCTGGTTTTAGGCACTTTCTTGGGCCTGATATTTTTGGGATTAGTTGTCTATTGTAGCAGGTAAGCCATTAATGACATTCCTTCCAATAAGGCCTCCTGCACACGACCGTTGTGTGCACCCGTGACCGTTGTGCCGTTTTCCGTTTTTTTTCGCGGACCCATTGACTTTAAATGGGTCCGTGGAAAAAACGGAAAATGCACCGTTTTGCAGCCGCATCCGTGATCCGTGTTTCATGGCCGTGAAAAAAATATGACCTGTCCTATTTTTTTCACGGCCAACGGTTCACGGACCCATTCAAGTCAATGGGTCCGTGAAAGAACACGGATGCACACAAGATTGGCATCCGTGTCCGTGATCCGTGGCCGTAGGTTAGTTTTTATACAGACGGATCCGAAGATCCGTCTGCATAAAGCTTTTTCAAAGCTGAGTTTTCACTTCGTGAAAACTCAGAACCGACAGTATATTCTAACACAGAAGCGTTCCCATGGTGATGGGGACGCTTCTAGTTAGAATACACTACAAACTGTGTACAAGACTGCCCCCTGCTGCCTGGCAGCACCCGATCTCTTACAGGGGGCCGTGATCAGCACAATTAACCCCTTCAGGTGCGGCACCTGAAAGGGTTAATTGTACTATCATATCCCCCTGTAAGAGATCAGGGCTGCCAGGCAGCAGGGGGCAGACCCCCCCCCCCCTCCCCAGTTTGAATATCATTGATGGCCAGTGCGCCCCCCCCCCCCCTCTATTGTAATTATTCGTTGGTGGCACAGTGTGCGCCCCCCCTCCCTCCCTCTATTGTAATAATTCGTTGGTGGCACAGTGTGCGCCCCCCATCTATAGCATTAACAACATTGGTGGCCAGTGTGCGGCCTCCCATCTCCCCCCCCCCCCCCCCAATCATCATTGGTGGCAGCGGAGTTCCGATCGGAGTCCCAGTTTAATCGCTGGGGCTCCGATCGGTAACCATGGCAACCAGGACGCTACTACAGTCCTGGTTGCCATGGTTACATAGCAATAGTACAATAGTAGAAGATTCATACTTACCGGCTGCTGGGATGTTCGTGTCCGGCCGGGAGCTCCACCTACTGGTAACGATTTATTACAATAGAGGGAGGAAGGGGGGGGGCGCACACTGTGCCACCAACGATTTATTACAATAGAGGGAGGAAGGGGGGGGGGCGCACTGGCCACCAATGATATTCAAACTGGGGAGGGGGGGGTCTGCCCCCTGCTGCCTGGCAGCCCTGATCTCTTACAGGGGGATATGATAGTACAATTAACCCCTTCAGGTGCGGCACTTGAGGGGTTAATTGTGCTGATCACGGCCCCCTGTAAGAGATCGGATGCTGCTAGGCAGCAGGGGGCAGTCATGTACACAGTTTGTAGTATATTCTAACTAGAAGCGTCCCCATCACCATGGGAACGCCTCTGTGTTAGAATATACTGTCGGAAATGAGGTTTCACGATCTAACTCATATCCGACAGTATATTCTAACATAGGGGCGTTCCCATGGTGATGGGGACGCTTCAAGTTAAAATATACCATCGGATTGGAGAAAACTCCGATCCGATGGTATAAAAGGGACTCCAGACTTTACATTGAAAGTCAATAGGGACGGATCCGTTTGAAATTGCACCATATTGTGTCAACGTCAAACGGATCCGTCCCCATTGACTTGCATTGTAATTCAGGACGGATCCGTTTGGCTCCGCACGGCCAGGCGGACACCAAAACGACTTTTTTTTCATGTCCGTGGATCCTCCAAAAATCAAGGAAGACCCACGGACGAAAAAACGGTCACGGATCACGGAAAAACGGGACCCGTTTTTGCGGACCGCAAAAAAATACGTTCGTGTGCAGGAGGCCTAACAAAAATGAAGTTACTCCAAACACAGGATGCATGACATTTAAAGGCATATCAGCACCTCGATCCACTAAAAACATTTTTCTTTAAAAATTAAATAACATACTCATTGACTGGATCTTAACACTAGTCATCACTGTGTGGTTTCAGTTACAACTTCATAAAAATTTGATCTTGTCCCCAAGTTGTTACATTTTATGTTGACAAAGTTTATTTCTAATATCTACATTTTATAACTTTGCAGGAGAAAATTAAAGAATCGTAGAGAAGACGGACCATAAATATGACAGCTGTGTGGATCCAGTGGAAATCCAGATAAGCTGAGGTAGTTGTAAATCTTAATATTTTCTAGTGATGATCTTCAACCAGTCAGGACCTAAAAATGATATGTAAGCTAGTACTTATTTCTCTTTCTCAGGCTGTGGTGTATAGCTGCATTTTAGGCTCAGCTTCATCTAGTAATAAAACTTAGCTACAGTATCTTTAAAGATCCTGAAGTAGTCTAAGACACCTCCTGATGCATCATTGGTTAAAGCTGCTGCGCTCTTCTTCCCTTCTGCAGCTCTGCCTCCTCTGATTGGCTGTTGCATATTATTATTATAGCGTCATTATTTCCATAGAGCAGTACATATGAAAAGGGGTGCAAATACATAATATAAAGCAAGTACAATAATCATGAACAAGACAGGTTAGAAACTGGTACAGAATGAGAGAGGGCCATGCCCGTGAGAGCTTACAATCTACAATGGATGAGGGAACGATACAGTAGGTGAGGGTAGAAGCTGGTCATACATTGGTATAGGAGCAGCAGGGTTTCTGTAGGTTGTAGGCTTGTCTGAAGATGTCGATTTTTAGGTTTCTTTTGAAGGTTTCCACAGTAGGTGGGAGTCTGATGTGTTGAGGTAGAGAGTTCCAGAGTATGGGGGATACACGGGAGAAATCTTGGAGGCGATTGTGGGAAGAGCAGATTAGAGAAGAGTAGAGAAGGAGATCTTGTGAGGATCGAAGATTGCTTGTGGGAAGGTTCTAGGATTTCATGTCACAGATGTATGGAGGGGACAGGTTGTGGACGTCCTTTTATGTCATTTTTAGTGTTTTGTACTGGATTCTCTGGGCAATGGGGAGCCAGTGATGGGATTGGCAGAGAGAAGAGACAGAAGAGTAAAGTCCCTTGCAGACGAGCATTTGTCATGCTGCGAGTCCGCAGCGCAGCTCCCGGCCTGACCTCCCAGCACTAACGGGGGTCACATAGCATTATATTGATTTATGATGCCATGTAACGCTTACAGTTCTGGAATGTATTGGATAATACTGGCAGCATTATGTCAGTGTTATCCAATACATTCCAGAACTGTAAGGGTTACATAGCATCATAAATCAATATAATGTTATGTGACCCCGTCAGTGCTGGGAGGTCAGGCCGGGAGCTGCGCTGCGGACTCGCAGCGTGACAAACACTCGTCTGCAAGGGGCCTAAGGGTGAAGAGGTGAATTACAAGGGGCGTGAGATCAAAGGCCACAGAGGAGGATGTTACAGTAGTCTAGGTACAAGATGATGAGGGCATATAAAGGCATTTTTGCAGACTCCTAGTAAAGGAATGGGCAGATCTGAAAGATAATTTGGAGTTGGAGGCGGCAGGTTTGAAGGACAGAATAGAATCAAAGGTTACGTCAAGGCAGCATACTTGGTTGACTGGGGAGAGTGAGCAGCCATTGACTGTGATAGATAGGTCTGTTAGCAGGGCTGAGTGAGGTAGCAAAAAGATGATAAATTCATTTTTTTCCATGTTACATTTTAGAAAGTGAGAGGAGAAGGAGGAGGATATACAGTGGGATGCGAAAGTTTGGGCAACCTTGTTAATCGTCATGATTTTCCTGTATAAATCTTTGGTTGTTACGATAAAAAAATGTCAGTTAAATATGTCATATAGGAGACACACACAGTGATATTTGAGAAGTGAAATGAAGTTTATTGGATTTACAGAAAGTGTGCTCTAATTGTTTAAACAAAATTAGGCAGGTGCATAAATTTGGGCACCACAAAAAAGAAATGAAATCAATATTTAGTAGATCCTCCTTTTGCAGAAATTACAGCCTCTGAACGCTTCCTGTAGGTTCCAATGAGAGTCTGGATTCTGGTTGAAGGTATTTTGGACCATTCCTCTTTACAAAACATCTTTAGTTCATTCAGGTTTGATGGCTTCCGAGCATGGACAGCTCTCTTTAAGTCACACCACAGATTTTCAATTATATTCAGGTCTGGGGACTGAGATGGCCATTCCAGAACGTTGTACTTGTTCCTCTGCATAAATGCCTTAGTGGATTTTGAGAAGTGTTTAGGGTCGTTGTCTTGTTGAAAGATCCAGCCCCGGCGCAGCTTCAGCTTTGTCACTGATTCCTGGACATTGGTCTCCAGAATCTGCTGATACTGTGTGCAATCCATGCGTCCCTCAACTTTGACAAGATTCCCAGTCCCTGCACTGGCCACACAGCCCCACAGCATGATGGAACCACCACCATATTTTACTGTAGGTAGCAGGTGTTGTTCTTGGAATGCTGTGTTATTTTTCCTCCATGCATAACTCCCCTTGTTATGGCCAAATAACTCAATTTTAGTTTCATCAGTCCACAGCACCTTATTCCAAAATGAAGCTGGCTTGTCCAAATGTGCTTTAGCCCACCTCAAGCGGCACTTTTCGTGCTGTGGGCGGAGAAAAGGCTTCCTCTGCATCACTCTCGCATACAGCATCTCCTTGTGAAAAGTGCGTTGAATGGTTGAACAATGCACAGTGACTCCATATGCAGCAAGATGATGTTGTAGGTCTTTGGTGCTGGTCTGTGGGTTGACTGACTGTTCTCACGATTCGTCGCTTCTGTCTATCCGATATTTTTCTTGGTCTGCCACTTCGAGCCTTAACTTGAACTGAGCCTGTGGTCTTCCATTTCCTCAATATGTTCCTAACTGTGGAAACATGATGGTGAACAATCTTTGTCTTCAGGTCATTTGAGAGTTGTTTTGAGACCCCATGTTGCTACTCTTCAGAGAAAATTAAAAGAGGAGGGAATTGTAAGTTTCAATTGACCCCCTTAAATACTCTCTCATAATTGGATTCACCTGTGTATGTAGGTCAGGGGTCACTGAGCTTACCAAGCCAATTTGAGTTCCAATAATTAGTTCTAAAGGTTTTGGAATCAATAAAATGACAACAGTGCCCAAATTTATGCACCTGCCTAATTTTGTTTAAACAATTAGAGCACACTTTCTGTAAATCCAATAAACTTCATTTCACTTCTCAAATATCACTGTGTGTGTTTCCTATATGATATATTTAACTGACATTTTTTAATCGTAACAACCAACGATTTATACAGGAAAATCATGACGATTAACAAGGTTGCCCAAACTTTAGCATCCCACTGCAAACATAGGCATTGTAGGATTCTGGATATTAGGGAGGTGACATCTGGATCAGAGAGGTAAATTTGTGTGTCATCAGCATAAAAGTGATACTAAATGCCATGAAATCCTATGAAGTATCCTAGGTCGAAGGTATAGATTGAGAAGAGTAGGGGTCCTAGGACAGAGCCTTGGGGGACTCCAACAGAGAGGGGATGAGACAAGAAGGCGGTGTGTGAATGGGCCACATTTATCAAACTGGTATAAAGTAGACCTGGCTTAGTTGCCCATAGCAACCAATCAGATTCCTCCTTTCATTTTCCAAAGGAGCTGTCCAAAATGAAAGAAGGAATGATTGGTTGCTATGGGCAACTAAGCCAGTTCTACTTTACACCAGTTTGATAAATGACCCCCTAAATGTCACTAAATCTGTGAAATATGAGGTGATCCAGAAGAGGGCCAAGTCCGTGACACCAAGAGATGAGAGTTTGTAACAGAAGGGAGTGGTCAACTATGTCAAAGGCAGAGGACAGGTCAAGGAGGAGGAGTACAGAGTAATATTTTTTGGATTTGGCAGTTAGCAGGTCTTTAGTGACTTTGGTAAGGGCAGGTTCAGTTGAGTGGTGAGGTTGGGAGCCAGATTATAGCCGGTCAAAGAGAGAACAAGAAGAGAGGTGGGAGGACAGTTCAAGGTAGACATGTTGTTCAAGTAGCTTTAAAACACATGGGAGAAGTGAGATGGGGCCATAGCTAAACAAAGAAGATGGGTAAGGGGAAAGCTTTGTGAGAATGGGTGTAATAGTAGCATGTTTAAAACATGAGGGGAAGACATCAGTGGTTAGTAGGATAGATTGAAGAGATGAGTTAGGGCAGGGATAAACACTGTGGTGAGGTGGGATGGGATCAGGTCAAGCACACAGGTGGTGAGATGTGATCTGGAGAGTAGGGTGGAAAGTTTTTCTTCTGTTGGTGGAGAAAGGTTTTTTTTTTAGGAAGAGAACTGAATAGATGTGTAGACAGGCTGTCTTACTGCAGAATTACGCTTTCTTTGATATTCTCAATCTTTTGTTTCAAGTAGCACTGTTTCAGTGGCAAAGTGTTTTGCTGAGATGAGTACTGCTTGACAGAGGAGAGAGTTAAATGTGTTAAATAGTTGGCCTGTTTTGCAACAGCAAGTGCAGACTAAGGCTACTTTCACACTAGCGTTCGGGTGTCCGCTCGTGCGCTCCGTTTGAAGGGGCTCACGAGCGGCCCCGAACGCATCCGTCTGGCCCCAATGCATTCTCAGTGGAGGCGGATCCACTGAGAATGCATCCGCCTGCCAGCGCTCAGCCTCCGCTCAGTGAGCGGACACCTGAACGCTGCTTGCAGCGTTCGGGTGTCCGCCTGGCCGTGCGGAGGCGAGCGGATCCGTCCAGACTTACAATGTAAGTCAATGGGGACGGATCCGCTTGAAGATGACACCATATGGCTCAATCTTCAAGCGGATCCGTTCCCCATTGACTTACAATGTAAAGTCTGAACGGATCCGCTCAGGCTACTTTCATACTTAGAAAATTTTCTAAGTTTTAATGCAGACGGATCCGTTCTGAACGGATGCGAACGTCTGCATTATCGGAGCGGATCCGTCTGATGAAACATCAGACGGATCCGCTCCGAACGCTAGTGTGAAAGTAGCCTAAAATTGACAAGGGATAGTTTGTATGTGACAAAGTTCTCCTTAGAATGTAAGTAGATTGTAGTTGGATAGAGATAGAGGCGATTTAGATAGTTTAGCTAGGGAACAGATGTGGGTAACGATAAGATTCAGTGGGTGACTATGGACCACTGTGAGAGTCCAAAGGAGGAAGTGCTAGAAGACAGCTGAGTTGAAAATATTAATGGGGATGTTCAAGTCAACCATGATGATAGTGGGGATATCAGCGGAAAGAAAGTGTAGGAGTGGCTGGGCCTGGATGGCGGTAGATGGCAGCCACTTGAAGGTTAGAGGGAGAGTAGATGCAGACAGAGTGTACTTTAAATGAAGGAAGCATAATAGAGGGTAGCCATGGAGTTGGGCTAAAGGAGCTGTTGTCCGATAGGATAGGAGAAGACCAACTTTCCCACCATGTTTATTGGAGATGAAAATGTTGTGAATGTAGGAAAGTTTATTGCAGACAGAGGGTGCATTCAATAGTGCTCCTGGAAGAGGGAAAGGGGAATATATAAGGGAATACATATGTGTAAACAGCAGTCTATCAGAGGCTCATCAGGAAGTCCGTGTATGGAGAACTGATTTCTCTTACAGCAATTACAGCAAGGACAGATTGACTATGAAGTAGAGATTACTAAGTTACTAGTGAAAAGAAGCTGGACATCAGGTAACTGCCACAAATACTGAAGAGAATGAACTTTATTCAGAGATTCTGGAGGATCACTTTAAACTAGTTTTGGCTCAGTGGAACTGCAGGAGTGGAGGATTGCAGTCGTGCAGCCATAATATGGATATTAAAATGTGGTTATATTGTAGCCATCTGAAACTGACTTTGATCTTTATTTCTATAGACTTTGCATTACACCATACATTCCTGAAACTATATGTCTTTTGGATAGGTATAAGAAGACCTGTGCTGCCTTATGGAAGACTGGACCTTTGAAATGAAGTTCATTAAAAGTAGTATGATGATTTGCTTTACAAGAAGATCCTTTGTGGCTCCCACAGATTTAGGATCCGGAGTAGAACATAGTTTCTGCTGTTACGCTCTCTGGGAATCCTCCCTGAAACACTTATTGCACATCCTGGATCTGATCACATGAATCTACCTAGATAATTGGTCATATGATGCAGGACAGAATCTGCAAAAAAAACAAACACAAATATTCAAGCTACACCTTAAGGAAAGTCCTCTAATGGGCAGATATGTGAGCTGGAGTCAGCCTAGGAGACAGACAAGATGAGGGAATGTCATTGCTGTCCATTTATAGTATTAACATTAACTTATAGGCTAGCAAGACCCATGAAAACAGCACTAAATCAGAAATAAGGATGGATTACCTGGGACCAGTGACTCTGAAAATACAAACAAATATCATTTAGTTTATGGCTAATGTGATACTGATCCGGGGGAAATATCTGATTTATGTTTTTTGCATTTACAAAGAGGGTCAGTAAGCTGGCTTTAGACAGTCTTCATATGTGATTATGGCTTGGGGTTTACTGATATAAAGCTTAGTAGAATATATATGTACAAGTACTTCTTCGATTGAATGAACTAGATGTGAGAAAGGAAATAATGTATTCCCTTGTAGTAACCAACTCTGTGTTGTATGTACAGTTTATGTCTACATACATTTTCTTTGACATTCACCATTTTATCACTGAAAGACAGTACTATGTATCAAGATGTGTCATTTTTGTCTAAATTATTTTATCACCTGGAGCATTGTAAACTTAAGTAAAATGTGTTATAAAGAGTGCATAGCCCAGAATTTATTGATGGCAGTACTGAAGATTAGTTAGGTTCATGCTATTCTGTCATGCTGCAAGTCAACAAGAGAACATAAAGTTGTATATACACAATGGGGATGATTTACTACCCTACAATTACAAGTTCTAGCTTATGTTTTAGGACAGGGATGCCCAACCTGCGGCCCTCCAGCTGTTGCAAAACTACAACTCCCAGCATGCCTGGACAGCCTACAGCAGGGAATGGTGGGAGTTGTAGTTTTACAACAGCTGGAAGGCCGCAGTTTCAGCATCCCTGTTTTAGACCTTTTCACTTCTCGCTAGACTAGGAGAAGTTGCGTAGAGGAAAAGGTGCTTGGTTTACAATGTGACCACATCTGCCAATATGGTGCCAGAATTTTGATTCCAGATAAGCTAGGTGATGTAAAGCTAGACAAATGTAACTTCTAGCATCAAATTTATCAGCCAGCATGAATCATTGTAATAAATTTAGTATATTTCTAGACTAAGTTTGCCCTGTTTATATATAGTGAATATTTTCCAGTTTTTTTCCCCCTGAAATCAAGCCTCCACTTTAACAAAAATTGCAAAAGACTGTGTGAACAGAGTTTTAAAGAGGACCTGATACTACTCCTGACTTGTCTGTTTTAGTAACTACTTATATTCTCTATAACATATCAATTCTGGAGCATCTTTTCTGAGAATACTTCATTGTGCTGTTCCTCGTTAGGGTACGGCCACACAGCACAGCCACGAAATACACGGCCAACTAGGCCACAACTGCCTTTTATTTAACAAAAGATGACGGCACTCTATTGCTGGTCTTCATTGTTAATGGCCATGCGGCACCTTCAATACCGTGTGGCAATTAACAATGAAGACTGAAAATACAGTGTGGTCATCTTTTGTTAAATAAAAGGCAGCTGTGGCCTAATTAGCTGAGCAGTGCTTGACGGTCACGTTTGTCACAACCGTGCCATGTGGCCGTATCCTTATTCCTCCTACAAGTATGAATAAATTACCAGCAGGGTGTTACGAGTTGGGAGTGTTCCCCTATCAGCCCTGATTAGAGTATTAGACTGTTATGTTGCTCCAAAATTGTTACTTCTTGGGGACTGCAAGTATTTACTAAGACAGACATGTCCATAGCATTGTTAAAGGGCTTCTGTCACCCCACTAAACTCATTTTTTTTTGTGTGCTTATAATGCCTATCCTGCCATATTGCCATACATTATGTTATTAATAATTTTCGTTCAGTAGATTTAGCAAAAAACTTACTTTTATGATATGCTAATTACCTTTCTACCAGCAAGTAGGGAGTCTACTTGCTGGTAGCAGCCGCAGAAAACCGCCCCCTCCTCCTGTTGACAGGGCCAGCCGCGATCTCCTCCTCCGACTGGCCCTGTCAGCATTTCAAAAATCGCGCGCCTGTGTTGATTCGGCGCAGGCGCTCTGAGATAAGGAGGCTCGCCTCCTCAGCACTCCCTCAGTGCGCCTGCGCCGATGACGTCTTCTCCTTCGTGACATCATCGGCGCAGGCGCACTGAGGGAGTGCTGAGGAGGCGAGCCTCCTTATCTCAGAGCGCCTGCGCCAAATCAACACAGGCGCGCGATTTTTGAAATGCTGACAGGGCCAGTCGGAGGAGATCGCGGCTGGCCCTGTCAATCAACAGAAAGAGGGGGCGGTTTTCTGCGGCTGCTACCAGCAAGTAGACGCCCTACTTGCTGGTAGAAAGGTAATTAGCATATCATAAAAGTAAGTTTTTTGCTAAATCTACTGAACGAAAATTATTAACATAATGTATGGCAATATGGCAGGATAGGGATTATGAGTTTAGTGGGGTGACAGAAGCCCTTTGAATCTTTATTTTTTTTTTTTTTTTGGGGTGAACCTTTTTTAAAAATAAATAAATAAATAAATAAATTAGGGCATTTTACAAGGAGTTGTGAAGCACAGTCAACCCATGATATCTTGTTTGATACAGGGACGTACAGGCAAATAATCTTTGTAGTAAAAGTGTATATATATATATATATATATATATATATATATATATATATATATATACACATACACACACATACATACACACACATATATACACCACTGTATATAGGGTATTTTTAAGGTTGAGAATCCAAAAGGTAATTTATTTGTAACAGAGGGAGTATCTATATGATGGAGACAGAAAGAATATAACAGTGATCCCTCAAGATACAATGGCCTCAGGATACAATATTTGTAAGATACAATGGGTCAGAAAAGACCTTTGTAAGTTGAAACCAGCCTCAACATACAATGCGTCAGACTCAGATCCAACCAATCAAGTCCACTTCTCTGGTAAAATAGCTGGACTAGTTGCTAGTTAGCAGTTGTTCCTGACTGTTTTTGTTTTATGTCTTAGGCTACTTTCACACTCGTGTTTGGTGCGGATCCGTCATGGATCTGCACAAACACATCCATTCAGATAATACAACTGCATGCGTCCGTTCAGAACGGATCCGTTTGTATTATCTTTAACATAGCCATCCGTGTTCTATTGTGCCATATTGTGTCAGTGAAAACAGATCCGTCGCCATTGACTTACATTCTGTGTCAGGATGGATCAGTTTGGCTCCGTTTTGTCAGCCGGACACAAAACGCTGCAAGCGGAATGGAGGCGGAACAGAGCCAAACTGATGCATTCTGAGCCGATCCTTTTCCATTCAGAATGCATTAAGGGCAGAACTGATCCGTTTTGGACCGCTTGTGAGATCCCTGAACGGATTTCACAAACGGAAACCAAAACGCCAGTGTGAAAGTAGTCTTAGTTATCTGCGTATTTTTCTTAAATTTTCATTTTCTCTCATCTTGGATGACATTTTGGGGCTTTGGAACCAATTACTTGACTTACAATTGTCCTAGAACCAATTAATATTGTAACTTGAGGGACCACTGTACTTGTACTAGATCATGTGCTTTAAAGGCTGGACAACATTGGGGGTAATTTTCTTTCAATGCATTTTACTCATTTTGAGCTAAAAACATTTGAAACTGGTATTTTCAATGATTTTTCCTTTACAGCTTTTATGTTCCCTACATCTATAGACTTGCTCTCTGTCTCTGACAGCTGGATCTGCCCTTTTCTCTGAACTGCTGACAGCTCATAAACACTCATTTAATCCATATTCTTATGAGCTGTCAGGAGTTCAGAAAAAAGAGCTACAGATCCAACAGCAAGATCAGCTCACTGATGGATTCAGTGTGCAATAGTCGATGTGTAGATGTAATGAAAGTTGTAGAGGAAAAACAGTTAAAAAAAAAAAAAAAAAAGAAGAAGATCAACTGATCAACTGGAAAAAAAGATTTTTTTTTTTAAGCCCAAAAAGTAAAATACAAAAAAAAAAAAAAAAACTCAAAAGTGTCTATAGCCTTACATTAATGTTATCAGCAGCAATACATTGTCAGTGTTGCCATTGCATTGTCTTATTTGTAAACTTATCACATCAAACTATTAATTCAGAATTTTGCTCTTCAATATTTGATAATCATCACCATGATGATATTTATGTCATCCATTAATCAGGAGGTGTTTGTCATTGCTCAGCTATAAACTAATGTCTGTGGCCAGTTTTCCTACTATTAGTATAGGATAATGCTCTACTGGTCTGATTTTTGTAACATTCACAACAGTAGTTACAGAAACATTCCAACTCTTGATGTGCAGAGGTGGAGTGTGGCCCTGGTACCCTCTCTTTGTATCTAGGTCTCATGCAGCACCCCTCGTGCACCAGGCCTAACAGTGCGTAAGGAGCACCCTGAGGAAGTCCTTCACACACTACATAAATCATAAGCACTATGCCAGATTGTCCATTACCAGATATACATTCAGCATAAGTAATTATTCCCAAACTATCCAAATATGGCACACAGTTTAGTTTTTGCCAATAGCACAAATCATTTTTGGATCTGCTATAGGTGGAAGCAGGAGTGACCTTTGGCTTACATCAATGGATAGGACCGTACAAGAAATGAGACAATGAGCAGCCTCAGTGCCAACATCCCTCTGGCAACAAGGGAACCTATGATGATGCCAGAGTGAACAATCAGATTTGGATTTGTTCCAGATTTGACGTGTAGATAAAGATTCAGTATCTAATAGCTGAAGTTCCCTTGTACCCCTCCACATGGAGCAGCTACTAAATATCCTTATGTCCTGGAGATCTTGTTCATTGGCTATGGCAGATATTTGGCAGCTGGAAATGTAAAATATACTTGATCTCAAATTTAAAGGCATATTACTGTTAAACCATATATATCCCAAGGTATCATCTTTTCATGTGTATTAAAAGGGTTTAAAAAAAATGTCCTAGTTATACTTTCAGCTACTGGAGTAAATGAAGTATAGATTTTGATTAAAAGATAAACTTGTATAAATCCAGAGTAGATATATTCATTAGTTCCTGAATATAAAAGGGAGGCTATCCATTGGTAACATGACTAAAGTTCAGCACAATGCACAGTATGTAGCTTTATGGTTGTAAATGCAACTACCGACAGTTGTGTTCAAAATAATAGCAGTCAGACATTACTAACCTATTTACTAGCAGGTGTAGTAGAGTAATAGAAATCCAACAGACCCAATAGTCATGACATGCATGCTGCCGATTCTGTGTAATTGAATCACTAATTGAAAGGGGCATGTTCAAAATCATAGCAGTGTGGAGTTTAATGAGTGAGGTAATTCATTCTTTGAAAACCAGGTGGCAATTATTGCCCTTATTTAAGGAAGGAAGGCAGCAAATGTTGTACATGCTGGCTACAGTGCATTTCTCTCTGAAATTCTGAGGGAAATGGGTCGTTCCAGACATTGTTCAGAAGAACAGCGTACCTTGATTAAAAAGTTAATTGGAGAGGGGAAAACATATAAAGAAGTGCAGAAAATGATAGGCTGCTCAGCTAAAATGATCGCAAATGCTGGACTGATGAAAGTAAGATTGTTCTTTTTGGGTCTAGTGGCCGGAGACAGATTGTCAGATGACCCCCAAACACTGAATTCAAGCCACAGTACACTGTGAAGACAGTGAAGCATGGTGGCACAAGCATCATGATATGGGGATGTTTCTCATACTAAAGTGTTGGGTCTATTTATCGCATACCAGGGATCATGGATCAGTTTGAATACATCAGAATACTTGAAGAAATGCCCTTGAAATGGGTGTTCCAACAAGACAACGACCCCAAACACACCAGTAAATGTGCAACATCTTGGTTCTAGACCAACAAGATTGACGTTATGGAGTGGTCAGCCCAATCTCCTGATCTTAATCCAATAGAAAAACTTGTGGGGTGACATTAAAAAATGCAGTTTCTGAGGCAAAACCAAGAAATAGAGAAGAACTGTGGAATGTAGTCCAATCATCCTGGGCTGGAATACCTGTTCACAGGTGCCAGAAGTTGGTTGACTCCATGCAACACAGATGTCCAGTAGTTCTCAGAAACAGTGGTTGTACAACTAAATATTAGTTAAAGAGGACCTTTCACCAGAATAAAGTATCTAAACTGACTATATAGACGTGTAGAGCGGCACCCAGGGATCTCCCTGCACTTACTGTTATCCCCGGGCGCCGCTGCGTTCTCCGGTTATAGCCTCCGGTATGTTCATAGTTAGGCTCCACCCAGGGGAACCTGCCGGCGTCTCTTTCTCCTATGCTGTAGCGCTGGCCAATCGCAGCGCTACAGCATAGGAGAAAGAGACGCCGGCAGGTTCCCCTGGGTGGAGCCTAACTATGAACATACCGGAGGCTATAACCGGAGAACGCAGCGGCGCCCGGGGATAACAGTAAGTGCAGGGAGATCCCTGGGTGCCGCTCTACACGTCTATATAGTCAGTTTAGATACTTTATTCTTGTGAAAGGTCTTCAAGTTATTCAAAGGAAAGCAAAATCTTCAAACATTTTTCAGTTTATATACTGAATGTTTGAGTTTGTAAAGAAGAATACAAACACTGCTATTCTTTTTGAACAGTCTAATATTCACTTTTCTGCAATTTTTTTTTAGAGAAACAACACAAATTTGATATTTTTCTTCATGTTTTGATTTGGAATAGAATGTGTAGTGTTCCCAATGCATTTGTGTGTATGGAAATAAAAGCTATTAGAAGGATTTTGAGCTTTATTCACTTTTTTAAACACTGCTATTATTTTCAACACAACTGTATATCCTCCATTATCAATCTAGGCACATACAATCCCATGAAGGCACTTATTAAATCATACGTAAACATCTTTTGAGCGGCTCTGTAGGTATAGATCCTTGAAAAAGGGATCTCATTTCTTCATCTACTCCATGGTGAATTCTACTCTCTACCTGACAAATTGCCTTTATGTATGGCTGGGAACTTTATTTAGGGGAAATCCCTTACCTTGGAACGCTGGCATGACGGTTGCGGACATGTTGTACGGTGACTAGCAAAGGAAGTTGGCAGATAACGCTGATGGAGACATCAGTGAAAGTACTTTATAGAGTCTATATGGTACCTTCTAGGTTACGGTTTATCTACCCAACAGTCTTCCCTCTATGTTTTAGAGGAGGCCAAAAGACTAGTAACACTCTCTACATATGGGCGGACCTGCCCTATAGGTTGGCAATTTGGGGCTAACATCCAGAAGGGAGTATTTGAAGCATTTACTAAACGCAGAGTTATAAGCTTTTACAATATATACTAATGGCCGCAAGGATACACATCACAATAGCTGAATGGCTGGCTACTGCTGGCCAAACAGTGTGGGACACTGTGCTTTCCTAGTGCGGTCACTCTTGACCAACTGGACATTGATGGCATATCCTAGCACTATACCATCAATATCATGTCATTTTTTGTGTAGTAGCCTTTGCTCCTTTTTTTTTTATCCCAGGAGTTCAATAGTCAGACTATCGTGCTACTTCCAATCTGGAATGCAGTCACTTACATGTCCAGTACAGTACACAGATTTTGCCACGTCAGGCTTCCACTGATATCTGACCTAATCACCTGTCTGTATCCCAAAAGTACAATTAAACACAAACAAAAATTCCTAAAGCACATATTAACGCGTGACCTTTCTAAGAAGGGCTTGTTTAAATACGTAAAGACGGTGTTTGTCCTGTACCTGTATGGACTAAGAAAGGATGAAAGCATAGCTCTTAGAAGGTAACCATCCTCATGCTGTAATTTTCCAACGTGTGCTACATAAACACAGACTATCACCCATGTGCCAGTGGATGTACCTTGGAACGACAATGCATTAGAATGATAGCAAAAAGTAGATTGGAGCCAGAAAAGACATGCTGCAACACAGCAGTTTGTAACATCTCCTGAGACATGTGCGATCCTGTCACCGAATGTTCCACAGTTACAGAAACAGAATGTGCTCCTTCCCAATTATTTCAGCACACGCACCAGATACCACCAGCAGCAGGCTTTTACCTGCAGAATCACTCAACCCTCGTGTGCGCATTATTATCAAATCTACAAATTAATGTCTTCATTAACTGCTGCGTTAAAGAAAATGTGTTTGCTATATTATACAGCTTTTCTATACAAGTGGTATATAATATACAGCAGTGGTCTGCAACGCAGCCAGATATATGGGCCACACATCGAATTCCAGTTGACGGGCGGCTCGCATTCCAAATATAATACAATACACACGCGTGTCACACAGATTGTCCGTGAGCTTCACGCAAAGAGCTCCCCTAGTGGTCGGCATAGTGGGATGCGAGGGGTATAATGATTTTATTTTGTTGAATTCAAATCAGTTTTCCAAATTCATACAGAGCTTAGATCAGCCCTCAAATTCATACACAGCCCAGATTAAACACCAAATCAGCCGCCAAATTCATACAGACCCCTGATTAAACCCTAAATTAGCTTTCAAATTCATTACAGACCCCAAATTTACACAAACCTCCAGATCAGCCCCCAAAGTCATACAGACCCCTGATTAAACCCTAAATTAGTCTTCAAATTCATTACAGACCCCAGATCAGCCCCCAAATTTACACAAACCTCCAGATCAGCCCCCAAAGTCATACAGAACCCAGATCAGCCCCCAAAGTCATACAGACCCCTGATTAAACCCTAAATTAGCCTTCAAATTCATTACAGACACCAGATCAGCCCCCAAATTTACACAAATCTTCAGATCAGACCCCAAAATCATACAGAACCAAGATCAGCCCCCAAATTTATACAGACTACAGATTAAAGGGTTTCTACCACCAGAAATACTGTTATGTATCTGACTGACATTAGTGATGCGCTAATGTCAGCAGTACATAACAGTGTGTTTCTAACATTAGTCCCTGCAGCCGTTTTTGTAAAAAAAGCACTTTTTTTATATGCTAATGAGCCTCTAGGTGCAATGTGGGCGTAAAATCAGCACCTAGAGGCTCCGTCCACTCACCCATTATCCAGCATAGGTCCCCTGTTCTGGCCGCCCCGCTCCTCTTGATTGATGCCACGGTCCACCGCATCATTGACAAAATCCCGCGCCTGCGCCGTTCACTTCTGTCTTCGGCGCAGTGAGTGAAGGCCACTCTCCTGATGCCAGCTTCCTCACTGTGACGTAGTCGGCGCAGGCGCAGTGAGGAATCCGGCACCAGAAGCGCATCATTCACTCACTGCGCCGAAGACAGAAGTGAACGGCGCAGGCGCGGGATTTCGTCAATGATGCGGTGGACCGTGGCGGGCAGAACAGGGGACCTGGGCGGGATAATGGGTGAGTGGACAGAGCCACTAGGTGCTGATTTTACGCCCACATAGCACCTAGAGGCTCATTAGCATATATAAAAAGTGCTTTTTTTTACAAAAACGGCTGCAGGGACTAATGTTAGAAACACACTGTTATGTAGTGCTGACATTAGCGCATCACTAATGTCAGTCAGCTACATAACAGTATTTCTGGTGGTAGAAACCCTTTAAACCTCAAATCTGCCCCCAAATCAGACTGATGCCGCCCCTTATGACCACCACCAAACCCTTCCGTCCACTAAGTGCAGACGTCCTCTCCTCCTTCGGGCGCTGCCATCACTTTATCCTGGCACCAGCGGTGCACCGTGACGTGATGTCGCACAGTGTGAGGTGATTGTGCGAGCCTACGTACACTAAGTCCTGAACCTGTACACTTTCAGGACATACACACCCTGAGTGGTGGTAGCATAATTATATGAAATTAGAAGACGCAATATGTTTATTAAAGCCAGCTAAAAGAAGGGTGTTGACATTTTGTAACGCAGTTTTTTTTCCCCATTTTGAGGCAATATCACATAATAAGACAGGAAACCACTAGTCTAAGGTTTCCGGCAGGAATGGTACTGAACGCCGACACGTTTGGTACAGTTATAATATATATGAGCACTCAATGCAGGAAGCATTACTTGGAGTGTCCGAAATGAATAATGGTCATGACTGTGCTATATTCATGTATAAGATTGTCCTTTTCAGCGTTACACTCTCGCAGTGTAAAACTCCCACTAACTACCCGATCACAACCAATCTCCCCATTGCCAAAAAAGCCAAACAAAGGCACATTGGGGAAGTGTTTCCGAAAAGAGTCAGCCTCAACATTCTTCTTCTTGTAGTGCTGCTCTCCTCGGCCAACGCAGGCAAACATGAGCCCCACGCTATTCTCCTCTGGGATGTTTGCTGCTTTTAGGCGCTGCATGGCAGAGTCTGTAGTCTTTTCATCACAAACATCCTCGTCTAGAAGAATGGTGGCTCCCTGGATCTGTGGTCCACTCAGTGCCAGTCCAACAACACCAATGCAATCTCTGCGCCGTGTCTTTCTGCAAGGTAAAAACAGCAGATCAAATGCCACATAATGAGTCTTTTCGCAAGAAATTACTGAGAAATGGAACTGACTGCAAAGAAAAACAGTGTAAAAGAGGACTTATGTGATCTGAATACATCAACTCCACACGTCACTGCTAGTTTGCCTCAATGTATCAGTCTGAAGTCCAGGTTGTTCATCTTACAGAGACGGGGAACATTTTTGTAATATACTTTATTTAGGGAAAACGTTTATTTGTGGTAGAAAACTGGGGCTGAAATGTCCCTTAGCAGCGCTCTCTCTTCGATCAGCATGGGAGAGACGGGCTGTGCGGGCGCTGCGGACCTCTGCCTGCCCTGCTCCATCACTACCTGCTGGGCACAGGAGCCTTATGTGTTTATAAAGTAAATATACATATAGATAGTGTAGAGTTCATATTTTATAAAAAGGGAGAATGTATATTTACTTTATAAACACATAAGGCTCCTGTGCCCACCAGGCTGTGATGGAGCAGGGCAGGCAGAGGTCCGCAGCTCCCGCGCAGCCCGTCTCTCCCATGCTTATAGAAGAGAGAGCGCTGCTAGGGGACATTTCAGCCCCAGTTTTCTACCACAGATAAACGTTTTCCCTAAATAAAAGTAAAAATGTTCCCTGTCACTGTCCCTGAGACTGGGCCCTGTTCTCAGGTCCCAGAGTGCAATCAGTACATATCACACATTTATGGCATATCCTGCACATATGTCAGAAATATTCCATCAGACTTTTTTATTCACATTTTGGGGAAAGGGGAAGATTTTAAATTTTTATATATTTTTTTAATTATTTATAAAAACTTTATAATTTTTTTTACACTTTTTTTTATAGTTCCCATAGGGGACTATAACGAGCAATCATTAAATTGCTATTGTCTTAGACTAGTCTATGAGAAATAGTAGTAGTTTTCTATGGGGCTCTGCTACAGACAGGGGCTCCATAGGAAACACTATGCAGCAGCCTCCTGTCATTCTCTATGACTTATTATCTAGGGCTCATTTTTTTTGCAGGATGAGTTGCCATAGTTATTAGTTCTATTTTGCAGTACATACGACTTTTTGATGATGTTATATTTCGCCTTTGGGAAGCAGGATAAAGAAAAGGCAGCAACTCCTCCATTGCTTTTTTGGTTTCACCCCTACACAGTGTGGGAAAAATGATGTTACCTTTATTCTGCTGGTCAGTACTATTATAGAGATACCAATTTTATATCGTTTTTAATTATATTTTACCACAAAGAATTTTTGAAAAAATAAATCATGTTTTTGTGTCGCCATTTTCTAAAAGCCATATTTTAAAAATAAAAATAAAAAAGTGAGGTGGCATCTTCATTGGTTGCTCGATATTATGCTTTTTGTAAGGTGAGGTGACCAAAACATAACTGTACTGGCATAATTTTTATTTATTATTTTTTTACGGCGTCCACCTGACAGGGTCAATCATAAGATGTTTTTATAAAGCAGTTCGTTATGCAGGCAGCGTTACCCAATATGTATTTTTTTAGTTTTTATTTTACACAATAAAATAATTTTTGAAAGAAAAATCCTGTTTTTGTGTCGCCATTCTCTGAGAGCCATATTCTTTTTTATTTTTCTGCTGATGGTCTTGTGTTTTTTGCATGATGAGTTGACTTTTTATTGGTACCATAGTACTTTCTGATAGTTTGCTATTACACATTTTGTGAGGCAAGGTGACCAAAAAATTGCTGTTTTGACACGTTTTTATTTTCTACGACATTCATCTGATCGGTAAGATCATTTTGATAGAACAGGTCGTTATGGTCATTATTTTTATTGTACATGATGAGGGGAAAGGCTGCTTTTATTTTTAGATTTTTCACTTTTCTTGACTTTAGTCCCACTATCAGACTTGAACTTTTCTCTCCATCGGCTCACATAACGAGGGGCCGATGGACAAACAAAGGGAGCTCCCTCTTTCGAAAAACCCCTTAGATGCGGTGGTCAGCATTGACTGCGGCATCTGAGACGTTAATCCACTGGCATCAATGGCGGCGGATACAGCAGGGGCCGGGCCTCTAAGACTCACTCCCGGCGTATGCCAGGAAGGTGTTAATAATAATGCACACGACCGTATCCATTTTGTAGTCCGCAAAAATCGGATCCGCAAAAAATACGGATGATGTCCGTGTGCATTCCGTATTTTGCGGAACGGAAAAGCTGGCCCATAATAGAACAGTACTATCCTTGTCTGTAATGCGGACAACAATAGGACATGTTCTATTTTTTTGCGGAACGGAAATGCGGACATACGGAAACTGAATGCACACTAAGTAACTTCCTTTATTTTATTTTTTTTTTTGCGGACCCATTGAAATGAATGGTTCTGCATATGGTCCACAAAAAAAAACAACTGACCGAACAAGGAAAGAAAATACGTCCGTGTGCAAGAGCCCTAAAGGTGTAACTCAGGATCAGTACAAAATAAGAAATACACTGCAAGTTACCCAAAGCCTTATATATTATAGATTTACTCAGTGTAAACTGAGGTGAAGGTGAAGCTCTAAGGCTACTTTCACACTAGCGTTTTGCTGGATCCGGCAGGGCTCAGCAAAAACACTTCCATTACTGATAATACAACCGTCTGCATCCGTTATGAACGGATCCGCTTGTATTATCTTTAACATACCCAAGACGGATCAGTCATGAACTCCGTTTTCTATTGTGTCAGGTCGTGTCAGAGTTAACCCCTTAGGGACACATGACGTACCGGTACGGCATGTTGCCCGAGTCCTTAAGGACCCATGACGTACCGGTACTTCATGGGTTTAAACCGCGATTGCGGCGCGGTGGGGGTTAATCGGAACAGGATGCCCGCTGAAATCATTCAGCAGGCATCCTGTCAACGCCGGGGGGTGTCATGTGACCTCCCCGTATCGGCGATCGCCGCAAACCGCAGGTCAATTCAGACCTGCAGTTTGCAGCTTTACCTGCGGTTGCGGCGGCTGTGCAGCGGTGCCATCGGGTGGGGGGGGGGGGACCCGATGGCATGGAAGGCAGCGCGCTGCCTTCCGGTGAAGAGCCTGTGAGATCCAGCCCCCTGGATCTCACAGGCCCCGGAAGCTGTATGAGTAATACACACAGTATTACTCATACAGCCAATGCATTCCAATACAGAAGCATTGGAATGCATTGTAAAGGAATATACCCCCCAAAGTTCAAGTCCCAAAGTGGGACAAAAAATAAAGTGAAAAAAAAAAAAAAAAAAAAAGTTTAAAAATTAAGCCCCCCCCCCAAAAAAAAATTAAAAGTTTCAAGTAAAAATAAACAAAAACGTCATTTTCCCCAAATAAAGTTAAAAAAAAATTGGTAAAAAAAAAAAAAAAGTATACTTATTAGGTATCGCCGCGTCCATATCGACCGGCTCTATAAACATATAACATGACCTAAACCCGTAAAAAATAAAAAATAAAAACTGTGCTAAATAAACCATTTTTTTGTCACCTTACATCACAAAAAGTACAACAGCAAGCGATCAAAAAGGCGTTTGCCCACCAAAATAGTACCAATCTAACCGTAACCTCATCCCACAAAAAATGAGCCCCTACCTAAGATAATCGCCCAAAAACTGAAAAAACTGGCTCAGAATATGGAGACACTAAAACATGATGATTTTTATTTTTTTTAAATGCTGTTATTGTGTAAAACTTACATAAATAAAATAAAAAGTATACATATTAGGTATCGCCGCGTCGGTATCGACCGGCTCTATAAAAATATCACACTTTATATTTGATGATATCATCTGTACCCCTACCAATAGTGGGTGTCCTTTTAATATATATCTTACAGGACAGCTTCTCTTTATTTGGATGTATTTATATTTGGGTCACTTCTGTTTTTATATACATTTTTTGTACTCTACCAACTCTCCCAGGATTGTGCTGCACTTTGTGCATTTGTCGGTCATCTTTTCGTATTCTTTTAAATCATGTAATTAATAGAACAATATTTTTATAGCTTATTAGCTCTCAGTGTCCTTTTGTCGGTTCTCTATGTATTATAGAAGTAGAGAAATTGAAACTTGGAAATTAGCAATTTCTTTTTAATTTTTTGGTAAATTTGGTATTTTTCTATAAATAAAAATGAATTTTTTTGACTTCATTTAACCAGTGTCATGAAGTACAATATGTGACGAAAAAACAATCTCAGAATGGCCTGGATAAGTCAAAACGTTTTAAAGTTATCAGCACTTAAAGTGACACTGGTCGGGGGCGTGACCAACTTCCGGTATGAGCGCACGCTTCTGAGCGCCGCTCCGAGTCCCGAACGAAATCCTCCTTAATCCCGACTACTAATTAGCCGCAAACATAGAGTGTCAGGTCCAGAAACTGAGGGGGACCACTCGGAGGAACAAAATGAGCCCAAGCAAGGCACAAGCGGCAGCGGAGCGGCTCAAGGAGTTTGCAAGAGCCGAGAACCAACATGGTGCCGCGTCTCCATCTAATTTGCGCGCTCATGTGACTCGCGGCAACCCGACCCTGCAGCAAGATCCTCAAAGCGAGGAAGAACCAGAACTCTCACCTAAAGCAGCCCATGAGCAGCTGATGACTGCAATTTCTATGTGCCAAACCTCCCTCACAAGCAAAATTGAGGAGGTGAAAGTAGATGTTGGGCTCCTCAGGCATGATGTGCAGCAGCTGAGGGAAAGGGCGAGAGAGACAGAGCACAGGGTGTCGGAGCTGGAAGATATCACCAGACCTATGCAGACTAAACTCTCGGATCTGGAGCAGAAAGTTCAGTTGTGGCAGCAAAAATGTGATTTGGAGAACAGATCGAGACGCAATAACATCTGAATCTTGGGCCTTCCGGAAAAGGCTGAAGGAATGGATCCAGCGTCCTTCATAGAAAATTGGTTCAAGACCACATTCTCAGGTGCCGCGTTCTCAGCGACATACGCAGTAGAAAGGGCTCACAGAGTCCCGGCAAGACCTCCCCCACCGGGGGCTCCCTCCAGACCCCTGCTAGCCAGACTCCTAAACTGGAAGGACAGGGATCTGCTGCTTAATTTGGCAAGAACCGCGCAGAATTTATCTTATAATAACTCCAGGATTTCACTATTCCCTGATTTTTCGGCGGAGTTGCAGAAAAAGAGATCTACCTTCGTGGCTGTAAAGAGGAAGCTACGTGAGCTGAATGTCCAATACTCCATGTCGTATCCTGCACGGCTCCAGATTGTAGATGGCGGGAAATCCTTATTCTTCACAGATCCAAGGGAAGCCGATATATGGGCAACCAGCAGACCGAGACACTGACCTGTGCAGTTTCGGGATCTATACTACACTTACCTAATCCACGTCGACCTGTGAAGGACGCTGATTTGCTTAAAGCTGGACTCCGCTCACAGAATTATGCCCTTGGTATCGTATGAATATCATGGTTCCTTATTAGGGATATGCGGAGTGTTTAGTTATCTGCAATGTTTAATTCCTGCACTTGTATTAGTTGATATTTGGCTGTTTAGTGGTACATGACCACGGGACTCACCCGGCGAATACCTGTACTGGGTTAACATCTATGTACACCGTGCAGGTGCCCGTATATATGGTCATGAACGAAGCGGGCTTTGAACCTGCTCATTACCTAATGTTTTTGACATTAAGAGGTTTTTTTTTATTATTATTTTTATATGTTTGTTATGGTGGTTCTTACACATTTCCTGGGAAAGTATGACGCAGTTATGTAGGGTGGGTGGCAGAGAAGAGAGATCCGAGAACCTATTCAAGGGGACACTATTTATGCAATTCATGGAATTTAGGATAGCATGGCGGGACTAACACTCATGTCATGGAATGTGAGAGGTTTGGGCGGACCTAGGAAGAGGATAGCGGTGTTTTCGCATGTGCGTCTGCTTGCTCCACATATCCTGGGGTTGCAAGAGACCCACTTGACATTAGAAACGGGTAACAGGATAAAGAAGCCGTGGGTACAGTGGAGCGCCAATGCATATGGGAACTCGTACTCAAGAGGGGTAGCGGTTTTAATACATAGCAGCCTGAGATGGGAACTGCAGAGGTTTGTTGTGGATCCGGATGGACGGTACATATTTGTGTATGCATATGTCAACTGTACTCCATATGTCCTCATTAACGTATATAATCCTCCGCCGGCCAGCACATCTGTCCTACAGGCCGTGGTGAGCTTTGTAGTACAATATCCGAATGTCAGATTCATATGTATGGGGGACTTTAATATGCTAATGAACTCGGAATTAGACCGATTTCGGAGCCCAGCAAGAGATGAGGTGACAATTAGCTCAACTTCAGCACTTCTGAAAGTGGCCACTGAGATGGGATGGCTCGACTTATGGCGGGAAAGACATCCCCTAGCGGTGCAGTACTCTTGCTTCACCCCTTCTAGAGGTGCCTTATCCAGGATAGATTACATCATGGGTAACGCACTGACCCTTACTGAACTGGAGAGTATTGAGTACTGCCCGCAGGGGCCCTCTGACCATGCTCCGCTGTTAGCAAAGTTCTTACTGTCGGATGGCCGGGAGAGAGGGAACAAGATGCGTATACATCCCTTTTGGCTACCCCTAATAGGATCTAATGATCGAATCCCGGATCAACTCCATATGTTTTTTGAGGAGCAGGGAGACACAACAGACGAGCTACTGATCTGGGAAACGTTAAAAGCTTACTTAAGGGGGTGCATTAAATCATCCATAGCATTTATTAAAAAGAGAGTCCCACCGTAGGGAAGTAGAGCTTCAAGAGACTTGCAAGGTAGCCGAGACTGCTTTTACTAGAAACCCTTCTGAGATTAACAGGCTAGACTGGCTCCTTAAGGGGAGACAATACATGCAACACCTGCAGGAGAAGAGTGATCGAAAACTTTTTTTTCTTAAACAACAGTCTTTTGAGCAGGGGGGTCAGGCAGGTAAGCTACTGGCCCATATTGCCCGAAATAATTCCTCAGCCCCGCCAGTCCTTCGCATCAAAGGGTCGGATGGAGAGATAAAAGAAAAGTCGCCGGACATTATCGCTAGATTCCAGGAATTCTATCAAGAATTGTATAGTTCAGTGATACATTACTCACCCCAGGAGCTTGCAGTATACTTACAGGAGGTGACACATCCCCAATTGAGTGCTGAGGATAGGGAAATGCTAGAGAGGGATTTTACTCTAGAAGAAATACAAGACGCCATGCGAGGTCTGACAACTGGTAAGGCACCCGGCCCGGATGGCATCCCGATTGAGGTGTACAATAGATATGGTGACATTTTGGCCCCCAGAATGAAAAACATGCTGCAGGCGGCTAAGACTCAACAGAAACTCCCAGGCTCATTTTATGATGCCACCATAGTGGTCATTTTGAAACCAGATAAAGACCCTTTGGAATGTGGTTCGTACAGACCTATATCCTTGCTAAACCTAGATAACTAATTGCCAATAGATTGAATAGGGTCGTTGCATCTATTGTACACCAGGATCAATCTGGATTCATACCTGGGAGATCCACATCCAATAACATCAGGAGGGCGCAAGTTATCACGCAAATTGGTAAAGCCTTAGATAAGCCATGGGTTTTGGCTTCTTTGGATACGGTGGAATGGCCGTATTTACTGGAGGCACTAAAATGTTTTGGTTTTGACCCGGTATTTGCCCAGTGGGTACAAATGTTATATAAGCAGCCTAAAGCGAATGTACTGGTGAATGCCTCACACTCAGGTCACTTTGAACTAGGTAGAGGGACAAGGCAAGGATGTCCTCTGTCACCCCTCCTGTTTGCAGTCGCAATAGAGCATTTAGCACTTAGACTGAGACAGGATGGGGTCTACAGTGGTATCTCCTTAGGGGGTAGAGAGGACAGAGTCGGGCTGTACGCTGACGATCTGATCCTTTTTATGGATAGGGCGGAACAGTCATTACCTAGAGCAATTGAGTTGATTGAAATTATTGGCAGTTTCTCTGGATTGCATATTAACTGGTCCAAATCGGCTCTGATGCCTCTTAAGCCTGAGGGATGGCCTACAATATATTGCAATCTCCCAGTGGTAGATCGGTTTAAATACCTAGGTATTATAATAACTAGAGATCCCCCCCCTAGCATATACTTTGAACATAGATCCCTTAATCTCTTTATTCACTAAGAAATTTGCAGCATGGCAATCTCTCCCCATTTCACTGATGGGGCGCCTGAACCTCATAAAGATGGTCCTTCTCCCCAAAGCTTTATATGTATTGGAACATGCTAGCACGACCGTCCCGAGAAGGTTCTTTGATCGCCTTCACTCTATGATGTCCGCCTTCATTTGGGGCGCGGCTAGAAGGAAATTGGCGATCCGTACTTTGCAGAGGCCTAAATTGCAGGGAGGGGCGGCACTTCCAGACCTGTTTTTGTACTTCCTAGCGGGGCAGCTACGTTACCTTGCCTCTTGGATATCCTCACAGCCTCTCCCCAATGCGGAGTTCTATCTACAGGATTTCCTCCAGTTACATTCCCTATGGCCAGTATTGGAAGATATTAGTCTGTTCCACGGAAAAGCCCTTCTACTGCATAGGCTAGCCCATCAGGTTTGGGAGGCAGCTAAGCTAAAATCTTATACCGATATCCCGGACGTAGTGCCCCTATGGGAAAACCCTATGTTTCAGCATTTAAGTAGGCATGATGGCGCTGCGATGTGGAAGGAGCATGGGATACTGACCCTGGGTGACCTATATGAGGGAGGATCCTTGAGATCCTTTTCTCAGATCCAGGAAAAAGCTGGTACTCCAAGACACATGTTCTTCAGGTATTTACAGATTAGACATGCCCTCTCTGCACAGTTTGGTAGAGGTTCTAGAAAGATTTCTAACTATCCATTGATTGGAGTGCTCTCCACACAAGGCCCTAGAGGTCTCATATCTATACACACCTCATAACCACGAAAATGAACATGTCCCCTCTGACCGTAGAAGATAAGTGGAGGATTTGCATCCCATCCCTTTCTGAGAAAGAATGGACCGAGGCGTTAGCAGCTCCTACAAGAGTGTCTCCCTCGGTCAATAAGATGGTACAACTACATATACTTCATAGAAGCTATCTTACTCCTAGTAGGCTGTTTAAAATGGGTAGGACTGAGAACGACAACTGCCTAAGGCTACTTTCACACTTGCGGCAGAGAGATCCGGCAGGCAGTTCCGTCGCCGGAACTGCCTGCCGGATCAGGCAAAATGTATGCTAACTGATGGCATTAGTAAGACTGATCAGGATCCTGATCAGTCTTAAAAATGCCTGATCAGTCGAAAAAATGCATTGAAATGCCGGATCCGTCTTTCCGGTGTCATCCGGCAAAAACGGATCCGGCATTTATTTTTTCACCTTTTTTTCAGTCTGCGCATGCGCATACCGGAACGACGGATCCGGCATTCCGGTATTCTGAATGCCGGATCCGGCACTAATACATTCCTATGGGAAAAAATGCCTGATCCGGCGTTCAGGCAAGTCTTCAGTTTTTTTAGCCGGAGATAAAACCGTAGCATGCTACGGTTTTATCTTTTGCCTGATCAGTCAAAACGACTGAACTGAAGACATACTGATGCAAACTGAACGGATTACTCTCCATTCAGAATGCATGGGGACATACCTGATCAGTTCTTTTCCGGTATAGAGCCCCTGTGACGGAACTCTATGCCGGAAAAGAACAACGCAAGTGTGAAAGTAGCCTTAGATGTCATCAGGCCAGTGCCAACTTCTGGCACATGATGTGGGAATGTAGACTCATACAAAGTTTTTGGAGGGATGTGACGTCCTTATTGTCAGATTTAGTGCCAGGAAATGTTCCCCTTTGTCCTAAGATGTGCTTGTTGGGAATTATAGATTAGGAACAGTGGTCTCACCATCATAGGATATTTTTGGAAGAAACTTTATTCCTGGCTAGGAAGGCTATAGCCCTTAGATGGATGGCTGATAGGATGACTAATGTTAACCACTGGAAACAGGTAGTAAATCAGATTATTCCTCTAGAAAAAAAGTAGTCTACATTCCCAGGGGATGCCCTCAGAAATTTGAGAAAGTGTGGGGGGAGTGGTGTGCGTCCACTAATACGCTAAATTCTCGATGAGATTTCATATTTATATGCAGACTTTGATGGGAAATGTAGAATATTTATGTATTCAATAGTCACCTGGGATAAAATCCCTGATTTGTCAAGCGTGAAACTGTTTAGGAATTGTATTGGTAAACTGTCAGAAACCCTGCTGCGTCCAGAGGAAATTATAATTACATCAAGAATAATGTACCACAAAATGTTTTAAAATGTTTTTTTTTTTTTTTTATGATTGTTTTAAAGGGCTTCTGTCACCCCACTAAAGTGATTTTTTTTTTTTGGGCTAGTTAAATTAGTTATATAGCGATATATGAAAATATAATTGTGTTACTTACATTGATCCAGCAGTTTATTAAAAAAACGAAGTTTTATCATATGCAAATTCGGTCTCTACCAGCAAGTAGGGCGGCTACTTGCTGGTAGCTGCTGCAGAAATCCGCCCCCTCCTCTTGTTGATTGACAGGGCCAGCCGGGATCTCCTCCCCCGGCCAGCCCTGTCGGCATTTCAAAAATTGCGCGCCTGTGTTGATTCGCTCAGGCGCTCTGAGATGGATGAGGAGGCTCGTCTCCTCAGAACTCCCTCAGTGCGCCTGCGCCGATGACGTCACCGAAATAGAAGACGTCATCGGCGCAGGCGCACTGAGGGAGTTCTGAGGAGACGAGCCTCCTCATCCATCTCAGAGCGCCTGAGCGAATCAACACAGGCGCGCGATTTTTGAAATGCCGACAGGGCTGGCCGGAGGAGGAGATCCCGGCTGGCCCTGTCAATCAACAAGAGGAGGGGGCGGATTTCTGCAGCAGCTACCAGCAAGTAGCCGCCCTACTTGCTGGTAGAGACCGAATTTGCATATGATAAAAAACTTCGTTTTTTTAATAAACTGCTGGATCAATGTAAGTAACACAATTATATTTTCATATATCGCTATATAACTAGCCCAAAAAAAAAAAATCACTTTAGTGGGGTGACAGAAGCCTTTTAAGTCAATCTGTATGTTGATTCTGTACTTTCTTTTATTGGATTTATTGACATGCCAAAAATGTCATGTACATTGATATTGCACCTTTATACTCCAATAAAACGAGTTAAAAAAAAAAAAAAAAAAGTGACACTGGTCAGATTTGCAAAAAATGGCTAAGTCCAGAAGGTGAAATAGAGCAGAGTCCTTAAGGGGTTAAATGGATCCGTCCCCATTGACTTGCCTTGTGGGTCATGACGGATCCATCTTGCTCAGCATCCCCTGACGGAAAGAAAACCACAGCTTGCTGCGGTTTGCTCTCCGGTATGAGAGCGCAACCAAACGGAACGCAACGCATTTTGGAGCATTCCGTTCTGTTCAGTTACTTTTTGTCCCCATTGACAATGAATGGGGACAAAACTGAAGCGTCATGATGGATCTCAATACTGGAAAATTTAAACTCTAGTGGGAAAGTAGCCCAAGATAAATGAAAGTTACACTTACGGTTGGGAGGAGAATGATGCCAGGCATTCCGCTAGCCCGCCAGCAATTATAATACTTTTCTTATTGAGAGGATTAAGGACGCCTTGTAGGAACCATGTTGCTCCATGCTTCCAAGTGTTGTATCCAAAGATCAGAACCACACGCAGATCTGGGTTATTTTTAAGGTCTGCAAATAAAATTACAAAATCAGTTATGTTCAGTTTGCATCTTCTGTCAGAGATCAGTTATTTTTGATGGACTTTTTTTTTTTCTGTTATTCTGATGGATCAGAAGGATGGAAAGCTAAACGGTGAAGTGAAGCCGGCCTTACTCTGATGGACCGTTGCTTGGTACAACCAGTGTGCCATTCTAAGGTAACAGGCAGCTGACACATGTAGAGAACTGTGGTAAGTAATTGCAGTCTATGGTTAAAGTGACCAGACAAAAAAAAAAAAAAAAAAAAAAAAAAAAAAAACTTGTGAAGGCTACTGGCGGTGTCATAGCGAGCTGTATACAAAGCTGTACCTTAAAGGGTTTCTTGTCACCTGAAAAATGGGTATTAGGCTGGCTGACATTAGCGATGTGCTAACGCAGTTAACGCAAGGACTTTATTGAATCACAATACCAGAGAATGAAAAGCTTGCGAAATTTCTATCTGAGGGTTTGGTATGTACCTGGCAAAGCATCACGAGCGCCAGCGTCCCATACTCCGGATAACATGTGCAGGGATCCTGTGCTTGGAGGCTGCGGATGCTGCTCCGATACGGAAGGAATGGCCAGAAATTGTGCTAGGGTTAACGCCTAAACCTGATGCTAGTGTACGGATGTGGAATATGAATTGTGCGAGGTGAGAGGGCCATTGAGATGAGCTAGCAGTGGGCTGTCAGGAGGGGCTTCACGAATAGCGTACATGAGCTGCCTGAGGACTTGTACCGGGCACCAATTATTGCTAGTTTCGAAGAATTTCACCTCGACTGGGGGACCAGACTGGCTTGTCTTAGTGGACAATAACCTGAGCGTATAGTGGTCTTGGCACCACACTAGTTGTTCCTTTAACAGGCCGCCGCTCCCGGCTGAGCGGCAAGTGAATTCACCTGGCCTAAGGAAGCCCAGGTACATGGCCGCTTTGATGACCAAGCTGAAAAAGGGCCCAAAAGGGTCGTCATCAAGGGCTGATGAAATCCTTTGAAACATCCTGCTTTTCTGGACCCCACGCAAGGTGGCCCTAACTGCATGTGCTGAAAAAATGGAGCCCCCTCCCGGGTTATGGAGCATGGCGTGGTGTTGGATGCCCGCAAGGTACAACTTGATGGTGTTGTGTGAGAGATTTAGGTGATGATGACAATGAGCGATGAAAGCCATGATGTACGAGATATCAGCTAGATCGCCCTGTGGGTGGAGCCTGGAAAAATTCTGGTAGGTTCTTAGGCCAGATTGGTAGTTCCTGGCCGTATTTGGGGCAAGGGACTGCAGCGCCAGGCCCTTTGCTGAGGAGACGAGAGCACTCAGACCATGGTCAGGGAACTGAATGCCGGGGTGGGACATCTGAGAGGATCAGCTTCGGGCATGACCTGGAAAAAGAGGGGAAAATTAAAAATCGGGACAATGCGTCCGCCGCGATGTTTTGCTGGCCCGGAACGTGCCTGCAGTGTAAGTGGAAATTGTGAGAAAGGGAAAGCCAGACAAGCCGGCGTAAAAAAGTGACATTATTTTTTGGGACTTAGCCCTACCTTTGGTTATGATGTCCACTAGGGCCTGATTGTCGGTGACGAACATCACCGGCGAGTTGGCCCACTGATGACCCCAGGCCTGTGCGGCTGCGACAATGGGGTACAATTCCAACAGGGAGGAGGTGCTGATGGATTCGGCATCCGCCAGGACGGACGTGGGCCAATGGTCAACCAGCCAATGGCGACCGCATCCGATAAGATAGTAGGGAAGGAGGGCGACCATGGAGGAATGAAGAGGGAGATGCCGTTCCATCGGGAGAGGAACAACTCCCACATGGCCAGGTCTGCCATGGCGTGGCTGTCCAATCGGATGATGCTGTCCTGGTCGGGCGCCGAGGGAAGGAGCTGGAGTAGCCTTAATACGAACGTCCTGCCCTGGGGCATGATCCTAGAGGCGAAATGGAGCCGGCCCAGAAGAGATTGTAACTCGATTCTGGTGAGGCACCCGGAGGAGGCAGCGTGGGCATTGGGATTGGGCTCCTCTTCTGGGAGGCTGGCTTCCATTCTGACGGAATCTAGAACAATGCCCAGGAATCTAACCCTAGTGGCGGGACCTTCAGTCTTGGCCTGGGCGACCGGAACCTCTAGACTGGAGAATATCTCTAGTAGGGTGGCGAGATTGCCTGATCTGTTCTGTGTGCCCTCAATGATCAGAAAATCATCCAGGTAATGGATGACCGTCTGCAGTCCGCTGTGATAGACCAGGATCCAGTGGAGTGCCTTGGCGAACTGGTCGAACAACCAAGGGCTGCTTTTAGAGCCGAAAGTGAGCCTGTTGGCGAAGTAATATCGGCCAGCCCACTTAATGCCATAGTAATGCCACAACTGAGGTTGGATGGGGAGGAGCTTGAATGCATCCGCGGTGTCTGCTTTTGCCAACCAAGCGCCTCTACCATACAACAGAATGGCTCGTATGGCCTCGTCTATGGAGGAATATTTCATGGAGAACTCCTCCGAAAGAATGAGTGAATTAAGGCTAGGAATTGCAGAAGCATGAGGGGCGGACAGGTCGTAGATTAACCTTTTTTTATTAGTGTTTTTCTTAGAGACCAGGCCGATAGGGTTGATGTGCCACGAATGAAAGGGTATGGATGGAAAGGGACCTATAAGAAAACCTTTATCTACTTCAGACTGGATTAACTCCCCCGCTGCTACTGGATCCCTGGTGGCTGACAGAAGATTCCTGCAGTAGTGCGACGAGCCCGGTGTCGAATCCTTCCGAGAAGCCTGCCAACAGGAACGCCACAAAGTTCTCGTTGTGGTGGCCCTGGAGGAGAGCTGCCAGGAGGTCCACGTTAATGTCGGCTAGTCAGGATTGTTTAGCCGCCCTCTTGGGACAGGAGGAACGAGGGTGGGCCCTAAAGCACAAGGAGCATACGTGGAGGGCTCTGCAACTGCAATAGGAGCAACCACCTGTGTTGAAATTATTACAAACTTGGCTCCTACCCAGGTAGACGATGGGGTGACCGAGCTTGTCGGTTGAAGGAGTGGCCTGCTGGTTCCCGGAGGTCCCTGGGAGAGCCCGGTCCTGCGCGGCGTGGGTGGTGTTTGGACACCACTCGGAGGTATGACAAATGGACTGACACACCGCGCAGGTGGGTGCCCTGAGCCCCGCGAAGTGACGGCAGAATAGTTCTGTATCAATACTAGCCCAACTGGTGACATACTGAAATTGAGCCAAAGCTGCTCCCGCTTTTGCCGAGAAAGATCGATGGTAATCGTAGAAGGCTGAACCTCCATACTTGTGCCCCAGGTCAGTGACCAGGTACAAATAGGTGTCCAGTTCTTCCCTTCTCTCAGGTTGTGCGGTGCAGACAATGTCCCTAAAAAGGCTGAACGCCAGGACAAACTTGGGAATGGATAACTTGCGGTTGAGCCGGGAGTGCTTGGCCCTAAGGACCACGGACACATCTCCACAATTGATCACCCTGTTTTCGGGTACATCTTGGGCAGCAATGAGAACTGACGCAAGATTAAAGTCTTTCCCTGCCAGGATGTCTCGTTTGAGATTTTCTGGGATAAAATGCGAGGGGGCCACTTGGGGAATAGGGCTGGGTGTACCTGGCGTCAGACAACTGGAAGTGGAGGGGGTGGCTGGTGGGGCGGGTGCCGGGGGCGCCACGGAGGCCCGTGATTCCAGTTCCGTTATTCTAGCTTGGACGTCAGCCACTGAGTCGACCAGTGTGTTCAAGGTGGACTGTAGCCGAACCAACGAGAGCTGGATGTATGACGTGCGCGGCTGATCCCTGGATGGGTTAGGGCTGGTCATGAGCAGCTTAAACAGTTCTACCTTTCTGGCGGAGGCTGGGTGCGGAATGTCCCTCTTGTTAAGTTGCGCGAGTAATTTTGGAATGGTCGAATTCCTTAGGGATGAAGGACAGGCTTGGCCTGAAACGAACGTTTCAGGGACAGAAAGGCTGTCATCTATATCAGAGGCTCGAGACATGCTTGACCTGTGAAAAAAAGAGAAGCCAGGAGGGGTGATGGAGTAAAGAACCGAGGAGGTGCGAGAAAACGGAGATATGAACGTACCCGAATACAGAACACTGTAACACGGACTAGCAGGAGAAAATCGACCTGCCCGGGTAGATGAAGAATCTGATTAACCGAGAAACATTGACCCGTTGGGATCGCCGAGGATGTCAGTGAGCACTTACCTGGACAGGTCTGACTGGAACCTGGAAATAGGCTAGAAACTGAAAGAAAAAAGGGAAAAAAAGAAAAGAAACAAGCGAAAACATGAGAGTGCTGTATGAGGAATGACCCCAGACCTGTTGAGCCAGGCATACTGGCCAGGATTGGGCGTACCCCTGGAGCCAAATAAACGATCTGAGCGTATCAGATTGGCTATTGACGGAAGAAGGCAACCTGAGCGTACCAGGCGGTCGGAAAGAGAAAGATGACGAGACAGAGGCTGCGCATAGCAGCGGCCTGTGGAGGGCCGGACGACATTACATAACGGACAAAGAGCGTGGAAGAACCTGCGGACCAGGCGGGAAAGTGGCCCCGTGGGCTGTGCTAGACCAGAAAGCACAACTGCCAGCTAGCGGGAAGGTGGGGAAGTGCAAGGAGACCCAAGTACCAATTGAAGGTGAGTAGACAAGGAGGACCTGGGCGTACCAGGAACGGAAACTGTGCCCTGGGCGAACCAGGGTACGACAATGAGACAAAGACAAGACAAGCGACCGTGCCTAGGTGAACAATCCAGGGCTCAAGAAGTGGCTGAGGACACAAGGACAACAGTGACCTGGGCGTACCAGCAGACGACAACAGGCCTGGGCGTGACCAGGAGGAGAGAAAAGACATAGAAAACAAGGCGCCTGGGCGACCCAGACAAGAGAGACGACCTGAGCGTATCAGGGAGTTTTTTTCCTCTCTGGAGCCATCACCGGTAAGGCCACATGGCTAGACCACGCATCATCCGGCAGGAAAAAGGGGTACGCCCAATGCGGTCCTCTGGCCAAGTCATCCTGGGCCCTGAGGAGTGCAGGTATGCTAAGGTTACCGGAACTGGCCCATATTTTTTTTAATAAAAAATAAAATAAAATTACACGGGCTTACATGGCCTGCTAGGAGCATACTAGCTCGTACCCGCTGCCCCTGACCCATGATGGGTTGTCAGCAGGCAAGACAGCAGGGTAAAAAGCGTAATGACATGCCCAATGCCGCCACCTGCTGACAAGATAAGTGCAGCAGACGCCTGAAAGCGGCAACCCGGAACCCAGCGCAACATGCCCCCCGAAGAAGGCAACGAGTCCCACCAGCCACCGTGAGAAGTGCGGCTGCACAAAAATGTGGTAGGCATTGGTGGTTCGGCGGTGCGTAACCTGCGGAAGCTGGGGTGCCGCCGTGGATGCGACCAGCGGGGGAACCCGCAAGCAAGGCTCAGAGGGGGGAGCCCCAACTTACCCTCCAGAGATGCGGAAGCTGCTACGTGAAGAAGTGGACGGGATGGCAGAGGGGAGCAGAGACGCGACTCCTCCTACCCAGAAGCGACGACCGGATCGCCTGCCGGGTAGCGGTGAGTTGGGCTGATAAAGGCTCAAGCTCCTCCCACAAATGCAGGCTGAGGCTTCAGCCTTCCTAACTAGTGCCATCTCACTGCGTGCCGCCGTTATTGAGAAAAACAAACTTTTATAATATGCTAATTAGCCTCTAGGAGCACCTAGCGGCTCCGTTCTCCCACCTCTGGCCACGCCCTGCTACACTAGATTGACAGGGGCAGGCATCATTGGTCTCCTACCTCCGGCCCTGTCTGCAGTGTAAATCTCGTGCCGTTCAGTATTCGGCGCAGTGAGTGAGTGAGTGGCATTTGCCGGCTACCAGCTTCTTCACTGCGCCTGCGCTGAATACTGAACGGTGCGAGATTTACACTGCAGACAGGGCCGGAGGTAAGAGACCAACGATGTCTGCCCCTGTCAACCTAGTGTAGCAGGGCGTGGCCAGAGGTGGGAGAACGGAGCCTCTAGGAGCAGGGGCAAAGCCCCCCCTGCACCTAGAGGCCAATTAGCATATTATAAAAGTTTGTTTTTTCTCAATAACGGCGGCAGGCAGTGAGATGGCACTAATATAGTTATTTTCAGCTGACATTAGAACATCGCTAATGTCAGTCAGCTTAATACCCATTTTTCAGGTGACTGAAACCCTTTAAGCATGGCCTGACAGGCAGCCTGTGAATTCCACAGACTGCAATTGTATTCTCTTGCAGTCTATGGTAAAAAGTAATCAGAAGATTGCATGTACAGTCGTGGCCAAAAGTTTTGAGAATGACACAAATATTAGTTTTCACAAAGTTTGCTGCTAAACTGCTTTTAGATCTTTATTTAAGTTGTTTCTGTGATGTAGTGAAATATAATTACACGCACTTCATAGGTTTCAAAGGCTTTTATCGACAATTACATGACATTTATGCACAGAGTCAGTATTTGCAGTGTTGGCCCTTCTTTTTCAGGACCTCTGCAATTCGACTGGGCATGCTCTCAAATCAACTTCTGGGCCAATTCCTGACTGATAGCAACCCAATCTTTTATAATCACTTCTTGGAGTTTGTCAGAATTAGTGGGTTTTTGTTTGTCCACCCGCCTCTGGAGGATTGGCCACAAGTTCTCAATGGGATTAAGATATGGGGAGTTTCCAGGCCATGGACCCAAAATGTCAACGTTTTGGTCCCCGAGCCACTTCGTTATCACTTTTGCCTTATGGCACGGTGCTCCATCGTGCTGGAAAATGCATTGTTCTTCACCAAACTGTTGTTGGATTGTTGGAAGAAGTTGCTGTTGGAGGGTGTTTTGGTACCATTCTTAATTCATGGCCGTGTTTTTGGGCAAAATTGTGAGTGAGCCCACTCCCTTGGATGAGAAGCAACCCCACACATGAATGGTCTCAGGATGCTTTACTGTTGGCATGACACAGGACTGATGGTAGCGCTCACCTTTTCTTCTCTGAACAAGCCTTTTTCCAGATGCCCCAAACAATCGGAAAGAGGCTTCATTGGAGAATATGAATTTGCCCCCAGTCCTCAGCAGTCCATTCACCATACTTTCTGCAGAAGATCAATCTGTCCGTGATGTTTTTTTTGGAGAGAAGTGGCTTCTTTGCTGCCCTTCTTGACACCAGGCCATTTTCCAATAGTCTTTGCCTCACTGTGCGTGCAGATGCGCTCACACCTGCCTGCTGCCATTCCTGAGCAAGCTCTGCACTGGTGGCACTCCGATCCCGCAGCTGAATCCTCTTTAGGAGACGATCCTGGCACTTGCTGGACTTTCTTGGACGCCCTGAAGCCTTCCTAACAAGAATTGAACCTCTTTCCTTGAAGTTCTTGATGATCCTATAAATTGTTGATTGAGGTGCAATCTTAATATCCTTGCCTGTGAAGTCATTTTTATGCAACGCAATGATGGCTGCACGCGTTTCTTTGCAGGTCACCATTGTTACCAATGGAAGAACAATGATTTCAAGCATCACCCTCTTTTTAACATGTCAAGTTTGCCATTTTAACCCAATCAGCCTGACATAATGATCTCCAGCCTTGTGCTCGTCAACATTCTCATCTGAGTTAACAAGACGATTACTGAAATGATCTCAGCAGGACCTTTAATGACAGCAATGAAATGCAGTGGAAAGGTTTTTTTTGGATTAATTTAATTTTTATGGGAAAGAAGGACTATGCAATTCATCTGATCACTCTTCATAACATTCTGGAGTATATGCAAATTGCTATTATAAAAACTTAAGCAGCAACTTTTCCAATTTCCAATATTTATGTAATTCTCAAAACTTTTGGCCACGACTGTACAAGTCCCGAGGGGACTAAAAAAAAAAAGTACAGTAAAAAACGTTTTTAAAATTATTTTTTTTTTTTTAAATGTAAATGACCCTTACCTCTTTACCAATTTTACACATGATTGTGTCTGAAAATGTAAAAAAAAATAAAAAATAAAAAAGTGAATAAAAAATTTAAATGTTATGGCACTTGGGGAGAAAAAACAAAAAAAAAAATTCAAATTTACTTGGTCCTTAAGGGGATAAAACATCATATCTGTTTAACCAGCACATGTGGAAAATCACTAAAAGTAGGGCCATCGTGGTTCAAAATACATCTGGGAAGGCAGAGTCTTACCCCCACATACACATTAGATTGTCAGCAGGTTTGGCAGACAATTCTCTAATGTGTATGGGGACCTTAAAAGGGGTTATCCCATGATTAATGTAAAAAATGAAAATCAGAAATTATCTAGTACATGACAATTTCTAACAAAACTAGAACCAGCCCTGTATCTCACATGGATCCAGAGATCGCCCCATTCATTGCTCTGCTAGATTTATATCAAGCTGACAGCTCAAGGGGAGTGTCTTTTCTGCTGCAGCTCAGGGGGCGTGTCCATGCTCTCCCTATCACAGCTTAGAAGGCAACTGAAGGATGAAACTGAGCATGTGCAGCCTTCTCAGTAAGCCGGACAAAGAAATAAGTAAAATAACAGCAGGTGGCGCTATACAGATACATTTTATTGAATAACTCAGTGGCTATACCAAATTTTTAATTACATGCAATTACAAAAGTATTCCGATCCAGGTGCTGGTTTGAAAACTGCAGAACACGGGACAACGCCTTTAATGTGTATGTACAGTCGGTGGGAAGTGACGGTACTAGCCTCTGCATTCAACGACTCCATTAAAGCACAATATATAGCATCACATATATTTGCATTTTATTAGTATATTCATAGTGAAACTCACCGGCCTCTATGAGTTTATTCTCATCAAACATTACAGTCTTTGAGTCCTTGAAGTGGAAATGTTGGATTTTTACCCCATTGATTTTTGGAAACAGCAATGCAAAGCCAGACTCCCCGTCTTCCAATTCCACAGGTTGGTTACTTGCTGACCCACCGGGAGTTACTATTGTAAAAGGCAAGTATATACATATTTGTAAGTAAACTATGTAAATACCATTAGTAGTAATGCAGTTAATAATCTATTCAAAAAGGCTTGAAAACACAAATTTTGGAAAATTGGAAGTGAGATCACCAGCAGAGGACAGAAAGATTATGGAAAGCAAGTATATGGCCTCATTCCTAAAAGGAGCTCCTAACACAAAAAGGAAGGAGGATTTATCTTCCCCATAACCTAATTTTCTAGCATAAAAAAGTGGGAATCCCCAGATTTGCAACTTTTTACATGGCACTTGTGCAAAAAGACTTGCATAGGCGTCGTCTGTACGCCGCCCCTGCCTCTTTCTATAAAGGGGGCCACTGGCCCTGGCAGACCCATTATTTACACTGGTTTTCTGGCTATCAGCTGGTGTGCATTTAATTTTGGATGCACAGACCTCCACAGGATACACAGGGGATAAATCTCCCCCACCGAGTTCCAAGTGTTTTTCATATTGAGGTTTTTGGTGGCATTTTTCATTTTGTATATGTGATTTTTCAAGTCCTACAGAGAAACCTATGGGCAAAAAAATGCAAGAAAGCAAAAACACCATGTAGTGTGTTTTAGATTTCACTTCACTTTCATTTTATTATAACATTTGGCTCAGTATTTGTGGCAAATTACCCGCAAATACTCCATCTGATGTGCCACAGTTTTCTTTGTAATGTTTCATGGATTGGTGCCTCCCTCAAGCAGAGCGCCTACAACAGCGGTGTGCGGTACCAACAAATATTCAGTGTGATGGAAGCCATAGAAGCATATGGAAATGCAACACAGTCTACCCAGTGCTGTACCAATAAGATGGGACCCCTTCTCAAACCCGCCACAAGACTAAACTAAAAAATCCTGATAGATAGGAATCACTTTGTTCTGTCACATTTTTTCTGCATTATTTGTTACTTTTGAATTGCATGTGCTTTTCACAAGTGTTTTAGCTGGCATTTCACTGTGTTAGACCACTCTAAAGGTGCTGCCACACCACATTTTTGGGGCTTTAAAAATAAAGAAATTCATGTATTTTTACAAGCGTTTTTAAACACTTTTTTGTAAAAAAAAAATTTTTTTATTGCTATAGAGAAGTCAATAAGAAAATATGTGAAAAAACTGCCACGGACAGAGAATGCTGCAATTTCAATTAGTCACCAAGCAAGCAAACTGTCAGAACACTACTACAAAAAAGTAGTCTTTGTATGGCGTTTTCAAATTTTATGCTGACCACCATTTATTGCTGTAAGAAAAAAAATTTTTTTTTAAGAAAACCAAAAAAATGTAGCGTAAAACCAGCCTTTTTGCTATGTTTTTGCTGCAGTTTTTTAGGCAAACACACCAGTTCCAGACATTGCATGGAAGTCTATGGAAAAATCTTAAACACAGGGCTAATAAGGGCTTCTTCACCCTTGCAATGCATTTAAAGAGAACCTGTCATCAACGTTATGCTGCCCATACTAACGGCAGAATAAAGTACAGACAGGTGAGTTGATTTCAGCGGTCTGTCATTTATAAGTTAAAAGTAAGTGGTTGCCGAGAACCAACATCACAATCATTGCAGACTGGGCCAGGAAAAGAGTCCCGGCCGCCTGAGAAGAGTCCTGGTTATCCATGAATTCCTGCTCTCCTGCCCACCTGCTGATGACTGACAGGCTTCTACCTAGTTTTCTCCCTTTCTCTCTAGAAGAGAACTGCCAATCATCAGCAGACGGGTGAGAGAGCAGGAGATTAGGAATAACCAGGACTCTTCTCAGGTAGATTTGACTCTTTTCCAGGCCTGGGCTGTAATGATGATGATGCTGGTTCTCAGCAACTGCTTACTTTAAGCTTATGAGTGACACCCCGCTGACATCAGCATTTCTGTCACCATTTTATCCTGCCCTGAGTGAGATCAGCATAAAGTTGATGACAGGTTCCCTTTAAATCAGGGGCGGATTGGCCATAGACCTTAGAGGGAAATTTCCCGGTGGGGCGATGCCCAGGGGGCCGCCTGAGCCCTTCTCATTGCCGGCCAGTGGAAGTTTTTGAGGATGTATTTTGTGCTGCTGGCAGTATTTTGTGATGGACTGTGGTATTTGGCTCTGTTGGGGTGGTATATTGTGCCACAATATGGTATTGCTGGCCCTGCCTTCCATCAATTTGGACCCAGCTACAAAACTTTCAATATTTTTTCCTGGACCACTTTAAGTTCCTGATTTAAATTATTTTATTTTTTATTTTTTCAAACTGCATTCTCTGGGTCTATTTTCCCTCATTGCCTGGCGTTTTTCTTCCATAGAGCTCAACTGTCATTGGCTTAAATACACATGTGCAATGTCCATTTCAAATTTTCTATGATGTTTTAGTATGGTGTCCCCTCCCACACACACACACACACACACACACACACACCAGGCATGTAAAAATGTCATGACAAAAACACTACAAAAAAGGAGTTTCTTGGGTGTTTTTATTTTATTTTTTTTGCCCAAAAACCACCACAAGCAGAAGTGTGTATAAAGGAGTCCTAACTGCAAAATCTGAATGCAGGGCATAGCTTATATGGGGCTTACAAGGGAAGTCAAGCACCAGCATCTCTGTGCTGTGTGTCAGTGTGGTGTAGGAGCCGAGCCGTGCATCCTTTATCTATGGAACACATCTTCTCTGTGATGGATACTGCTGCAGCCCCTCTCATTCATTCATGCAGAAATTCATAAATGCAGAAGCGTAGCAGCATTTTTCCATTGAAGTTTCAGAGCTGGAGAAACCACATTTCCTTCTTCTCCACCCACAGAACAAATCAAATCACCTGAATGCAAACCTCCGTCCCATACAAATAGGATGGAAAGAAAAAAGCGAGCCGTACACATAAGGGGGCATTTGCACGCTTGTATTTTCAGTCCACATCTGATCCGCTTTTTAAATTTTTTTTGCAGATTGGATATGAACCCATTCATTTCAATGGAGTGAAAAAAAAAAAAGGATATGATCGTTACGTGTCCATTTTGTGGAGAAGAATAGGCATTTGTTACATAGTGTGGGACCTACGGAAGAGGAAAACATGGGATGTATACAGCCAATATCAGTGTTTTGCGGATACGGTTGTGTGAATGCTCTCTTAGGAGCATATTTTGCGGTCCGAAAAAAATACTGACGGCGTCCGTGTAATGTCAGTGTTGCATCCGTTTTTTTTTCGGATCCATTGAAACAATGCCTATCCTAGTCTGCATCTTTTTTGTGGGGCTACAGAATGGATATACGGATGCGGACAGCACACTGTGTGCTGTCCACATATTTTGCGGACCCATTGAAATGAATAGGTTCGCATCCTATCCGCAAAAAAAGCGGATCGGATGTGGACTAAAAATACAGTTGTGTGATTTGGGCCTTAGTGAGATAGCTGTAAAAGTCATCTCTCTCCCGATCTCCACTTACACATACATGCTCAGCATGTGCTGTAAATGGGAGAGGGAAGAAAGGCACTGCCGGGCAGTTTATCTTCTCAACAACAAAAATATACACAACATGACCAACCCTTCTCTTACATGACATCTGCCATCAAAAGTGTCTATAAGGAGCCCATAAACATTAAAAGGTTAGTCGATCCCTCTGAACTCGGCAGGTTCTTCTGACATACATATACTGTATGGCCAGCTTAAGGGTAGGTCCAGACATGGCAGATTTGCAGTGTGGATTCTGCTATGCAGATCTGCAGCAGTTTACAGTACAACACAAGTAGACAGGGTTCTCAAAACCACATCCTATAGCAGAAAGAATTTGCACAAAAATCAGAACATGCTCATTTAGGCCTCATGCACACGATCATGCCGTTTTTTGCGGTCCGCAAACCGCGGATGTGCAAAAAACGGAAGCCGCCCGTGTTGCCTTCCGCAATTTGCAAAACGGAAGCAGGCAATATAAATGCCTATTCTTGTCCGCAAAGCGCGGACAAGAATAGAAATGTTATATTTTTTTAGCGGGGCCGCGGAACGGAGCCACGGATGCGGACAGCACACGGAGTGCTGTCCGCATCTTTTGCAGCCCCATTGACGGGAATGAGTCTGCATCCGACTCGCCAAAACGGCGGCTCGGATGCGGACCCAAACAACGGTCATGTGCATGAGGCCTAAGCCTCATTCACACTTCAGTGTTTTGGTCATCAATTTCCATCAGTGATTGTGAGCCAAAACCAGGATTGGCGCCTCCACAGACAAGGTATAGGGGAAATATCTGCACCTGTTCTGTGTTTACAGCCGCACCTGTTGTGGCTCACAATCACTGATGGAAATAACTGACTGAACACTGATGTGTGACTGAGGCATATTGTGCACAAAAAAGGGTTTGCCCTGCAGCATGGTAAAATCCATGGTGAATCCGCAGCAAAACGTGCATGTAATATAAGGGCTGACTCACACGACTTCTCTAAGTCTGGGAAACATGGTCCGTTTGTCGCCCGCATCTCCCGGACCAGAACTTAATGAATTGTAGTGTTCTGTGATGCAGTCAGTTTCTGTCTGATCGTGGGTATAGGCTAGGTCTACACGACGACATTTGTCACTCGACAATTTTTATAATGATGATAGTCTATAGTGTCGCACTGCAACGTGACATGCTGCGACTGCGACCCGACAGTCGCAAAAAATCAATTCGAGATGGATTTTTCTGCGACTGTAGCGTCATAGCATGTCGCATTGCGACACCATTGACTACCATTATAAAAATTGTCGTGCAACAAATATTGCAGTGTAGTCGTGCACTATCTGTCGCGCGACAAATGTCGTGGTGTAGACCTAGCCGTACTGTAGTGATATCATCATGTCAGTACAGTACATTAGACCTATGATCATATAGGAACCGACTGCATCACAATGTTCTATGAGGCAGTCACATCAGGTCAAGGGAGCCATGGTCGATCTGGCTGACACACGGACCATGTTTCCTGGACTGATCACTGTTGTGTCAATCATCCCTAAATATAAATCAACCCAGCCTAAATGTACCCATTGCAGCTCTGCTACATTCACGGTGTATTACCTACAATTCCTGGTGTTGAAAGTCCCACAATTTTACAGTCCTTTGGCAGAAGATTCTCCAGGGAAGCTGTAGTTTCTAAACCGTGTTTCTTTTTTGCTATAAAAGAAGAACGAGCATGATTGACAAAAAGTTACTGAGGCCTCATGCATACCAGTGTGCACATTTTGGTCCTAATAAGGTGTAAAAAATGGAAATATATTTTGCCTAGTTTTAGTAGCCACTTAATTTGGAGTGAGGTACCTTTCCATGGATCAAGTTTTCAGAAGCAAAGAATTCATGAAGTGTGTTGACTTTGCAGGTGGTCTGTACTACTCCACTGACATGCAGTGATATGACTACATATTGGGGGGGCCTGTGTGATATGGGCCACAAATACGTTCAAAAGCATGAGCCTATTGTTCAGATTTAAAGCTGAACACATAAATGGAAGAGTGGCAAGATTAAAGCTATTTTTGAAAGCAAGCCATAAGAAGTCCCGTTTGCAGTTTGTCACAAGCCATGTAGGGGACACAGTAAAAACGTGGAAGAAGGTACTCTGGTCAGATGAGACCAAAGTTGAGCTTTTTAGCCTAAATGAAAAAAAAATGTTGTTGTGTGTGGCAGAAAACGAACACTGCACATCACCCTGAACACACCATGGCAAAGATGAATGGGCAAACATTTCAGCTTCTAGATGATAGCTGTCAGTCACTGATAGCTGTACATAGGGGAGGTGTTATCAGTGATTGATAGTATTCTCTGTGTAAGGCCTCATGCACACGACCGTTGTGTGTTTTGCGGTCCGCATGGACAGCCATTAATATAACTGCCTATTCTTGTCCGCAAACACAGACAAGAATAGGACAGGTTATATTTTTTTTTGCGGACCACGGAACGGAGCAACGGATGCGGACAGCACACGGAGTGCTGTCTGCATCTTTTGCGGCCCCATTGAAGTGAAAACTGCGGCTCGGATGCAGACCAAAACAACGGCCGTGTGCATGTGTGTATACAGAGATAGCTGTTAGTCACTGATAGCTGTACATGGGGGGGGGGGGGGTGTTATCAGTGATTGATAGCATTCTCTATGTAAGTGTGTATACATTCACTGATAACACCTCCTCTGTGTACAGCTATACAGGGAGTGCAGAATTATTAGGCAAGTTGTATTTTTGAGGATTAATTTTATTATTGAACAACAACCATGTTCTCAATGAACCCAAAAAACTCATTAATATCAAAGCTGAATATTTTTGGAAGTAGTTTTTAGTTTGTTTTTAGTTTTAGCTATTTTAGGGGGATATCTGTGTGTGCAGGTGACTATTACTGTGCATAATTATTAGGCAACTTAATAAAAAAACAAATATATACCCATTTCAATTATTTATTTTTACCAGTGAAACCAATATAACATCTCAACATTCACAAATATACATTTCTGACATTCAAAAACAAAACAAAAACAAATCAGTGACCAATATAGCCACCTTTCTTTGCAAGGACACTCAAAAGCCTGCCATCCATGGATTCTGTCAGTGTTTTGATCTGTTCACCATCAACATTGCGTGCAGCAGCAACCACAGCCTCCCAGACACTGTTCAGAGAGGTGTACCGTTTTCCCTCCTTGTAAATCTCACATTTGATGATGGACCACAGGTTCTCAATGGGGTTCAGATCAGGTGAACAAGGAGGCCATGTCATTAGATTTTCTTCTTTTATACCCTTTCTTGCCAGCCACGCTGTGGAGTACTTGGACGCATGTGATGGAGCATTGTCCTGCATGAAAATCATGTTTTTCTTGAAGGATGCAGACTTCTTCCTGTACCACTGCTTGAAGAAGGTGTCTTCCAGAAACTGGCAGTAGGACTGGGAGTTGAGCTTGACTCCATCCTCAACCCGAAAAGGCCCCACAAGCTCATCTTTGATGATACCAGCCCAAACCAGTACTCCACCTCCACCTTGCTGGCGTCTGAGTCGGACTGGAGCTCTCTGCCCTTTACCAATCCAGCCACGGGCCCATCCATCTGGCCCATCAAGACTCACTCTCATTTCATCAGTCCATAAAACCTTAGAAAAATCAGTCTTGAGATATTTCTTGGCCCAGTCTTGACGTTTCAGCTTGTGTGTCTTGTTCAGTGGTGGTCGTCTTTCAGCCTTTCTTACCTTGGCCATGTCTCTGAGTATTGCACACCTTGTGCTTTTGGGCACTCCAGTGATGTTGCAGCTCTGAAATATGGCCAAACTGGTGGCAAGTGGCATCTTGGCAGCTGCACGCTTGACTTTTCTCAGTTCATGGGCAGTTATTTTGCGCCTTGGTTTTTCCACACGCTTCTTGCGACCCTGTTGACTATTTTGAATGAAACGCTTGATTGTTCGATGATCACGCTTCAGAAGCTTTGCAATTTTAAGAGTGCTGTATCCCTCTGCAAGATATCTCACTATTTTTGACTTTTCTGAGCCTGTCAAGTCCTTCTTTTGACCCATTTTGCCAAAGGAAAGGAAGTTGCCTAATAATTATGCACACCTAATATAGGGTGTTGATGTCATTAGACCACACCCCTTCTCATTACAGAGATGCACATCACCAAATATGATTAATTGGTAGTAGGCTTTCGAGCCTATACAGCTTGGAGTAAGACAACATGCATAAAGAGGATGATGTGGTCAAAATACTCATTTGCCTAATAATTCTGCACGCAGTGTTGTTGTACACGGGGGAGGTGTTATCAGGGATTGATAGCATTCCCTGTGTAAGTGTGTATACAGAAATAGTTGTCAGTCAAGTATCTATAAGGAGCAAGGGTTTAAATGTATAAATTACAAGTTTACTTAACCTTTTCCCAAAAAACCATATAGACACACATTGACAAAAATGTAGGTACCCTCCCATTAAACCCACAATGGTCACTGAAATGACTTGAAAATGACAAAAATAATAAATAAAAATTTACTGAAAAAAATTAAATCTGAAATTGCTTTTGAGATCCGTTTTCTACTGGCATTGTGGGTTATGCCGGATCCGCATGCGGTGACGTACCGGGGCTCTCCATGGGGCTGCCAGGAAGCCCGGTGAGGTCACAGGCATTGATGGGCGGGATTTAGTTCTGCCCTAGCCAGTAAAACGGATAGGGCAGCGCTAAAGCCCGTCCATCAGAGCCGGTGAAGTCACCGAACACACTGCCGGGCGGAAGTTTCCGCCCGGCAGTGTGTTATGATAAACAAAAGAGCCCGTGCCCTGCACGATGAGATGCTCCGAAGCTAGCCTCAGGGGGGGCTGCCTGGGTGAAAATAAGGGAATGTCCGGGTTCAGCTCTGAACCCGGACAACCCCTTTAAGGGTACCATCATTTTTGTCTAGGCCAGTTTCATTAGTTTGTTTTATCAAATATTCTGTTGAACTACAATTCAAAGGAATGTCTGATTTTCAGTAAATTTTTATTTATTATTACTTTTGTAATTTTCAAGTTATTTCAGTGACCATTGTGGGTTTTTCTTTCTTTAATGGAGGGGTACATATGGATTCAATACAGATTTTTCTGCATTTTACATACCATGTTGATGCTGTCTAGGTGAGGTAGTAGCTCTCCTTAAAGAGGCTCTGTCACCAGGATCAAGCCCATTATACCAGACATACTGGCTGGTAGGGCTCATCATGCTGATTAAAACAATACCTGCATATGTAATTGTGAAGTTAGAGAACCAAGAGGCGAGTCAGAATAGTTTGAACCCTGCCTTGTAACACCCCCTGTGCTCTGCACACTCCCCCCCCCCCCTCCCCTTGATTGACAGAGGTTACACAGCAGGCTGAAGGAAGAGCTGTGTGCTAGCATCTACATATCATATCACTATGTACTATAGCTTTACCACACTGAGATCTGTTCAGAAAGCTAATCTACATATCACTTCTTTATTCACAAGCACAATATATGATCATACAGACACCAGTAATGTGTGTTAGCTTATAAGTATAGAAAAACCATGCACCTCTATGTGGTAATGCTATAGTTTAGAGGTTAAGCTATTGGTTTTGCATGTAGAGATCCCTGAGAGACTTTTAAGTTTTTTCCTTCAGATATTTTCTTTTCCCACATTATCCTTATCATATTGAGAATAATGTTTGTTTGTTTTTAAAGCTAATACATATTACTGATTTTTTTATAATCATATATTGTGTCAGTTAATAAACAGGAAAAATGTTTTAGCAAAAACACCCAAACACTATTCTCAATATAGTACAGCCTTATTATTATTATTATTATTATTATATGATTATAAATTATTTGAATTATTATAAATTTATTTAAAGGGGTTCTACAGTTTGTTTTAACTGATAATCTATCAGGCCAATTGATACTAGTCGTGATGTCACTGAGCCAGCGGTAAACAGTGAGAAGGCCGCGGCGCTGCTGGAGCGCCGCTGCCTTCTCAAACAGCTGATCGGCGGGGGTCCCGGATGTCGGACCGCCGCCAGTCAGATGCTGATGATCTATCCAGAGGATAGATCATCAGTTAAAACAAACTGTAGAACCCATTTAAGTATAGCCTTTAATATGGTTTTAAAGAAAAAAAAAATAATAGAAAAACATATGCGTCTCCTGGGACTTGAACCAGGGACGTCTACATATAGGGTAGACCACTATACCACTAAGCTATAGCATTACGACAGAGATAGGTGTTATCTTTATAAGCATAGAAAAACATGTATTACTGGTGTCTATCTAATCATATATTCTGCCTGTGAATAAAGCAGTATGTATATTAGCTTTCTGAGCAGATCTCAGTGTGGTGAAGCTATAGTACATAGTGATATGCTATTGCTAACACATAGCTCTAGGACACAGCACTGACCTCAGTCTGATGTCTAGCCCTCTCTATCAAGGGAAGGGGGAGTATACAGAGCACAGGGGGTGTTACATAGCAATGCTTAGACAATTCTGCCCCGCCTCTTGGTGCTCGAATTACTCATTTGCATACGAATGAAACAAAGATTTCTCTGTATCTGTTTATCATACAGACAAAGGTATAGTTACAAGGTATAGTTGTAATCAGCATGATGAGCCCTGCCAGCCAGCATGTCTGGTTTAATTGGGTTCATCCTGGTGACAAAACCTCTTTAAAGTGGATGTTCAGGATTTTGATGGCTTATCTTCAAAATACGCCATCGATATCAAATTGGCGAGTGCCTAACACCCCGCAAACCAACTGTCACCTTGCCTCACCAGTGCTGGAACTACACAGTTCCGTCTATTATGTACTGGACAGAGCTGGCAACTGCAGTGCTGCTCCCATTAACTTCAATGGGAGCAGCACAGCAGTTACCAGCTCTGTTCACTACACAACGGATGGGGCTGTGTAGTTCTGGCACAACTTCTGGAACCAGAGCTACAACTACACAGCTGATGGTCTGGCCTGGGGGTGTCTGATGCCCGCTGCGGAGATACTGATGGGCTATGCTAAGGAAATATCATGGAAAACTCCTTAAGAGGGCATCTGCAATGCTCCATAGAAAAAGAATATGCAAAGAGGTATCTCCTACAGTAAGAGATCTCTATTGGAAAGAGCTCCCTATGAGTCAATGTAGGAATAACAAGCCATATATCCATCCCCTATGGTCATAACCTTAGTTATCTACTACACTCACCCTAAAAGTCCAGGATCAGGTGGATAAACATTAGTGTCATGACTGCCTTACCTTTCTTTGGACCACTGCGTGGTCTGTGATCATTAAGTGACTTAAAGTCCGTGAAGTACAGGAACATCTCTGGTATTATATAGACTTTCTGCATGAGAGAGCAAATTCAACTTTCAGGTCATGTTCTCCATAAGTGGACTGTAATATGGCTGATGAAGGAATTGTCCATGTGAGACATGTACATATTTCAAGCATGTTACCTTTTATTAAATCTACACACCAAGGGGTCCTTGCTAGGCTGGTTCAGTAAAGTTTCTTAGAAAGCATATAGGTAATGTACTAAATGCTGCAATTCTGTCCCTAATGGAGCTCATGAACCATAGCTCATAAGTAATACTATAGGCCCCATCTCTTAGTTTATGGGCTATCCACATGGACATATTATACGTCTATTACTTGTACGTGTCATGTCCCAGGTTTAATTGACCTGAACTTGCAGCACTATGTTCAGGTCAGTTATATCCAAGATTGGGCCGTGACATACAAGAGCAATATGGATATATAATACGTCCAGAATACATTCTTGTAAATAGCCGCTAAGGGAGTGGCTTTCAGTACATTTTGGAGCTTATATACAGTACATTCGGAAAATGTTCAGAACCTTTCACTTTTTTTTTAATATTTTGTTATGTTGCAGCCTTGTGCTAAAATAAAAAAAAAGGTTCAAATGTTTCCAATCAATCTGCACCGAATATCCCATAATTACAAAGTGAAAATCTTTGCTAATTTATTGAAAAAAATAAAATAAAATCTTGTATTGACATAAGTATTCAGACCCTTTACTCAGTACTTAGTTGAAGCCCATTTGCCTGTGATTACAGCCTCCATTCCTCTTGGGTATGATGTCACAAGGTTTTCACACCTGGATTTGGGCATTTATGCCATTCTCTGCAGATACAGTGAGGAACAGAAGTACTTGAACACCCAGCGATTTTGCAAGTTCTCCCATTTAGAAATCATGGAGGGGTCTGAAATTGAAATCAGGAAATCACATTGTATGATTTTTTAATAATTTATTTGTCTTGCACTGCTGAACATAAGTATTTGAACACCTGAGAAAATCAGTGTTCATATTTGGTACAGAAGCCTATGTTTGCAATTACAGAGGTCAAATGTTTTCTGTAGTTCTTGACCAGTTTTGCACACACTACAACAGGGATTTTGGCCCACTCCGCCACACAGATCTCCTCTAGATCTGTCAGGTTTCGGGGCTGTCGCTGAGCAACACAGAGTTTCAGCTCCCTCCAAAGATGTTCTATTGGATTTAGGTCTGGAGACTGGCTAGGCCACTCCAGAACCTTGAGATGCTTCTTACAGAGCCACTCCTTGGTCATCCTGGCTGTGTGCTTCGGGTTGTCGTCATGTTTGAAGACCCAGCCACGACCCATCTTCAATGCTCTGACTGAGGAAAGGAGGTTGTTGCTCAAAATCTCACAATAAATGGCCCCATTCATTGTCTCCTTAATACAGTACAGTCGCCCTGTCCCGTTTGCAGAAAAGCACCCCCAAAGCATGATGTTACCACCCCCATGCTTCACAGTAGGAATGGTGTTCTTGGGATGCAACTCATCCTTCTTTTACCTCTAAACACGACGAGTGAAGTTTAGAACATTTTGGTCTACTTTGGTCTCATCTGACCACATGACTTTCTCCCATGCCTCCTCAGGATCATCTAGATAGTCATTGGCAAACTTCAGACGGGCCTGGATATGTGCTGACTTGAGCAGGGGTACCTTCCGTGCAATGCATGATTTGAAACCATGACGGCGTAGTGTTCTACCGACAGTGACTTTTGAAACTGTGGTCCCAGCTCTCTTCATGTCATTGACCAGATCCTTCCTTGTAGTTCTGGGCCGATTCCTCACCTTTCTTATCATCAGTGATACCCCACGAGGTGAGATCTTGCATGGAGCCCCAATCCAAGGGAGACTGACAGTCTATTTTCTAACAATTGCTCCAACAGTTGATCTATTTTCACCAAGCTGCTTGGCAATTGCCCCGTAGCCCTTTCTAGCGTGGTGGAGGTCCACAGTTTTGTCTCTGGTGTCTTTTGACAGCCCTTTGGTCTTACCCATGGTAGTACTTGGCGTCTGACTTACTGTGAGGTGGACAGGGGTCTTTAAAATAGCTTAGACAGGTGCTAAGTTAGATTAATGAGGAGAGAAAGAGAGAGAGAAAAAGAGCGCGAGAAAAAAAGAAAGAGACACTCCTGGAACTGCTGGCAAGAGCTTCGGTCATATGAATGGAGTCTGTTTTTGTTGTGGAAAGAAGGGACATTGTGTGAATATATGTCCGTACGTTCTGCGTCAAGGTGAAAAAAAAAAAAGTTTAATCCCCAACTTACTATTGGTGGTGTGGGTGGGGGACCAGAAAACATACTTTTGTCATTTACTGGTACTACCCGATTTCTTCTGTCGGCCGAGGTGGCGCTAGACTCAAACTGTGGGAATTGAGGTATTTATTGACATTGGGGCAGGGCTTAACCTAGTTGATGGTCAGTTTTTCCGTATGCATGGTTTGACAAGTGCATTGGACAAAAATATTTTGGTGTTTGCAATTGATCTAAGTAAACATAATCCTACCATCAATTGGCAAGCGAGACAGATTCTTGATTGGAGTGATTACTGCATAGACAACTGTCTTAGCACATCGCTTTCTGTTGTAACCACTAAAGTTGTACCTTCATTTATTTCTGATTTTGCTGATGTATTCTCTGAAAGTGGAGACCAGGAGTTTCCCCCACATCGAGAGTATGATTGTCCCATCAACCTTATTCCCAGAGCCAAGTTGCCCAAATCTCGGTTGTACAGGGAGTGCAGAATTATTAGGCAAGTTGTATTTTTGAGGATTCATTTTATTATTGAACAACAACCATGTTCTCAATGAACCCAAAAAACTCATTAATATCAAAGCTGAATATTTTTGGAAGTAGTTTTTAGTTTGTTTTTAGTTTTAGCTATTTTAGGGGGATATCTGTGTGTGCAGGTGACTATTACTGTGCATAATTATTAGGCAACTTAACAAAAAACAAATATATACCCATTTCAATTATTTATTTTTACCAGTGAAACCAATATAACATCTCAACATTCACAAATATACATTTCTGACATTCAAAAACAAAACAAAAACAAATCAGTGACCAATATAGCCACCTTTCTTTGCAAGGACACTCAAAAGCCTGCCATCCATGGATTCTGTCAGTGTTTTGATCTGTTCACCATCAACATTGCGTGCAGCAGCAACCACAGCCTCCCAGACACTGTTCAGAGAGGTGTACCGTTTTCCCTCCTTGTAAATCTCACATTTGATGATGGACCACAGGTTCTCAATGGGGTTCAGATCAGGTGAACAAGGAGGCCATGTCATTAGATTTTCTTCTTTTATACCCTTTCTTGCCAGCCACGCTGTGGAGTACTTGGACGCGTGTGATGGAGCATTGTCCTGCATGAAAATCATGTTTTTCTTGAAGGATGCAGACTTCTTCCTGTACCACTGCTTGAAGAAGGTGTCTTCCAGAAACTGGCAGTAGGACTGGGAGTTGAGCTTGACTCCATCCTCAACCCGAAAAGGCCCCACAAGCTCATCTTTGATGATACCAGCCCAAACCAGTACTCCACCTCCACCTTGCTGGCGTCTGAGTCGGACTGGAGCTCTCTGCCCTTTACCAATCCAGCCACGGGCCCATCCATCTGGCCCATCAAGACTCACTCATTTCATCAGTCCATAAAACCTTAGAAAAATCAGTCTTGAGATATTTCTTGGCCCAGTCTTGACGTTTCAGCTTCTGTGTCTTGTTCAGTGGTGGTCGTCTTTCAGCCTTTCTTACCTTGGCCATGTCTCTGAGTATTGCACACCTTGTGCTTTTGGGCACTCCAGTGATGTTGCAGCTCTGAAATATGGCCAAACTGGTGGCAAGTGGCATCTTGGCAGCTGCACGCTTGACTTTTCTCAGTTCATGGGCAGTTATTTTGCGCCTTGGTTTTTCCACACGCTTCTTGCGACCCTGTTGACTATTTTGAATGAAACGCTTGATTGTTCGATGATCACGCTTCAGAAGCTTTGCAATTTTAAGAGTGCTGCATCCCTCTGCAAGATATCTCACTATTTTTGACTTTTCTGAGCCTGTCAAGTCCTTCTTTTGACCCATTTTGCCAAAGGAAAGGAAGTTGCCTAATAATTATGCACACCTAATATAGGGTGTTGATGTCATTAGACCACACCCCTTCTCATTACAGAGATGCACATCACCTAATATGCTTAATTGGTAGTAGGCTTTCGAGCCTATACAGCTTGGAGTAAGACAACATGCATAAAGAGGATGATGTGGTCAAAATACTAATTTGCCTAATAATTCTGCACGCAGTGTATATATAATCTTTCTGATCCGAAAGAGCGGCCATGCGAGAGTATATCACCAGAGTTTGGCTAAGGGACATATTAGACCGTCCAAATCCCCAGTGGCAGCAGGGTTTTTCACTTTTCAAAAGGACGGAACTCTTAGGCCATGTTTGGATTTCCGTGAGTTTAATCGTATCACTGTCCGTGACCCTTACCCCCTTCCTTTGATCCCAGATTTGTTCAATCAGATTGTCGGTGCCAAGGTGTTCTCCAAGTTGGATTTGAGGGGGGCATATAGGCTCAAGGAGGGGGACAAATGGAAGACAGCCATTTATACCCCTGAGGGTCATTTTGAGAATATGGTCATGCCTTTTGGGTTAACCAATGCCCTTGCGGTTTTTCAACATTTTATTAATTACATCTTTCATCATCTGGTGGGCAGGTTTGTTGTGGTGTATCTGGATGATATACTAATTTATTCTCCAGACATGGAGTCTTATCAGGACCACGTGTTACAGATCCTAACAGAGAATAAATTGAATGCCAAGATGGAGAAGTGTGTATTTGCAGTTCCGGAAGTGCAATTCCTGGGTTACCTACTCTAATCTTCAGGTTTTCGTATAGATCCTGAAAAGGTCCGTGCGGTGTTGGACTGGGATCGACCCGAAAATCTGAAAGCGCTTATGCGATTTTTGGGGTTCACCAACTACTACCGTAAATTTATTTTGAACTACTCGACTGTGGTTAAACCTTTAACGGACATGACTAGAAAGGTTCGGATGTCTCAGTTTGGTCTGATGCAGCATTACAAGCCTTTTCAGCAGTGAAGAAGTGTTTTGCTTCTGCTCCTATACTGGTGCAGCCGGATCTGTCACAGCCATATATTTTGGAGATTGACGCATCCGAGGTAGGGGTAGGAGCAGTCTTGTAGCAAGGTCCTTCACCTACTAAATGGCGCCCATGTGCTTTCTTCTCTAAGAAACTCTCGGCTGCTGAAAGAAATTATGACGTAGGCAATAGCGAATTGCTGGCCATTAACTTGGCTTTTGAGGAATGGCGTCATTGGTTGGAAGGAGCGGTTCATCCTATTACGGTAATTACAGATTCGGAAGATCCTGATCCTATCTTCTCTGAAGGGGTAGTAATATCCGCCCTTTATCCCGACCTTGAAGCAGAGGTGTTGGAGGCCTAGGGAGAAGCACCGGATTCTTGTCCTCCGGGAAAGTTGTTTGTTCCTTCTGAATTACGGCACAAGGTGTTCGAAGAACATCATTGTACAGTTCCTATAGGACATCCTGGGAGCAGATCCACAGTCGATCTCATCGCTCATAGATTCTGGTGGCCAGGGTTGCGTAAATATGTGGAGGGCTATGTGTCAGTCTGTAATACTAGTGCACGTGCTAAGGTGACACATACTCAGCCTTCAGGATCTCTACTTCCGTTGTCCATCCCGTCCAGACCTTGGACTCATTTGTCCATGGACTATCACAGATTTGCAAAATTCCTCAGGAAAAACACTGATTCTGGTGGTTGTTGATCGCTTCAGTAAGATGTCTGTTTCCAGATTCTGGAAGGCGTTTTGTACTCGCTTGGGGGTACAATTGTCCTTCTCTTCGGCCTTTCACCCTCAGTCGAATGGACAGACTGAGCGCACTAACCAGAATCTGGAGACTTATCTGAGATGTTTTGTCTCAGAGAATCAGGAGGAGTGGTCTTCTTTTTTGTCTTTGGCCGAGTTCGCCATAAATAACCGTAGGCAAGGGTCCACTGATAAGTCGCAGTTTTTGGGGCATATGGGTTCCATCCGCAGTTTGGCACATTTTCTGGTACTGAGACTTCTGGTATACCTGAAGAGGAAAGATTTTCCTCTTGGTCATCTATTTGGCCGAAAATTCAAAATAATCTAAAAAAGATGGGCAAGAAGAATAAACGAATGGCTGACAAGAGACGTATGAGTGGTCCGGATCTAAGAGCGGGCGATTCTGTGTGGCTAGCTACAAGAAACATTAAGTTGAAAGTATCTTCGTGGAAGTTGGGCCCAAGGTTTATTGGTCCATATAAGATTTCTGCCATAATTAATTTGTCTTGACGTTCCGCAGGCTTTAAAGATTCATAATGTTTTCCACAAATCATTACTGAAGAGATATGTCGAACCTGCTGAACCGTCCTCCCTGCCACCCACTCCTGACATGGTGGACAGTAATTTTGAATTTAAGATCGCCAGGATAGTGGAATCCAGAATTCTCCGTAGATCCCTCCAGTATCTGGTTGACTGGAGGGGTTACAGTCCAGAGGAGATGATGTGGATTCCAGCGGCAGATGTCAATGCCAGCCTTTCACAGGACTAATCCAGATAAGGTCGGTCCTGGGTGTCCGGAGGTCACCTGTAGAAGGAGGGGGGGGGGGGGGTGCGGTCACGGTACCTCCTGTGACAGAGGTTAGAAAATCTGAGAGATTGGCTGCACGCGGAGTAAACTGACAGTCTCTTGATTTTCAGTGTTGTTGCTTGGTAATGACCACCCCTTTTGTCTGGTGCAGCTGTAGTCATTACTGCATTCCCTATTTAGTTTGGTCTCACACTTCATACCTAGCGTCGGTAGAATCTATTATTTCCTCCCTCGGTGTCTTGTTTTTTAAGTGACTTTCGAGCTCATTGAGCCACAAGTACATTGATCTCACCACAGACGTTGCAGTAATGTTGATCTTAACCCTGTACATAGCAGCTTCCCAGGACTTACGCAGGAGACCATCTGCTTTGCGTTCCATAGTGTCAAGCAGCTGGGAAGAGTCTTCAAATGGTAGAGAGGTTTTTTTGTTTACCTTAGCTACCTGCACGTCTATCTTCGATATATTATTGAATAGTTTGTATTCAGAGGGATCAAACAAGAGCAGATTTTTTAAATTCTCTTGATAGGCCAAGTCGTTTTTCTGGATCAGACCACTCGTCAAGGATCATCTCTTTTATATTTTCATTTATGGGGAACACCTTTGACCTTTTGGTTCTCAAGCCCCCAAACATTTCCTGTATGGACTGCGGCTTCTGGACTTCCTCAATGCCCATAGTAGCCCTGACCGCTTTTAATAGAAAACCTAGAATTTTCTTTGCATCCTCCACAATTTCCCCTTCCGAAAGGTAGTCATCCTCCCATTGTCTAGAAGGCTCTGCGTCATCCATTACGTCCTCGGAATCGGAGGAGGAAGGGATTGCCATTTTTTGTCTTTTAGGGGGAAGAGGACCTGGACTAGATTCTTTAAGCGAAGTCAGGGAGGATCTAACTTAGTCACGGATTATTGTTTTTAACTCTTCCATCATAGATTGTTGCTCCTCTCCCACAATACTTGAAATGCATTCTCTACACAATTTTTTTGTATATTGTTCAGGAAGCTTTTTGAAGCAAGAGATGCATTTATTTCTCTTTTTTGCACCTCTTTAGAAACCTATTAACAAGAGGAACAATCAGCATATATCCCCTCTTTTTTGGGCAGCAGAATGTATACACATATATAACCCCCCCTAAACCACCAAGCTGTACAGGATAGGATTCCCCTATGGGGGACTTACGATCACCGATGCAGGAGCATCCAGCTCTCTAGACTGCTCAGGGGCCGACATGCTTGTGGATGTGATCATCAGACCTCAGATTAGGATCCACCATGACTTCCTCTATATATGCTGTAATCCTCCGATGTATCGCACTTCCGGGACGCCCACTGCGTCATCATGCCATCGGAAGTGACGTCAGAAGCCGACGCAACCACGTGGGGACTCCGGCCTGCACCTGCTTATCCCACCAGGGGAAAGGAAGGTGCACACGCGCCCATAGCGCCGGACACAGGCATCCGATCTACAGATGCGAGGCCCGCATTTCTTCCCCTGCTCAGCTTTAGCCACATGTCACCGGCGAGCAGGCGAGACAATCACAGGGATTTCCTGACCCAAGAGAGGCCCCCAGCCCCCGATGAGCCGGCCCTGTGAAATAAAATAAGGTAAAACCCGATATAATCCATCTAAACCTCCTAACAAGCAGAGAGGCCTCTCTCTGTCCTGGCCACTACAGGAGCAGGAAAACACTGAAGTGGGTGGGGGGCGGATGGCAATTTAATCTTTCTGTTTTCCTGCCCCTACAGAGGACAGGGGTCAATCTCCTGGTAATGGTGGTAAAAGGGGAAAAGTTCAATCTTGGTTTCATCAGACCAGAGAATCTTGTTTCTCACATTCTGAGAATCCATTAGCTGCTTTTTCGCAATCTTCCATGTGTCTTTTACTGAGAAGAGGCCACTCTATTGGTAGAGTGCCGCAGTGATGGTTGACCTTCTAGAAGATTCTGCAATTTGCAAGCTGGATCTTTGGACCTTGGTTTTTGCTCTGATATGCATCGTCAGCTGTGAGATCTTAGACAGGGGTATGTCTTTCCATCGCATGTCCAGTCAACTGAATTTACCACAGGTGGACTCTAATCAAGGAGTAGACACATCTCAAAGATAATCAAGATAAATGGGAGGCCCCCCAGAGCTAAATTTCAAGTGTCATAGCAAAGGGTCTGAATATTTATATCTAGGCAACATTTTACTGCTTGACAAAGGCTCCATAGAGATGAGCTGAAACATTGCATTGGGTGTAATAAAAGATCCACCTTTTTTACGGAAGACTGGAGTGCTGCCTTGTTATCTGTTCTACTATAGGCAACATTTTAGTTTTTTTCTTAGAAATAAATTTGCAAACATTTCTAAAATTCTCTTTCACTTTCTTATTATAGGGTATTGAATGCAGATTGATGGGGGTAAACCTGATTTCCTGATGTTTTTGTTTTGTTTTAGAACAAGGACCTAACAAAACAAAATATGAAAAATGAAATGGTATGAGGGCTTTCAGAATGCACTGTATTTACTATGTCACTGGTACAAGTATGTAAATATTTGTCTGTAGGGCTATGTTCACATAGCATCTTACCTTTACATGTGTCGCATGCTTTAAGAAAGCTCCTGGCATATAACATACAAGGGCATGCAAAAGTTTGGGCACACCTGGTCAAAATTACTGTTACTCTGAACAGTTAAAGGGGTTGTCCGGGATTGGGGACATTGTTGTAAGGGTACAACAAGCACATAAATATTACATACATTCCTGTCCTACCTTTGCCAGAGTTTTCTGATGCCCTGTATTAGGGCTGCACGATATGGGAATTTTGTGCGATTGCGATTAGGGCCCTAAAAATTGCGATAACGGTATGCGATGCAATATTTTCAGGGAATTGTGCTAGAGGTCTATTTGCTTGGATTTTCCCATATGAGCCGCTGGGTATGACATAGTTGTGGGGGATCTGCGGAGGACGCCGTTATGTGGGGGATCTGCGGAGGACGCCGTTATGTGGGGGATCTGCGGAGGACGCCGTTATGTGGGGGATCTGCGGAGGACGCCGTTATGTGGGGGATCTGCGGAGGACGCCGTTATGTGGGGGATCTGCGGAGGACGCCGTTATGTGGGGGATCTGCGGAGGACGCCGTTATGTGGGGGATCTGCGGAGGACGCCGTTATGTGGGGGATCTGCGGAGGACGCCGTTATGTGGGGGATCTGAGGAGGACGCCGTTATGTGGGGGATCTGTGGGGGATCTGCGGAGGACGCCGTTATGTGGGGGACCTGCGGAGGACACCGTTATGGGGGACCTGCGGAGGACACCGTTATGGGGGACCTGCGGAGGACACCGTTATGGGGGACCTGCGGAGGACACCGTTATGGGGGACCTGCGGAGGACACTGTTATGGGGGATGTGTGCTATGACACATGGGGCCACGAGGGGGGCCAGCATAAGACACACATATAGCATCTTATGCTGGTACTCCTCATGGCCCTATGTGTCCTAAACTGCGCACATAACTCTCCTATTCATAAAATGGCCAGCCTCTGTACTTTCACTATGAATGCACTGCAGAGAGCGGCAGCGAGCGAGCCGGCGCGTGACCGACGTCACTGTCACGCTCCTCCCACTTAATTCAGGAAGCAGTGACGTCAGTCACCCGCCGGCCGCCTCGCTCGCTCCCGCTCACTGCAGTGCATTCATCGTTAAAGTACAGAGGCTGGCCATTTTATCAATAGGACAGAGGACATTTTATCAATAGGGGCCCCATCATATATAATCGCAGCATTTTCGGGTCGGCCGAATCGCCAAATCGCATTTGCCGATTATTGCGATTCGATTATTTTTGCGATATATCGTGCAGCCCTACCATGTATTTATTTCATAAATTCTCAGCCGGAAGTTCAGATTTTCAAAGATTCAGTGGCGTACCGGGCTCCTTACTGGTGTGCTAAGCCTCTTCTTCCGCTTAGCAAGGAGCCCGGTGACGTCACCAGCACACAGGAACGTTCTGGAGCTAGCAAGGAGGGTGTCAGTAGGAGGGAAATGTCAGAGCTAAACCACGCCCCTCTGTGACATCACCAGGCACAGAGGGCGTTAGTCTGGGAAGAAGGAGGCAGTATTTGGAGGAGGGACGTCGCCTCACTAAGGAACGCCCCCCCCCCCCCCCTCTGCCGATGACATCACCGGCCATAGAGGAGCGTTATTAGGAGTAGAAGGAGGTTATATTGGAGGCAGAAAACTTTGCTATTTAGCATAGTGCACGCCTCCCATGGTCATTTGCAATGAATGGGATGTGCTACAGTATGGGTGCTAACCACGCCTCCCATGTCCCTACATGCCAGTCCGATCGCTCCCTGCCACTATTAGAGAGCAGATACATGGAAGCAGGGAGGCATTCAGCTTGTAGGCTTAGAACAAGGTGGTTTTAGGGGAGGAATACTGATGAGGAGTATGAGTGGCAGGAGGCGGAATACTGATTAGGGGAGTGGTAAGGCTTGTGAGATCCAGCTGCAGAATCACGCAGCCTTGTGGGACCCATAAGGTAGTGTGGCCGGAAATGACATAGCGCAGGAGATGCTATGTAAACAATACTGACAGCAGTATTAGGGACTCATAGGAGCAAAGGGGATGAAAGAAAAAATACACAGAGCATCAGGATGACTTTACTACATAATTTCAAGGTGATTATTAACAATTTTAAAAATTACTTTGATCCCAGACAACCCCTTTAAGCAAATTGAAGATTAAATGATCCCAAAAAGGCAGAAAGTTAAAGATTAAACACTTTTCAACATTTTAAGCAATTTCAGTGTATTATTTTGGTTTTGTACTATTTAAGAGTGAAAAAAGGAAAGGGGTAACATGCAAAACTATGAGAACCCAAGGAGATTTAAGCGCTCAGATAACTTTGAACAAAGTCTCAAACCTTAGATAGCCCGTTCACAACCATTGTTAGGAAAGGCCACATGATGCAAATTTCAAAGCTTTATAAATACTCAGAAAGGGTTGCACCGGGTATCGAATTATCGATACCCAATCAATAATTTTGTACCGGTATCGATTCGATACTGGGATTTGCCATTTACCGATACAAGGCTGCGCTACTGCGGAGCCTAGTATCAGAGAACATGGAGCGTGCTGCTCTCCGCGCTCTGTGTTCCCTCATCAGCACAGTGGAGAAGGAGTCACTCTCTCCCTCCCCCCTGTGCTGCTGCCACCACTGAGGAAAGAGAGGGAAGGAGGAGGGGAGGGGCTGTGCCCCCCCCCCTCTTCATTGGTAGTGCAGTGGCAGTTCCGATCGGAGCCCTAGCAGTGTAATCTCGGGGCTCCGATCGGTTACCATGGCAGCCAGGACACTACTGAAGCCCTGTCTGCCATGGTAAGCTCCTGATGTTGTGTGCACAAAGCACAGGGCAGCAGGGAGAGTGTAAAGTCCTATTCACCCTAATAGAGCTCTATTAAGGTGAATAGGACAAGGGATTAAAAGATCTCAGGTTCTAGCCCCTAAGGTAGGAAATAGTTATTAAATAAAAAGTAAAAACACACACTAAAATATTAAGTATAAATCACCCCCTTTCCCAATTTTACATATTAAATAAATAAACATATTACATATCGCCATGTATGAAAAATCCAAACTATTAAAAAATATCTCCTATGCGGTGAACACCTTAACATAAAAAAAAAAAAAATGCACGATGCGCCATTTTTTAGTCACCTTGTCTCCCCCCCCCCCCCCCCCCAAAAAAAAAAAAATAGGATAGGACTGTTCTACTATGGGCCGAACGTTCCATAAAATACGTAATGCACGCAGCTTTTTGGGTGTTTTATTTTTTTCCGTGTGGTATCGAATATCGCAATACTTTATGGTATCGAAATCGAATAAAAATGTTGGTATCGTGACAACCCTATACTAAGACTCCTGTAACCTTGTCCCCAAAAAAAAGTCAGCCATGGATTCTTCTAAGCAGCTGCGTAATACTCTGAAAACAAAACTGGTTGAAGCTCACAAAGCAGGAGATGGCTATAAGATGATAGGGAACTGTTTTCAGGTTGCAATTTCCTCCGTTGAAAATGAATCGGTAATTAAGAAATGGCAGTTAACAGGTACAGTGTAGGTCAACAGAAGGCGTGGAAGACCAAGAAAAGTTTAAAAGACAGCTGCTCAAAGGATTGCAAGAAAGGTAAATCAGAACCCGCTTGACAGCAAAAGACATTCAGGGAGATTTAGCTGACTCTGGAGCTGTGGTACATTGTTCTACTGTTCAGTGACACCTGTACAAATATGGCTTTCATGGAAGAGTCATCAGAAGAAAACCTCACCACAAAATTCAGTAGCAGAAGTTTGAAAAAGAACATCTAACAAACCTCGTGCATTTTGGAAACAAGTCCTGTGGACCGATGTGGTTAAAATAGAACTCTTTGGCCACAATGAGCAAAGGTATGTTTGGAGAAAGAAAAGAACAGAATTTCATGAAAAGAACACCTCACCAACCAATAAAGGGGTTGTCTGGGTTCAGAGCTGAACCCAGACATATCCCCATTTTCACCCAGGCAGTCTCCCTGACTTGAGCATCGGAGCAGTTTATGCTCCGATGCTTTCCTTTGCCCTGCGCTAAATCGCACAGGACAAAGGCATTTTCTGGAGTTCCAGTGACGTACCGGACTCGCCATAGGGCTATCAGGCGGAGGCTTGAAATGCTCCAATTCTAACATCAGGGGGGCTGCCTGGGTGAACAACCCCTTTAAGCATGGGGGTGGATCAACCATGCTTTGGGGTTGTGTTGCAGCCAATGAAACTGGGAACATTTCATGGGTAGGGGGAAAAATGGATTCAATGAAATTATAGCAAATTCTGGAAGCAAACATAACACCAACTGTAAAAAAGCTGAAGTTAAAAAGATGGCTTCTACAAATGGATAACGATCCTAAACACACCTTAAAATCCACAAGAGACTAATTGAAAAGCTTAAGGTTTTACCATGGCCCTCACAGTCCCCTGATCTGATTATCATTACAAATCTGTGGATAGACCTCAAAAAAGCAGGGCATGCAAGAGAGCCCAGGAATCTCACAGAACTGGAAGACTTTTCCAAGGAAGAATGGATAAAAATCCCCCAAACAAGAATTGAAAGACTCTTGCTGGCTACAAAATGTTTACAAGCTGTGATACTTGCCAAAGGGGGTGCTACTGGGTACTAGCCATGCAGGGTGCGCAAAGTTATGCTTCAGGCTGTCATGGTAGAATTTTTTATGATTTTTTTTTTTTTAAACAAGGGATCTAACCATGTTGTCTGCAATGCTCCAGACCTTAAAATTTAGTTTAGGGGTAAAATAATAAGATGATATGACTCGTGGTGGTATTTGATTCTTCCTCCAACTCTTCCAACTCCAAACGGCAGAAGATTGTCACTTTATTAGCCGAGCCCTGGGTGCCACCCATATAACCTAAAAATACAAATGAGCCAATAGGAATGTGTGGTGTATAGATCCTCATAGTATACATTTGGACGCAATTGGGATACTCCAAAGCAGGAAAATCAAAACAGAGGAATTCCTTTGTCCAGATACATGACATCCCCTCTGTAGCATCTAGCTTTTATCCAAATATTGCAACCCAGGTATATCCAAGATTTAATTACCGTATTTTTCACCCATAAGACGCACCTAGGTTTTAGAGAAGGACAATAATAAAAAAATATTTTTCATTAGACCTCAGATCAGACCTCAGCTAACAACCCCAATCAGACCCCTAATGTTAATAAGACCCCAATCAGACCTCATATCAGCCCCCACTGCCTCTCATATTTGCCCCCAGCAGCCTTCAATGCCTCATATCAGCCCTCAGTAGCCCCCATTGCCTCTCATATTGGCCCCCAGCAGCCCCCATTGCCTTATGTCAGCCCTCTGTAGCCCCCATTGCCTTTCATTTTGGCCCCCAGCAGCCACCATTGCCTTATATCAGCCCTCTGTAGCCCCCATTGCCTCTCATTTCGGCCCCCAGCAGCCCCCATTGCCTCTCATTTCGGCCCGATCAGGCCCCCTTGCCTTATGGCAGCCCTCTGTAGCTTCCCATTGCCTCCCATTTTGGCCCCCAGCAGTCATGTTAGCCCCTATTGTCTCAGATCAGCCCCCAGCCTCATGTTTAATAAAATAAAAAAACACTTACCTCTCCTGCTCCTGGACGTCTCTGCTCCTCACCGCCCGCCATCTTCTTCCTCATACTGTCGGCTGTGCTGTGAACTGGAGCGCAAAGCGCGAGGTGACAGAGCGCCCTCAAGCTGTGCGCAGCCGACAGCAGAGGACCAGGAAGTGGTAAGTACAGAGCCTTCACCGCTTTCTGGTCCTCCGGTACTAATGAGCACTTCCATAATGGAAGCGCTCATTAGTATTCGCCCCATAAGAAGCAGGGGCATTTTCCCCCCCACTTTTGGGGCGAAAAATACGGTATGTTTAAAATAATCCTACCATATCAAAACCCTTTTCCTTTTTTGTTATTTTGAAAATAAAAAATTGTTTTTGCTTAAAATACAAAGGGAGTGTGTCATCTTCAACTTGCTTAACTGTTCATAATTTTGACCAGGTGTGCCCAAACTTTTGCAGGCCACTGTATGTCAAACTTCTCTATACGCTCTAATTAACCTTTCAGAGCCCAAGAGAGTGTTCTTTTGGACTGGGATTTGTCAGTACACCTTTTGTTAAGTGTATAGGAAAGCAACGTCTACTGCACATTTCTATAGAGTGAACCTATGCAAAGAAAGTATTCCCACAAAAATCTTTATTCTCAAGTCCATTAGAAAGGTACATGATATCAAACTGTATTGATGGTAATCTTTCCAGTGACTGTATTTGTAAGTTATAGCATCTCTTCTGATCCTCAGCTGTGTTATGAGACCAGATCTCTTACCTTCCAAATGACTCAGGAAAGGAAGTCAGTTACTTCTCTACTCATTCCTATAAGACATACATTGAGGCTCCCATAGGAATACACAGAGAAATTGGCTTCCTGTCTACACATAATATGCTGTGTAATTTGGGGAGTCAGAGTGTTGGTCATATGACACAGTTGAGGATCAGAAGGGAGGTTATAACTTACAAATATAGTCATTGGTAAGAGAATAAAAAAAAATTGTGTGATTGCTTATTTACAAACTGGAACCTATAGGTAACATCTGCTATTGTATGGCTATACAGCGGCATAAATCAGAGCATTCCACATGAGGTACATGCTGGGAATACGTCTGGTGGAGGACAAAGGCCATTATTTAAGCTGAAACTAGCACAAGCTCTTTGTCAGGTCTGAGTTGCTATAGATGTGTCACACTAGGCCAGCAGAAATCCCGGCTAGACCAAGGGAGATTTCTCAATTGCCTGAGGTCACCATAAGTTGTAATCACAGTGGATACAGCAATTCATCAGCCTGTATGCAGTTTTCCCTGATGAGTCTGGGAGGTATAAGCCAGACGAAACGCATAGGGCCCTTTTGACATAACGTCTTCCCTGCTGGGGCTACAGAACATCAAAGTAGGGACTTCCAGGGCCTGTACAATAGGAAAAAGTTCTGGACGGGGCCACCCTTGTCAAGGTGACAACTCCATATAGAAGGTTTATTAGGTTAAATTAATAGATAGGGTGCAATAAGTAAAAGCGTATAACTTCCCTGCTCCACATTATACTACGTGGTATACTGTTCACAGTGACACCAGCTGATCAAGTAGAATCAGTAAGACTGTTCTTAAAGGGGTTATCTGGGAATTTAAAAAAATAAATAAAAAATACTTAAATATTACTTTATAAAAAATATATTCCCAAATAACTTTCATTAGTTATAACGGCTCGTTTTGTCTGGGGAGCAATGATTAGGGGAAATAAAATGGCCGCCGTCCTATTAGTACACACAAAACCTGTCCCAGCAGGATAAATTGCTTCACAACACTGTCAGCATAAATAAAGTCATGACAGAAAGTGCCTGTCTTCTCTAGAGGGGAATTCACTGTTGTAAATGACAATGGCCTCCATCCTGTGACAGAAAGCAATTCAACAGTGTAAGGCCTCATGCACACAACAGTATTTTTTCACGGTCCGCAAAACGGGGTTCCGTTGGTCCGTGCCTCCGTGACCGTTTTTTCGTCAGTGGGTCTTCCTTGATTTTTGGAGGATCCACGGACATGAAAAAAGTTGTTTTGGTGTCCGCCTGGCCGTACGGAGCCAAACGGATCCGTCCTGACTTAAAAATGCAAGTCAATGGGAACGGATCCGTTTGACGTTGACACAATATGGTGCAATTGCAAACGGATCCGTCCCCCATTGACTTTCAATGTAAAGTCAGGAGTTAATATACCATAGGATCGGAGTTTTCTCCAATCCGATGGTATATTTTAACTTGAAGCGTCCCCATCACCATGGGAACGCCTCTATGTTAGAATATACCATACGATTTGAGTTAGATCGTGAAACTCATATCCGACAGTATATTCTAACACAGAGGCGTTCCCATAGTGATGGGGACGCTTCTAGTTAGAATATCCTACGAACTGTGTACATGACTGCCCCCTGCTGCCTGGCAGCACCCGATCTCTTACAGGGGGCTGTGATCCGCACAATTAACCCCTCAGGTGCCGCACCTGAAGGGGTTAATTGTGCGTATCATAGCCCTCTGTAAGAGATCAGGGGCTGCCAGGCAGCAGACCCCCTCCCTCCCCAGTTTGAATATCATTGGTAGCCAGTGTGCGGCCCCCCCTCCCCATCGACTTCCCCCTCGATCATTGGTGGCAGCGGAGAGTTCCGATCGGAGTCCCAGTTTAATCGCTGGGGCTCCGATCGGTAACCATGGCAACCAGGACGCTACTGCAGTCGCACACTGGCCACCAATGATATTAAAACAATAGAGGGGGGGCCAGGGGGTGCCGCACACTGGCTACCAATGATAATACAATAGAGGGAGGGAGGGGGGCCGGGGGGGTGGGGGGGCCGCACACTGGCCACTAATGATATTCAAACTGGGGAGGGAGGGGGTCTGCCCCCTGCTGCCTGGCAGCCCCTGATCTCTTACAGGGGGCTATGATACGCACAATTAACCCCTTCAGGTGCAGCACCTGAGGGGTTAATTGTGCGGATCACAGCCCCCTGTAAGAGATCGGGTGCTGCCAGGCAGCAGGGGGCAGTCATGTACACAGTTCGTAGTATATTCTAACTAGAAGCGTCCCCATCACTATGGGAAAGCCTCTGTTAGAATATACTGTCGGATTTGAGTTTTCACGAAGTGAAAACTCAGCTCTGAAAAAGCTTTTATGCAGACGGATCTTAGGATCCGTCTGAATGAAAGTAGCCTACGGACACGGATGCCAATCTTGTGTGCATCCGTGTTTTTTCACGGACCCATTGACTTGAATGGGTCCGTGAACCGTTGTCCGTCAAAAAAATAGGACCGGTCGTATTTTTTTGACGGACAGGATACACGGATCACGGCCGCGGATGACAAACGGTGCATTTTCCGAGTTTTCAACAGACCCATTGAAAGTCAATGGGTCTGCAGAAAATCACGGAAAACGGAACAATGGCCACGGGTGCACACAACGGTCGTGTGCATGATGCCTAAAAAGGATGGGTTGTGTGCTGCTGAAAGCCTGTGAAGGGGGTGGACTGGGCCTAATACTGCAGATCATTCCTTCTTTCCTGTTCAGCCTGAACAGGAAAGAAGGAATTTGGAGGCAGTGACTGTGGATGCAGTTGTAGTCTGTGCCACCAAAGTTCTGTCAGGAAAAAAGGAATGATGTGCAGTATTAGGCCGATGCCACCCCTTCCACAGGCAATCCATCCCGTTTACACAAAAGGAGTGCTTTCTGTCAAGGGTGGTGGCCATTTTAATTTACAACAAAGAGTACTCCCTAGATAAAATGGGCACTTGCTGTCCAATAAAGGTACTGATGACCTTATTTATGCTGACATGGTTTTCATTTATATGTATTTTTTTTCTATTCCTGGAAAACCCATTTAACATACTACTACATCAAAGTGCAGAAAGGGGTTAACCACATGCCGTACTTCATACTAGAATGACCTTTAATTATACAGTTTCATTATTTGGATTGGAAAGGGAGAAATCCGTCATATAAATTGACATGCTGCAGATTTAAAAATCCGCACCACAGGTCAGTTTCTGCTGCAGATTTTCTCTGCCCCGTGTGACTGAGAATTGCTCATTCACTTTGCTGGTACTGTACAACCCTGCACCCAAAAATCCGCAACAGCAATCCGCAGCTAATCAGTCACTTGTGACCCCAGCCTTAAAGGGGTTGTCCGAGATATGAAAAAAAAAAAAAAAAAAAAGATAAAGTACTGTAAATCTGATGGTCAGTGATATATAACCAAGCTAAGCAAGTTTTAGGCAAACAAAAAAATAGCCAATTCCTCATTTCCCTGGTTCTCTTCTGGCCTTTTCTTTACATGCAATAAAAACAATCTCTGCCCCTCCCCCCTGCACTGCTAAGGGAGTGAATACAAGTACTGCCCTGAGTGACATGTCTGCCTGCTGGGAGACTCTGCAGCATGTTGTATGTGTAGGACTACAAGTCCCAGCTGTATAATGACACTGCTAAGGGAGTGAATACAAGTGCTGGCCTGAGTGACATGTCTGCCTGCTGGGAGACTCGGCAGCATGTTGTATGTATAGAACTACCCATCTTGACCCATCTTCTTTGTCCAGTTATCGCCCCATCACTTCTTCCGTATGCCTCAAAGCTACTTGAACAACATGTCTATTCAGAACGGTCCTCTCACCTCTCCTCCTGCTCCCTCTTCGACCGCCTACAATCCGGCTTCCGACCCCACCACTCGACCGAGACTGCCCTTACCAAAGTCACCAATGACCAGCTAACAGCCAAAACCAAAAAACATTACTCTGTCCTCCTTCTCCTTGACACTGTCCTCTGCCTTTGACACTGTCGACCACTGCGTTCGGTTACAAACTCTCTCATCTCTTGGCATCACTGACCTGGCCCTCTCCTGGATCACATCATACCTCACAGAACGGACGTTTAGCGTCTCCCACTCTCGCACCACCTCCTCGTCTCATTCCCTCTCTGTTGGTGTCCCGTAAGGCTCTGTCCTAGGACCCCTGCTCTTCTATATCTACACTTTTGGCCTGGGACAGCTCATAGAGGATAAGACAGAATTCATCATCTTTCCCCCATCTTGTTCAAACCCACCTACAAACCTATCTATCACGATCAATGGCTGCACACTCTCCCCGGTCAACCAAGTCCGCTGCCTAGGAGTGACCTTGGATTTCCTTCCGACCGCACATCCAAGCCCTTTCCACCACCTGCCGCCTCCAACTCAAAAACATCTCCCGCATCCGTGCTTTCCTTAACTTTGAATCTGTACATGCCCTCATCTCACGCCTAGACTACTGCAACATTCTCCTCTGTGGCCTTCCATCTAGCACTCTCGCACCCCTCCAATCTATCCTCAACTCTGCTGCCCGACTAATCCACCTCTCACCCTATTACTCCTCTGCCTCTCTCTTCACTGGCTCCCCATTGCTAAACGAATTCACTTCAAAGTACTAATACATACAAGGCCGTCCATAACCTGTCCCCTCGCTACATCTCTGAGCTACTTTCCCGATACATCCCCACACGCACTCTCCGATCCTCACAAGACCTCCTTCTATCGTCTTATCGCCTCTTCCCACAATCGACTCCAAGATTTCTCCCGTGCACCCCCCATACTCTGGAACTCGCTACCCCAAAATATCAGACTCTCACCTACAGTGGAATCCTTCAAAAGAAACCTGAAACCCCACCTCTTCAGACAAACCTACAACCAGTGACCCTGCTGCCTCTATACTGCCATGACCAACTTCACCCGCACCTACTGTGTCCTTCTCCCATACCATGTAGATTGTAAGCCCTCACGGGCAGGGCCCTCTCCTTCTGTACCAGTTTGTAACTCATCTTGTTTATGATTAGTGCAATTGTCTGTATTATGTACAGTACAGACCAAAAGTTTGGACACACCTTCTCATTCAAAGAGTTTTCTTTATTTTCATGACTATGAAGGCATCACAACTATGAATTAACACATGTGGAATTATATACATAACAAACAAGTGTGAAACAACTGAAAATATGTCATATTCTAGGATCTTCAAAGTAGCCACCTTTTGCTTTGATTACTGCTTTGCACACTCTTGGCATTCTCTTGATGAGCTTCAAGAGGTAGTCCCCTGAAATGGTCTTCCAACAGTCTTGAAGGAGTTCCCAGAGATGCTTAGCACTTGTTGGTCCTTTTGCCTTCACTCTGCGGTCCAGCTCACCCCAAACCATCTCGATTGGGTTCAGGTCCGGTGACTGTGGAGGCCAGGTCATCTGGCGCAGCACCCCATCACTCTCCTTCATGGTCAAATAGCCCTTACTTTCAAAGTTTTCCCAATTTTTCGGCTGACTGACTGACCTTCATTTCTTAAAGTAATGATGGCCACTCGTTTTTCTTTACTTAGCTGCTTTTTTCTTGCCATAATACAAATTCTAACAGTCTATTCAGTAGGATTATCAGCTGTGTATCCACCTGACTTCTCCTCAACGCAACTGATGGTCCCAACCCCATTTATAAGGCAAGAAATCCCGCTTATTAAACCTGACAGGGCACACCTGTGAAGTGAAAACCATTTCAGGGGACTACCTCTTGAAGCTCATCAAGAGAATGCCAAGAGTGTGCAAAGCAGTAATCAAAGCAAAAGGTGGCTACTTTGAAGAACCTAGAATATGACATATTTTCAGTTGTTTCACACTTGTTTGCTATGTATATAATTCCACATGTGTTAATTCATAGTTTTGATGCCTTCAGTGTGAATCTACAATTTTCAGTCATGAAAATAAAGAAAACCCTTTGAATGAGAAGGTGTGTCCAAACTTTTGGTCTGTACTGTATGTGCACCCCTTATCATATGTACAGCGCTATGGAATGAATGGCGCTTTAATAATAAATAATAATAACTACAAGTCCCAGCTGTATAATGCCACTGCTAAGGGAGTGAATACAAGTGTTGCCCTGAGTGACATGTCCGCCTGCTGGGAGACTCAGCAGCATGTTGTATGTATAGAACTACAAGTCCTAGTTGTACAATGACACTGCTGATACATACAGGATCTTCCCCCTACCTGCAATGCTCTGCAGAACGTCTCTTTTCAGCTCCTGTGCCGAGCATTTGTCTCCTCACTGCCTGAAGCTACACAGTAAACACTTCAGCCCTGGGTCTGTGCATCTGAAGGGGTTAAGAATCCTGGGAGAGAGTAATAAGCAGCAGCCGGCAGTGCAGGGGGGCGTGGCCAGCACAGTGATGTCTACTGTATAGATCTCTCTGTACAGATCTCTAAGGCATGTGCAGGAACAATATCAGAGCAGGGAGAGAAGCTGACATCACAGGTCATGTGACCCTCAGTGAAATCTGAGAAAACCAGCCACTGGAGATAAAGTGAGTTAAATTGGAAAGCTGTTACATTTGCCTAGTTTGAAACATAAAAAGAAAAAAGAAAAAAAAAAAACTCGGACAACCCCTTTATGGCAGCCCCACCTGATCACTTATCTTCCATTCCACCTCCAGGGACGTTTTAGCATTTTATTACAAGCCTCCATTTATATACATCTGTGTTATACTATTCCTCAGGAGTGATTAGTACCACATCTTTTGATGTGCTTTTGTCATATTTATGTATTTAAAGGGAGTCTGTCACCACTATATGGCCATATACAGCACTTACATGGCTCTGTAGCACACCTATACAGGATTCTAATGGTACCTTTGTTCTTTTCTTTAGACATCCAGAAGCAGGAAAACCGACGTTTATTTCATATGCAAATGAGCACTCGCAAGTGCCCAGGGGCGGTGTTCCGTGTGTAGGTGCCCAGGCTGCCCTGCCTTTTTAACCGTTACTCCTCCCCCAGCCTCTTCCTTTGCCCGCCCTCCTATTCACTTGCATCATCCCTAGGTCCGGCCGAGATCCCGCGCCTGCGCACTGCTTCGCCGGCTGGCGCATGCGCACTAGTTGAATTGATGCCGTACCCAAAATGGGCATTGCAGTGTGCATGCCCCGACCCGGCGAAGCAGTGCGCAGGCGCGGGATCTCGGCCGGACCTAGCGATGATACAAGGGAATAGGAGGGCGGGCAAAGGATGAGGCTGGGAGAGGAGTAATGGTTAAAAAGGCAGGGCAGCCTGGGCACCTACACACGGAACACCGCCCCTGGGAACTTGCGAGTGCTCATTTGCATATGAAATAAATGTCATTTGTAGGGATCGACCGATTATCGGTTTGGCCGATATTATCGGCCGATATTGAGGATTTTGAACGTTATCGGCATCTATTTTGCCGATATACCGATAACATATTGGGAACACAGAACGCGCTGCTCTCAGCGCTCTCTGTGTTCCCTCAGCAGCACAGGGGAGAAGGAAGCAGTGTCTCCTCCCCCTGTGCTGCTGCTGTCGCCAATGACAGGAGAGAAGACAAGAGGAGGGGAGGGGCTGTGGCCACGGCTCCACCAATGAAGATAAGCCTTTCATTCATTCATATACAGGAGGCGGGAGCTGGCTGCAGAATCACATAGCCGGCTCCCGACCTCTATGAGCGATAGCTGCGGTCCGCGGTAGTTAACTCCTCAGGTGCCGCGGATCGCAGCTAACGCTCATAGAGGTCGGGAGCCGGCTATGGGATTCTGCAGCCAGCTCCCGCCTCCTGTATATGAATGAGAGACTTATCTTCATTGGTGGCGCAGTGCGCCCCCTCCCCCCCCCCCCAAGCCCCCCAGTATTAATCATTGGTGGCGCAGTGCGCCCCCCACCCCCATCCCAACCCCGGCCAATAGTAAAAACATTGGTGGCGCAGTGCCCCCTCCCCCCCACCCAGTATTACTCATTGGTGGCAGTGGCCACAGGATCCCCTCTCCCCTCCTCCTCCGATCGGAGCCCCAGCTGTGTAAGCCTGGGGCTCCGATCGGTTACCATGGCAGCCAGGACGCTATTGAAGCCCTGGCTGCTATGGTAAGCTCCATGCTGCTGTGTGCACAAAGCACAGAGCAGCAGGGATAGTGTGAGATCCTAGTCACCCTGATAGAGATCTATCAGGATGAATAGGACAAGGGTTCTAGTCCCTAAGGGGGCTAAAAGTTAGTAAAAAAAAAAAAAAAACACAAAAATATTAAGTATAAATGAAAAAGATTTATAAAAAAAATACACATTAACAATAAACATATTAATTTTCAGCAGATTTGTGTAGAAATTATTTTTTTTTCTCAAAAATGAAAATTCCCAGAATATCGGTATAAATTATCGGCTATCGGCCTGAAAGTTCACAAATTATCGGTATCGGCCCTAAAAAATCTATATCGGTCGATCCCTAGTCATTTGCATATGAAAATAACAAAGGTACCATTAGAATCCTGTATAGGTGTGCTACAGCGCCATGTAAGTGCTGACATAAAGTGGTGACAGACTCCCTTTAATAAAATTACTGATTAGTCTCAGTTTGCTTTTTTAGGATTACTTCATGATGCTGAGCTGGCTTCTTTAGGGTCAGACAATTGTGCCCAACATTTATGTGGGTTTTTCTTGTGTACGTTAACCTGTGCATGCTAACCTTTTAAAGGGCTGTCTCACTTCAGCATATGGCATTTATCATGTAGAGAAAGTTAAAGGTAGTCTGTCACCAAATCTGAGCGTTTTAGACCACTCAGATCAGGTTATAGACTGTTTGACCGTCATTACAATGGTACCTTTAATTTCTGTGTCCCTCGTCGAGATCATGAAAAAGACACTTTTTAAACGTATGCAAATGAGCTTCTGCAAGTGCCCAGGGGTGGCGTTACTGCCCCAAGTGCCCAGAAAAACACACCTCTTCCCGCCCTCTGGCCCGCCGTTCTTTCCTATTATTGCCTCCTCCTCTGCCTCCAGAAGTCACGAGCGGCACCAGAGGACGGCGGCCCTGCAAGTCTCCGCACAGCTGTCTTTAGTTGCCCAGCGCATGCGCAATATGAAAAGATGTTCCTCTTTTCAGAGCAGTTTGCAGGTGTGGCCAACTGCGCTGAGACTTGCCGGTCCGCCGTCCTCTGGTGCCACTCATGACTTCCGCCGGCTGGAGATGATGATGATGATAATAATAATAATAATAATAATAATAATAATAATATTATTATTAATAATAAAGAAGGGTGGGCCAGAGGGCTGAAAGGGGTGTGTTTTTCTGGGCACATCGCCGAGGGGCCTGGGCACTTGCGGCAGTAACGCCACCCCTGGGCACTTGTAGAAGCTCATTTACATACGTTTAAAAAGTGTCTTTTTCATGATCTCGATGAGGGACACAAAAGAAAGGTACCATTGTAATGAGGGTCAAACAGTCTGTAACCTGATCTGAAAGTCTAAAACGCTCAGATTAGGTGACAGACTACCTTTAACAGAAGGCACTTACTAATGTATTGTGATTGTCCATTAGGGTTGCAACGGGTATCGATCTTTCGATACCCGTTCGATACGTTTACACCTGGATCGATACGATACCAGGATTTGCTATTTTCTGATACTAGGCTTCGCTACTGCGCAGCCTAATATCTGTTAGAGAACATGAGGCGCGCCACCCTCATCAGCTGCATAGTAGAGAAGGAGGGAGTCCCTAACTCCCCACTATGACACGGCCGCCACTGCCACCAATGAAAATAGCACTGAGGAGGAGGGTAGGGGCTGTGGTCACTGCACCACCAATGAATACAATTAACCCCTTAATACAAATGTAGGCCGCCTCAATGACAGGGCATGGCAATCTGTGATCCCCGTCGATTAATCCCTCAGGTTTGGCACCTGAGGGGTTAATAGACGGAGTTCGGTGGGATCCCTGTCACGGAGGGCGGATGCTGGCTGTGTGATATGGCTGGCACCCTCCGCCTACATTTGTATTTAGGGGTAAATTACATTCATTGTAGGCGCAGTGGACTCCCCCTCCCCTCAGTATTATCTTAATTGGTGGCAGTGGCCACAGGGTCCCCTCTCGTCCTCCTCAGAATATTCATTGGTGGCAGTGGTAGCTTCCAATTGGAGCCCCAGCAGTGAAATCGTAGGGCTCCGATCGGTTACCATGGTAGCCAGGACGCTACTGAAGCCTTGGCTGCAATAGTCGGCTCCCTGATGCTGTGTGCACAAAGCACAGGGCAGCAGGGAGAGTGTGAAGTCCTATTCACCCTAATAGAGCTCTATCAGGGTGAATAGGACCAAGGGTTCTAATAGTTATTAAACCAAAATATTAAAAGTTTAAATCACCCCCTTTCCCAATTTTACATATAAAACAAACAAAAAAACAAAAAAAATATATATATACATATTACATATCGCCACGTTCAAACTAGTAAAATATTACAGAATATCTCCTATGTGGTGAATGCCGCAACAGAAAAAAAAAAATATAAAAAAAAACACACGATTCGCCATTTTTTTTGTCACCTTGTCCCACCAAAAAACAGGATAGGACTGTTCTATTATGGGCCGGACGTTCCATAAAATGCACGCGGCTTTTTGGCGTTTTATTTTTTCCGCATGCTATTGAGTATCGCAATACTTTTTTATGGTATTGAAATCTAATCAAAAATTTGGTATCATGACAACCCCATTGTCCATATTGCTTCCTTTAAAGACTAGATTTTATTATCAATCACATTATACACTGCTCGTTTCCATGGTTACAACCACCCTTCAATCCAGCAGCGGAGGCCGTACTTACACACTATAAGAAAAGGCGCTGGCCTCTCTGGTAACTGAGACAGTGGAAGTGCGTATAGGCTGGCACTTTTTCCTATAGTATTCAATCACGCCCACCACTGCTGGATTGCAGGGTGGTAGTAACCATGGAAACAAGCAGAGTATAATGTGATGGAAAAATGAATCAAGCCAGCAAAGAAAGCAATATCGACAATCACAATACATTAGTAAGTGCCTTGTATTAACCCCTTAAGGACAATGCCATTTTTCACCTTTAGGACCAGGCCACTTTTTGCAAATCTGACCAGTGTCACTTTATGTGGTGATAACTTTTAAACGCTTTTACTTATCCAAGGCATTCTGAGATTGTTTTCTCTGCACATATTGTACTTCATGACAGAGTCAAAATATTTCATTTTAAATTTATAAAAAAAAAAAAATACCAAAATTAACCAAACATTTTGAAAAATTCACAGTTTTCTAAATTTCAATTTCTCTGCTTTTAAAACAGATAGTGATACCTCCTAAAATAGTTATTACTTTACATTTCCCAAATGTCTACTTCATGTTTTTAAAGGGTTTCTACCACCACATTTTGACCTAATTAGCTGTCAGACACTAGCGATCTGCTCTACCTAACCATGCTATTGTAATTCCTTTCTCTGCAGCGGTTACACTAAAAAACGTAGTTTAATTGGTATGCTAACGAGCCTCTAGGTGCTATGTGGGCGTCTTTTCAGCACCTAGAGGCTCCGTCCACTCACCTGCCGCCCAGCGCGCTCCAGCCCGCCCCTCTCCTCTAGATTGACAGACTACTTCTCTGCATCTCAGCCGAATTCTCGCGCCTGCGCCGTGTGCTCCTGTATTTGGCGCAAGGAGCAGTCCAACAGTCACTGCGCCTGCGCCGAATACAGAAGCACACAGCGCAGGCGCGAGTGGGCTGTCAATCTAGAGGAGAGGGGCGGGCTGGGCGGCGGAAATAGTGAGTGGACGGAGCCTCTAGGTGCTGAAAAGACGCCCCCATAGCACCTAGAGACTCATTAGCATACCAATAAAACTACGTTTTTTAGGGTAACTGCTGCAGAGAAAGGAATTACAATAGCATGGTTAGGTAGAGCAGACACTAGCAGATCGCTAGTGTCTGACAGCTAAATAGGTCAAAATGTGGTGGTAGAAACTCTTTAAGGATTTAAGGACCAGTTCAGGTCTGAAGTCACTTTGTGGGGGCTTACATAATAGAAACCACCCATAAATGGCCCCATTTTAGAAACTACACCCCTCAAGGTATTCAAAACTGATCGTACAAACTTTCTTAACCCTACATTAAAGGAAAATGTAGATGAAATTTCAGAATTTCACTTTTTGGCAGATTTTCCATTTGAATCCATTTTTCCAGTAACAAAGCAAGGGTAACAGAAAAACAAAACTCAATATTTATTACCCTGATTCTGTGGTTTACAGAACACCCCATAAGTGATCGTAAACTGCTGTATGGGCACACGGCAGGGCACAGATGGAAAGGAACGCCATATGGTTTTTGGAGGGCAGATTTCACTGGGATAATTTTAAGCTGCCATATCACATTTGAAGAACCCCTGATGCATCCCTAGAGTAGAATCTCCCCAAAAAATTACCCCATTTTGGAAACTACGGGATAAGGTGGCAGTTTTGATGGTACTATTTTAGGGTACATATGATTTTTGGTTGCTCTATATTAGGGATCGACCGATTATCGGTTTGGCCGATATTATCGGCCGATATTGAGGATTTTGAACGTTATCGGCATCTATTTTGCCGATATACCGATAACGTATGGGGAACACAGAACGCGCTGCTCTCAGCGCTCTCTGTGTTCCCTCAGCAGCACAGGGGAGAAGGAAGCAGTGTCTCCTCCCCCTGTGCTGCTGCTGCCGCCAATGAGAGGAGGGAGGACAAGAGGAGGGGCGGGGCTGTGGCCACTGCGCCACCAATGAAGATAAGCCTTTCATTCATTCATATACAGGAGGCAGGAGCTGGCTGCAGAATCACATAGCCGCACCCGACCTCTATGAGCGATAGCTGCGGTCCGCGGTAGTTAACTCCTCAGTTGCCGCGGATCGCAGCTAACGCTCATAGAGGTCGGGAGCCGGCTATGGGATTCTGCAGCCAGCTCCCGCCTCCTGTATATGAATGAGAGACTTATCTTCATTGGTGGCGCAGTGCGCCCCCCACCCCCATCCCAACCCCGGCCAATAGTAAAAACATTGGTGGCGCAGTGCGTCCCCCCCCCCCACCCAGTATTACTCATTGGTGGCAGTGGCCACAGGATCCCCTCTCCCCTCCTCCTCCGATCGGAGCCCCAGCTGTGTAAGCCTGGGGCTCCGATCGGTTACCATGGCAGCCAGGACGCTATTGAAGCCCTGGCTGCTATGGTAAGCTCCATGCTGCTGTGTGCACAAAGCACAGAGCAGCAGAGACAGTGTGAGATCCTAGTCACCCTGATAGAGATCTATCAGGATGAATAGGACAAGGGTTCTAGTCCCTAAGGGGACTAAAAGTTAGTAAAAAATAAAATAAAAAAATATTAAGTATAAGATTTATAAAAAAAAATACACATTAACAATAAACAAAAAATACACATTAACAATAAACATATTCATTTTCAGCAGATTTGTGTAGAAATTTATTTTTTTTCTCAAAAATGAAAATTCCCAGAATATCGGTATAAATTATCGGCTATCGGCCTGAAAGTTCACAAATTATCGGTATCGGTCCTAAAAAAATCAATATCGGTCGATCCCTACTCTATATTACACTTTTTGTGAGGCAAGGTAACACAAAATAGCTGTTTTGGCACAGTTTTTATTTTTTGTTATTTACAATGTTCATCTGACAGGTTAGATCATGTGCTATTTTTTACAGAGCAGGTTGTTACGGACGCGACAATACCAAATTTGACAACTTTTTTTGGTTGTTTGTTGCAGTTTTACATAATAAAGCATTTTTGAAAAATACATTTTTTGTGTCTTCATATTCTGAAAGCCATAGTTTTTTTTTTTGTGGGGGGGGGGGGGGTAGGCTACTGTCTTATGTAGAGGCTCATTTTATTCGGTATGAGATGACTGATGGTACTATTTTGGGGTGCATATGACTTTTTGATCGCTTGGTATTATACTTTTTGTGATGTAAGGTGACAAAAAATTGCTTTTTTGACACAGTTTTTATTTTTACGGTGTTCACCTGAGGGGTTAGGTCATGTGATATTTTTGTTAAGTTTTACAGTGAAATAATTTTTGAACAGAATCCAAACTTGTTTTTGTTTTGCCATTTTCTGAGAGCCCTATTTTTTTTAAATTTTTTGGGCAATTGTCTTATGTAGGGGCTCATTTTTTGCAGGATGAGATGACGGTTTGATTGGTACCTTTTTGGGGTACATAAGACTTTTAGATCACTTGGTATTACACTTTTTGTAAATCAAGGTGACCAGAAAATTGCTTAACAGTTTTTTTTTTTTTTACATTATTTTGGGGAAAAAAACTTTTTATTTTTTTTTACTTAAAACTTTTTTTTGTAAAACTTTTTTTTTTTAAACTTTTTTTTTCACTCTGGGACTTCAACTTTTGGGGGGGAAGGGGGGGGTCTGATCCAATGCATTACAATCCTTCTGTATTGTGATATTTGGCTGTAAGTGTATTACACACTGTAAGGCTCCATTCACACGTCCGTATAATGGGTCCGGGTCCGTTCCACAACGTTGCGGAACGGATCCAGACCCATTCATTCTCTATGGGGCCGGAAGAGATGTGGACAGCACGCAGTGTGCTATCCGCATTTCCGAAGCGTGGCCCCGAACTTCCAGTCCACCGAAAAAAAAAATAGAACATGTCCTATTCTTGTCAGCAATTGCTATCAGTGACTGCCGGACCCCTGCTTCTGATCAGCCCGCCGTACATGTATGGCGCTGGTCCTTAAAGGGTTAAAGGGGTTGCCCGCCTTTTTTCTTACTGATGATCTATCTAGTAGATGATCTAGATCATCAGTAGAGATGAGCGAATCTCCACTTATGAAATTCGTTTGCAATTCGTTTACTGGTAAAAGCAGAATTGCGTTATGGATTCCGTTACCACGGACCATAACGCAATTCTATGATGGAATGCATAACGGAATGCCTTTAGAATAGAAGTCTATGGGCTGCAAAACAGATCTGTCCAGTTTCCGTTATGCAGGGGAGTCCTCCTGCATAATGCCTCCAAAGGCATTCTGTTATGCATTCCGTCATAGAATTGCCTTATGCGCCGTGGTAACGGAATCCATAACGCAATTCTGCTTTTACCAGTAAACGAATGGCAAACGAATTTCAAAATATGAAATTCGTTCATCTCTAATCATCAGCATCTCATCAGGTGTCGGACCCCTGCTGATCAGCTGTTTGAGAAAATAGTGGCGCTTGCAGTAACGCCGTGGCCTTCTCGCTGCTTCCCACAGGCCAGTGATGTCATGACTATAGGTCACGTGGCCCGGTCACAGCTCAGCCCTATTGAAGTAATAAATTGCTTAAGTGAGACAACCCCTTTAAGGATGGAATTGAAATAAATGACATTAGGACACTGAACATCATAGAAGGTTTATTCAGGATCCTACAGTTAGAAAATGAGCGAAAAATGTCTCACTTACCTCTAATTCTTCTTGGACAACTTGAACCAGAGAGTGGCCACCCAAATCCAGATCCCCTGCCCCCACAGCGGATATCCACGTCACTCTCTGCCTCTCCTTCCGTTTACGCCACGCACAATCCCTCCATAACCTACAGACACTGAAACAATAAAAAAAAAATAATAATTGTCAGCAATAACGGGCACTCAGCGAGCTCGCCCGCAGCCCTGGCATACATTATGGCCGTACAGGTGTCATTTTAAAGGGCTGCAGCCAAGTCCCAGGCTGTAGTAATACAACACACCATCGGGCCCTACGAATGTAGATTATAGGTAGTGGTCCAGAAGAGGCACCAGGATGCAGCAGAGCTCAGTATGTGATGTTCCACTGTGCGCTGTTATAGATCACAACATCCACCTGTCATGATGCACACTGGAGACACTGACATGACAAAGTCAGCTCTGCTACACCTTGTACTCCTAAGGCACCAGAGAAAAGATCTAGTGCATAATGCAAATATAGACTGCCAGCGCATGCTGGGCTTTGTAGTTCTCTGGCAGTACAGTAAGCAGACATAGACACACCAGGCTGCCTGCAGCAGAGCCTTGCCGGGTAGAAAGCTCATCACTCTCTCCACCACTTCAGGCAGGGTGCTGAGCACGTAGTGGTCCACGCTCTCCGGGCTGCTGGGGACTTGAGGGCCATTATTCTCCAGCACTTCCCCATACGAGTCCATGTCCCCCATTCGCTCCTATGTAGAACGCAGTCGCTCCTGGTAGCTATGCTGTCACCGGAAGAGGCGGGTTCTCCTTGTGTAACGGAAGAAACCTCCATGCAGAAAAGGGACCGCCCCCTGACGTCACTGGGTCACGTGACTCTGAATAGGCAGCGCAGTGCAGCTTGAATAGAAGGGTCGGAACCCGGAGAACTCAGGCTGTTTGCAGAGCAGCTATTGTATGCGGGGGGCGTGTAATATTGTATGGGGGGGGTGTGTGTAATATTGTATGCGTGTAATATTGTATGCGGGGAGTGTGTGTAATATTGTATGCGGGGAGTGTGTGTAATATTGTATGCGGGGGGGGGGTCGTGTAATATTGTATGCGGGGGGGGGGGGCGTGTAATATTGTATGCGGGCGGGGGGGGGGGGGTAATATTGTATGCGTGTAATATTGTATGCGGGGAGTGTGTGTAATATTGTATGCGGGGGGGGGGGCGTGTAATATTGTATGCGGGGGTCGTGTAATATTGTATGCGGGGGGGGGCGTGTAATATTGTATGCGGGGGTCGTGTAATATTGTATGCGGGGGGGGGCGTGTAATATTGTATGCGTGTAATATTGTATGCGGGGAGTGTGTAATATTGTATGCGGGGAGTGTGTGTAATATTGTATGCGGGGGGGCGTGTAATATTGTATGCGGGGGGCGTGTAATATTATATGCGGGCGGGGGGGCGTGTAATATTGTATGCGGGCGGGGGGGGCGTGTAATATTGTATGCGGGGGGGAGGCGTGTAATATTGTATGCGGGGGGGAGGCGTGTAATATTGTATGCGGGGGGGGGGCGTGTAATATTGTATGCGGGGGGGGCGTGTAATATTGTATGCGGGGGGGGCGTGTAATATTGTATGCGGGGGGGGCGTGTAATATTGTATGCGGGGGGGGCGTGTAATATTGTATGCGGGGGGGGCGTGTAATATTGTATGCGGGGGGCGTGTAATATTGTATGCGGGGGGCGTGTAATATTGTATGCGGGGGACGTGTAATATTGTATGCGGGGGGGGCGTGTAATATTGTATGCGGGGGGGGCGTGTAATATTGTATGCGGGGGGGGGGGTGTAATATTGTATGCGGGGGGCGTGTAATATTGTATGCGGGGGACGTGTAATATTGTATGCGGGGGACGTGTAATATTGTATGCGGGGGGGGCGTGTAATATTGTATGCGGGGGGGGCGTGTAATATTGTATGCGGGGGGGGCGTGTAATATTGTATGCGGGGGGGCGTGTAATATTGTATGCGGGGGGGCGTGTAATATTGTATGCGGGGGGGCGTCTAATATTGTATGGGGGGCGGGGGCGTGTAATATTGTATGGGGGGCGGGGGCGTGTAGTATTGTATGCGGGGGAGTATAATATTGTATGCGGGGGGGGCGTGTAATATTGTATGCGGGGGGGCGTGTAATATTGTATGCGGGGGGGCGTCTAATATTGTATGGGGGGCGGGGGCGTGTAATATTGTATGGGGGGCGGGGGCGTGTAGTATTGTATGCGGGGGAGTATAATATTGTATGCGGGGAATGTGTGTGTAATATTGTATGCGGGGGGGCATGTAATGTATGCGGGGGGGCATTTAATATTGTATGCGGGGGGGCGGGTAATATTGTATGCGCGGGGGGGTGTAATATTTGTATGTGGGGGGTGTCTACAAATGGTTTCCGTTTGCATACAGATTGCCAGATCCAGCGACAGAACTACCTGCCGGAATCCAGCAACTCCGTGTGCTGTCCGCATCTTCGCTCCGTGGCCCCGCCAAAAAAATATAGCATGTCCTATTCTTGTCCGTTTTGCAGACAAGAATAGGCATTTCTACGATGGGCCGCCCGTTCCATTCCGCAAATTGCTCGTGTGCATGTAGCCTTATCCTAATGCATTCTGAATGGAGAGCATTCCGTTCAGGATGCATCAGTTCAGTCCCTATTACGGTATTTGGACGGAGAAATTACTGCATCATGCTGCATTTTTCTCTCCTGAACACATTTTTTTCCATTGGAATGTATTAGTGCTGCATTGACTGATCCGGTGTTCCGGTCATTTAAAAATGTAAAAAAATATATATACCGGATCCGTTTTTCCGGATGACACCGGAGAGACACATCCGTTCTTGCAATGCATTTGTGAGACGGATCCGCATCTGGATCCGTCTACAAATGGTTTCCGTTTGCATACAGATTGCCAGATCCGGCGAAGGAACTACCTGCCGGAATCCAGCAACGCAAGTGTGAAAGTACCCTAATATTGTATGGGGAGGGGGGGGGCATGTATTATTGTATGTGGAATGGGAGGCCGTTTAATATTGTACGCAGATTGGGGGGGTGTTTAAGATTTTATGGAGGGGGGTGTAATATATGCAGAGGGGGAAGGTGTAATATTCTTTGCAGGGGGTGGCGTGTAGTTTTGCTGTGTAATTTTCTATACAGAGGGGGTGCAGTGTCATTTTGTATGCGGGGGGGGGGGGGGTGTTTGTGCCGCTGCCGTGTGACTTTGTGTGCAGAAGGGGGTGCAGTGTAATTCTGTGTGTAGATTTTCTACTGTACAAGTCGAAGTGAAATCGGACGGCTTTACTGTTTTTAAATAAAAACTTATTGTTGAACCAAAAAAAAAAAGTGGGGAAAATTGGCTTCTACCTCACAGGGTTTTTTTTTGCCTTCCTCTGGATCAACTTGCAGGATAAAAGGCCGAACTGGATGGACAGATGTCTTTTTTCAGCCTTATAAACTATGTTACTATGTGTCTCATTGGAGCCCATACATTCTAATACTGTACGGAGAAGAATCTCCGTACAGTATTTTATCTCGTACCGTAGTTTTGAACAAAGCGTCTTCCGATGAAGCATCCGAAGCTAACTTCGCTGACCAGCAACGGCCTAACAGACACGCACATTACACCACCCTCCTGATCTGTGAGGAGCAGCATTTACTGCTATAAGGGGACTCCCTGCATTGTACAATGCTTTAACCCCTTTTAGACCAGGCAGCATCATATATGCTAAAGTATTAAAAATACAAATAATAAAAAAAACGACAGACATAATGAGAAGAGACGCATCAGGTATATGCTAATCTGCCAGTAGAGAAAGTATAAAATACTAATAATCAGTATAAAGCATCCACAGAGCGGACAGAGATAATGAAAAGAGATAGTTATTAATAGCTAGATAAAAAAAAGTTGGGGTCATTTATCAAACTGGTGTAAAGAATGCATAAATTTGGCTGCGTTTGGTCTCCGTTGCGTTTTTAGACTGTCACTAAAACGCAGCTTGCAGCGTTTTGGTGACCGTCTGACTATGCAGAGCCAAACGGATCTGTCTAGACTTACAATGTAAGTCAATGGGGACGGATCCGTTTTTCACTGACACAATATGGTGCAATTGAAAGCGGATCCGTCCCCCATTGACTTTTTTTGGAATGAATAATGCAAACGGATCCGTTATTAACGGATACAAGCGTTTGCATTATTGGTGCGGATCCGTCTGTGCAGAAACAAGACGGATCCGCACAAAACGCGAGTGTGAAAGTAGCCTTAGTTGCCCATGGCAACCAATCAGATTCATCCTTTCATTTTCCAAAGGAGCTGTGTAAAATGAAAGATGGAATCTGATTGGTTGCTATGGGCAACTAATCCAGTTCTACTTTACACCAGTTTGATAAATGACCCCAAGTGTGCTTAGGGAGGGGAGTCTCAGCCATTTACACTGTCACCCCTGCAGTTTCTGCACAGTGTGCCAGGCAGGGTGATAGCAGCCATTTACACAGGCTGTGTGTTACTGACTGCTCTGCATCACATTCACAAATTCCCACACAATCTATCTGTGCAAAAGAATTCTGACACTTTAGTTAGTGTGTGCTCTGTATTTAGTGCCGTGCAGCCTATATTGCCTTTTTCTATTTTATTAAATTTTTTTGTCCATTTTATACAGCAGGCAATCATCACACACTATTTTGGTTAGTATTTGAGAAAACTTACATTTCAAAATTGTATTTTCAGTGGTAATTCAATGTCTTGCCTCAGGCTGTGTACAAACACCATTTATGTGCGTATTTTTTTAAAAAAAGGTACACTTCTTGCATCACAGACTGAGATTTGGTGTGTGGTAGAAGACAGAGGTATATTTGGTTAGGAAATGTTTGGCAAACGTGTCCGCTCCTACAAACCCACCACAGCCAGACATCTCCTGCACCTTGTCCGTCATGTTCCATACTGTACTGCCACTGCTGCCAGCAACACCGCACAGCCAGACATCTCCTGCACCTTGTCCGTCATGTTCCATACTGTACTGCCACTGCTGCAAGCAACACTGCACAGCCAGACATCTCCTGCACCTTGTCCGTCATGTTCCATACTGTACTGCCACTGCTGCAAGCAACACTGCACAGCCAGACATCTCCTGCACCTTGTCCGTCATGTTCCATACTGTACTGCCACTGCTGCAAGCAACACTGCACAGCCAGACATCTCCTGCACCTTGTCCGTCATGTTCCATACTGTACTGCCACTGCTGCCAGCAACTGCTACCGCCGCACAGCCAGACATCTCCTGCACCTTGTCCGTCATGTTCCATACTGTACTGCCACTGCTGCAAGCAACACCGCACAGCCAGACATCTCCTGCACCTTGTCCGTCATGTTCCATACTGTACTGCCACTGCTGCCAGCAACTGCTACCGCCGCACAGCCAGACATCTCCTGCACCTTGTCCGTCATGTTCCATACTGTACTGCCACTGCTGCCAGCAACACCGCACAGCCAGACATCTCCTGCACCTTGTCCGTCATGTTCCATACTGTACTGCCACTGCTACCGCCGCACAGCCAGACATCTCCTGCACCTTGTCCGTCATGTTCCATACTGTACTGCCACTGCTGCCAGCAACACCGCACAGCCAGACATCTCCTGCACCTTGTCCGTCATGTTCCATACTGTACTGCCACTGCTGCCAGCAACACCGCACAGCCAGACATCTCCTGCACCTTGTCCGTCATGTTCCATACTGTACTGCCACTGCTGCAAGCAACACCGCACAGCCAGACATCTCCTGCACCTTGTCCGTCATGTTCCATACTGTACTGCCACTGCTGCAAGCAACACTGCACAGCCAGACATCTCCTGCACCTTGTCCGTCATGTTCCATACTGTACTGCCACTGCTGCAAGCAACACCGCACAGCCAGACATCTCCTGCACCTTGTCCGTCATGTTCCATACTGTACTGCCACTGCTGCCAGCAACTGCTACCGCCGCACAGCCAGACATCTCCTGCACCTTGTCCGTCATGTTCCATACTGTACTGCCACTGCTGCCAGCAACACCGCACAGCCAGACATCTCCTGCACCTTGTCCGTCATGTTCCATACTGTACTGCCACTGCTGCAAGCAACACCGCACAGCCAGACATCTCCTGCACCTTGTCCGTCATGTTCCATACTGTACTGCCACTGCTGCAAGCAACACCGCACAGCCAGACATCTCCTGCACTTTGTCCGTCATGTTCCATACTGTACTGCCACTGCTGCCAGCAACTGCTACCGCCGCACAGCCAGACATCTCCTGCACCTCGTCCGTCATGTTCCATACTGTACTGCCACTGCTGCAAGCAACACCGCACAGCCAGACATCTCCTGCACCTTGTCCGTCATGTTCCATACTGTACTGCCACTACTGCCAGCAACACTGCACAGCCAGACATCTCCTGCACCTTGTCCGTCATGTTCCATACTGTACTGCCACTGCTGCCAGCAACACCGCACAGCCAGACATCTCCTGCACTTTGTCCGTCATGTTCCATACTGTACTGCCACTGCTGCAAGCAACACTGCACAGCCAGACATCTCCTGCACCTTGTCCGTCATGTTCCATACTGTACTGCCACTGCTGCCAGCAACACTGCACAGCCAGACATCTCCTGCACCTTGTCCGTCATATTCCATACTGTACTGCCACTGCTGCCAGCAACTGCTACCGCCGCACAGCCAGACATCTCCTGCACCTTGTCCGTCATGTTCCATACTGTACTGCCACTGCTGCCAGCAACACTGCACAGCCAGACATCTCCTGCACCTTGTCCGTCATGTTCCATACTGTACTGCCACTGCTGCCAGCAACACCGCACAGCCAGACATCTCCTGCACCTTGTCCGTCATGTTCCATACTGTGCTGCTACCACCGCACAGCCAGACATCTCCTGCACCTTGCAATAGAAAGACCAGCACTCCGTAATTCCAATAGCGAAGAAAAGCTTTCTTTATTCGTCACCCATATGTGACGCGCGTTTCGACACCAATCTGTGTCTTTGTCAAAGTACAGGTGATAACAGCTCAATTTTACATACACAAGGCACCATTTAAATACAATTCAAATAACCCGCCTCCTAGCCACGCAAGTGATCACATGATCGGGGCCGGACTGAGCCGCCCCCAGCCATGTGACCAGTCACGTGACTATAGCATCATATTGCTACGCAACCAGTCCGAAACAAGTTGAATCTAACTATAGACGGAGTACGGTAAGACATGTATCTGAATCCATGTACTATTATATATCTGGGTATTCTATAATCACTTGCACACCAGATTTGAACATTTTTCATAATATGTACTGATACACTGAAGTTAAGCCGTCTCCTAATCATATAAGAAATCACGTGACTCCGGAATAAAATCCCGGTCACATGGCTTGTCTCATGACATCATATTGCTACGCAACTGATCCAAACAATATTGGATCTTTCAAAAGATAGATTGCGATGCAATATTAAAGATCCATACTATATACAGACTGTGTTTAGGGATCTGAGGCATCCGTGATTAGTTACAGAACAAAAAGCATACATTAAATGCAAAATAACAATTCATAATCATACGTTCCACAAATTGAATCAAATGAAACTACTCAGTGAGTATTCCTTATTGAGGCCTTTAGGGGCAAGCGTCTCAAGTCGATGGATCCAATATGCTTCACGCTGGTGGAGCATCTGGATCCGATTTCCTCCACGTCGAGGTAAGGTCACTTCTTCTAAAATTTGAAAACGCAGTTGTGAGATGCGATGATTTTTTTCTTTAAAATGCTGGGGAATAGGTAAGAAAGTGTTTTCCTTCCTAATTGTAGACTTATGTTTCCCTACCCGGTCTTTCATGCGCATTGTTGTCTCTCCAACATAGCACAACCCACAGGGACATTTAAGTAAATAAATTACAAAACTACTGTCACATGTAAAATAACCCCGAATGGGGATTTGTTGTCCTGTCTGTGGGTGTGATATGTTGGAGCCTTTGAAGCATATTGGATCCATCGACTTGAGACGCTTGCCCCTAAAGGCCTCAATAAGGAATACTCACTGAGTAGTTTCATTTGATTCAATTTGTGGAACGTATGATTATGAATTGTTATTTTGCATTTAATGTATGCTTTTTGTTCTGTAACTAATCACGGATGCCTCAGATCCCTAAACACAGTCTGTATATAGTATGGATCTTTAATATTGCATCGCAATCTATCTTTTGAAAGATCCAATATTGTTTGGATCAGTTGCGTAGCAATATGATGTCATGAGACAAGCCATGTGACCGGGATTTTATTCCGGAGTCACGTGATTTCTTATATGATTAGGAGACGGCTTAACTTCAGTGTATCAGTACATATTATGAAAAATGTTCAAATCTGGTGTGCAAGTGATTATAGAATACCCAGATATATAATAGTACATGGATTCAGATACATGTCTTACCGTACTCCGTCTATAGTTAGATTCAACTTGTTTCGGACTGGTTGCGTAGCAATATGATGCTATAGTCACGTGACTGGTCACATGGCTGGGGGCGGCTCAGTCCGGCCCCGATCATGTGATCACTTGCGTGGCTAGGAGGCGGGTTATTTGAATTGTATTTAAATGGTGCCTTGTGTATGTAAAATTGAGCTGTTATCACCTGTACTTTGACAAAGACACAGATTGGTGTCGAAACGCGCGTCACATATGGGTGACGAATAAAGAAAGCTTTTCTTCACTATTGGAATTACGGAGTGCTGGTCTTTCTATTGCAAGTATCCGGGGTATCAACCTATTGACCGTGCACCTGGACCCCGACTGAAGCACAGTGCCGCCCATTTGTTTCTAATTGATCTCCTGCACCTTGTCCGACATGTTCCATACTGTGCTGCCTCCAGTTACTAGTGCCTCTACCATACTCACTACACAGCCAGACATTATTTGATATTCAAATCCAGCCTTGTCCATGATGTTCCATACTGTACAGCCATTTATGTTGACACACCACTGCTGCTTCCACCACTACACAGCGAGACATCTGCTGCTTTGCCCGCATCATGTTCCAAACTGTATTGCCGCTGATGATAACTCACCACTGCCGCTATCACCATCACACAGCCAGTTATCTGTCGCCATTATGTCCGCCCTGATCTCTTCTGTATTTTTTTCCCTCAATATTTTATTATAAAAAAACAAATGCAATTCAATTTTTAATACAAAAATTCAATATTATTATACTTTTCTTTCCCTCCAGGCCTCCCATACCTTGGTCCACTTCTCTTGAGCATTTCTTTGCTTATATAGAATATTCTCATAGTTTTCAACCTTTTTAACCAAGTTTATCCATGTATTCACGTCTAGGGTATATCGTGAAAACCAGACCCTGGTAACCAAGAGTCTGGCCAAAAATAATATTCTAACAAAAAATTTTTTTTTTGATTTATGACTGCTTAACTTATAAAGATCAATATAAAACATTCTACCTTAACCACCTCAGCCCCCAGTGCTTAAACACCCTGAAAGACCAGGCCACTTTTTACACTTCTGACCTACACTACTTTCACCATTTATTGCTCGGTCATGCAACTTACCACCCAAATGAATTTTACCTCCTTTTCTTCTCACTAATAGAGCTTTCATTTGGTGGTATTTCATTGCTGCTGACATTTTTACTTTTTTTGTTATTAATCGAAATTTAACGATTTTTTTGCAAAAAAATGACATTTTTCACTTTCAGTTGTAAAATTTTGCAAAAAAAATGACATCCATATATAAATTTTGCTCTAAATTTATTGTTCTACATGTCTTTGATAAAAAAAAAATGTTTGGGTAAAAAAAAAATGGTTTGGGTAAAAGTTATAGCGTTTACAAACTATGGTACAAAAATGTGAATTTCCGCTTTTTGAAGCAGCTCTGACTTTCTGAGCACCTGTCATGTTTCCTGAGGTTCTACAATGCCCAGACAGTACAAACACCCCACAAATGACCCCATTTCGGAAAGTACACACCCTAAGGTATTCGCTGATGGGCATAGTGAGTTCATAGAACTTTTTATTTTTTGTCACAAGTTAGCGGAAAATGATGATTTTTTTTTTTTTTTTTTTTTTTCTTACAAAGTCTCATATTCCACTAACTTGTGACAAAAAATAAAAACTTCCATGAACTCACTATGCCCATCACGAAATACCTTGGGGTCTCTTCTTTCCAAAATGGGGTCACTTGTGGGGTAGTTATACTGCCCTGGCATTCTAGGGGCCCAAATGTGTGGTAAGGAGTTTGAAATCAAATTCTGTAAAAACTGACCAGTGAAATCCGAAAGGTGCTCTTTGGAATGTGGGCCCCTTTGCCCACCTAGGCTGCAAAAAAGTGTCACACATCTGGTATCTCCGTATTCAGTAGAAGTTGGGGAATGTGTTTTGGGGTGTCATTTTACATATACCCATGCTGGGTGAGATAAATATCTTGGTCAAATGCCAACTTTGTATAAAAAAATGGGAAAAGTTGTCTTTTGCCAAGATATTTATCTCACCCAGCATGGGTATATGTAAAATGACACCCCAAAACACATTCCCCAACTTCTCCTGAATACGGAGATACCAGATGTGTGACACTTTTTTGCAGCCTAGGTGGGCAAAGGGGCCCATATTCCAAAGAGCACCTTTCGGATTTCACTCGTCATTTTTTACAGAATTTGATTTCAAACTCCTTACCACACATTTGGGCCCCTAGAATGCCAGGGCAGTATAACTACCCCACAAGTGACCCCATTTTGGAAAGAAGAGACCCCAAGGTATTCGCTGATGGGCATAGTGAGTTCATAGAAGTTTTTATTTTTTGTCACAAGTTAGTGGAATATGAGACTTTGTATGAAAAAAAAAAAAAAAAAAAAAAATCATCATTTTCCACTAACTTGTGACAAAAAAAAAAAAATTCTAGGAACTCGCCATGCCCCTCACGGAATACCTTGGGGTGTCTTCTTTCCAAAATGGGGTCACTTGTGGGGTAGTTATACTGCCCTGGCATTTTCCAGGGGCCCTAATGTGTGGTAAGTAGGTAAATGACCAGTGAAATCCGAAAGGTGCTCTTTGGAATATGGGCCCCTTTGCCCACCTAGGCTGCAAAAAAGTGTCACACATCTGGTATCTCCGTACTCGGGAGAAGTTGGGGAATGTGTTTTGGGGTGTCTTTTTACATATACCCATGCTGGGTGAGAGAAATATCTTGGCAAAAGACAACTTTTCCCATTTTTTTATACAAAGTTGGCATTTGACCAAGATATTTCTCTCACCCAGCATGGGTATATGTAAAATGACACCCCAAAACACATTCCCCACCTTCTCCTGAGTACGGAGATACCAGATGTGTGACACTTTTTTGCAGCCTAGGTGGGCAAAGGGGCCCATATTCCAAAGAGCACCTTTCGGATTTCACTCGTCATTTTTTACAGAATTTGATTTCAAACTCCTTACCACACATTTGGGCCCCTAGAATGCCAGGGCAGTATAACTACCCCACAAGTGACCCCATTTTGGAAAGAATAGACCCCAAGGTATTCGCTGATGGGCATAGTGAGTTCATGGAAGTTTTTATTTTTTGTCACAAGTTAGTGGAATATGAGACTTTGTATGAAAAAAAAAAAAAAAAAAAAATCATCATTTTCCACTAACTTGTGACAAAAAATAAAAAATTCTAGGAACTCGCCATGCCCCTCACGGAATACCTTGGGGTGTCTTCTTTCCAAAATGGGGTCACTTGTGGGGTAGTTATACTGCCCTGGCATTTTCCAGGGGCCCTAATGTGTGGTAAGTAGGTAAATGACCAGTGAAATCAGAAAGGTGCTCTTTGGAATATGGGCCCCTTTGCCCACCTAGGCTGCAAAAAAGTGTCACACATCTGGTATCTCCGTACTCGGGAGAAGTTGGGGAATGTGTTTTGGGGTGTCTTTTTACATATACCCATGCTGGGTGAGAGAAATATCTTGGCAAAAGACAACTTTTCCCATTTTTTTATACAAAGTTGGCATTTGACCAAGATATTTATCTCACCCAGCATGGGTATATGTAAAATGACACCCCAAAACACATTCCCCAACTTCTCCTGAGTACGGCGATACCAGATGTGTGACACTTTTTTGCAGCCTAGATGCGCAAAGGGGCCCAAATTCCTTTTAGGAGGGCCTTTTTAGACATTTGGATACCAGACTTCTTCTCACGCTTTGGGGCCCCTAGAATGCCAGGGCAGTATAAATACCCCACATGTGACCCCATTTTGGAAAGAAGACACCCCAAGGTATTCAATGAGGGGCATGGCGAGTTCATAGAAATTTTTTTTTTTTGGCACAAGTTAGCGGAAATTGATATTTTTTATTTTTTTCTCACAAAGTCTCCCGTTCCGCTAACTTGGGACAAAAATTTCAATCTTTCATGGACTCAATATGCCCCTCACTGAATACCTGGGGGTGTCTTCTTTCCGAAATGGGGTCACATGTGGGGTATTTATACTGCCCTGGCATTCTAGGGGCCCTAAAGCGTGAGAAGAAGTCTGGAATATAAATGTCTAAAAAATTTTACGCATTTGGATTCCGTGAGGGGTATGGTGAGTTCATGTCAAATTTTATTTTTTGTCACAAGTTAGTGGAATATGAGACTTTGTAAGAAAAAAAAATAATAATTCCGCTAACTTGGGCCAAAAAAATGTCTGAATGGAGCCTTACAGGGGGGTGATCAATGACAGGGGGGTGATCAATGACAGGGGGGGTGATCAATGACAGGGGGGGTGATCAATGACAGGGGGGGTGATCAATGACAGGGGTGGTGATCAATGACAGGGGGGTGATCAGGGAGTCTATATGGGGTGATAACCACAGTCATTGATCACGCCCGTGTAAGGCTTCATTCAGACGTCCGGATGCGTTTTGCGGATCCGATCCATCTATCAGTGGATCCGTAAAAATCATGCGGACGTCTGAATGGAGCTTTACAGGGGGGTGATCAATGACAGGGGGGTAATCAATGACAGGGGGGTGATCAGGGAGTCTATATGGGGTGATCACCACAGTCATTGATCATGCCCCTGTAAGGCTTCATTCAGACGTCCGGATGCGTTTTGCGGATCCGATCCATCTATCAGTGGATCCGTAAAAATCATGCGGACATCTGAATGGAGCTTTACAGGGGGGTGATCAATGACAGGGGGGTAATCAATGACAGGGGGGTGATCAGGGAGTCTATATGGGGTGATCACCACAGTCATTGATCATGCCCCTGTAAGGCTTCATTCAGACGTCCGGATGCGTTTTGCGGATCCGATCCATCTATCAGTGGATCCGTAAAAATCATGCGGACGTCTGAATGGAGCTTTACAGGGGGGTAATCAATGACAGGGGGGTGATCAATGACAGGGGGGTGATCAGGGAGTCTATATGGGGTGATAACCACAGTCATTGATCATGCCCCTGTAAGGCTTCATTCAGACGTCCGGATGCGTTTTGCGGATCCGATCCATCTATCAGTGGATCCGTAAAAATCATGCGGACATCTGAATGGAGCTTTACAGGGGGGTGATCAGGGAGTCTATATGGGGTGATCACCACAGTCATTGATCATGCCCCTGTAAGGCTTCATTCAGACGTCCGGATGCGTTTTGCGGATCCGATCCATCTATCAGTGGATCCGTAAAAATCATGCGGACGTCTGAATGGAGCTTTACAGGGGGGTAATCAATGACAGGGGGGTGATCAATGACAGGGGGGTGATCAGGGAGTCTATATGGGGTGATAACCACAGTCATTGATCATGCCCCTGTAAGGCTTCATTCAGACGTCCGGATGCGTTTTGCGGATCCGATCCATCTATCAGTGGATCCGTAAAAATCATGCGGACATCTGAATGGAGCTTTACAGGGGGTTGATCAATGACAGGGGGGTAATCAATGACAGGGGGGTGATCAGGGAGTCTATATGGGGTGATCAGGGGCTAATAAGGGGTTAATAAGTGACGGGGGGGGGGTGTAGTGTAGTGTAGTGGTGCTTGGTGGGACTTTACTGAGCTACCTGTGTCCTCTGGTGGTCGATCCAAACAAATGGGACCACCAGAGGACCAGGTAGCAGGTATATTAGACGCTGTTATCAAAACAGCGTCTAATATACCTGTTAGGGGTTAAAAAAAACACATCTCCAGCCTGCCAGCGAACGATCGCCGCTGGCAGGCTGGAGATCAACTCTCTTACCTTCCGTTCCTGTGAGCGCGCGCGCCTGTGTGCGCGCGTTCACAGGAAATCTCGCGTCTCGCGAGAGGACGCGTATATGCGTCCAGGAGGAATGAATCAACCACCTCCAGGACGCGTCTGTGCGTACAGCGGTCCGGAGGTGGTTAAAGGGAATCTGTAGGTTCAATTTATAATTAAGAAAATTATTAATACCATTCCAATATTCTTTTAATTCTGAACAAGACCAAAACATGTGTAAGTGATCCGCATCTAGTAGATCACACCGTGGACACCTAGAACTGTTTCTTAACCCACATTTACTAAGCCATAGGGGCGTGACATATAATCTATGAAAAATATTAAATTATACCAAAATGTGATTGAAATGATGAGATTGTAAACTTAAAGTGAACCTTTCACCTGGATTTCACTTAATAAACTATCACCAGTACCTTATAGATCATCCTCATTGTGTTAGCACACGGTCTTGTCCCGCTTTTCTGGCATGTATATGCATGGAAAAATCGCTTTATAAAGTACTCTTCTCCAGCTCCACAAGTCACGGTAGAAGTCAAGGGGGTAGCCCTTCCCTCACTCCAGGCTGTAACTCCCCTGCCCTAACCCCGCCTCTAAGCAGTGTAACTGACACCTGGCTCAGTCGCCGGGACCGCGCTTGTACAGGCGGCGCATGTGCCGTCGGCCTCAGTAGCAGCGCGATACCGTCTATCGCGCGGACTCAAGCGCGATCCCGTAACTGAATCGCGCGCGCGCCTGAGGAACAGAAGACAGGCAGGCATCGGGGACGGACGGCGCATGCGCGATTCAGTTACAGGATCGCGCTTGAGTCCGCGCTATAGACGGGATCGCGCTGCTACTGAGGACGACGGCGCATGCGCCACCTGTACAAGCGTGGTCCCGGCGACTGAGCCGGGTGTCAGTTACACTGCTTAGAGGCGGGGTTAGGGCAGGGGAGTTACAGCCTGGAGTGAGGGAAGGGCTACCCCCTTGACTTCTACCGTGACTTGTGGAGCTGGAGAAGAGTACTTTATAAAGCGATTTTTCCATGCATATACATGCCAGAAAAGCGGGACAAGACCGTGTGCTAACACAATGAGGATGATCTATAAGGTACTGGTGATAGTTTATTAAGTGAAATCCAGGTGAAAGGTTCGCTTTAAGTTCAAAAATATATTTCCCCACCCCTCTAGTTGAATACTTGGGCAATCAATCCCCTAGGCCTTTTGTCCTGGTGATTGTATTTTAGTAAATCGTGCCTTAATAAACAATTTATAAATATGTGCAATCTTCAGACTCTGATCTAAATTCCCTATCAAGTCATTAAAAAAAGTAGTGCCTATCTCTAACAGTGATTTATACTAAGAAGTGCTGATCGCAACTGAAAATATCTAAACCACGACAAATTATCAACCCTTTGTGCTAGATCCAAAAACTACAATATTTCTCTATTCTTCACCACCTGTGTAACATATAAAACACCATTCATTTGCCAGTACTGCTCCCCAGCTATTCCACCTAAAACATGCAAATAAGAATTATACCAGAGAGGAGTGCATTGAAGTGATCCTTTTACCCCCATAATCTAATAGAGCCCCAAGACTTAGATAATAACTTTGTAGCCTCTCTATAGTCCTGCTGCCGATTAGTCAATATATTATTATACGAGGATCTTCTCAGCAGAGTCGTAAGCAATGCACTTTTCTGCCATTCACGATACAACCATAGCTGGGTAGCAATAAAATATCCCTTGAAGTAGGGAGATTCAATCCCCCCTGCTCCAATGGTTTATACAAACATTCCAATTTAAAGGGAACCTGTCACCGGGATTTTGTGTATAGAGCTGAGGACATGGGTTGCTAGATCGCCGCTAGCACATCCGCAATACCCAGTCCCCATAGCTCTATGTGCTTTTATTGTGTAAAAAAAACGATTTTAACCATATGCAAATTACCTGAGATGAGTCCTGTCCCTGAGATGAGTCCTGTACGTGAGATGAGTCAGGGACAGGACTCATCTCAGGTTAATTTGAATATGTATAAAATAGTTTTTTTTACACAATAAAAGCACATAGAGCTATGGCGACTGGGTATTGGGGATGTGCTAGCGGCGATCTAGCAACCCATGTCCTCAGCTCTATACACAAAATCCCAGTGACAGGTTCCCTTTAAGCCTTACTCGCTTTCTTCTCCACAACAAGTCATTAATAATTCTCTCCATAAGTTTGAAAAACTTGTCCTCTATCCATATAGGTGAATTTCTAAGAATATAAAGGAGTTGGGGTAAAATCACCATCTTGACCAGGGAAACTCTATCGGCTCTAGATAAGGGAAGTCAAAGCCATATCCCAATTTTTTACCTCAATTTTGTTACCAGTGGGATCAAATTAAGCTGTAAGAAATCCTCAATCTTAGGGGATATAGTCATGCCCAAATAATGAAAAGAGTCAGAAACATTCAACATAGTCAAAGTCAAAAAACCCTCATTAGAGGGTCCAAAATCCAGTGGCATAAGAGTAGTTTTTGACCAGTTTATATCTAAACCTGAGATCCTGCCAAAGGAATTAACCATTCGGATGAGTCTTGGAAGAGTTGTATTTGTATGATCTATAAAAAATAAGACATCATCCACATATAAGGAGATACAATCTTCTATCCCTAATGTTCCAAACCCTTTAATTTTAATATCCTGTCTAACGGCCAAAGCCAAGGGCTTGATATAAACATCAAATAGCAGTGGAGATAGTGAGCAGCCTTGACGAGTGCCCCTATTCAAGTCGAAGCTAGATGTCAAAATACCATTAAAGGGTTTCTATCACTTCGTATGACATAATTAGCTGTCAGACACTAGCGATCTGCTAGTGTCTGCTCTGGCCAACCATCCTACTATAATCACTTGTGGGGCAGCGGTTTTGCTAAAAAACTAACTTTTATAAATATGCTAATGAGCCTCTAGGTGCTATGTGGGCGTCATTAGCACCTAGAGGCTCCGTCTACCTTCATACACAGCCGCCGCCCAGCGCGTCCCTCCAGCCCGCCCATGTCCTCCTCCGTGTGACGCAGCGGCCGAATTCTCGCGCATGCGCCGTGCGCGGCTGTATTCGGCGCATTTGAGATGTGAGCTAGGAGCGGTCAGATATTCAATGCGCATGCGCCGAATACATCCGCGCATGCGCATTGAATGTCTGACCGCTCCGAGCTCAGACATCTCAAATGCGCCGAATACAGCCGCGCACGGCGCATGCGCGAGGATTCGGCCGCTGCGTCACACGGAGGAGGACATGGGCGGGCTGGAGGGACGTGCTGGGCAGCGGCTGTGTATGAAGGTAGACGGAGCCTCTAGGTGCTAATGACGCCCACATAGCACCTAGAGGCTCATTAGCATATTTATAAAAGTTAGTTTTTTACCAAAACCGCTGCCCCACAAGTGATTATAGTAGGATGGTTGGCCAGAGCAGACACTAGCAGATCGCTAGTGTCTGACAGCTAATTATGTCATACGAAGTGATAGAAACCCTTTAACGTTCAGTCTTGCCGAAGGAGATCTATATAATAATTTAATCATATCAATAAACCTATTGTCACGATACTAGTGGAATACTGCTGGAATCCAATGGTGGGGACAAGGCACCAGGAGGCACCGGAGTCTTGAACAGGAGGTAGCAGGAATGCAGATGAAGGCAGGGCTAATAAAAGCATCCAAACCTAAAGGAGCCTCTGCACGGTCAAGTTTATCTTTTAATGCGCTGCATAGTCCTTTCCTAAAAACAGACATTTTCACTGCATCGTTCCAATCGGTGTCGACAGCCCACCTCTTGAACTCCATTGCATACTCTGTGACAGGGCGTCTGCCCTGGCGCAATGCTAGTAATGCTGCTTCAGCTGTAGCACCTCGATTGGGATAGTCAAGCATTTGAATAATGGCATCGATAAAGTCCTTTAAGTGATTTAGCCAGGCATCTTAAGTCTCAGTCAACGGACTAGCCCAGGCAATGGCTTTATGTGTCAGCAGCATAAAGATACATAAGGGTACTTTCACACTTGCGGCAGAACTTGTGCCGGATCCGTCTTTCCGGTGTCATCCGGCAAAACAGATCCGGCATTTATCACCTTTTTTTCGGTCTGCACATGTGCAGACTGGAAGGACGGATCCGGCATTCCGGTATTTTCCTATGGAAAAAAATGCCAGATCTGGCATCCAGGCAAGTCTTCAATTTTTTTGGCCGGAGATAAAAGCGTAGCATGCTGCGGTTTTATCTTTTGCCTGATCAGTCAAAATGACTGAACGGAAGACATTCTGATGCATCCTGAACGGGTTGCTCCCCATTCAGAATGCATGGGGATATACCTGATCAGTTCTTTTCCGGCATTTAGCCCCTTTGACGGAACTCAGTGCCGGAAAAGAAAAACGCTAGTGTGAAAGTACCCTAAGACTTTAGATCTATCAGTCGCATCAAAGTATAACCTACACTGATTGAGGAATTCCCGGAATTTGTTGCGGTCTACTCCAAGTCTAAATGGTGGAAACTTAGGGGTCATTGCAGGCACTGTAGCGGGTGGTACAGAAACTCGATTCTCCAAGTGGACTATCCGGTCAGATAATGTCTGCATGGTACCACGTAGCTCTGAACTCCCAGTCCAGACGGACTCCATTTTAGGCTTGTGTATTCTGTCACGATACTAGTGGAATACTGCTGGAATCCAATGGCAGGGACAAGGCCTAAACACAGGTGGCACCGGAGTCTTGAACAGGAGGTAGCAGGAATGCAGATGAAGGCAGGGATCCAGACGAGAGGTCAGGGGGAAACCCAGCGAGTGGTCGGCAGGTGTCCAGGAGTAGCAGGGTAAACCACAAGGAGAAGGAACAAACCAGAGAGCAAGTTCCAGGCGAGAGGACTGCACAAGCAGGAGCTAAAAAACAATATTTAAGCAATGAGTAACAGGCTTGAGAAGTTTATATATGAAGCAGGAAGTAAGATGGCACCCAGCTGAGACACAATCCACCATCTTAACTGAGGGAAAACTTAAGGGCAAGATAGTCTGAACTAAACAGACATAACCGGATGATTCCTGACACCTATCTCCAAAACCCATCCTACCCAAAACCTTCCAGAGGAATCTCCACTCCACCCTGTCAAAGGCCTTAGAGGCATCTAAAGACAGGATGAAGCGAGAGGTCCCCTCGGGAGACTGAATATTCGTGAACAACCAATGGAGATTTGGGTACCCTTATTTGGAATAAAACCATTCTGGTCTGGATGAATAATAGAAGGGATGACCTTAGATGGCCTTGTACTTAGAATTCTTGAAAGAAGCTTTACATCCGTATTTAAAAATGATATTGGTCTATATGACCCCAAATCTAAGGGGTCCTTATCTTTTTTCAGAATTAATATTATTACAGCTTCTGTCATTGATTCTGGTAGACTCCCATCATCCAACGATTCAGCAAATACCCTCAAAAGCCTAGGAAGAATAGTTTCCCTATATTTACAATAAAATTCATATGGGAATTCATCTAATCCAGGGGAAGAATTACCAGAACATGCTTTAATTTCCACTCCCAATTCCTGCATAGAGAAATCTACCTCAAGCCTTTCCCTTTGAGCTTTAGTAATGACTGGGAAGGAGATGGCATCCAAATAGGAATCCATCATTTCATCTGTAATATTAATATCTGCTTTATATAAATCTGAAAAGTGATCCAAAAAAGTTCTCTCTATAAGATCCTGTCCATTACTATTTTACCATTGGTTAGGCGAATATTATCTATATGTTGTTTTTTTTGCTCCTGATTGGAAATCACTCTGGACAATAGTTTCCCCGGACGCCCTGACTCTATAAAATATTTTTGACCCTTAAAAAATAACCTCTGTTGAGCCTTTTCCAACAAAAAGTCAGAATAGGTTTGACTAGCTTTCTGCATAGCAGTTCTATTTTCTTCTGTCTTATTCCTATAGAAAGATTGTGTAGCTAATACCGCTAGTTCTTTTAACTTTTTCTCATTGATGCCATACCCCTTACTTAACCCCTTAAGGACTCAGCCCTATTTCACCTTAAGGATTTGGCCATTTTTTGCAAATCTGACCAGTGTCACTTTAAGTGCTGATAACTTTAAAACGCATTGACTTACCCAGGCCGTTCTGAGATTGTTTTTTCGTCACATATTGTACTTCATGACACTGCTAAAATTGGGTCAAAAAAGTAAATTTTTTTGCATAAAAAAAATACCATATTTACCAAAAATTTTGAAAAATTAGCAAATTTCAAAATTTCAGTTTCTCTACTTCTGTAATATATAGTAATACCCCCAAAAATTGTGATGACTTTACATTCCCCATATGTCTACTTCATGTTTGTAGCATTTTGGGAATGATATTTTATTTTTTGGGGATGTTACAAGGCTTAGAAGTTTAGAAGCAAATCTTGAAATTTTTCAGAAATTTACAAAAACCCAATTTTTAGGGACCACTACAGGTCTGAAGTCACTTTGCGAGGCTTACATAATAGAAACCGCCCAAAAATGACCCCATTCTATAAACTACACCCCTCAAGGTATTCAAAACTGATTTTACAAACTTCGTTAACCCTTTAGGTGTTGCACAAGAGTTATTGGCAAATGGGGATGAAATTTGCGAATTTAATTTTTTTGCCTAATTTTCCATGTTAACCCATTTTTTCCACTAACAAAGCAAGGGTTAACAGCCAAACAAGACTGTATCTTTATTGCCCTGACTCTGCTGTTTACAGAAACACCCCATATGTGGCCGTAAACTACTGTACGGGCACACAGTAGGGCGTAGAGGGAAAGGTGCGCCGTATGGTTTTTGGAAGCCAGATTTTGCTGGACTGGTTTTTTGACACCATGTCCCATTTGCAGCCCCCCTGATGCACCCCTAGAGTAGAAACTCCATAAAAGTGACCCCATCTAAGAAACTACACCCCTCAAGGTATTCAAAACTGATTTTACTAACTTTGTTAACCCTTTAGGTGTTGCACAAGATTTATTGGAAAATAGAGATACAATTTCAAAATTTCACTTTTTTGGCAGATTTTCCATTTTAATATTTTTTTTCCAGTTACAAAGCAAGGGTTAACAGCCAAACAAAACTCATTATTTATGGCGCTGATTCTGTAGTTTACAGAAACACCCCATATGTGGCCGTAAACTACTGTACGGGCACACAGTAGGGCGTAGAGGGAAAGGTGCGCCGTATGGTTTTTGGAAGCCAGATTTTGCTGGACTGGTTTTTTGACACCATGTCCCATTTGCAGCCCCCCTGATGCACCCCTAGAGTAGAAACTCCATAAAAGTGACCCCATCTAAGAAACTACACCCCTCAAGGTATTCAAAACTGATTTTACTAACTTTGTTAACCCTTTAGGTGTTGCACAAGATTTATTGGAAAATAGAGATACAATTTCAAAATTTCACTTTTTTGGCAGATTTTCTATTTTAATATTTTTTTCCAGTTACAAAGCAAGGGTTAACAGCCAAACAAAACTCATTATTTATGGCGCTGATTCTGTAGTTTACAGAAACACCCCATATGTGGTCGTAAACCGCTGTACGGGCACACGGCAGGGCGCAGAAGGAAAGGAATGCCATACGGTTTTTGGAAGGCAGATTTTGCTGGACTGTTTTTTTTTGACACCATGTCCCATTTGAAGCCCGCCTGATGCACCCCTAGAGTAGAAACTCCAAAAAAGTGACCCCATTTTAGAAACTACAGGATAGGGTGGCAGTTTTGTTGGTACTAGTTTAGGGTACATATGATTTTTGGTTGCTCTATATTACACTTTTTTGTGCGGCAAGGTAACAAGAAATAGATTTTTTGGCACGTTTTTTTTGTTGTTATTTACAACATTCATCTGACAGGTTAGATCATGTGGTAATTTTATAGAGCAGGTTGTCACGGACGCGGCGATACCTAATATGTATACAATTTTTTTTATTTATGTAAGTTTTACACAATGATTTCATTTTTAAAACAAAAAAAATGTTTTAGTGTCTCCATAATCTAAGAGCCATAGTTTTTTCATTTTTTGGGCGATTATCTTAAGTATCTTAAATTTTTTGCGGGATGAGATGACGGTTTGATTGGCAAAATTGCTTTTTTTACACCGTTTTTATTTTTATTTTTTTACGGTGGTCACCTGAGGGGTTAGGTCATGTGATATTTTTATAGAGCCGGTCGATACGGACGCGGCAATACCTAATATGTATACTTTTTTTATTTATTTAAGTTTTACAAAATGATTTCATTTTTGAAACAAAAAAAATCATGTTTTAGTGTTTCCATTGTCTAAGAGCCATAGTTTTTTCAGTTTTTGGGCGATTATCTTGGGTAGGGTATGATTTTTGCGGGATGAGATGATGGTTTGATTGTTACAATTTTGGCGTACATACGACTTTTTTGATCACTTTTATTACCTTTTTTGGGAAGTAAGGTGGCAAAATTTCAATTTCATCATAGTTTTTTATTTTTTATTTTTATGGCGTTCACCGTTTGGGTAAAGTAACATGACCGTTTTATAGATCAGGTCGTTAAAGACGCGGCGATACCAAACATGTGTAGGGAATTATTTTTTTTTTTCATTTTTAATCAGTGATAAATGTGTTTTTTGATTTTTACTTTTATTTTACTTTTTTTTTGACCCAGACCCACTTGGTTCTTGAAGATCCAGTGGGTCTGATGTCTGTATAATACAGTACAGTACAATATATATTGTACTGTACTGTATTTTACACTTTGTCTGAACAGATCTATGCCTTTTAGCACAGATCTGTTCAGCACCATGGACAGCAGGATGCCTGAGACGGCGTCCTGTTGCCATGGGAACCTTCCCCGTCTGCTCAGTACTGGTCAGAACTGCGCAGACGGGGAAGGGTAAGGACGGGGCTGTCGGGGGGCTGTCTGGGAGCTCTCTCCCTCTCCATCGGGGGGCTGCAAAGGCACTGCAGCCCCCCGATAGGAGAGGGAGGGAGCTCCCTCTTACTGTTAACTTTTTCCATACAGCGGTCCGTACGGACCGCGGTATGGAAAGGGTTAAACGGCTGACATCGCATCATCGATGTCAGCCGTTTATACCAGGGTGCCAGCAATGTGCTGGCACCCTGGTATACCCACTAGAAGCCAACGATTATTCCCGCACCGCCCCCACCGCCCACAACTCCCCCCCCCTGCACCACCCGCCGGCAAAAAATCATGCAGGGGTGCAGGGGGGGTGTAAAATCCATATTTTAGGGACACTAAAGTTTCTGATCCCCGCGATCAGAAACTGCAGAAAGCGCAGCAAACCGCAGGTCTGAATTAACCTGCGGTTTTCTGCGATCGCCGATACGGGGGGGGGGGTCAAATGACCCCCCCCTGCATTGTTATGGGATGCCGGCTGAATGATTTCAGCCGAAATCCCGTTCCGATTAACCCCTGGGGCGCCGGAATACCGATTTTAAGTTAGGACGTACCGGTACGCCCTGAGTCCTTAAGGACTCGGGAAATAGGGCGTACCGATACGCCCTGCGTCCTTAAGGGGTTAAATTAGCAATCTTGCTAACAAAAATTCCCCTCATGAACGCCTTAAAAGTATCCCACACTACCTGAATTTCTGAATTTTGGCTGAATTATAATTAATATCCCAAAAGCGCTCAATCTCCTGTTGTATTATTTCACGATTCTCCATTACTAACATCCAAAAGGGATTTAATCTAAATGGGAGTCTCGCTGTATTCGTATCATAAGCCAAAGTTCAAGGGACAACGGCACATTGGTCCGAGAGAGACCTTGTCTCATATTTCATCAATTTTACATAACTCATATATTTAATATTCCTTAGGGCAAGATCTATCCTGAACATAGATTTACCACATTTACTTATACATGAGTATGCTCTTCTTCCTTGCCCTAAGCGTCCCCAAACATCTTCAAAACCAGCTTCTTGACAAAACTGTGCTAAGGGAGACCCTTGGACAGTATAACCATCTCCCCCCCATAGAAACGCTGTCTATAGTAGGATTGATGACACAATTAAAATCCCCAATAACTAATAAAGGATATTCAGGCCATTGATCCATAAAAGATAGCAAAGAGTTAAGCACATAAAGGGAGAATGGAGGTGGAATATAAACAACGGCTAGGATACATAATCTTCCTGCAAATTTACAGTATAAAAAAACAACTCTCCCATGCTCATCAACAGAGGACGCCTCGCAGACTAAATCAATCGCCCTATGAATAAAGACTGTTACTCCTCTGGAATAACTAGTAAAAGTAGAATGATACGTCTGCGAAGCCCATCCCCTGGCGATTCGGAGGGAAGTATCCTCAGACAAATGAGTTTCCACCAAACAAACAATCGCTGGTAGATGTCTCCGCACGAGGTCAAAGACCGCTCGTCTCTTTAATCTCCCCCCTTCCCCCCCCCCCCGAACATTCCAAGTAAGAATTCTTACTGACATTAAATCAAAAAACAAAACTCCCTACCTATGGAGATTTTAAACGAGCCCTTGCTCCTTCCCCCTATCCTATGAGACGCATCACAACCCACCCCTACCCCAATCCACTTGATCTGCCACATTCTGCAACAGATCTATCAACTGTGACCCTCCCTCCCCCTCACTACTACCCAGCTCCACCATTACTACCAAACAAGAAGAGGAAAAACTACAACTTAGGCTCCATTCAAACATCCGCACTTTGGGTCCAGATCCGTTCCGCAATTATGGGAGAGAGAGTCGAGTGATACCCCCCTCTAGAAGGGGGTAATAGGTGGCAGGTTGCCTTGTTATGTTCTCACGTGAAGAATTGCTCAATGTCAGGGGGCTCATGGGGAACAAGAGTTATGTTTACATGTGGTTCTACTTTACCCTATGTAGCATTCAGTAGGGGTGCCAGGGAGCACTAAAAAGTTAGCAACTGTGTGTCAGTAGCAGGATGTCTACCTATATTTTTGCTATTTAAATAGCGTAATTTTTATTTGAATGTTTATCTATTCTATTTCATCTGGAGATGGTGGGGGGGGGGGGGGGGGGGGGCTTTTTCGCCAAATAGGGCTTCCTCTTCTCCCTCTATTCTTTGGGCAGTGGATGGGCACTCTAGTCCACCGCCTGGTGTTAATTATATGTTCTACTATTGCCTTGTATTTCGAGGGTTTATATGTATTACTTGTTAGTTTTGTGTCTTCCCTGGTGTGTTGTTCCTACCCTACAAAGTGTGGTATCCATGCCCCTATGTGAATGTCATTCTACAGCTTTATGTCTTCCATTAAGTTTTGCTCTTACAATGTTAACGGCCTGAATGAACCGGTTAAGGGGAACCAGATTTTATATAGCCTCCACAAACAGAGAGTGGGAATCGCCTTTTTGCAAGAGACCCACTTTAAAACAGGCCATGTCCCCACCTGTAGAAATAGATATTTCTCCACGTGGGCTCACAGTACGTACGCTGATTCTAAGTCCAGGGAGGTTGCCATAGCCATTCACAAGTATGTCCCGTGCACCATTCTGAACTCTATCCAGGACGGCCGAGGCCGTTATCTGTTTCTGAAAGTGAATATTGCCTCTAGATTGTTGGTTCTTGCTAACATTTACTGTCCCAATACAGGTCAGATGGGTTTTGCAGATGTGGCATTTGCGGCATTGGAGGACTTTGCGGACGGCCTGCCGATTGTCCTGGGCGGGGACATTAATCTCCCTTTGGACGGTAAATTGGACACGTCCTCAGGTAGGTCTTCTATCTCTTCTGGGGTGGCCCGGGGCTTCCAGAGACACCTACACTCTCTCCGTTTGGTGGACGTATGGCAGGTGCTCCACCCTACGGTGAAGGACTTCACGTTTTTCTCCCTGGCTCATAACTCGTACCACCGCCTGGACTATGTATTCATAGTCACACGACCTGTTGGACCTACGCCCGAAAGCCGAGATAGAACCTGTCCTTTTCTCTGACCATTCGCTGACGTGGGTTGCTTTGGGTTTGGGGGATCCCACCCGGACGAAGGGCTCTTGGAAGTTAAATGATAATGTGTTGAGGGATAGTGTATGCATGGCTGACATTAAAACGGTTATCTTGTATTTTGTGGAAGTTCACAAATCAGACCCCTCTAGTCCTACCATTAAGTGGAAGGCTCTTAAATGTGTGATTAGGGGCCGATTGATCTCACACGCATCTAGGTTAAAGAAAATGCGCTCCATACAGATTACTGAGCTGTTACAAAAATTGGTTACGTTAGAAGGGCACCATAAGAACAGCCTTGACCTGAAGGTATATCAGGAACTGTGCGATGCCAGGTCCGCCTTGCGGAAGCTCATTGACCAGAAATATCTAGTGGCCAGGGATAAGCTTAAAAGGTTATTTTATGGTCTGGGGGACAAAAGTGGCAGGCTCCTAGCGAGGACATTACGTCCGCGGATGGCCTCTGGTTATATCCAATCCATTAACTGCAGAGTAGGTGGGAAGGTAAATTCTACCGGTGACATACTGAAGGAATTCCAGGCCTACTATGAGAACCTATATAATCTGACGGGGAAATACGCGAACTTGGCTCCAGAACTTAAAGCTCAGAAGATTAGACAGTACTTATCGAGGTTAAGGGGGCCAAAACTGTCGGCTGAGGAAAGGGAGGACCTGGAGGGGGAAGTGTCTGAGCAGGAGATTCAGGGGGCTGTGAGACAGCTGGAGGTGGGTAAGTGCCCGGGTCCACGCCACGTTTTTATTAAAAATTTCTGGAAGAAGTGACGGGTCCTCTGACGGATGTGTAATTCCATTGTGAAAGGCTCTCTTTTTCCGACGCAGGCTCTGACGGCACACATCTGCGTACTTCCTAAACCAGGGAAAGATCCTTTGGTTTGTAGTAACTACCGACCAATATCTTTAATGAACATAGATGTAAAGATCTATGCTAAAATTCTCGCCAACAGATTGAAGGTCCATATACCTTCCGTGATATACGCAGATCAAGTGGGGTTTGTTCCTGGTTGTGAATCGAGAGACAATACTATTAGATCCATAGCACATATTGCTAGGGCTACGTCCACAAACTCGCCTTTATACCTTTTGGCCGCGTCGACTGGGATTTCCTGAGAGAGGCCCTGAGGGCATTCGGCTTGGTCCTAACATGGTGCTAAGAATAATGGCTTTATATCATAAGCCAAGAGCCCAGGTGAGGGTGAATGTTGCTTTATCATCACCATTTGAGATCCATAATGGGACTCGGCAGGGATGTCCTCTGTCCCCTCTATTGTATATTATGGTCATGGAGTTTCTGGCAAGGGAGCTTAGGGCTAACACGTCCATACGGGGTCTCCGTTTTGGTTCCCTAGAATCTAAAATTGCTATTTATGCAGATGACCTATTAATCTATTGCTCTGACCCGATTATCAGCTTACCGAACATTGTAAAAGAGTTCTCTTCATTTGGGGATTTAAGTAACTTTAAGGTGAACTTCCACAAGTCCGAGATCTTGAATGTCACGGTCCCGCACACTACCGTACAATCCTTGAGACAGGCCTTTCCGTTTCAATGGAAAACGGACAGCATATCTTATCTGGGGGTGACTATCCCTTCCCGACTTAAGGACCTATACCAGTTGAACTTTGTCCCATTGCTTTCAGAGATGATCTATATAATAAGGTATCAGGTTCCACGACCCGATGGACACTAGAGGGGGCTTTGCTTTCAATGGTTCCAGGTCCCATTCGTTTAGTTAAGCGGGGCCTCCTGAGATTTTTTGTGCAAGTGGCCCGTTTGGTGGTGCCGAGGCACTGGAAGTCTCGGGATACCCCACAGGTTGGGGAATGGTTGGAGACGTTCGAAAATATACGTAGGATGGAGGAGTTAATTGCAGAGGATGAAGGTTGGGACCAGAAGTATATGAAATTATGGACGCCATGGCTTCTCTTTAAAGGGACTCAAGCGTTCCATGATTGGTTAGCTCGGGCCAATAATTCCTCAGATGCTCTGGAATGATTAATTGGGTTTCATGTTAGGATACCTTCCATGTTTGTCTATCTACCCTTGTGTGTCTTGTGATGTCGTTGTCTTGTCATATATGTATGTGTACTGTGGGTCAATTATTCTTGGGATTGTGGAATGTTATTCTGTACATGTCTTACAAATCACATTCAGTAGCCTAAACGAACAATACTTTGATGTGTATTCTGCAATGTAAATGGACATGTTGTCTTATCTATTTGTGATTACTTCTTTAATAAAAGTGATTGAACAACAAAGTAAAGTGAGTGTAGCCGTCCTGATGTCGGTGCCCTCATCAACCACCTCCCCACACATCCCAACCACGCAGCTCTAGAACTTACACTGTGGCTGGCTGTGTCTGGCTTTTCTCATAGTGTGACAGCCGACCAGTGCTTCCCATTTGCTCTCTGTTAGCGTGCAGGAGGAGGCTCTGATTGGTGGAGCAGCAGCAATGAGAGAAGCCTTTTGATCAGCGTAGGTATTGCAGAAGAGTGGGAGGAGCACTGCTTGTCTCCTCTCTGCCAAGTATTAAAGGAGTATTCCCATCTTAGACAATGGGGGCATATCGCTAGGATATGCCCCCATTGTCTGAAAGCTGCGGGTCCCACCACTGGGACCCGCACCTATATCGAGAACGGAGCAGGAGCAGATTTCCCGGGGTCCGTCCACCACCAAGCGCTATTCCCCACCTCTCCCATAGAAATGAATGGGAGCATGGCACGCATGCGTGGCCCATGCTCCCATTCATTTCTATGGGGCAGCGGCGGCCCCATATTAATGAATGGAGGGCGGCTGCGCATGCGCAGTGCACTCTCCTTCACTTTCGTTGCTCCGTTCTCGATATAGGTGCAGGTCCCAGCAATGGAACCCGCACCTATAAGAAAATGGGGGCATATTCTAGCGATATGCCTCCATTGTCTGAGATGAGAAAACCCTTTTAATGCATCACACTATGCCCTGCAGTTGCCATTACATTGGGGGCCCTGGACAAAACATCTGGGGCTCAAGCTCCGAATGTTTTGACCTGGCAATGCTCCTGCCCATGCCTGAAGAGGACCTCATCAGCAGGAAAACTTCTCTGTAGATAACACATAGAAAAGTTCCGTCTAGGGTATGTAAAATAGACAGTTCACTGTGAGCAGGCTAAACTCCATGCCTGAAGAGGACCTAGGTAGCAGAAAAACTTCTCTGTATACAGGGACGGACTGGGAACTTAAAGCGGCCCTGGAAAAAAAATTATAAAAGTGGCCCCGTTTTGTAGTTGGGTCCAAATTTATGGAAGGCAAGGCCACCAATACTATATTGTGGCACATTATACCACCCCAACAGAGTAGGGTTGCCACCTTTCCCAACGAAAAATACTGGGCAAGTTAAGCGACACCCCAAAGGGGGTGTGGTTGTGGGGCGTGTCTTAACACAGGGTGTGAAGTCGCTGTCATACTGTGGCTCCCCAGGAATATTAAAGCCCCCATTAGCGCCTCCAGTAATAGTAATGCACCCAGTAATAGTAATGCCCCCTCAGTAATATTAATGCCCCCAGTAGTGTGCCCTGGTAAGAGTAATGGCCCTATTAGTGCGCCCCAGAATGAATAATGCCCCTATTAGTGCCCCCCAGTAAGAATAATGCCCCCAGTAAGAGCAATGCCCCCATTAGTGCCACCCATTAAGAATAATGTCTCCATTAGTGACCCCCAGTTAGAGTAATGTGGCCCTCATCCCCCGGGAACCGTCATCAGGGCCGGCACACTGACTGTAGAGTGTTGTGTGAGAGTCCGGCAGCTTTCCTGGGCCCGGTAACGGAGACCGGGGGAGATGGGAGGTGATAGGAAAGGAGCGCAGCAGAAGAGCCGGGGACGGGAGGAGCGCAGGCCGGCGGCTCGTCTCATTGTTATCTGGCCTGATCTGGGAGTGAAAGCAGCTCAGTCCCGGCGCGGCCGCCATGCTCTGGGGTGAGGGTTTGCTGCTCTCCTTCAGCAGCGTCTTCGTGTTCCTGATCCTGACAACCCGCAGCCCCCAGCTCTCCGGCTTCCAATCCATCCTGACTGGTGCCCTCGTCCTCTTCAGCTTCGAGCCGATCCCGGAGTGCCGGCCGCTCACAGCTCGCCGCCGCTCACTCACCGCCAGCTGTCAGGACCATGAGCAAGCAAGTCAGACAGTCTGCACTGCAGTTTGAAATGAATCCTGTGTCCGGGTCTGAGCAAGGCTTGTACCCGGACACAGGATTACAAACCCGGACTGTCCGGCTCAATCCCGTACGGGTGGCAACCCTACAACAGAGCCAAATACCACAGTCCATCACAAAATACATCCCCACAAACTTCTACTGGCAGTCCCCCCTGGGCATTGGCCCACCGGGAAATTTCCCTGTAAGGTCTATGGCCAATCGCCCCTGTCTGTATATAACACATAGAAAAGGTCGGTCTGGAGTATGGGAAATAGACAGTACACTGTGAGCAGGCTAAACTCCATGCCTGAAGAGGACCTCACTAGCAGGAAATCTTCTCTGCATATAACACATATAAAAGGTCAGTATTGGAAATAGACAGTTCACTATGAGCAGGCTAAACTCCATGCCTGAAGAGGACCTCACCAGCAAGAAAACTTCTCTGTAGTTAATACATAGAAAAGGTCCATCTGGGGTATGGGAAATAGACAGTACACTGTGAGCAGGCTAAACTCCATGCCTGAAGTTGACCTCAGCAGCAGGAAAACTTCTCTGTAGATAACACATAGAAAAGGTCCGTCTGGGGGTATAGATCCCATTAGTGAAGAGGACCTCCATTATGTGTATGATGGGGCTACATCTTAAACTTTCCTTTAACAATGATGGCAGTAAAATCACAGGTTATCGACAAAGTCTTGCAATCTGAATGTATACTTTGGTGCGAACAGTTCACTGATAACTCTTGACAAATGGAAAATTTGCGCCCATCATTTATTTTTGGCTACTTTCACACTAGAAATATATATAGTAAATATAGTGGCTCACCCTTCCTTAAACTATGGTAGAGGTGCTCTGTTTTTGGGGACTCACCCAGTCACTGGGAATATAGTGTAGATATTTTTGAGAAGTAAAAACAGGCACTCACCATCTGTATAGTGAATTCTAATTTAAAGATACATTTATTGAAACATATATCTAAAATATTAAAAATGAGGACAAAACGACTAAGACAAAGCAAAACAACTAAAAATACCCCCTAAAAATAAAAATATATCCTGAAGGTATGATTATTGTCACAAGTTATAGTAGTTGATATACCGGATAATATACACTCACTGAAGTTGGTGGTTAGCTGTTAATTAGAGTTAAATTAGTATATATACTCTATTTCCTGTTATGCAATCAATAAACAGTGAATGGCATAATGGTGTAGCCTCTATAAACGTTGAAGCAAAAATAAGCAAATAGTAATAGTAACACAGTTCACAAATAATAGGCAGAAAGTATTGCAAATGTTCAAAAGATATCCAGAATAGTGGAATCCATGCAGGACAAAATCAGCCTGTATGCAGATGATGTCATTATTTTCTTAAAGAATGGTTATGCAGTGCTGCCACATGTGATGAAAGTAATTAATGAATTTGGTTCTTTTTCAGGATATGAGGTTAATTGGTTGAAATCTGCACTGCTTCCCGTAAATATATGTCCCCCAATCAAGGTAGGTGAGGTCAGATCTTTATCTGTAACATACTCCTTTGAGTATCTGGGGATCAGGATCAGTCCATCCTTGCAGGATTATACCAAATTAAATATTATTCCAGTGATAGATAAAGTAAAAAGTAAGTGTTTGGCAAAAACTGACGCTGAGTAAAGCGGATGATTAAAATGATCCTGCTCCCACAGATACTTCATAAAATAACTTCCTGTCCCACTTGGATCGATGACTCTCTTTTTAAACTTTTGGAGGGACTTTTAATTGATCTAATTTGGGGCAGGAAGAGAGTCCGAATTAAACAGAATTATCTCTGGCTCTCAGAGGAGGATGGTGGTTTATCTCTTCCCTATATACAAGGTTATTATTTAGCGGCTCAGGTATTTAAATGGTTTGGATAGAATATTCCCTCAGCTCATTAGAGAGTATTTACTATTTTAGAAACTGGATATTTGGGTTCATCGGGGGGGGGGAAGGTTTTATTAGTCACACAATGCAATTAGTATGGAATAAATTAAAATCAATTTTAGGAATCTCCCACACGCTTAATTTCACTCCTTTATGGCATAATTGTAATTTTAGGGAATTTATCATGAGAGAGGATCCCAAGTTTCGGGAAAAGATTGGAATTATTAGAGTTGAGCAAATTGTTCATATAGGTCACATTAGAAGTTTAGAGGATATTTTTGGGGATAAAATTATTAACACTATAGTTAAATATAAATATGCTCAGTTAAAACACGCTTTTGTAAGCACTAAAGATAAAAAATCCTTTCTCATTAAACCACATGATTTTATGGATCGGTGTTATATTTTGAAATATAATAGGGTGTCTATTTCACAAATATATAGTAAAATTAGGAAAGAATTAAGTAAAATAACTGAGTTTAAAAGTGAATCAAAATTGGGTCAAGATATAGGGAATAATAGCGCACTTACCGGTAATTGGGAAATTATCTCTAAAAATATTAGGAAATCATCTATGTCGAGTAACCATAGAGTAATTAAGTTTAAAATCCTGCATAGGTTATATTACATACCATTGAATCTTGCTAATTTTGATAAAAGCTTATCATATAGATACCGGAAGTGTAATGGTTAATGTGCGGATTTCTTCCGCCTAATTTGGTCCTGTCTGATTATTCAGACCTATTGGGAGAACATTTTTAAGGAGCTTGATAGCCGCCAGTGGCGTAGGGATCGCCATAGCAACCATAGCAGTGGCTATGGGGCCCTACGCCACTAGGGGGCCCGTCCGACCGCATTCAAATTTTTTTTTTTTTTTTTATTAACACACACAGACACTACACACAGGCAGCCAGGAGGTGGCGTAACTACCGGGGAAGCAGCTGCTTCGGGGCCCGACAGTTTATTTTCAAGTTAGTTAAATATCGATGTCTTACTGTTCAGGGCCCCTTCACAGCAGCGGTCTTAATGTTCCCTCGCTAATGTGCTCTAATCTTACTGTATATATACTAAAGTCTCCTGATGTGTCTGGGATTCGAACCCACAACCTCCAATGTATCAGTGTATCAGAGGCAAAGCATTAACCCTCACAGCCATAAAGAAGGCATTGCAACTGACTGAAAAAATTTGACACTTCTACTGTTATAGCTGGCTAAGTGTACATCTATACACATGACAGCTGCCCCAACACACCCAGCACTGCTATATCTCTATATGACAGCTATCCCAGCACACTCAGCTCTGCTATATCTCTATATATGAGCAGCTATGTGTATAGATGTACACTTAGCCAGCTATAACAGTAGAAGTCTCATAATTTTTCAGTCAGCAGCAATGCAGCTGTTATGGTCTTGAGGTTAGGTGCTCTGCCTCTGATACAGAAGGTCGTGGGTTCGAATCCCAGCAGAAACCTTTTCTGAAATACAAGCAGTGACTCCATATATGGACATACAGGGCGGGACACAATACAGGGAGGGACACAGGAAGAGGCTGCATCGCATCGCTGACATGGAGGTAAGTAGAAGTGTTTATTTTATTTTTTTTAATACCCGACTGTTACTGCCATGGGGGGAGCGGGGGCGGGGGGGGGGGGGGGGGGGCACTTGATACTGGCACATGGGGGGAGGGGGGTTGGCACCTGACCTGATACTGGCACCTGGGGGGGGGGGGGGTTGGCACCTGATACTGGCACATGGGGGGGGGGGAGAGAGAGGCACCTGATACTGTGGATGGCACTGTTCAGGGGAGGGGGATCTGTGTATGGCACTATTTAGGGGAGTGTGGATGGCACTGTGGATGGCACTATTTAGGGGAGGGGGGATCTGTGGATGGCACTATTTAGGGGAGAGGGATCTGTGGATGGCACTATTTAGGGGAGAGGGATCTGTGGATGGCACTATTTAGGGGAGGGGGGATCTGTTGATGGCACTATTTAGGGGAGAGGGGGATCTGTGGATGGCACTATTTAGGGGAGGGGGGATCTGTTGATGGCACTATTTAGGGGAGGGGGATCTGTGTATGGCACTATTTAGGGGAGGGGGATCTGTGGATGGCACCATTTAGGGGAGAGGGATCTGTGGATGGCACTATTTAGGGGAGAGGGATCTGTGGATGGCACTGTTTAGGGGAGGGGGATCTGTTAATGGCACTATTTAGGGGAGGGGGATCTGTGGATGGCACTGTTTAGGGGAGGGGGATCTGTGGATGGCACTATTTAGGGGAGGGGGGATCTGTGGATGGCACTATTTAGGGGAGGGGGATCTGTGGATGGCACTATTTAGGGGAGGGGGGATCTGTTGATGGCACTATTTAGGGGAGGGGGGGATCTGTGGATGGCACTATTTAGGGGAGGGGGGATCTGTTGATGGCACTATTTAGGGGAGGGGGATCTGTGTATGGCACTATTTAGGGGAGGGGGATCTGTGGATGGCACCATTTAGGGGAGAGGGATCTGTGGATGGCACTATTTAGGGGAGAGGGATCTGTGGATGGCACTGTTTAGGGGAGGGGGATCTGTTAATGGCACTATTTAGGGGAGGGGGATCTGTGGATGGCACTGTTTAGGGGAGGGGGATCTGTGGATGGCACTATTTAGGGGAGGGGGGATCTGTTGATGGCACTATTTAGGGGAGGGGGATCTGTGTATGGCACTATTTAGGGGAGGGGGAACTGTGGATGGCACTATTTAGGGGAGGGGGGATCTGTGGATGGCACTATTTAGGGGAGGGGGATCTGTGGATGGCACTATTTAGGGGAGGGGGGATCTGTGGATGGCACTATTTAGGGGAGGGGGGATCTGTGGATGGCACTATTTAGGGGAGGGGGGATCTGTGGATGGCACTATTTAGGGGAGAGGGATCTGTGGATGGCACTATTTAGGGGAGGGGGATCTGTGGATGGCACTATTTAGGGGAGGGGGGATCTGTTGATGGCACTATTTAGGGGAGGGGATCTGTGTATGGCACTATTTAGGGGAGGGGGAACTGTGGATGGCACTATTTAGGGGAGGGGGGATCGGTGGATGGCACTATTTAGGGGAGGGGGATCTGTGGATGGCACTATTTAGGGGAGGGGGGATCTGTGGATGGCACTATTTAGGGGAGGGGGGATCTGTGGATGGCACTATTTAGGGGAGGGGGATCTGTGGATGGCACTATTTAGGGGAGGGGGGATCTGTGGGTGGCACTATTTAGGGGAGGGGGGATCTGTGTATGGCACTATTTAGGGGAGGGGGATCTGTTGATGGCACTATTTAGGGGAGGGGGATCTGTGGATGGCACTATTTAGGGGAGGGGGATCTGTGGATGGCACAGAGGGGGGGGGCCCATAATTTTTTTTTGCTATGGGGCCCATGCATTTCTAGCTACGCCCCTGATAGCCGCTCCCTTGATAAATATACTAGGGATATTACATCTGCGGTATTGGGTTCCCCCCTTTATAATACTAGGGGACGAGAAAATACCTTTGGGACAAAGGCTCTGCTACTTGCTACTAGAGTAATAATCGCTAGATATTGGGGTTCAAGTAAGTCTCTGGATGTTGCAGAGTGGTTTCAACTAGTCTGCAAGGTTAAGAATTATGAGAGATATGCTATCCAAGAAAATGTACAGAAAATTAAGTGGGAGAAAATGTAGGTTCTTTGGCCTTAGTAGTGGGTCAACTTGTTGTTAGTTGTAGTATACACTCTGTGTATTTTTCCTTTTTTTTTTCCGTATAGTGCATTTTCCCCGATGAGGGAATTCCCTGGACCTCTGAGACAATGTGGATGGGGTGGGTGGGAGAGGGTGAGGGTTGGTTGAAGGCTCTGGTTTTCTATGTGTCGTATTTGTAAAATAGCATACCTTGAAATAACGTAGAAAGTTTATAGCCAGAGTTTTATATATGTTTTTTCTTTTAATGTATGTTGTAATATTGTATGCCCTCTTTTAATTTTTTTTTTAATAAAGATTATAAACCCCCCCCCCCCGCTAATTAACAGCTAACCACCAACTACAGTGAGTGTACAGTCGTGGCCAAAAGTTTTGAGAATGACACAAATATTCGTTTTCACAAAGTTTGCTGCTAAACTGCTTTTAGATCTTTGTTTCAGTTGTTTCTGTGATGTAGTGAAATATAATTACACGCACTTTATACGTTTCAAAGGCTTTTATCGACAATTACATGACATTTATGCAAAGAGTCAGTATTTGCAGTGTTGGCCCTTCTTTTTCAGGACCTCTGCAATTCGACTGGGCATGCTCTCAATCAACTTCTGGGCCAATTCCTGACTGATAGCAACCCATTCTTTCATAATCACTTCTTGGAGTTTGTCAGAATTAGTGGGTTTTTGTTTGTCCACCCGCCTCTTGAGGATTGACCACAAGTTCTCAATGGGATTAAGATCTGGGGAGTTTCCAGGCCATGGACTCAAAATGTCAACGTTTTGGTCCGCGAGCCACTTATCACTTTTGCCTTATGGCGAGGTGCTCCATCGTGCTGGAAAATGCATTGTTCTTCACCAAACTGTTGTTGGATTGTTGGAAGAAGTTGCTGTTGGAGGGTGTTTTGGTACCATTCTTTATTCATGGCTGTGTTTTTGGGCAAAATTGTGAGTTAGCCCACTGCCTTGGATGAGAAGCAACCCCACACATGAATGGTCTCAGGATGCTTTACTGTTGGCATGACACAGGACTGATGGTAGCGCTCACCTTTTCTTCTCCGGACAAGCCTTTTTCCAGATGCCCCAAACAATCGGAAAGAGGCTTCATTGGAGAATATGATTTTGCCCCAGTCCTCAGCAGTCCATTCATCAACTTTCAGCAGAAGATCAATCTGTCCCTGATTTTTTTTTGTTGAGAGAAGTGGCTTCTTTGCTGCCCTTCTTGACACCAGGCCATCTTCCAAAAGTCTTCGCCTCACTGTGCGTGCAGATGCGCTCACACCTGCCTGCTGCCATTCTTGAGCAAGCTCTGCACTGGTGGCAATCCGATCCCGCAGCTGAATCCTCTTTAGTAGACGATCCTGGCGCTTGCTGGACTTTCTTGGACACCCTGAAGCCTTCTTAACAAGAATTGAACCTCTTTCCTTGAAGTTCTTGATGATCCTTGTTGATTGAGGTGCAATCTTAGTAGCCACAATATCCTTGCCTGTGAAGCCATTTTTATGCACGCGTTTCTTTGCAGGTCACCATGGTTAACAATGGAAGAACAATGATTTCAAGCATCACCCTCCTTTTAACATGTCAAGTCTGCCATTTTAACCCAATCAGCCTGACATAATGATCTCCAGCCTTGTGCTCGTCAACATTCTCACCTGAGTTAACAAGACGATTACTGAAATTATCTCAGCAGGTCCTTTAATGACAGCAATGAAATGCAGTGGAAAGTTTTTTTTGGGATTAAGTTAATTTTCATGGCAAAGAAGGACTATGCAATTCATCTGATCACTCTTCATACCATTCTGGAGTATATGCAAATTGCTATTATAAAAACTTAAGCAGCAACTTTTCCAATTTCCAATATTTATGTAATTCTCAAAACTTTTGGCCACGACTGTATATTATCCGGTATATCAACTTCTATAACTTGTGACAATAATCACATATATTTTTCTTTTCATTTTTAGGGGGGTATTTTGAGTTGTTTTTAGTTGCTTTGTCCTTATTTTTAATATTTTAAATATATGTTTCAATAAATGTATCTTTAAATTAGAATTCACTATACAGATGGTGAGTGCCTATTTTTACTTCTCAAAAATACTTTTACACTAGCGTTTTCAATTCCGCTATTGAGATCCGCTGCAAGCTGTGTTTTTCTGTCCGCAATGTGGTGCGGAGCAAGACGGATCCATCCTGACACACAATGTAAGTCAATGGGGACGGATCCGTTTTCTCAGACACATTAGAAAACGGATCCGTCCCCCATTGACTTTCAATGGTTTTAGAGACGGATCCGTCGTGGCTATATAAGACATAGTACAAATGGATCCGTTCATGACAGATGCATGCGGTTGTATTACGGTAAGGGAAGCGTTTTTGCAGATCCATGACGGATCCGCAAAAAACGCTAGTGTGAAAATAGCCTTTTGTCACGACCATGGTGATGGTCGTGACTCAGGATCCGCATGCAGTTGCCTGCGTTTTTAAAAAAATCTTTTTTAGCTTTTTTTTTTTTTCTTTTTTAAAACTACTGCTCTCAGCAGAGGCTATATAGGCCCAAGTAGCCACCTTTGAAAGAGGGTGCAGCATGCAGTGCCATCTGCTTTTGGTCTGCATGCGCGTTCTCCGGAGGGAGAGCGTTTTGGGGATCACCTTTAACGGCGCGGTTGGTGGCTTATTCCCCGCCACCTTACCTTCCGTGTCCGTGTTGGTGATCCCTCGTCCCTCTCCATGTTCCTATCTCTGGTCGTCTGCTGGCAGCATTCCATTAGTGTTCCGGCGGCGTGCTGGTTAGGAGTGTCTGCTGGCAGCGACTGGAGTGGGGACGTGAGTGGAGTGTGGACGCAGTGTCTGTGCGCTCTCCCCGGGCTGTTTCTTTGCTGGTCTCCGGTTCCTGTGTGTTGCTCCGGAGCCTGGCAGTCGGCTCCTGGTTCCTGTGTGTTGCTCCAGGGGCCGGCAGCAGTCCTGGGGAGACGCGCGTGTTATGACACTATGACAATATTCCTATCCTCTTGTTGGGTCCCTCACCAATTTTCCTTTAAAAAAAAAAAAAAAAAACGCAGGCAACTGCATGCGGATCCTGAGTCACGACCATGACCATGGTCGTGAAACCTTTCTTGTACACTGTACAACTTTTCAGTCGTTGTTAAATGCAGAAATTTGGCAGTGATTAGAGGCTTATCTGGAGTATCATCTGAGCCCAAATCCTGTTATCACAGGACTCAGGGGGTGAGGTGCGTCCATGATATGGATTCATGTTTTACGGTGATATTAAACTGTTATAAGGCTTAAAAATGAAATACAGATAAAAACTTGATTTTCTACCACTTATCTGTTTTACTTTATTGGGGAAAATGTATTATATCTGATCCCATACCACAAAGGGTTAAGCAGGTCCTTACAGACTATGAAGTTTAGCCAATTCACTGTAAATCAGCTAAATCCCATCATAGTTACGGACCTGACCACCAGGAGGCTGAGAGGTCCGTACCAGGCATTGGAAATCGACAGCTTATGTAGAGTGGGCTATTTCCCATACTTGGTAAGGACCAGGTCCGTACCGTGTATGGAGTTTAGCCAAATCAGTGAGAGCTGGCTAAACACTCTCTCTGTTCCGGACCTGTCCACTAGGGGGCCGAGAGGTCCGTACCATGCATGGAGTTTAGACAGCTCATGTAGAGTGGGCTATTTCCCATGATTTTTTTTATAGAGCAGGCCATTAATATGACTTTTTATTTATTGTAAATGGTTTAATGAGGGGAAGGGCCTTTTTTAACTTTTATTAAAAAAAACACATTAAATTACATTTTTGTTCTTCAACTTTTGAAAGTCTGATGCCTGTTTCAGTACAGGCCGGAGCACAACAGGAGGTATTATAATACGGGAGGCCGAGGCACTACAGGGGGGGCCTTTATAAACACTGGCAACAGTGTCAGCCCCCAAATAAAAAGCAAGATTTACTATTAGACTTGAGCGAATCGACTTTGACATCATAGATCTAAAGTCAATTCGTTCAAGAACTTCAATGTTAACGCTGTTTCCGTACAGCATTAAATGTTATTGGTTCCGTGGACCCAAACTTTGTCTTGGCCGAAGTTGCGCGAGACTTTGGTGAATTACTACTGTATTTGTATCTGCGTATTTAAAAACTATTTAAAATAGGAATCGCAAATGAACTTTGGTACTGGCTGGTACCTCGGTACCAAAGCCCACTTTCGGATTCCTATTTTAAATTGTTTTTAAATCTGCAGATATGAATACAGTAGGAATTCACCGAAGTCTCGGGAGACAAAGTTTGGCTCCACCGTGTTGTGCCTTTTCATAGGTAAATGTATTGATATCCAATTATTCTAGTCATGATGGATGTTCATTGCCTTTAACCCCTTAAGGACTCAGGACAAAAACACAGAAATATAGTGGCAATACTGGAGAAGCTGCTCAACCCCTAACACTGTAGCGTGTTTTTCATTGGGGGAGCAGCCCCACCGCATGTGGACCGCAGCAAACGACTATCCCCAGCAAAAAATGCATACGGTGGAGGATGTCGGCGCGGTCTACATGCACCACAAGGGCATCCTACACAAAACGGAGCATTGTGCGGATGTAAATACAATCATATAAATCACAGAAAAAATGCACCAAACGGATATGCCACTGACTATACTGGCTAGTCATAAATGGAGATATTAAAAGCTGAGACTTTCGCCAATATATTGCTGTCAGGAAAATATCGGAGCCCTTCATGCACCACGTCACGGTCACTCAGCATGGCAAAGGGTCCTACCACTACGCTAACTATGGTGTGAACAAGGTCTGAAGGTGATGTAATCCAGCTCACAGCCAGGCTTCCACACAAACGCCTAGCAGGACAACTAGTGCAATGTGAAGGACTCAGCCCTATTTCACCTTAAGGACTTGGCCATTTTTTGCAAATCTGACCAGTGTCACTTTAAGTGCTGATAACTTTAAAACGCTTTGACTTACCCAGGCCGTTCTGAGACTGTTTTTTCATCACATATTGTACTTCATGACACTGCTAAAAATTGGGTCAAAAAAGTAAATTTTTTGCATAAAAAAATACCAGATTTACCAAAATTTTTAAAAAATTAGCAAATTTCAAAGTTTCAGTTTCTCTACTTCTGTAATACATAGTAATACCCCCAAAAATTGTGATGACTTTACATTCCCCATATGTCTACTTCATGTTTGTAGCATTTTGGGAATGATATTTTATTTTTTGGGGATGTTACAAGGCTTAGAAGTTTAGAAGCAAATCTTGAAATTTTTCAGAAATTTACAAAAACCCAATTTTTAGGGACCACTACAGGTCTGAAGTCACTTTGCAAGGCTTACATAATAGAAACCACCCAAAAATGACCCCATTCTATAAACTACACCCCTCAAGGTATTCAAAACTGATTTTACAAACTTCGTTAACCCTTTAGGTGTTGCACAAGAGTTATTGGCAAATGGGGATGAAATTTGAGAATTTCATTTTTTTGCCTAATTTTGCCATTTTAACCCATTTTTTCCACTAACAAAGCAAGGGTTAACAGCCAAACAAGACTGTATCTTTATTGCCCTGACTCTGCCGTTTATAGAAACACCCCATATGTGGCCGTAAACTACTGTACGGGCCCACAGTAGGGCGTAGAGGGAAAGGTGCGCCGTATGGTTTTTGGAAGCCAGATTTTGCTGGACTGGTTTTTTGACACCATGTCCCATTTGAAGCCCCCCTGATGCACCCCTAGAGTAGAAACTCCATAAAAGTGACCCCATCTAAGAAACTACACCCCTCAAGGTATTCAAAACTGATTTTATAAACTTTGTTAACCCTTTAGGTGTTGCACAAGATTTAATGGAAAATAGAGATACAATTTCAAAATGTCACGTTTTTGGCAGATTTTCCATTTTAATATTTTTTTTCCAGTTACAAAGCAAGGGTTAACAGCCAAACAAAACTCATTATTTATGGCCCTGATTCTGTAGTTTACAGAAACACCCCATATGTGGCCGTAAACTGCTGTACGGCCACACAGCAGGGCATAGAGTGAAAGGTGCGCCGTATGGTTTTTGGAAGCCAGATTTTGCTTGACTGGTTTTTTTACACCATCTCCCATTTGAAGACCCCCTGATGTACCCCTAGAATAGAAACTCCATGAAAGTGACCATATCTAAGAATCTACACCCCTCAAGGTATTCAAAACTGATTTTACAAACTTTGTTAACCCTTTAGGTGTTGCACAAGATTTATTGGAAAATAGAGATACAATTTCAAAATTTCACTTTTTTGGCAGATTTTCCATTTTAATATTTTTTTTCCAGTTACAAAGCAAGGGTTAACAGCCAAACAAAACTCATTATTTATGGCCCTGATTCTGTAGCTTACAGAAACACCCCATATGTGGTTGTAAACCGCTGTACGGGCACGCGGCAGGGTGCAGAAGGAAAGGAATGCCATACGGTTTTTGGAAGGCAGATTTCGCTGGACTGGTTTTTTTGACACCATGTCCCATTTGAAGCCCTCCTGATGCACCCCCAGAGTAGAAACTCCAAAAAAGTGACCCCATTTTAGAAACTACGGGATAGGGTGGCAGTTTTGTTGGTACTAGTTTAGGGTACATATGATTTTTGGTTGCTCTATATTACACTTTTTTGTGCGGCAAGGTAACAAGAAATAGATTTTTTGGCACGTTTTTATTTTTTTATTTACAACATTCATCTGACAGGTTAGATCATGTGGTAATTTTATAGAGCAGGTTGTCATGGACGCAGCGATACCTAATATGTATACAATTTTTTTTATTTATGTAAGTTTTACACAATGATTTCATTTTTAAAACAAAATTTTTTTTTAGTGTCTCCATAGTCTAAGAGCCATAGTTTTTTCAGTTTTTGGGCGATTATCTTAAGTAGGGTCTCATTTTTTGCGGGATGAGATTACGGTTTGATTGGCACGATTTTGGGGTGCATATGACTTTTTGATCGCTTGCTATTACACTTTTTGTGAAGTAAGATGACAAAAAATGGCTTTTTTTACACCGTTTTTATTTTTATGTTTTTACGGTGGTCACCTGAGGGGTTAGGTCATGTGATATTTTTATAGAGCCGGTCGATACGGACGCGGCGATACCTAATATGTATACTTTTTTTAAAATTTATTTAAGTTTTACACAATGGTTTTAGTGTTTCCATAGTCTGAGAGCCAAAGTTTTTTCAGTTTTTGGGCAATTATCTTGGGTAGGGTATGATTTTTGCGGGATGAGATGATGGTTTGATTGGTACTATTTTGGAGTACATGCGACTTTTTTGATCACTTTTATTACCTTTTTTGGGAAGTAAGGTGGGCAAAATTTCAATTTCCTAATAGTTTTTATTTTTTTATTTTTATGGCGTTCACCGTGCGGGGAAAGTAACATGACCGTTTTATAGATCAGGTCGTTACGGACGCGGCGATACCAAACATGTGTAGGGAATTGTATTTTTTTCATTTTTAATCAGTGATAAATGTGTTTTTTGATTTTTACTTTTTTTTTCACTTTTTTTTAGACCCAGACCCACTTGGTTCTTGAAGATCCAGTGGGTCTGATGTCTGTATAATACAGTACAGTACACTATATAGTGTTTTGTACTGTATTTTACTTACACTTTGTCTGAACAGATCTCTGCCTTTAGCACAGATCTGTTCAGCACCATGGACAGCAGGATGCCTGAGACGGCGTCCTGTTGCCATGGGAACCTTCCCCGTCTGCTCAGTAGTGGTCAGAACTTCGCAGACGGGGAAGGGTAAGGACGGGGCTGTCGGGGGGCTGTCTGGGAGCTCTCTCCATCGGGGGGCTGCAAAGGCGCTGCAGCCCCCCGATGGGAGAGAGAGGGAGCTCCCTCTTACTGTTAACTTTTTCCATACAGCGGTCTGTACGGACCGCGATCCCGCCTGCCGCACCGCCTGCCTCCTGCACCGCCCCCACCACCCACAACTCTCCCCCCTGCACCACCCGCCGGCAAAAAATCATGCAGGGGTGCAGGGGGGGTGGAAAATCTATATTTGAGGGACACTAAAGTTTCTGATCCCCGCGGTCAGGGACCGCGGGGATCAGAAACTGCAGAAAGCGCAGCAAACCGCAGGTCTGAATTGACCTGCGGTTTGCGGCGATCGCCGATAGGGGGGGTCACATGACCCCCCCCTGGCGTTGTGACAGGATGCCGGCTGAATGATTTCAGCCGGCATCCCGTTCCCATTAACCTCCGCAGCGCCGGAATCTTCATTTAAAGTTAGGACGTACCGGTACGCTCTGAGTCCTTAAGGACTCGGGAAATAGGGCGTACCGGTACGCCCTGCGTCCTTAAGGGGTTAAGAGCCATGCTCGACTATAGTTACAATTTTGTATGTCTTGAGTAGGCCAAAGTAAGGTCGTACAAAGGTTTCTGCTTTTTAGTGTTATTCTTCTCATGAATGTACCAGTCTGAGAAGAGGCCTCCTTGTCTACTTATAAATTTATGACGGGAGATAAAGATAAGCTCTATGCAGCTGGTGATAATTACCTATACAATTAGGCATTTATTAATGAAGATGAAAATATATATTATGTATGTATTCATTTAATGAGCCTTAGTTAGTCCTTAGCATAAGACAATCAGTAGGACATATATATTTATATATATATATATATATATATAAAACTTTCTATTATATTGTTATATGTTATGAAGACAACATATATCCAGTATATTATATATATTTCTCATTAGGAGAATATTCGTCTCTAAAAGAGTGTCTGTAAAAATGTGTGTTTTGTAACAATTAATCACATCTTTGGTATGACAGGAGGTACTGATATCTCTGTGAGAAAACAAGGCCATTCATATCATTATGGTCCATAAATCAACAGTGTAAGAAACATTCAGAGAGACGCCTAGGGGTCTGTCTCTAATTGCTACAAGTGTCAGAATTAATCCCTATAGCATTCCTACTAGGACTTGGTGGGAGACACAGAGAATGATATTTCATTTTATTAAGACTAATTTGATAGTGTGGGTGAAATTATACCATCTAGATTGGCGAATAAATAAATAAATTAATTGATCATCTCCATATTGAGATGTAGTCTTAGGATATTGTGAGACTTCATTCTACCTGCAGAAGAATCTAGACCAGTGATGGCTAACCTTGGCACCCCAGCTGTGGTAAAACTACAACTCCCAAGATGCCCCCCTTGCTTGGCTGCTCTCAGAACTCTATAGAAAAAAATGGAGCATGCTGGGAGTCGTAGTTTCACCACAGCTGGAGTGCCAAGGTTAGCCATCACTGATCTAGACTCATAATCTAACAAAGCATTAAATACTTGCTGATATATATATATATATATATATATATATATATATATACACACTCACCTAAAGAATTATTAGGAACACCATACTAATACGGTGTTGGACCCCCTTTTGCCTTCAGAACTGCCTTAATTCTAAGTGGCATTGATTCAACAAGGTGCTGATAGCATTCTTTAGAAATGTTGGCCCATATTGATAGGATAGCATCTTGCAGTTGATGGAGATTTGAGGGATGCACATCCAGGGCACGAAGCTTTCGTTCCACCACATCCCAAAGATGCTCTATTGAGTTGAGATCTGGTGACTGTGGGGGCCATTTTAGTACAGTGAACTCATTGTTATGTTCAAGAAACCAATTTGAAATGATTCGAGCTTTGTGACATGGTGCATTATCCTGCTGGAAGTAGCCATCAGAGGATAGATACATGTTCTCATTCTATTTACGCCAAATTCGGACTCTACCATTTGAATGTCTCAACAGAAATCGAGACTCATCAGACCAGGCAACATTTTTCAGTCTTCAACAGTCCAATTTTGGTGAGCTGGTGCAAATTGTAGCCTCTTTTTCCTATTTGTAGTGGAGATGAGTGGTACCCGGTGGGGTCTTCTGCTGTTGTAGCCCATCCGCCTCAAGGTTGTGCGTGTTGTGGCTTCACAAATGCTTTGCTGCATACCTCGGTTGTAACGAGTGGTTATTTCAGTCAACGTTGCTCTTCTATCAGCTTGAATCAGTCGGCCCATTCTCCTCTGACCTCTAGCATCCACAAGGCATTTTTGCCCACAGGACTGCCGCATACTGGATGTTTTTCCCTTTTCACACCATTCTTTGTAAACCCTAGAAATGGTTGTGTGTGAAAATCCCAGTAACTGAGCAGATTGTGAAATACTCCGACCGGCCCGTCTGGCACCAACAACCATGCCACACTCAAAATTGCTTAAATCACCTTTCTTTCCCATTCTGACATTCAGTTTGGAGTTCAGGAGATTGTCTTGACCAGGACCACAGCCCTAAATGCATTGAAGCAACTGCCATGTGATTGGTTGACTAGATAATTGCATTAATGAGAAATAGAACAGGTGTTCCTAATAATTCTTTAGGTGAGTGTATATATATATTTATATATTGATAGAACATTCTTCGCCAAGCTAAATGATGGGTTCCCACAGGAAAGACTTATTTCAAGTCCTTCCCATTTAAGATATTGTCTAGCAAAGAGCCTAGATCCCTGTTATTTGTCTTAATAGCCTTACCAAAGTCATATGTGTGAAAATAGTCCAGGATGGGGCGGAAGGATACAGTTATCTCTTCTAAGTTATATCCTTGAATGGATTCACCCATCTTGAAGTCATGTGATGTGTAGTTGGTTAGAGGGGGGCGGAATGTATTTAGCATTCCATATTGATGTCTAGGATTAGACATGCCCATCCTGATAGCATGAGGTTTCCTCTGAACAGAAGTGATGTATATAACTTATGTTCCTATTTTGATATCCTAACCTAATAATAGCTTGGTTATAATGTGACAAGTTATTTCCACTCACATGTATTGTTAAGCTTGTAATGCTTTATATCAATGATATATATTTTCATTTGCATGTATCATTGTGTTTATTTACTTATATATGTTGATAACCTTGTAACCAATAAATCTGTGTATTTTATTAAAACTTGTGTATTATTGTATAATGCAGAACTACATGTTTATCACTAACGTCATCTCACGTCAAAAGAACTTATTTATCTGAGGAAATAGTCGGACTCAGATATGAATTGTATCAATTAGGTTGTCTACAAGGAGGGCTACGAAGTGTAACCAAAGCTAAGGGAAGCAGGATTTGCTGGGGTGTACTGTGTGCTAACATGTAGCACAGGTTAACGCAGTAGTATTTTGTCATATAGCACAGATTAGCGCAGTGGTATCTTGTCACGTGGCACAGATTAGCGCAGTAGTATACTGTCATGTAGCACAGATTAGCGCAGTAATATATTGTCATGTAGTACAGATTAGTGCAATAGTAGATTATTATGCAGCGCGGAATAGTACAGAATAGTGTTGTGATATAGCTCAGAATGGTATAGTAACATAGAGATATGTATAGAAGTATGTTGTCACATAGTACAGTGGTATATAGCAATATCGCACCAAAGGCAGAGTTTGTTATATGAGTAGATCTCAGGATGGTGTGCTATCATGTAGCACAAATGAAAAATGGCAACAGCAAAAACATAGTGACACAAAGTAATGCAGATAAATAATGGTTAAATAATCGGTAAATTAAAAGCAGTATGTTGCTGGGGGCAACCCCAGTGCCGGCAGAGGAGCTTACCAAAAGTAGAGTGTAGGAAGGAAGGAGGACCCCTGTGGGACAGCGGAAAAATCGCTGCGGGGGGAGACTGTGGACCAGTGTGTGAGAGAGGGCGCTAGAGACGGCGTCTAAGAAGGTGCAGTGCGCCTGCGTCACATGCAAAGTCACGCGAGGCTTCGGGCGTGAGATGGAGAAGAGAAGGCAAGAGGCTACTATACCATTCTGAGCTATATCACAACATATTTCTGTACTATTCCGCGCTGCATAATAATCTACTATTGCACTAATCTGTACTACATGACAATATATTACTGCGCTAATCTGTGCTGCATGACAATATACTACTGCGCTAATCTGTGCAACGTGACAAGATACCACTGCGCTAATCTGTGCTACATGACAAGATACCTCTGCGGTAGTCTGTGCTATATGACAAAATACTACTGCGTTAACCTGTGCTACATGTTAGCACACAGTACACCCCAGCAAATCCTGCTTCCCCAGCTTTGGTTACACTTCGTAGCCCTCCTTTTTGCAGCCACTTACTGATGCATGTATAGAGGCCTAGACCTACAACACAGACCAAAGGTTTGGACACACCTTCTCATTCAAAGAGTTTTCTTTATTTTCATGACTATGAAGGCATCAAAACTATGAATTAACACATGTGGAATTATATACATAACAAACAAGTGTGAAACAACTGAAAATATGTCATATTCTAGGTTCTTCAAAGTAGCCACCTTTTGCTTTGATTACTGCTTTGCACACTCTTGGCATTCTCTTGATGAGCTTCAAGAGGTAATCCCCTGAAATGGTCTTCCAACAGTCTTGAAGGAGTTCCCAGAGATGCTTAGCACTTGTTGGCCCTTTTGCCTTCACTCTGCGGTCCAGCTCACCCCAAACCATCTTGATTGGGTTCAGGTCCGGTGACTGTGGAGGCCAGGTCATCTGGCGCAGCACCCCATCACTCTCCTTCATGGTCAAATAGCCCTTACTTTCAAAGTTTTCCGGCTGACTGACTGACCTTCATTTCTTAAAGTAATGATGGCCACTCGTTTTTCTTTACTTAGCTGCTTTTTTCTTGCCATAATACAAATTCTAACAGTCTATTCAGTAGGACTATCGGCTGTGTATCCACTGACTTCTCCTCAACGCAACTGATGGTCCCAACCCCATTTATAAGGCAAGAAATCCCACTTATTAAACCTGACAGGGCACACCTGTGAAGTGAAAACCATTTCAGGGGTCTACCTCTTGAAGCTCATCAAGAGAATGCCAAGAGTGTGCAAAGCAGTAATCAAAGCAAAAGGTGGCTACTTTGAAGAACCTAGAATATGACATATTTTCAGTTGTTTCACACTTGTTTGTTATGTATATAATTCCACATGTGTTAATTCATAGTTTTGATGCCTTCAGTGTGAATCTACAATTTTCATAGTCATGAAAATAAAGAAAACTCCTTGAATGAGAAGGTGTGTCCAAACTTTTGGTCTGTACTGTATATCTTCTAATATTGACCTCTTTAACACATTGGTCTCATCTACAATCAGCCCTATGACTACGGTATATCTTTAGTGAATATAACCCTTTACCTCCAACTAATGTATACATGTCTTTTTTCATTAGTGACTTATGTGACCAAGGTCCGGAGCGACCAAAACATCATAAAGACTCAGAGTCACAATATTGGCATCTCTCCGTTATTACTTATGTACCCTTTGGAGGATATGTCAGAATAAAATAATTTTTATTTGCATGATAATCTTGAGTGTGCGGTGGTTTCTCTCTTACTACTATTTAACCGGATCATATCCACTTCACAGACTGGACAACGAGTGCAACCCTAACAATCTACTTTTACATATACAAACACATCACCTCAAAGATTGACTTTCTGGATGTTGAATTACTGGTTGACAGTACAGGCCTTATTTAAACAAATATCTTCAGTAAGCCAACTATCTATAGCCACCCCCATCATCTCATCAACAATATCCCCACCGGACAATTTCTTTGAGCTAGAGGTCTCTGCTCAGAGGATCCTACCTTCGAACAACAGGCAGGTCATGTGGTGGAGAGATTTTTGCAAGAGAGGCTATAGTAATAGATCCATCAAAAAAGCATACAATAGTGCAAAAAATCCTGATAGTAGACTTCTCCATGTAAATACTGCAGAGTCTTAGTGAAAAAATTGAAATAACAGACGGCCTTCGGAATATATAGATATGAAATCAATACGCGAAAATATGCCAAGTACGCTCACCAGTACAGTGCCTACAGAACAATTAACAAAGCCAGAAGGTTATAAATAATAATAGTGAGGTGCTCAAGGCATATAGGCTATGATATATTATGTTTATCGATAATTATCAATAGAAGAATAAGATAAATAAACTATAACTCAAAAAAAAGGTTATGAATGTGATCACCTTAATGGCTAATAAAGACCATACATTAACCTCTTCTGCCCCGGGACAGTTTTCACCCTCCTGCCCAGGCCATTTTTTGCATTTTATGTGGTAATAACTTTGGAACACTTATTACTCCAAGCCATTCTGAGATTGTTTTCTCATGACACATTGTACTTGATGACAGTCATAAATTTGCGTCAATATATTTCACCTTTATTTATGAAAAAATCCCAAATTTACCAAAAACTTTTGAAAAATTCACAATTTTCAAAATTTCTATTTCTCTGCTTTTAAAACAGAAAGTGATACCTCATAAAATATTTATTAGTAAACATTCCCCATATGTCTACTTTATGTTGGCATCATTTTGTAAATGTCATATTTTTTTTTTTTAGGACATTAGAAGGCTTAGGATTTTAGAAGCAATTCTTAACATTTTTAAGAAAATTTCCAAAACCAACTTTTTAAGGACCAGTTCAGGTCTGAAGTCACTTTGTGAGGCTTATATAATGGAAACACCCATAAATGACCCCATTGTAGAGACTACACTGATTTTACAAACTTTGTTAATCCTTTAGGTATTCCACAAGAATTAAAGGAAAATGGAGATTAAATTTCAGAATTTAAATTTTTGGGCAGATTTTCCATTTTAATCCCTTTTTTTCTTCAACACGTCAAGGATTAACAGCCAAACAAAACTCAATATTTATTATCTGTTTACAGAAACACCCCACATGGTCGTAAACTGATGTAAGGGCACACGGCAGGGCGCAGAAGAAAAGGAGCACCATATAGTTTTGGAAGGCAGATTTTGCTGGACTGGTTTTTAGACTTCATGTCCAAAAAGTGGACTCCATTTTGGAAACTACGGGATAAGGTGAGTTTTTTGGTACTATTTTGGGATACATATGATTTTTAATCACTCTATATTATGTTTTTTGTGAGGCAAGGTAACCATTTTTAGTTTTCATTTTTTGTTTTTTACGATGTTCATCTGACAGTTTAAATCATCTGCTATTTTTATAGAGCAGGTTGTTACAGACACGATGATATCAAATATGTCTACTTTGTTTATTTGTTTCTGTTTTATAGAATAAAGCATTTTTGAAAAACAATTATGTTTTTGTGTCTCCATTTTCTGAAGGCCATATATTTTCTATTTTTCTGCCAATCGTCTTGTGCAGGGGCTCGTGCAGGGGAGTTGACGTTTTTATTGGTACTATTTTTGGGTACATATGATTTTTTGATTATTCATTATTACACTTTATGGGGCAAGGTGACAAAAAAATTGCTTTTTTGGCACTGTTTTTATTTTTTTATAGTATTTACCTGAGGGGTTAGGTCATGTGATATTTTTATAGAGCTGGTTGTTACAGATGTGGAAATACCTAATATGTCTACATTTTTTTATTTATTTCACTTAAACACAATAATAGCATTTTTGGAAACAAAAATAAATGATGTTTTAGTGTCTTCATATTCTGAGAGCTATAGTTTTTGTTTTTTTTGGGCGATTGTCTTATTTAGGGGCTCATTTTTTGCGAGATGAGGGAATGCACCTTTTTGATCGCTTGGTGTAGCACTTTTTGTGATGTAAGGTGACAAGAATTGCTTTTTTTTTTTTTTTACACAGTTTTTATTTTATTTTTATCAGACGGGGTGGATCATGTGATATATTTATAGAGCCGGTCGTTATGGAAGCGGGGATAACTCACCAAAAAAAAAAATATATATAATAATTACATATATATATATATATATATATATATATATATATATATACACACACACACACACATACATACACACTGCTTACTGACTACACAGCAGCCTCCATATGCTTCATACCACTCACAGACACATGATTGAAATTCGGGGCATTCACTCTTTGCCCCTCATTGCCCTATTACGAATACCGTATTTCTCATAGGGCAATAAGAGACAGAGACTGAACCCTCTATATATATTTTTATAGATAGATATATAGAGAGAGAAAGAATGAGATATCTCTCTCTCTCTCTCTCTCTATATATATATATACAAACCGGATTCCAAAAAAGTTGGGGCACTAAACAAATTGTGAATTAAAACTGAATGCAATGAGGTGGAAATGGCAAATGTCAATATTTTATTTGTAATAGAACATAGATGACAGATCAAACGTTTAATCCGAGTAAATGTATCATTTTAAAGGAAAAATAAGTTGATTCAAAATTTCACGGTGTCAACAAATCCCAAAAAAGTTGGGACAAGTAGCAATAAGAGGCTGGAAAAAGTAAATTTGAGCATAACGAAGAGCTGGAAGACCAATTAACACTAATTAGGTCAATTGGCAACATGATTGGGTATAAAAAGAGCTTCTCAGAGTGGCAGTGTCTCTCAGAAGCCAAGATGGGTAGAGGATCATCAATTCCCACAATGTTGCGCAGAAAGATAGTGGAGCAATATCAGAAAGGTGTTACCCAGCGAAAAATTGCAAAGACTTTGCATCTATCATCATCAACTGTGCATAACATCATCCGAAGATTCAGAGAATCTGGAACAATCTCTGTGCGTAAGGGTCAAGGCCGTAAAACCATACTGGATGTCCGTGATCTCCGGGCCCTTAAACGACACTGCACCATAAACAGGAATGCTACTGTAAAGGAAATCACAGAATGGGCTCAGGAATACTTCCAGAAACCATTGTCAGTGAACACAATCCACCGTGCCATCCGCCGTTGCCAGCTGAAACTCTACAGTGCAAAGAAGAAGCCATTTCTAAGCAAGATCCACAAGCTCAGGCGTTTTCACTGGGCCAGGGATCATTTAAAATGGAGTGTGGCAAAATGGAAGACTGTTCTGTGGTCAGATGAGTCACGATTCGAAGTTCTTTTTGGAAATCTGGGACGCCATGTCATCCGGACCAAAGAGGACAAGGACAACCCAAGTTGTTATCAACGCGCCTGCATCTCTGATGGTATGGGGTTGCATGAGTGCGTGTGTGGCATGGGCAGCTTGCATGTCTGGAAAAGCACCATCAATGCAGAAAAATATATTCAGGTTCTAGAACAACATATGCTCCCATCCAGACGTCATCTCTTTCAGGGAAGACCCTGCATTTTTCAACAAGATAATGCCAGACCACATTCTGCATCAATCACAACATCATGGCTGCGTAGGAGAAGGATCCGGGTACTGAAATGGCCAGTCTGCAGTCCAGATCTTTCACCTATAGAGAACATTTGGCGCATCATAAAGAGGAAGGTGCAACAAAGAAGGCCCAAGACGATTGAACAGTTAGAGGCCTGTATTAGACAAGAATGGGAGAGCATTACTATTTCTAAACTTGAGAAACTGGTTTCCTCGGTCCCCAGACGTCTGTTGAGTGTTGTAAGAAGAAGGGGAGATGCCACACAGTGGTGAAAATGGCCTTGTCCCAACTTTTTTGGGATTTGTTGACACCATGAAATTCTGATTCAACATATTTTTCCCTTAAAATGGTACATTTTCTCAGTTTAAACTTTTGTTCCGTGATTTATGTTCTATTCAGAATAAAATATTAGAAGTTGGCACCTCCACATCATTGCATTCAGTTTTTATTCACGATTTGTATAGTGTCCCAACTTTTTTGTTATCCGGTTTGTATATATATATACACTCACCTAAAGAATTATTAGGAACACCATACTAATACGGTGTTGGACCCCCTTTTGCCTTCAGAACTGCCTTAATTCTACGTGGCATTGATTCAACAAGGTGCTGATAGCATTCTTTAGAAATGTTGGCCCATATTGATAGGATAGCATCTTGCAGTTGATGGAGATTTGAGGGATGCACATCCAGGGCACGAAGCTTCCGTTCCACCACATTCCAAAGATGCTCTATTGGGTTGAGATCTGGTGACTGTGGGGGCCATTTTAGAACAGTGAACTCATTGTCATGTTCAAGAAACCAATGTGAAATGATTCGAGCTTTGTGACATGGTGCATTATCCTGCTGGAAGTAGCCATCAGAGAATGGATACATGTTCTCATTCTGTTTACGCCAAATTCGGACTCTACCATTTGAATGTCTTAACAGAAATCGAGACTCATCAGACCAGGCAACATTTTTCCAGTCTTCAACAGTCCAATTTTGGTGAGCTCGTGCAAATTGTAGCCTCTTTTTCCTATTTGTAGTGGAGATGAGTGGTACCCGGTGGGGTCTTCTGCTGTTGTAGCCCATCCGCCTCAAGGTTGTGCGTGTTGTGGCTTCACAAATGCTTTGTTGCATACCTCGGCTGTAACGAGTGGTTATTTCAGTCAACGTTGCTCTTCTATCAGCTTGAATCAGTCGGCCCATTCTCCTCTGACCTCTAGCATCCACAAGGCATTTTTGCCCACAGGACTGCCGCATACTGGATGTTTTTCCCTTTTCACACCATTCTTTGTAAACCCTAGAAATGGTTGTGCGTGAAAATCCCAGTAACTGAGCAGATTGTGAAATACTCAGAGCGGCCCGTCTGGCACCAACAACCATGCCACGCTCAAAATTGCTTAAATCACCTTTCTTTCCCATTCTGACATTCAGTTTGGAGTTCAGGAGATTGTCTTGACCAGGACCACAGCCCTAAATGCATTGAAGCAACTGCCATGTGATTGGTTGACTAGATAATTGCATTAATGAGAAATAGAACAGGTGTTCCTAATAATTCTTTAGGTGAGTGTATATATATCAAACTGGTGTAAAGTAGAACTGGCTTAGTTGCCCATAGCAACCGATCAGATTCCACCTTTCATTTTGGAGAGCTCCTTTGGAAAATGAAAGGAGGAATCTGATTGGTTGCCAAGGGCAACTAAGCCAGTTCTACGTTACACCATTTTTTTTTAACCGTTTCCTACTCTGTAGATGTGTAGCACAGTGATCACCTTTTGGTGTCAGCTATATAGCTGAAGTAAATTTGAGGCACACAATTTTTCAATTTGTAATAGGGGCATTTATTCATTAGCATATAATGCTGTCATCCATAGGCCCAATCTTTTTCAGATTATGCACATATTGGCAGAAACCGTACGTTTCGGTCGCGCAGGACCTTCATCTGCGGTTTTATCTACAATACAATAATGGACATGAGCTGGATCGTAGCATATATAGCAATGGAATTTAAATACATGGTGATATTTTTTATATAAAAAAATCATAGAAAAAATCAAGTGTCATAGAAAAATTCAAACAAAAAAGGGGGGGAAAAATTCCTTGGAGAATTATCATACATTGCATAAGGGGTATGTGGAACACACTGTGCACATCAGATACATCAAACGATAGCAATATGGGTAAAGAGCATGTCATAGCCTTCTAATAGCCAAGTGGACCATGTCTATAGTGAAATTAGTATCAAATTAAGGTACTGATATGTTACAATGTGCACCATTCACCCCTGCCCTATAATAGTATAACGTATATACAGTCACCACCAAAAGAGTAACCACATATAATAACATATAATCATAATCCCTCATAGTGTATAGCCTAGCCCTTTAAATATGGTGTCCTGATCGGTAGTAGTCCGGAATGTGGAAGAACATGCTGGTATAACAGCCCATGCTGAGGTCTTGTATAGCAGGCCAGTATATAAACATATGAAGAAGGCAGAAGCTGAAAAGAAAGACATCTTATTAGGGTTATATAACAGCAAACTGTACCTGCTCAGACGGATGTGAGTGGGTGAGGCGCTGGATGCATGGTGTGTGTTTGAAGCGACCGTGTTTAAATATGTATGGGCTGCCTGGAGGTTCCGGTCACATGAGCGGATGTCATGTGATGATAGGGGCAGGCTTATGCGTTCCACTCCGTTATTTGCGTTCCACTGGGAGGTTACTGGAAGTTCCGGTCATGTGACCGCAGGTCACATGATCGCTATGGGAAGTGTATGTGCGTTCCAGCTGGATTAGAACGCAAACGCTGTGTTCCATTGTATTTATCTCCACTGACCAGCCATAGAAGGGGATCGTTAGTGAATATTGGACTATATGGAGTTATAGAGGCTTGGCGATGCTATGTTGCTACTGTGGTCTAATTTTTAACTGAGATAAATAAAATAGGAAATGTAATGTGGTACAAAATCAAGTTGTGTTAAATGTATAAGATGGGAAATATATAATCATAAATATAAGCAGCTATAACTATAATCGAGGGTAGGTGGTAGGTAAAGAATAATGGGAAGAGAGGGAGGGCAGGGAAAAAGGGAGGGAGGGGAGGGGGAAGTCAGTCTCACCCACACCCGTTGTAGACAAAAAACAATTTTCAGCGAGTCTGTGGAAAGAAGAAAGATATTTAGAACATCTCCAATTATAATAACGACAGATAATAAATACGACATGGACATCAGATATTGGTAAGAGGACATGAGGACCAATTGAGTATTGATTCAAGCATTAATAAAAAAATCGCATTCCCGATTCAAGCCGTTCGGTGAAAGTGTTCCTAATTTATGGATCCAGAAAGCCTCCTTCTGCTTGAGGAGAAGAGTCCGGTTGCCGCCCCTCCTGGGTCGGTCCACTTGTTCCAAAATTTGGAACCGAAGTTGCGAAATTTGATGCTTCTTCTCAAGGAAATGGTGTGGAATGGGCAGAAAATTGTGTTGAAGTCTAATAGTAGACTTATGTTTACTTATTCTGTCTCGCACATGTTGGGTAGTCTCCCCAACATATGCGAGGCCACATGGACATTTTATCAAGTATACAACGTAACTGGATTCGCAAGTGTAAAACCCTTGAATGGCAAATGTCTGTCCAGTACGTGGATGTGTGACATATTCTCCCTTCGTCGCGTTGGAACACTGTGCACAGTGTAAACAGGGATATGTGCCGTTGCGCTTACTCCGTAGGTAAGTCTGTGTTGGTAGTCTGGTAAGGCTCCCTATATCCGCTCGAACTAGTTTATCCCGAATATTGGGGGGTCTTTTGTAGCAGGTCAAAAGAGGTTGTTGGAATTCCTCTATTCCTGGGTAGGATTTGGCTAGCACGGACCAATTTTGTTTAAAAGCCTGCTGAATCTTTGGCATAAGTGGATGGTATGTGGTTATGCATGCTACCCTCTTTAGATTTGTTGGGCGTGGTTTATGAGTCTCATTAAGGCTGTTAAGGGCTTTCTTTAAAATGGTGTCGGGATACCCCCTATTTTGAAATTTTTGGGTCATAGTCTCAAGGCGTTCGGTCTTGGCTACTTCCTTAGTGACAATTCGGTTGACTCGTGTATATTGAGATCGCGGTAGGGAGTCTTTTGTAGCTCGTGGGTGGCAGCTCTCATAATGTAACAAACTGTTACGGTCGGTGGGTTTGCTATAGAGATCTATAGTTAGTGTTCCTGCCGGGTCTATTTGGACAAGTGTGTCTAGAAAGCTAATTTCTTCTTTGCTGGTGTGAGAAGTGAAGCCTAGTTCGCTGTATACCTGGTTCAGGTTCTCCACAAAATTATTTATAGTGGCTATTGGTCCTCTCCAGATGCAGAAGACATCATCTATGAAGCGGTACCATACATCTGCAAATTGGCGGAAGAGGGGATTTGTATATACGAAGTCTTCTTCAAATGCCGCCATGAAGGCATTGGCATAGGGAGGGGCCACATTGGACCCCATAGCGGTCCCCCTCTTCTGACCATAGTAGGTGTCGCCAAACAGAAAAAAATTCCTTTTGAGTATGATCTCGAGTAATGTTAAACAAAATTCCTGCTGTTTAATGGTTAAACTGGAATTATTTTTTAATAGTCTTCCTGTGGCTTTTATGCCTTTATCATGTACTATAGACGTATAGAGGCTGTTTACATCTAAAGTTAAAAGGGTACTACCTGGTGTGAGTGTTACGCCCTTCAATTTTTTGATGAAGTCAGATGTATCCAGTATAAAGGATCTCGATGTTTTGGTCAGTGGTGTAAGAATTTTTTCCAGATAAATGGCCAAGGGAGAGAATACTGAGTTAGTTGAGGCAACTATTGGACGTCCTGGAGGGTTAATAAGGCTTTTATGTATCTTAGGTAGTATATAAAATACCGGTGTAATTGGGTTATATTCAACTAAAAAATTCGCTGTTTTATTATCTATGATCCCTGCTTTGGAATTTGACTCTATGATGTTAGTAATTAATGTCTGTATTTGTGCAGTGGGGTCTCTTGGTAATATCTCGTATGTCTCGCTGTCTGCCAACTGTCTCGTGATCTCCATCATGTAGTCTCTTTTGTCCATAACGACCAGAGCTCCCCCCTTATCTGCAGGTTTGACAATAATGTCTTTATTACATTGGAGTACTTCAATTGCTAATTTTTCTTCATGTGACAAATTATTTGTATGTTTGAACTGGCCCTGTTTATTCTCTATTAGTATTTTCTCTATTAATTGTTGGGATAAGGAAATATACGTTTCTACCGGGTGTTTGTTTTTGGGCGGCATATAGGAGCTCTTGTTCCTCAGGCCTAAAGTATCAATAGAAAGAGGTCCTGGTTGGACAGTAATGTCTGGTTCTCTCATAGGGGTTTCTTCAAAGTGGGCCTTGAGTCTCAGTGTACGATAGAACCTCTGTAATTCCTGTTCCAATATGAATGTATTTAATTTCGGTGTGGGACAGAAAGACAGTCCCTTTTGTAGGGCAGAGGTCTGTTCAGGTAATAGTGTGGTAGATGAAATGTTTATAACTAAGTTATCGCCCTTACCTGAGATCGTGTCTGGGCTCGTTCCTCTGGATCTCCTGCCGCCCCTCCTGGTCTTCCGCTTTTTGATCGGCCGCGTCGGTTGCCTAAAAAACGAGATGGGTATCTCTGGTTGCCGGATCTGTCGCTGTCGGAATTTGATGAACCGGAGTAGTGCGGGTTGCGGTAGCCTCTGAAGCCTTGACCTTGATTTCCTTTCCACCGGTATACCGTATCCAACCTGTAGTCTTCTGCGTCACGTATGAACTTCTGTCGTTTGTTCTGTTCTGTGTTTTTCTTGAATTCTTGTAACTGTTTTTCAATTCTTTCTTTTGCTTTTGTTAGGTCTTCCTCGGGGGTAGTCGAGGTTAATTGTGTCTCGGTGTTGTCAATCTTCTTGGTTAGTTCTCCAATAGAGGACTGTAATTCTTCTATTGTGAGGAGGATAAGATCAAAGGAGCATTTATTTAATATATTTTCGAAACGCTCGCAAAATTCCTTTTTGTCGGCAAAAAGCGTGGGTCTCAGACGTGATCTTAAGCCTCTAGGGATGCGACTGTTCTTGTAGTATTCTGTTAATGTACTACAGTGTAATTCCCACCCAATGAGGCGTCTTCGGTCGCGTTCATATTCACGGATCTTCATCTCATGATTAGGTATATGTAGGAATTCATTGGGTAGATGAACCCCAGATACAATGCTCTCAGCAGTATTAACATCGTACGAAAACACATTTGTCATATTCAGACGTAGGTGCCGGTATCTCACTGTGATCAAATGTTTAAAGAATTTGAGAACCGCACTCTATTAGTTCAGCGTTTAGGTGCCAATCAAGGGCTATGAATAGCCGGTAAATATAGAAGTAAATTTGAGGCACACAATTTTTCAATTTGTAATAGGGGCATTTATTCATTAGCATATAATGCTGTCATCCATAGGCCCAATCTTTTTCAGATTATGCACATATTGGCAGAAACCGTACGTTTCGGTCGCGCAGGACCTTCATCTGCGGTTTTATCTACAATACAATAATGGACATGAGCTGGATCGTAGCATATATAGCAATGGAATTTAAATACATGGTGATATTAGAAAAAATCAAGTGTCATAGAAAAATTCAAACAAAAAAGGGGGGGGAAAATTCCTTGGAGAATTATCATACATTGCATAAGGGGTATGTGGAACACACTGTGCACATCAGATACATCAAACGATAGCAATATGGGTAAAGAGCATGTCCTGATCGGTAGTAGTCCGGAATGTGGAAGAACATGCTGGTATTCTTCATATGTTTATATACTGGCCTGCTATACAAGACCTCAGCATGGGCTGTTATACCAGCATGTTCTTCCACATTCCGGACTACTACCGTTCAGGACACCATATTTAAAGGGCTAGGCTATACACTATGAGGGATTATGATTATATGTTATTATATGTGGTTACTCTTTTGGTGGTGACTGTATATACGTTATACTATTATAGGGCAGGGGTGAATGGTGCACATTGTAACACATCAGTACCTTAATTTGATACTAATTTCACTATAGACATGGTCCACTTGGCTATTAGAAGGCTATGACATGCTCTTTACCCATATTGCTATCGTTTGATGTATCTGATGTGCACAGTGTGTTCCACATACCCCTTATGCAATGTATGATAATTCTCCAAGGAATTTTTCCCCCCCTTTTTTGTTTGAATTTTTCTATGACACTTGATTTTTTCTATGATTTTTTTATATAAAAAATATCACCATGTATTTAAATTCCATTGCTATATATGCTACGATCCAGCTCATGTCCATTATTGTATTGTAGATAAAACCGCAGATGAAGGTCCTGCGCGACCGAAACGTACGGTTTCTGCCAATATGTGCATAATCTGAAAAAGATTGGGCCTATGGATGACAGCATTATATGCTAATGAATAAATGCCCCTATTACAAATTGAAAAATTGTGTGCCTCAAATTTACTTCTATATTTACCGGCTATTCATAGCCCTTGATTGGCACCTAAACGCTGAACTAATAGAGTGCGGTTCTCAAATTCTTTAAACAAGCTATATAGCTGACACATTGCTCAAACTGACAGGTGTGAACCAGATCCAGTTCTGCCATTTTAACCCTTTTGGGGGGGGGGGGGGGGGGGGGGCAATTCTGAGTTTTGCTATGGGGCCCCATGATTACGGTATACGCCCCTGACCATATAATACAGGATATAAACAAATGTATGCGTCATGTCCTGGTGCTATCATTTGCTAGAACTGATGTAACAGGATAAGACGTACTCACTCACAATATTATGTATAAAAAGGTGACCACTCTACGGTACACCATCCCCCTGACGAAGCATTCTTACGAAACGCATCAGGTGATTGAGGGACATCGGGGGTGGCCGGCACCTCTTGATTATTCTGTTTATCCTGTGCTTTGGATAGTCCTGTTGTATATTAAATCAATCCTAGCAAGTCATTTCTATGAAGCATGGTCAGGGAACAATATAACTACTGGGGACACTATAAGGGGCCTTGTTACTACTAGGGGCACTATGGGGCATTATTACTACTGATAGTACTGTGGGGGCATTATTATTGGCACATTGGGGCATTGCTATTATTACTATGGGGGACCAAGATTTCTCCCATGCATCCCCCATACTCTGGAACTCGCTACCCCAACATATCAGACTCTCACCTACATTGGAATCCTTCAAAAGAAACCTGAAAACCCACCTCTTCAGACAAGCCTACAACCAGTGACCCCGCTGCCTCTATACCGCCATGACCAACTTCACCCGCACCTACTGTGTCCTTCTCCCATACCATGTAGATTGTAAGCCCTCACAGGCAGGGCCCTCTCTCCTTCTGTACCAGTTTGTAACTTGTCTTGTTTATGATTAGTGCAATTGTCTGTATTATGTATGTGCACCGCTTATCATATGTACAGCGCTATGGAATGAATGGCGCTTTAATAATAAATAATAATAATAATAATCTGTATGGCACTATTATTTTTGCAGTATTGTTTGTGGCCATTGGGAGCCCAGCTGGGCACAGTATTGGGGGTAGCAGCAGGATAAGGGTACTTTCACATCTGCGTTGTGCTGTCCGGTTTTAAGATCTGGCACAGGGTCTCAAAACGGCAACACAACGCTTCAGTTTTGTCCCCATTCATTGTCAATGGGGACAAAACTAAAGAAACCGGAACGGAGTGCACCAGAATGCATTCTGTTCCCGTTTGTTGCGTTCCCATGCCGGACACAAAACTGCTGCAAGCAGCGTTTTTGTGTGCGGCATGGGAAACTGAAAATGTCAGATCCGGCATCAAAAACCATTTAAGTTAATGGTGCTGGATCGTATTTTTTATTCATTTATTTTTTACACCAAACAAAAAGTTATTTTCATGTCCGGTATATTCATTTTCAATATAATACACCAGATCCATTCTGAACGGATGCAGCCGGTTGTATTATTACAACGGAAGCATTTTGCTGTGGTTTTAAGATCCCATGCCGAATCTCAAAACCAGACAGCAAAATATCAGATGTAAAAGTAGCTTAACAATGTTGGGGCAGCTGTAAGGAGAGGATGACAAAAAAAAAAGTGAGGCACTTAAGATTTCTGTGTGCAAAACTCTGCAGAGACGAGATGTGACTGAAAGTAGTCATGGCGGACTGGTCCAAATGGAGAAGATGAGGAAAGAGAATTTCTACATTAGAGGAGACATGACTGGATGTAATATGTATGTAGTGCTGTATGTAATGTCTTTAACAGTAGGGCTGGAGGGGAGGGCCTGGATTGAGAATTTGGCATGGGGGACCTTGACATGCCTTGATGAATCTTAAAGTAACTTGGTAGATATACTCTTTGTGATCCAACTTAAAATACTTGGGGTAGTCAAGTCCATCAGACAGGGTTCAGAAAGGTTCTAATAAAGTAATTTGTTTGCACCCCTCTGGCTAAGATGAGAGCACTATGCCCTCTCCTTTTTTTCCTGAGAGAAAGAGAAACCTACCATACTCATGGGCTACCCCTTCCAGTTATACGTGTGCAAGGGGACCACCATGCTTTATCACATCTGCACACCACCAGACGTCCTGGTTTTCACCACTTGGATCTATTCTCTGACTAGCCATTTGCTCCACCTCTGCCAGAGACTTTCCCTTTGGAGAGACAAGGGGAATGATTCCATAGACTTCAAACAGCAACAAAATTCCTCAGTGGATCAGCCTTCTGAACACTGCTGATCTGCTGTATCATGCTTTGTGAAGGATCACAGCTGTATCTTGTCAAGATTTTTGTCTCCCTTTCTAAATAGTTGCAGGAGGGGAACAGTGGGGACTCCTTGCAGACATTTCTTCTGTTTCTGGACTCCCGGAAGTAGGTCCTTCAGGTTTGATGTGTCTCATCTGTGGCTCATTTACTGCCTGCTTTGATTTATAGTTCTCCAGAGACCTGCTTTTCTATATATAGTATAGGAGGCAGAGGTCTGTGTGACATCCCGTGTCTATGCAACAATGGGCTACTTATGTTAGATCCTTTTGTGTTGATGTTCTATTTTTGGACCCAAAAGCTCGACTGCTCTTGCATTAGATTGCAGAGGGAGCCTGGACCCTTCCAGACTCCCTTAGTTTTGATCTTATTGGCCAGGGCTTGAATGCAGGGACAGGTGAGTAGTAGTACCAGGGTCCTCGGCTGTTAGTGCTTGGCCTCCCCAGTAGTTAGGCGTGTCCCTTAGGACATATTTTGTTGTCCAATACGTTTGCATTTAGCTGACAAGGTTGGAACACTTCACAAGTGACTATTCTGATTATTTTTTATTTTTTTTACATTTCTTTTATATCCTTTTTATTTTCCTTACTTTTTCCTCCTTTCTCCCTTCCTCATCGTTTTTGTCTCCGTGTCCCTTTACCCATTCTTAAATTACTCAGTGGCCACTTTGCAACTTTGCTCTTTTAAAGTGAAGGGGGGTTCAATACTCAAGAGAAACTATCCCAGATCTGTTATCATATGCATAAGGCTACATTCACATTTAACCCCTAAAAGGCACTTTAACCCATTTTTAATGGCCGTTAGACAGGTGCACTTCTGTCTAAACAGCTTTTAACAAAGGCCTATTGACTTCACATCCTACTTGTCAGTTCACAATATGTATAGCATAACTCATATGTTTCTATTAGCAATCATCTACTCTCCTGGCACCCTTTTGCAGGTATAGATAACAATCTAGTCTGATCAGGCCCCAATTCTTTTTCTTGCTCTCTGTGCCAGACCTAGTTGTAAGGGTGTGGCATTGGCAACTGAATCCAAATCTTTTGAAAGATACTTTGTCATGTTGCAATTATAAAGACGATTACAGAATTTCTGTGCCACCACACATCCAATACAAGCCCACACCAAGGGAAAGCTCTTAAAAGCGTGGTTCAGGAAGCTTTTATAGAACATGGCTTCAGAAGGAAATGGCTTTTTCGATTAATAAACTACTTGTCTCCATACAGGAAATTGAGTCCTCCCCTAAAACATCATGAGACCCTAACAATTTAGCTACTCTTATGTGCAGGCTAGAGCTGAACCTAAAGCTCTCTTGGATCAGAAGAGGCAGTTCTTCTGGGAATGCTAAAGCAAATCCTTAATTTTTTTTTTTTTATAAACCTGGTAAAGTCTTAGACCACTTTCTACATCCAAGATCCTCAAATACCTTTATTTCATTTATTAAAATCTTCCTCTGGCGCCATTGTTCATAAATCAGAAGATATCGCACAAATGTTTACAGAGTACTATCACACACTTTACAACCTAAGTGGACCTAAAAATTTGATAGATTTATTATGTTGCCCAAAGCACTCTCCCCATGCTGACAGTGAAGGATTCCTCCTTGCTGGAAGGTTACTTCTCTAAATTAGAAATAACCAAGGCTATTATATCCTCCCCTTCTGGCAAAAGCCTTGGCCCAGATGGTTTACTGCCCACTTCTATAAAACTTACTCATCTCACCTAACTCCCTTTATCACAAGGTATTTAAGTCTGTCTCAACCACTCAGCCTCTCTCTCCACAATCCCTTATGGCTACCATCACTGTTCTCCCCAAAACCGGGAAAGAAACCACATGTTGCACTTACTATCGACCCATTTTGCATTACATATGAAGCGGTTTACCAAAATTGCAAACTGTGTCTCCTCATTACGCACACGGGTTATCTATACCGACCAAGCGGGCTTTGTCTCAAGACGAGAGGCCTGTGACAATACAAAACAAAACATTTCTCCTGTTACCTCATGTGGGGTGGGGGGGGGGGGGGGGGGGACACATTCGCGCATGTGCCATTTCGGTTGGCGCCAAAAAGAGTTTTATTCATGCTCATTGAACCTTTTTAAACTCCACCTTTAAGCAGAGAGGTATAGGCCCAGTTTCTCTAGAAAAGATCTTTTCCCTATACTCTAACCCCTCATCCCAGATTATGATAAATGGTACTTTGTGCTCCTTCCCTCTTGCATATAACCAATGGCACTAGACCGGGTTTTCCCTTATCTCTTTTAAGCCTCATTCACACGTCAGTGTTTTGGTCAGTGATTCCCATCAGTGATTGTGAGCTAAAACCAGGATTGGAGCCTCCACAGACATACGTTATAAGGCCTCATGCACACAACCGTTGTGTGTTTTGCGGTCTGCAAATTGCGGATCCGCAAAACACAGATGGCGTCTGTGTGCGTTCCGCAGTTTGCAGAACGGCACGGACAGCCATTGATATAACTGCCTATTCTTGTCCGCAAAACGGACAAGAATAGGACAGATTATATATTTTTTGCACATGGAGTGCTGTCCGCATCTTTTGCAGCCCCATTGAAGTAAATGGGTCTGCATCCAAGCCGCAAAAGCTGCGGCTCGGATGCGGACCAAAACAACGTCGTGTGCATGAGGCCTAAGGGAAAGATCTGCACCTGTTCTGTGTTTAGAGCCTAACCTGGTTTTGACTCACAATCACTAATAATCACGAAATAACTCACCAAAACACTGACGTGTGAATGAGGCATTACTCTTTGTCATTGCCATGGAACATCTTGTGGTCACCATACTGTCTGGCTATTACTGGTCTAACTCTAGGCCAGAAAAAACAAAGCTTACTTACTGACAACCTTTTACTATATCTTACAAATCCACTAATGTATAACCAGTAGTTGTCTGAAATTTTTAGAAAAGTTGAGCCATTAGTAATTTCAACATTATACAAAGACAGAGGCTCTAACTCTTTGTCTCCCATGACTCTCAACTGAAATCTAACTTTTCCTTTATGTGGCAAGCTCAGGCTATAAAATACATAGGCGTTCAGGTCCCACCCAACCGCTTTGAACTCTATTCTTTAAACTATCTCCCGACTCCCATTACTACAATGTACTGTTAAAGACCTCCGTTCATATGACAAGTCAAATTGGTCTTGGTTTGGCCATATTAATGTGGTTAAGATGGATATCTTACCATGGCTCCTCTACCTCTTCAAGACCATTTCGATTGTGAGCCCTAATGCATTTTTAAAATCCTCCATATGGCCATTTTTTTTTTATTCATTTGGGGTACGTCCAAATCCCACCTTAGTCTAGCAGTTTTGTCTAGACCAAAAGCATGGCTACAACCTATGCCATAAGGCTTCTATATTGACTAGATTGGTTTCACAAAGCTTCTAGTAAACAATGAGTATTGAAAGCTCATTGACATCATTGTTCTTACCATCACTCCCTTGGGTGCTCCCAGACCACAAACCTCCTCTTTCAACACATACTTTTGGCCCAACATCTCTGAGTATTTGGGATAGACTGATGGCACAGAGAGGCTTGTCTCACAGACCTAGTCAAATGTCTACTTTTTTTTAATAATAATATTTTTATTGTATAAACACAAAGTAGACACAATGGTTACAAGGAAGACCAGATAGTTATACAGTTCACCAGTAGAGAACATGGGCTCCATTTAATATACACTGCTCAAAAAAATAAAGGGAACACAAAAATAACACATCCTAGATCTGAATTAATTAAATATTCTTCTGAAATACTTCGTTCTTTACATAGTTGAATGTGCTGACAACAAAATCACACAAAAAACAAATATGGAAATCAAATTTTTTAACCCATGGAGGTCTGGATTTGGAGTCACCCTCAAAATTAAAGTGGAAAAACACACTACAGGCTGATCCAACTTTGATGTAATGTCCTTAAAAGAAGTCAAAATGAGGCTCAGTAGTGTGTGTGGCCTCCACGTGCCTGTATGATCTCCCTACAACGCCTGTGCATGCTCCTGATGAGGTGGCGGACGGTCTCCTGAGGGATCTCCTCCCAGACCTGGACTAAAGCATCTGCCAACTCCTGGACAGTCTGTGGTGCAACGTGACGTTGGTGGATAGAGCGAGACGTGATGTCCCAGATGTGCTCAATTGGATTCAGGTCTGGGGAACGGGCGGGCCAGTCCATAGCATCAATGCTTTCGTCTTGCAGGAACTGCTGACACACTCCAGCCACATGAGGTCTAGCATTGTCTTGCATTAGGAGGAACCCACGGCCAACCGCACCAGCATATGGTCTCACAAGGGGTCTGAGGATCTCATCTCGGTACCTAATGGCAGTCAGGCTACCTCTGGCGAGCACATGGAGGGCTGTGCGGCCCTCCAAAGAAATGCCATCCCACACCATTACTGACCTAATGCCAAACCGGTCATGCTGGAGGATGTTGCAGGCAGCAGAACGTTCTCCACGGCGTCTCCAGACTCTGTCACGTCTGTCACATGTGCTCAGTGTGAACCTGCTTTCATCTGTGAAGAGCACAGGGCGCCAGTGGCGAATTTGCCAATCTTGGTGTTTTCTGGCAAATGCCAAAACGTCCTGCACGGTGTTGGGCTGTAAGCACAACCCCCACCTGTGGACGTCGGGCCCTCATATCACCCTCATGGAGTCTGTTTCTGACCGTTTGAGCAGACACATGCACATTTGTGGCCTGCTGGAGGTCATTTTGCAGGGCTCTGGCAGTGCTTCTCCTTGCACAAAGGCGGAGGTAGCGGTCCTGCTGCTGGGTTGTTGCCCTCCTACGGCCTCCTCCACGTCTCCTGATGTACTGGCCTGTCTCCTGGTAGCGCATCCATGGTCTGGACACTAACGCTGACAGACACAGCAAACCTTCTTGCCACAGCTCGCATTGATGTGCCATCCTGGATAAGCTGCACTACCTGAGCCACTTGTGTGGGTTGTAGACTCCGTCTCATGCTACCACTAGAGTGAAAGCACCGCCAGCATTCAAAAGTGACCAAAACATCAGCCAGGAAGCATAGGAACTGAGAAGTGGTCAGGTCACCACCTGCAGAACCACTCCTTTATTGGGGGTGTCTTGCTAATTGCCTATAATTTCCACCTGTTGTCTATCCCATTTGCACAACAGCATGTGAAATTGATTGTCACTCAGTGTTGCTTCCTAAGTGGACAGTTTGATTTCACAGAAGTGTGATTGACTTGGAGTTACATTGTGTTGTTTAAGTGTTCCCTTTATTTTTTTTGAGCAGTGTACTTATTACCTATATTTTCTGTACATATACATATTACCATTGACTGGAGAGTTCTGGACCCATATACTGTCCTTTATGTAAGTGGTGTATTATAAACAAACCAATAAACAAACTGTAAAGAACAGAAAACTGCATTAGTGTCTTCAATGGTGATTACTTCCAGAGGTAAGTATATAAAGGCAGTGAGAAAGGAGTGTGAAGGGCATACTAAGGGAAAATAAAGATATGGTGAGGATGGGTAAGAGGCCACATAAGGCTATTAGACTTCCCTGCATAAAATCAAGCCATGGCTGTCAAATGTGTAGAAAACATGCCCTGTTTTTGCCCTCCCAGCTCTTCAAGAAGACTAACCTGATGGTTTTGTTAATCCACATCTTCAAAGCAGGGTGTGTCTTGTCCCTCCATAAAAGTGGGATCAAAAGTTTGTCAGTGGGTATGCGGTAAAAGGGTAAATTGTGAGGCAAGGGTCTAAAGCCTGGTTGTGGGAGCCAGAGGTGCACCAACTAGAACAAATCTGGTTGATTGTTTCTGGTCACAGATTAAGATTACAGTCAGGAGAAACTGTACTGAACACTGCATCCATCTCAGACACAGTTCACACTCTGGGGAATGCTTGCTAGTAGCTGCCCAACCAGCACACAGCCAGTACACCAAAGAAATGCTGCCAGCAACCAGCCCAAGAGCAAGGAACCACTGAGAACAGATGAGGGGACACACCAACACAAGCAACGGTTCAACAACAACCAGTTACCAAGAACCGCGTTGTTACCAGTAACTCCCCTTTCACCCTCCCTCCGGAGGATAAGTATGTGCGCCAGAAGACGGTAGGTAACACATGCTGAGCCCTCTTCCGAAGGCAAAAAGCAGAGAGGCTTAGTTGGACATATTGTCACAGTGGGGGGGAACCCCCACCGTATATAGTTGATAAAAGGGAAAGATACTAAGCCTGGATACAAGGAAAAAGGGAGCAGGTCACCACCTAGGCTTCCCTCAACCTATCCCTGACCTCCTGACTAGGAGGAGCCCTCAATGGTAGGGGGGGGGGGGGGCTCATACTTTCAAACCTTGCATACAATGGAGGATGCCCACAGCGGACCACATGTACCACCTAATTTATAAAAAAAAATGGTGCACTACACTGGTAAATGCAATTGACAATATATGGCTAAACCCCCACACTGATATTAAAATGAGACTTTCGTCAATATATTCTTATATCAAGAACATACCGGAGCCCGTGCGCCCCGTCAAGGTATCTCAAAGTCTACTGACCAGATGTAGACTCCTAAAAAGAAGTGCGGTCAGTCAGATGGATAAAATCTGGAAGTGAAAGCCGCTGTCTCCTTGGACGGAAAGGTCCAAGATGGCACCTGATCCTCTATTAGAGTCCAATGTTGTAGATGACTCAGATGTGGATTCAGCGGACCAGGCTGGCCCTGCTGTCTTAGAGTATTCTTAAAAGAACATTGGATCAAGCCTTGGTCCCAGTGCTAAAAGACCTGGCCATTAAGAACAAGGTGCAACACATTGGGAATAGGGTAGAGGCACTTGAAACCAACCAGGCCTCCCTTATCTCCTTCAGTGCAGCAGTGAAGCAGAATATGGCACACATACTTATTGATAATCGAGGAAACCGGAGTCTCCATAAAAAATATACGGATTAAAGGCTTGCCTGAGGTGCAGGGTGAAGACCTTTGAGACATAGCCAAAAAGATGTTCTTCCTCCCATCAGTCTAGAAAAGGATCCACAGAGCGCTGTGCCCGACACCTAAACAGGGAGACTCACCCAGGGATGTTATCTGTGGCTTCCTCAGCTATGTGGACCCTGCAGCATTACTTAAAGTAGTGAGGGATCAAGGCAAGCTGGACATAGATTAAGTAAAGGTTTTATTATTCCAGGACCTGGTGCCCTCAACACTTACTAAGAGGCGCCTGCTGCGTTCCCTCACTGAACATCTGAGGCACCATAAAATAATGTACAGATAGCTCTTTTCTTTCGGGATCACTTTTGTGGTGGAGGGCCAAAGATGCGTAATCAAGACCCCAGCAGATCTGCCGCAAGTTTGGAGTCCCCTAAACATTGCCCATTGGATACCCCATCATGGCTTACATTGTTTAATTCCCAGGATCAATGGCCATCTCTGCCGGATCAAGAGCAGTGGAATACAGTTTCCAGACAGAAGACCAAGAGGAACAAGAGCTTTTTAGATCAACAGGGGGACTGATTATGTTATGAGGAATTGGACAGTTGAGTGATCCTAGTGGTAAGTTATTGCACTGTGATGCTTCCCTCAGACTAAAATCTAGGTTGGGCGAAAGCCAAGGGTCATGTGTGCTGAGACTAAGTCCCGGAGACTTGGATCCCACTTTGTTGCTCGGGGTCTACATTTGTCGCCAATTTCATTCTATACTACTTACCTTATGTTGGAGCAGGATAATAGTTTTTCTATAATGGTTTAAGTTTGGGAGAAGACAGATATTGGCCGAATTAGTCTCTGATCACTCCAATGTTTCAGCAGTGCTCCTTTTTTCGAATTTGCTGGAGAAACACTGGACATGGAGGTTGAATGAGACACTGCTGAATAGAGAATCGGATTTTAAAGCCATGCAGCATACATTGTCCCTTTTCTTTAAGGAAAATTATACCCCTGATCTATCACCCATTACATTTTGGAAAGCCCATAAGGCAGTGGTGAGGGGAGAATTTATAGCATTAGGCAGTAGAGTTAAGAAATAGAGGCAGGAGTATACATATTCCCTTCTGTCTCAAATTGCTACCTTGGAGAGAATTCATGAACAGTCTAAGGCTCAGCCAGTGTATGATGACTTCGTTAAGTTGCGTCAGACTAGGATATACCCCCATTGTCTGACAGGTGCGGGTCCCACCTCTGGGGCCCGCACCTACACGGAGAACGGACCGCAGAAAGCAGTGGAGGGCACACTGTGCATGTGCAGCCACCCTCCATTCATTCATTTCTATGGGGCCACCGAAAATAGCCGAGCACTGGCCATTTCCGTCGGCCCCATAGAAATGAATGGGAGCGGGGGCCACGCATGCGCAGTGTGCCCTCCACTACTTTCCATGGTCTGTTCTCAATGTAGGTGCGGGTCCCAGAGGAGGGACCTGCTCCTGTCAGACAATGAGGGCATATCCTAGTCTGACGCAACTTAACTAAGTAATCATACACTAGCCGAGCCTTAGACTGTTCATGAATTCTCTCCAAGGTAGCAATTTGAGACAGAAGGATATATGTAGGTGTGGGTCCCAAAGGTGGGCCCCACACCTATCAGACAATGGGGGCACATCCTAGCGATATGCCCCCATTGTCTGGGATGGAAAAACCCCTTTAAAGATCATCTCAACATTCAACACGTCAAATCCTACCAATATACCAAATTCTGATATTATGTACACTGTGATAAAGGCAATCGCATGATGTCTTATCTCATCAAAAAGTGAAAGGAAAACGTCATATGTTAAAATCCATCATAACATCTAAGGGGAGGAGGGTCTCCATTGCCAAAGATATTGCTAAAGCTTTTAGGGAATTCTATTTTACATTCTGCAATTTGGATGATGGTACCCAGGGAGGGACACAAGATAGTCCTCGGGTTATGGAGTCCTTTCTGCAGTCCCTTAAATCGCCTAAGTTGTCCACAGAAGTCTGTACTACACTATTAAACCCGATTTTGTGTGAAAAAGTCATAGATCGCATCAAATCCATCCCAATAGGGAGGAGTCCCGGGCCCAATAACCTACCACAATGTATTATAAAAAGTTCATGCAGATATTGCTCCCACATCTCACAAAATGGTGTACAGTGCTGTTCCAGGGCACGCCCCTACCTGAACAAGCAGTGGAGGCTATTATAACTATTTTGCCCAAGGAGGGTAAGGACCTGGAACAACGCAGGAGCTATCACCCCATGTCACTATTGAATGTGGATTTGAAGATCTGGGCTAAGCTCCTTGCTAAAAGATTGAGTCCATTTCTTCCTAACCTGATTCACTTGGTGCCGGGGAGAGAAGGGAATCATAATTCATGCAGAGTGCTGCATACTATCCATTATGCCAGAGAAAGAGGAGTGCCCCTGGTCCTTCTCATCACAGATGCCAAGTAAATTGGTCCTTTAGGCAGTGTTTTATTCCATTTTAGTTTCCCTCCAGTTTTTATTCAGGCTCTGTCCCTATATAGTTGCCCCAGTGCAAGAGAGCTAGAGTAAATGGTATCCTGTCCGATTTGCTCAGCATCTGTAATAGCACTAAGCAAGGATGCCTCTTGTCCCCAATTGTGTACACTTACAATCCCTTGTTTCCTGGGTGGGAAGGAAAAACTTAGACATTTATTTTGCCCAAATTTTTATATCTACTACAGATGGTCCCTACTCTGTCCCATACGCGACTCAAGAAACTTTAGGTTTAAATCACCTCCTCAGAAACTTTTATCCACACTATATAATGCTTTACTGACAGATAAGAGTACCAGCCTACATCAGGATGTGGAAGAGGGATCTGGACAGATTTCTTTTTCGAAAAATACATTGAAATTATGCACCTTAGGTGTGTGTGTACAAGAACATTACAAAATGCTCATGTTTGGATCATTGAAAATGAAAATGACTTTTTTGGGGACGTTAGAAGGCTTAGAAGTATGGAAGCAAATCTTGAAATTTTTAGGAAAGGACCAGTTCAGGTCTGAAGTCACTTTGTGAGGCTTACATAATAGAAACCACCCAGAAATTACCCCATTTTAGAAACTACACCTCTCAAGGTATTCAAAACTGATTTTACAAACTTTGTTAACCCTTTAGGTGTTCCACAAGAATTAATGGAAAATAGAGATACAATTTCAGAATTTCACTTTTTTGGCAGATTTTACATTTTAATCCATTTTTTCCAGTAGCAAAGCAAGGGTTAACAGCCAAAAAAAACTCAATATTTATTACCCCGATTCTGCGGTTTATAGAAACACCCCACATGTGATCGTAAACTGCTGTACGGGCACACGGCAGGGCGCAGAAGGAAAGGAACGCCATATGGTTTTTGGAAGGCAAATTTAGCTGAACTGGTTTTTAGATTCCATGTCCCATTTGAAGCCCCTTGATGCACCCCTACAGTAGAAACTCAAAAAAGTGACCAAATTTTAGAAACTATGGGATAAGGTGCCAGTTTTGTTGGTACTATTTTGGGGTACATATGATTTTTTATAGCTCTATATTACGTTTTGTGTGAGGCAAGGTAAAAAAAAAAAAAAAAAAAAGCTTTGGCACAGTTTATTTTTACAGTGTTTACCTGAGAGATTAGGTCATGTGACTTTTATAGAGCAGATAGTTATGCACGTGGCAATACCTCATATGTCTACTTTTTCTTATTTAAAGGGAACCTGTCATGTGGATATTTGATTATAATCTAACTAATTATATACAATCATTAACTACTAAAAAGTACCTTAGATGTATTCACTTACTGGTGTGACAGATGGTTACCTCATAATATACATACAAAGATGCCGCATGCCACATGCTAATGAGCCGATTTGAGTCCGGCGTTTTTTTTAATTCAGAGATATAGCCACTCCCCTGCCCACCTGCTGCTGGTTCATATGGAAACAAACTGTCATTCAGCTGCAGGTGGGCGGGGAGAGTCAGGAGCTCATGAATAAAGTGACCCAGCATTGTGCTAAGAGAATCAATCACTTATTTATGTTGCCCTTAGTTAGGACACCATAAAACTGGTGACAGGTTCCCTTTAAGTTTTACACAATAATAGCATTTTTGAAACCGAAATCAATATTTTAGTGTCTCAGTCTGAGAGCCATAGCTTTTTTATTTTTTGACCGATTGTCTTAGGTAGGGTCTCATTTTTTGCGATATGAGGAGACGGTCTGATTGGTACTATTTTGGGGGGCATACGCCTATTTGATCACTTGCTATTGCAATTTTTGTGATGTAATGTGACAAAAATGCTTTCTTTTGTTTTTTTTACAGTGTTCACTTGAGTGGTCAGGTCATGTGATTTTTTATAGAGCCGTTACGGACGTGGCGATACCGAATATGTATACCTTTATTTTTCTCACTTTAGCACAATAATCATATTTTAGTGTCTCCATAGTCTGAGAGCCATAGCTTTTTTACTTTTTGACCAATTCTCTTAGGTAGGGTCTCATTTTTTGCGGGATGAGGTGACTTATTGATACCATTTTGGGGGGCATATGCCTTTTTGATCGCTTGGTGTTGCACTTTGTGATGTAAGGTGACAAAAAGAGTTTTTTTTTTACACTGTTTTTATATTATTTTTTTTATGGTGTTTATCGGACAGGGTGGATCATGTGATATATTTATAGAGCCGGTCATTACGGATGCGGTGATACCTAATGTGTTTTTTTTCTTCTGTTTTTTTTATAAAATAAGGGCAAAGGGGTGTTATTAAACACACCTTTTTTTAACTTTATTTATGACATTCACTTTTGGGGGTCTGATCCCCTCTGCAATGCATTACAATACATCTGTATTGTAATGCATTGCCTGTTAGTGTAGGACACTGAGTCATACACCAACAGGTTGCCTAGGAGACCCAGCCTGAGGCTGGATCTCCTCGGCTCCCGTAGAAGGCAGTTCCCGATGCCGTGCAAGGCATTGGGCAGCCTCTGCACGGCATCGGGCTGCCTTGTGTTGCATCGGGTCCCCGCCACAACAGTGCGGGGACTCAATGCGATCGTTCACCTGACACAAACCTCTTCTATGTCGCGGTCAGCGCGGACCGTGGCATAGAAGGGGTTAATCTGCCGGCATCGGCTTTTACAGCGATGCCGGCGGATACAGCAGGGGCTCGGCTACCACAGACTGCCGGGCCCCTGCAGTGATCGCGCGCACCGCTCCGGTGCCCATGCGATCACTATGACGTACTATTACGTCAAATTGCAGGAACTCCGTGGTTCCCATGACGTAACAGTACGTCAAAGGTCGGGAAGGGGTTAAAATATACACAGCACATTGATTTATCACTCGTTGTTGGTTATATGGATGATACCCCCAGCATTCTCAGCTTACAAAACACACTTTGCTGGTCTCCAAGCTCATCAGCATGCCCCTTTTAGGCCCCTTGCAGACTAGCGTGTCTGGATTAGGTCTGGATGCATTCAGTGAATACTGCACGATTTCGCAAACAAGTTCATTCAGTTTTGTGTGCGATCAAGTTCAGTTTTCGCACGGGTGCAATGCGATTTAATGCGTTTAGCATGCACGTGATAAACAATGTTTACAAACCTCTCCTAGCAACCATCCGTGAAAAACGCATCGCATCCGCACTTGCTTGCAGATGCGATTTTCAAGCAGCTCCATTCACTTCTATGGGGTCCAGCATTGTGTGAAAATCAGACTATAGAACATGCTGTGGTTTTCACGCAAGGCATAAATCATGCGTGAAAACCAACGCACATGTACACAGCCCCATTGAAATGAATGGGTCCGGATTACGTGCGTTCGCATTGCACCCGCGCTGAATACTCATGTGAAAGGGGCCTTATCCAGACACATTTGGCTAACTCCAATTTTCACAAGTGTCTACTAGGGATAAGCGATCTTCCGTTTCAAGTTCGGGTTATCCAAGAGTTCCATTATGGATTCCACTACCGTGTACCATAACTTATGCTCCGTGGTAGCGGATTTGTACGTCAAACTTGAAACAAGTTCTCTCAACACTAATATCTACTCTACGTAGGTGCAAGTGGGCAGCATGTAGACAAGGGTAGAGGACGAGGACAGAAGTGTGCAGCACTGAGGATTGTTGATTTTACATTTCCCTCCCCCAATTTCTTCCAAGTATTCACAAAGCAATTTTCAATAACTCAATACACATCCGTTTCATGTTCTATTTTATTTCAGGAAAGCGGAAGGCTTCTATACTGTACAGAGGCAAGAGGGAAATAACTGAGAACTCAGAATCAACAAGTTATATCTTAAAATGGTTTAATCATAAACTTGATGCAAGTTTACAGATTACTGTACATTGCCAAATAAGTCTGCAATGAAAAGAAAAAAATAAAATAAAACCCAAAAAGCATGCCAGGTCAGCAACCTTCTAAACCCTATAAAAAGTCAATACCACTTAGAATATTTTTCAGGTTTTTGTCTTGCCTAACGGGTTCATCGAAACAGATGTTAAACGGGTGGTTCCTTATAAAAACATATGTACAGGCAAAAATATAGCATGGAGCACTTGGGAAGAGGAATATCTTTTAGCCAAATCCTGCAAGGTACCATAGAAATAGTATCTGCAACAGTACAAACCAAATGGGAGATTAGCAAAACATACATCAACCTAGCAGAATATTGCATATATGTTATGGGAGATTCAGAAGTTAAATGGCAAGATCCAGAACAAAAGCTTTGCGCCAAATTGCTCTGCACACCAAGTGTTAGAGGTAAACATATACACATGAAGATACGACAGCAGAGAGCCTAATGGGGTCAATCTGTAAAGAAAAGGGTTACAACCCACGCACACAGGAACAGCAGTATCCAAGTAGCCAGACCGACACGTTAGAATGGGTCAAATATCTTCAGAAAGAAAATACAGATTTGAGTAAACTTTTTATGGCTCTATTCTACCTTTCACAGTTTGATATTTGAAATGTCAGACTACCATAGGTGGGGGGAGGGGGAAGTGTCTTCCCTGAAACAAAGCATTTTATTGAAAAACTTAACACCTTAAACCTCGCTAAGGATATACATATTAATAGTTGTGAATTCATGCAGTATAGAAAAACCGGATCACAGTAAGCATGAATAAAACGTAACTTTTATTCTTAATTTTTAAATAAATAATGAATGATCCACCCGTTAAGACAAAACTACGATACGAACAAACATGCGAAAAGAATGGTGGGAGAAGGACAGAATAAGGGGGAGGACAAACGCGAGGGACCCCACTAACCCTATGGGAACCCTCACTATCACCTCAACCCACAGGAACACCCTGATGGTGGATGGCCTGTGGTCCCATACCTATCCTGACTCTCCCTGGAAAGACCCTAAGACCTCCCAACGCGTTTCCCCTAGAAAAGGTTCATCAGGGGAGAGAATGGGTGAAAAAAAACATAGGAACACACAATGAACATATATATCAGATAAAAACCACCCAATGCCGGGTACACAAATTTTTCTTGATCACAGGCTATTAAATTAGATTGTCGCCATAGGCCATTGATGATATGTTTTTTTCACCCATTATCTCTCCCCTGATGAACCTTTTCTAGGGGAAACGCGTTGGGAGGTCTTAGGGTCTTTCTAGGGAGAGTTAGGATAGGTACGGGACCACAGGCCATCCACCATCAGGGTGTTCCTGTGGGTTGAGGTGATAGTGAGGGTTCCCATAGGGTTAGTGGGGTCCCTCGCGTTTGTCTTCCCCCTTATTCTGTCCTTCTCCCACCATTCTTTTTGCATGTTTGTTCGTATCGTAGTTTGTCTTAATAGGTGGATCATTCATTATTTATTTAAAAATTAAGAATAAAAAGTTACGTTTTATTCATGCTTACTGTGATCCGGTTAAAGCATTTTATTGAACAATTTACTTATGTCCAAAGAAATTCCATTTCCTGTCACAGAATGCACAGATTCACCCCATTAAACACAAAAAGGCAACAAAATCAAGCAAACCCCACCTTTAATCCTTACTATACAACAAAAGTTAATGTCTACTTACAAATAAAGAAATTTGGCGAGGAGAAAAAAAAATAAAAATTGTTGGGCTGATCTCAAGTTCTTAAAGGGAATCTGCCACCTATTTTGAGCCTACAATACTGTTAACATAGCAATGTGCAATAAAGTACCTTCATTTCTGCATGTGTCCTCTCTTTTATTCAACTTTTCATTCAGATGAAAAAGCGATTTTTCTGATAAGCAAATGAAGTCTCAAGGTGCCCAGAGGGGCGTTATTCCTCTGCTCTAGTGCCCAGTAACACCCCCCTGCAGTGCCCAGCCCTCCTTTTAAGAAATAAATGTACTCCATCATTTAATTTATTCACTGCACGCACCGGCCCTTGCTTCCTCCTCTCTTGGCCTCCGAAATCCCACGCAGGCGCAGTATCGCTGAGTGCCTGTACAATACTCCTGCTCCAGAGGGCAACAGTGCTCTGATTACATCACTGGGCTCGGCGCATGCCCAGTGAGACTATTGAGGCTGTTGCCCTCAGGAGCAGGAGTATTGTACAGGCACTCAGCGATACTGCGCCTGCGTGGGATTTCGGAGGCCAAGAGAGGAGGAAGCAAGGGCCGGTGCGTGCAGTGAATAAATTAAATGACGTAGTGGAGGGGGCAGCGCCGTTCGGCTCCGATGTGGGAGTACATTTATTTTTTTAGGAGGCGTGCTGGGCTTGGAAGAAAGGCGGGCTGGGCACTAGAGCAGAGGAATAACACCCCTTTGGGCACCTTGAGACTTAATTTGCATATCAGAAAAATCGCTTTTTCATTTGAATGAAAAGTTGAATAAAAGAAAGAGGACACATGAAGGAATGAAGGTACTTTATTGCACATTGCTATGTTAACAGTATTATAGGCTCAATATAGGTGACAGATTCCCTTAAAAGCCTATGACAGGGACCAACAACCTTCGGCACTCCAGCTGTTCTGAAACTACAACTCCCAGAATCCTCCTTTCACTTCTGTGGGAGTTACAAGCGCAGCCGAGTAAGTTTGCATGCTGGGATTTGTAGTTTCACAGTATCTGGAGTGCCAAAGGTTGCTGACCCCTGGCCTATGGAACTCATTCTGCTTGGAGCTGGAGTCACCCTGAACACAAAAGTGGCACGCTTTCTCCTTTGCTGTACAGTTACTTGCCTATTCAAATCCTTGATTATGTGCCAGTTCGCTTTCATTAAAAATCGACAGAATTGCAACAACCCGTTAAGAATAAAAAAGTAAGAAAACTAAAGTTAATACTCTTCTCAAGCAACATTGTTAAACTTCTCTGGCATCAGAATCAACTACAATCAAAAGGGAAGAAGGAAAGTACCAAAAGGAATAAAAGAAGGAACTAGGGGTGTTAGGTGATAACCCCCAAATAAAACACTACTGAAACTGTAGCCAACAAACTGAACAGGTCGAGGCCTATGTTACAGGGGCAGTTTTAGTACAGCTATGCAGATGCACATCCTACAAACTTAAAGGGGTTGGGTCCATAAAAAACATTTAAACCACAGGGTAAGTAAAAAAATATATGATTTTTGGTGGTTTAATCACGGTGACCCCAGTGATCACGAGTGTTCCTAGGGTATCCAGAATCCTATGTGAATGAAACAGTAGTGTGCATGTGTGACCACCACACCATTTACATCTATAGTGCTCCTGCTGAATCCAGTGGTTTCACAGACCGTGAATGGAGTGGTGGTCACACATGCACACCACTGCTCCATTTACAGAAGGGACCCCCAGTGGTCAGAACACCGGCGACCATACATTTGTCACCTCTCCTGTAAATAGACGCTGTTTGTGTGCCAACCCCTTTAATAATCCATTGGGAACCAATGATCATAGTCCAATCTGGAAACAACGCACAAACTTCTCAAGTTGAAAAACGCAGGATGCTAAATCCACGCAGTTACAGTAGTTACTGGGCCATAAGCAGTAGCCGGTGTAGCAGAGCTTTCACCAGGTTGTTGCAGGAAGATCACCCGCATAAAATTAGACATTTATAGGCTGGAAAAAAATGCAGTCAATTGTAAAATCCTCAACATTTCGGAAAGATTTATCACTGCAATTTTCTCATATCCCCCCAAAAAAATGGGGAAAGAAAAATAAAAAAAATCCCCAAGCTGACAATTTTTAAGCCATTGATAGATTTAAATTAAATGGCATTTTATGTATCTCTACCCACAACACATTTGGCAATGCTACAATTTCCTGATGTTTGACTGTAGCCAGTTTGCTAGAGTCACCTGCTTTAAAGGGATTCTGTCACCAGGCTTAACGATATGGATATTTATATGTGCCCACTAGTCTTAATGCACTGTTTCCAATCATTCCTCTGTGCCTTATATTCTTGTAAAAATCGATCTTATTCATATGTCAATCACCTCTGTCAGGAGCCCAAGAGGTTGTCCCACGATCTCCAGGAGCCCGGCCGCGCCCATCCATCCCTGCACTATCCTGACGTCATGTTATCTCTGCGCCGTAGTCTCACACAGGCGCAGTGGACACTGTAGTCTGCGCCCGTGCGGACTACTGGCATCGGCTTCCACTTGTCCACTGCGCAGTCAGGATAGTGCAGTGAATATAAAGTAGTAGGCGGTGCTGGGCTCCGGATCGATGGGCAGTGCTGGGCTCCAGGAGATCGTGGGACAACGTCTTGGGCTCCTGACAGAGGTGATTGACCTATGAATAAGATCGATTTTTATAAGAATATAAGGCACACAGGTCATAAACAGAGGGATGATTGGAAACACTGCATTAAGACTAATGGGCACATATAAATATCTCCATATCATTAATCCTGGTGACAGAATCCCTTTAACACATTTTTTTTAAATGGCATTCTTATGTTTCAAAAGGTATCAAACATTTGCTTGGTTTTAAATGAAACTATACAAAGCTATTTATTTTTGCAGAAAACATTCTGCTAACAAACAAAAAAAAATAAAAAAAAATAAAGAGAACAAAAACACATGAACAAAGTGAAAGCAATTTACAACAGTCTAATAAAAGTGGAATGCTGTAACTAAGCTATACCTTTTGATTTAAATAGGATGTTAAAATATTTGGAGTGGCCTTTTCGGTAAAGGCGGCTGCTCCTCTCATTGCTAGAGGCGCAGACGTGGTCTAATATACAGGTCAGGTCTGACAGTTCCTTTATCTAATAAACTAACATATGCTGTACAGAGGACCAAAAAAGGGCAAGACTGGATCTGTTTTGGAAAATAAAAAAACAAAATGGTTTAAATCTTGGTCCAAGTTCGGTTCAAGTTACCCATCTTCTTTTGGAGGAGTGTACCAACCTATAGATGAGAAGAAATACAAAGTTACTTTCACTTCTGTGAAAGTATTTGAAACAGGATTTATAGACTTTACAGCAGGGATGCTCAACCTGCGGCCCTCCAGCTGTTGTAAAACTACAACTCCCAGCATGCCCTCCTGTAGGCTGATAGCTGTAGGCTGTCCGGGCATGCTGGGAGTTGTAGTTTTAGAACAGCTGGAGGGCCGCAGGTTGAGCATCCCTGCTTTACAGTATTGATTGTGTATAGGATAGGCGCACATATAAGACAATGGTTGGGAGAAGGTAAAACCAGTAAATTCCAAGGTGATCAAGAAAAAAGTAGCACTCATGCGAGAAGCATTAGGCCAGGGCAGGATTTCAGTCCTTCAAGATTATTCCAATTCACTGACAGCAAACAGATCTTAAATAATGTGAAAAATATATTTAAAAAACACATCCTGACATGAAACCTTCCCCCCTCCCAAAAAAATAAAAATAAATTCTACATTATACTTGGGCAGGAGGATATCCCATCAGTCACTGGAGCAGATTTACCAATGCGGTCTAATTTTAAGACTGTTTAAATTTGACCACACAGTCTAAAAACGTGCCACATTTATCAGTATCTGAGGCTGGATGATAACTCTGGCGCACTTTTAGGGTGCATTCCCAAAACATGGACGACATCAGTGTGGCATACGTTTTTGGTGGACCCACTGACTTTAATAGGTAGGTGAACCACCCTTTGGCGGCCAAGTAAAATAACTATTCTATGTTCTGCAGACCAGACATATGGATGTGGACAGCACACACTGTACTGACCACATTTTTGGCGGCCCCATTCAAAAAAATAAAAATGGGCCTGCATCCGATCCGCAAATAATGTGGATCTGATGCGGGCCAAAAATACGGTCATGTGAATGGGGCCTTAGACAATCTAGTTTAATCTACCATCTATTGGTTGGCTTACCTTACGCCAGAATCATGTGCCAAAAGTTTGGTGCACACTGTCGCATAGTAAGCCCTTTCATTGGGCCACACATTCGAAGAGTTGAAAAAACTAAATAAATGCGCTGCAAAGCATGTACTTTTTTGCACCAAATTACACCAGAATTTCAGCGCATTTTAATTAGTAAATCACCCCCAGTGGCTTGCAGGCTATGGCCACTACTTCTGAAGAGATTACATTAAATGTATACAAGAAAATACCATTCTTCTCGTGGATCTGTACTAGTGATTTGTAGGATTGCTGTGCTCGAGCGAGATTATACTGATTCTGATTGAGGGGAAAAAAAGAAAAATAAGTCAATGTTGATGTGGCATTTCACAGTAGTCACACACAGGCAGCCAAATCTAAGCCTCACCTTATTGGCTCCAAATTGCACACGAGCTTTCCCTTTAACTAGGGTAGCATTGATTTGCATGATAACAGACTCTATTGAGTAGGCACTGCTCCAGCCCTAAAAGAGTAAAACGCACGTTAGACATCTTAAAACGTTAAAGGGGTTGTCCACTTTCTGGTTATTGTTGACCAATGTGTTTGTGAGATGATTACATGGCACTAATATAGTCTTTGTGGAAATTCTGGTCTATTTTATAAGCTATGTTCCCTTGTTTACAAAGTCTTTTCTGCTGTCCACAAAGGTCTTGTCCATAAGATGGCCGCTGATGGAGGGTCATGTGACGAGGGTAATCAAATCCATGTCAGGTCTCCTCCATTAAAAAAATACTGCACCTGCACTAAACTCTTAACAGAACCAAGTACAGTACATAGGTCACAAGTGTATTTCAATGGAGGAGGCATGACATGGAGGCGATTACGCTGGTTGCAGCGAAAATGGTGCTGAATTTTAACAAAGGCTATATTAGTAAGTGGCATATAATCATCTCACAAACACATTGGTCAACAGTAAACAGAAAGTGGCCAACCCCTTTAACTACAACGGCATTATTCAAAGTCTTTTATTAGGGAAATCATGGTCTTCACATAGCATATAGCAAATCCTGGGCTAATCTACTGGAAGCTGCTTAAAAAGGGTGGATCCTCTTGTAAAATACAGAATCTGAATCGCAATGGAGAGAAAAGGGTCTTTTTTTAAACTCAATTAAGCAGATTTATAATACAGTTTATGAAAACCACGATCAATAATATTGTTCTCTACCTGTTTAGTAAGAAGCTCCATGCACAGAGCACCTCCACCCAGAACATACCTAAAACGAGAGACCAAGAGTTGTACTAGAGAACAAAGTGAAACCAGTGCACTTCCAGTCCATCATGCAGCAGGGACCAATTTTATTGGATATAAAAACAGCCACTGAAACTACTGTTTCATTAGTATTTTCTAATCTTTTATTAACATTTTTCATCTCTCATACTGTTTTAAATACAGACTTTAACCGTAGATCAAGGATCGTCAAACTTCAGCACTCCAGCTGCTGTGGAGCTACAACTCCCAGCATGCAAACATGCTCGGCTGTTCTTTTAACTCTCAAAGAAGTGAATGGCGCATTCTGGGAGTTGTAGTTTCTAAACAGCTGGAGTGCCGGAGGTTGCTGATCCATGCTGTAGATAATTTGAAGTACTGTGAGGGGGTCTTTCCACAGATTATATCCAGACAGATTTAATCTGCATGTGACAGGGATGGTTTAAAGGGGTTTTCACCATTACAAGTGATGGCATATCAGTAAGATCATCACATGGTGTGGGGCGACCACTGAGGACACTATCACGAGAAAGGAGGTGGCACAGTGCTGCAGACCCTTCACAGTCAGCACCCCAGCCACCTGCCGTGTGTGTGTGTGTGTGTGTCCCTATAGCCTTGCTCCATTCAAGTTAAAGGGATTACCCAATAATTAATATTGATGACCTATCCTCTGGATAAGACATCAATATCAGATCGGGGAGGGACCCAGGTGTCGGAGGCCTGCCGATCTAACATTGATGACCTATCACATGGCCTAGTGAGTGGCAGCTCAGCCCCACAGCCGCTTTACTATGTATGGCGCTTTGCTTGGAAAGCTCCAGTGAGCACAATGGCTTCCTAAAACAGCTGATCGGCGGGGCTGCTGAACTCAGACACCTGCTGATGTAATACTGATGACCTATGCTGAGGATAGGTCATTATTCATTGCTGTATAACCCCTTTAATGGATCTCACTAAAATTCCCAGCACAGCCTGGTGGCCATGGTGCAGCTTTGCAGGCAAACATAAGAGGACTTCAATCTCAGGATCTCACGGGAATACTATAGGGCAGATGTCCACCCCTTACATTTTGAAGTGTTGCACAATATGTAATAATATTTACTGGTACCCATACTTTACAATAGAAAATCAGTCTGACAGGTTTATCTATACAATACTACAATTAAGCCTGCTTAACAATTTAATACTCACCCCCCAGAAAGAACAGGGGATACCACTCTCACAAATGGAGGATCAAACGGAAAATTATCCTGGAGCAAAGAGAAAAGAATACATATTACAGGCCATAGGTGAAAGAAATACACGTAAAAAGCACAAATACAGAGCATAAAAATAGACAGTTTTAACTGTATATGAACCATGGATTATTTGCAGTGTACCTCTCTGAGAACAGCAAGTAGAAATAAAACACAGAGGCGTTAGTGTGCCGGCCGAGATCCGGCCAGGGCATGCGCACTGCAATGTGGATATACTTACCTTTCTCTTGCTCGGCTTGCCTCCAGTCTCCCTGCTTGCTTCCGATCCTCCGGCGCATGCGCACAACATTAAGCGATGCCGCGCCCCACAATGGGCATCGTAGTGCGCATGCACGGGCTGGCAGTGAACTGCGCACACGCCGGAACTTGGGATGATGAAACAGCCTTATACGGCGGGACCAGCAAAAGGCTGGGGAGGGGGGTAATATAAAAAGGCAGAGCAGCCTGTGCACCTACAACAAGAACCCCGCCCCTGGGCACTTGCGAGACCTCATTTGCATATATATAAATCTAAGTCTGAAGAATACAACAAAGGTACCATTGGAATCTTGTGTAGTTGTGCTAGAGCGCCATGTAAGGGCTCTTTCACACCTGCGTTATTGTCTTCCGGCATAGAGTTCCGTCGTCGGGGCTCTATGCCGGAAGAATCCTGATCAGGATTATCCTAATGCATTCTGAATGGAGAGAAATCCGTTCAGGATGCATCAGGATGTCTTCAGTTCCGTAACGGAACGTTTTTTGGCCGGAGAAAATACCGCAGCATGCTGCGCTTTTTGCTCCGGCCAAAAATCCGGAACACTTGCCGCAAGGCCGGATCCGGAATTAATGCCCATTGGAAGGCATTGATCCGGATCCGGCCTTAAGCTAAACGTCGTTTCGGCGCATTGCCGGAGCCGACATTTAGCTTTTTCAGAGTGGTTACCATGGCTGCCGGGACGCTAAAGTCCTGACAGCCATGGTAAAGTGTAGTGGGGAGCAGGGGAGCAGTATACTTACCGTCCGTGCGGCTCCCCGGGCGCTCCAGAGTGACGTCAGGGCGCCCCAAGCGCATGGATCACGTGATCGCATGGATCACGTCATCCATGCGCATGGGGCGCTCTGACGTCATTCTGGAGCGCCCCGGGAGCCGCACGGACTGTAAGTATACCGCTCCCCCGCTCCCCGCTCCTACTATGGCAACCAGGACTTTAATAGCGTCCTGGGTGCCATAGTAACACTGAAAGCATTTGGAAGACGGTTCCGTCTTCAAATGCTTTCAGTACACTTGCGTTTTTCCGGATCCGGAGTGTAATTCCGGCAAGTGGAGTACACGCCGGATCCGGACAACGCAAGTGTGAAAGAGGCCTAAGCAGTTTATATTATCAAATTTTGGTGATAGAGTCCCTTTAAAGGCTATGTACACCTTTGGGGGCAATTTTTTTATTATTACATTGTACTTATTTCTTCAAATGGTCCTCTATTAACAATATGGAATCCTTTTTTGTGTACAGAGCTGAGATGCTCTACTAGCTGCCCGTGAATTTTCTGTCTTTTCCGTCACCTGGGTAGCAGACTCCTTATCTTTGCTCTGACATTATAAACACTCATTATAGCTCAATTCTTATCTTACTGCTAAGAATGTGGCTTAAATACGTGTTTGACCTTTTAGTAGTTTAGCGATAGGGTTATTAGATTATAGTCACAAAGTAAAAGTAACAGATAGAAAACAGTTAACCCTTTGTGACATAATGGCTCAGCATTTAATAAAAGCCAATTGATAATGATTTTTTTTTTTAGCCCAAAATAAATAAAATGCAATCAAACAAAAATTGCCTCCGAAGGTGTACATAGCCTTTAAGGAATTTGTTTAATTATACCAATATTAGGTGGCAAATTACTGCTTTAGATAAACATCTAGCTGTATTAAAAAAAAAAAAAAAAGAAGAAGTGGAAGATGCCTAACTGAATGTTACAATTGTATGGGATTTTTATACTGATAGTCTATCCTCAGGATACGCCATCTATCAGATCTGTGAGGGTCAACACCCTACACCTCCATCAGCCGTTTGGGAGCTCCAGCACCAGAACTACTCCCGAACAGCTTAGGCTACTTTCACACCTGCATTCGGTGCAGATCAGTCTTGTATCTGCACAGACTGATCCACACAGATAATGCAAACGCTTGTATTCGTTCAGAACGGATCCGTTTGCATTATTCTTTCAAAAATAATAATAAGTCAAAACAGATCCATCCCGACTTACATTGAAAGTCAATGTGGGATGGACAAGTTTTCAATTGCACCATATTGTGTCAGTGAAAACAGATCCGTACCCGTTGACTTACATTGTAAGTCAGGACGGATCCGTTTAGCACCGCATCGTCAGGCGGATACCAAAACGCTGCAAGCAGCGTTTGTGTCCGCCTCAAAAGCGGAACAGAGACCAAACGCATCCAAACTGATGCATTCTGAACGGATCCTTATCCATTCAGAATGCATTGGGGCTGAACTGATCCGTTTTGGGCCGCTTGTGAGAGCCCTGAAACGGATCTCACAAGCGGACTCAGAAACGCCAGTGTGAAAGTAGCCTAACTGGCAAGGGATGGGGGTTGTTAGACCCCCAACAATATTGGTTTTCCCTGGTATAGCTTAATGGGGTTGCCCAAGTTGCGTAAAAAAAAATAAAGCACTAAATCTGAGGGTCAGCAAAATATACACAAGTTCAGCAAGTTTTAGGCAAAAAAATTAAGTTTAGATTTACCAATTTCCCTAGTTCTGTTCTGACATGCATTTGCAGAGCTGTAGGGGCGTGTAACAATCTGAGGTTTTCCCCTCCCCCTGCTCTGCAAAGGGAGTGAATAAAATTGCTGCACTGACTGCTGGGATACTCAAGTTGTATGTGTAGGACTACAAGTGTGCTGCTGATGGTAGAAGGGGTTAAACTTTGCTGAAGAATCCAGTGGGAGGGGAGACACAGGACAGCTCAGCCAGCAGATAGGGCAGTGCAGGGGACGTAACTTGTCGCTCAAACAAGCACAGCCCACAGTGACGCTCAGTGCACAGATTAAGACCTGCTCCTCTTGCTCCCGGATCATCAAAGCAGGGAAAAAAAAAAAAGCTGACATCACAGGTCATGTGACCTCAGCTAACTAGAACAGGGCCACTGTAGATGAAGTGAGTGAAACGTAAACCCCTTACCAAGGATCGACAGATATTGATTTTTTAGAGCAGATACAGATATCTGAACTTTCAGGCTGATAATTTATACAGATATTCTGTGCATTTTAATTTTTGAAAAAACAAAATTCCTACACAAATCTGATGAACATGAAGACGTTTATTGTTAACGTGTAGCTTTTGTTTTGCAAATCTTTCTTTTTCATTTATATAAAAATATACAAACACCAAAATATTAACTTTTTTTTTGCTAACTTTTAGCCCGCTTAGGGACTAGAACCCTTGTCCTATTCACCCTGATAAATCTCTATTAGGGTGAATAGGACTTCACACACTCCCTGCTGCTGCAGGGAGCTTACCATGGCAGCAAGGGCTTCAGTAACATCGTGGCTGCCATGGTAACCGATCGGAGACCCAGGCTTACACTGATGGGGCTCCGATCAAAAGCTACCACTGCCACCATTGAGGAGGAGACCCTGTGGCCACTGCCACCAATGATTAATACTGGGGGGCTTGGGTGGGGCGCACTGCGCCACCAATGAAGATAACTCGCCCATTAATTCATATACAGGAGGCGGGTGCTGGCTGCAGAATCATATAGCCGCACCCGACCTCTGAGCGGTAGCTGCGATCCGTGGCAGTTAACACCTTAGGTGTGGCAGGGGTTAACCGCTACAGATCGCAGCGACCACTCAGAGGTCGGGCACGGCTATGATTCTGCAGCCAGCTTCCGCCTCCTGTTGAATGTGAATGAATGAGTTAACATCATTGGTGGCGCAGTGACCACAGCCCCTCCCCTCCTCTCATTGGTGGCAGTGGCAGCAGCGGCACAGGGGGAGGGAGAGACTGCTTCCTTCTCCCCTGTGCTGCTGAGGAAACACGTATCGCGCTGACAGCAGCACGATCCTTGTTCCCGATTAGTTATCGGCATAATAGATACCGAAAACATTGAAAATCCTGAATATCGGTAACACCGATAATCGGTCGATCCCTACCGCTTACAACGCGTGCAACCACCCTAGGGTAAGTTTCATATGAGCGCTTGTATTATGCAGGCAAGTCTCAGCTCAATTTCGGGTGTAATCATCTAATACCCATGATGCCGACAGTTCACGTCATTGATGTAAGGCGAGGACTTGCAGCCATAATACGGGTACACAAAAGCACCCATATGCCACTTGTGAAAGTAGCACAGTGGAATCTCCCCACTAACAAGTTTCTCTGTTGGAGATTTTCTCTACATTTACAAGTACACATTTGAAAATCTGGTATGTTTGTTAATACCAGACGTTAGCATTCAGGGCCAATTCACACGACCTCGCATAGTCCAGGAAACAAGCCATGTGTTGGCATCATCTCCCACACAGACACTGGCTCCCCTGACCCAAACAGTGATTTAGCATACAGCCATTTCATATCCGATAGGGGCTCTATTGTACTGTACTCACATCATCATTCGATTATGGTACAATATACCCACTATCAGATATAGTAACATAGGACATAGTACATAAGGCCGAAAAAAGACATTTGTCCATCCAGTTCGGCCTGTTATCCTGCAAGTTGATCCAGAGGAAGGCAAAAAACCCTGTGAGGTAGAAGCCAATTTTCTCCACTTTAGGGGAAAAAAAAAATTCCTTCCCGACTTCAATCATGCAATCAGAATAACTCCCTGGATCAACGACCCCTCTCTAGTAGCTATAGCCTGTAATATTATTACACTCCAGAAATACATCCAGGCCCCTCTTGAATTCCTTTATTGTACTCACCATCACCACCTCCTCAGGCAGAGAGTTCCATAGTCTCACTGCTCTTACCGTAAAGAATCCTTTTCTATGTTTGTGTACAAACCTTCTTTCCTCCAGACGCAGAGGATGTCCCCTCGTCACAGTCACAGTCCTGGGGATAAATAGCTGATGGGATAGATCTCTGTACTGACCCCTGATATATTTATACATAGTAATTAGATCTCCCCTCAGTCGTCTTTTTTCTAAAGTGAATAACCCTAATTTTGATAATCTTTCAGGGTACTGTAGTTGCCCCATTCCAGTTATTACTTTAGTTGCCCTCCTCTGAACCCTCTCCAGCTCTGCTATGTCTGCCTTGTTTACAGGAGCCCAGAACTGTACACAGTACTCCATGTGTGGTCTGACTAGCGATTTGTAAAGTGGTAGGACTATGTTCATATCACGGGAATCTATGCCCCTTCTGATGCAACCCATTATCTTGTTGGCCTTGGCAGCAGCTGCCTGACACTGGTTTTTGCTGCTTAGTTTGCTGTTTATTAAAATTCCTAGATCCTTTTCCATGTCAGTGTTACCGAGTGTTTTATCATTTAGTATGTACAGGTGACTTGCATTTTTCCTTCCCATGTGCATAACCTTACATTTATCAGTGTTAAACCTCATCTGCCACTTCTCTGCCCAAGCCTCCAATCTATCCAGATCCCTCTGTAGTAGTATACGGTCCTCTTCAGTGTAAATTACTTTACACAGTTTAGTGTCATCTGCGAAAATTGATACTTTACTATGCAAGCCTTCTACAAGATCATTAATAAATATATTGAAGAGAATAGGGCCCAATACTGACCCCTGAGGTACCCCACTAGTGACAGTGACCCAATCTGAGTGTGTACCGTTAATAACCACCCTCTGTTTTCTATCACTCAGCCAGTTACTTACCCACATACAGATGTTTTCTCCCAGTCCGAGCATTCTCATTTTATATACTAACCTTTTATGTGGTACAGTGTCAAATGCTTTGGAGAAGTCCAGATATACGACATCCATTGATTCGCCGCTGTCAAGTCTAGAACTTACCTCCTCATAGAAACTGATTAAATTAGTCTGACATGACCGATCCCTCACGAAGCCATGCTGATATGGCGTTATTTGCTTATTTCCGTTGAGATGCTCTAATATAGCATCTCTCAGAAAACCTTCAAACAGTTTACCCACAACAGATGTTAAACTTACCGGCCTATAGTTTCCAGACTCTGTTTTTGGCCCCTTTTTGAATATTGGCACCACATATGCCACGCGCCAATCCTGTGGGACATTCCCTGTCAGTATAGAGTCTGCAAATATCAGAAATAAGGGTCTGGCTATGACATTCCTTTAGGATACGGGGGTGTATGTCATCGGGTCCTGGCGATTTGTCTATTTTAATCTTTTTAAGTCGCTGATGTACTTCTTCCTGGGTCAGACAGGACACTTTTAATGGGGAATTTATTTTTGCATTCTGCATGTCATCTGACAGTTTATTTTCCTCAGTGAATACATTGGAGAAAAAAAATATTTAACAGCTTTGCTTTCTCCTCGTCGCTCTCTGCGACTCCCCCCTCATTACTCTTTAAAGGGCCAACACCTTCAGATTTATACTTTTTAACATTTATATAATTGAAGAACATTTTAGGGTTAGTTTTACTCTCTTTGGCAATTAATCTCTCGGTCTCTAGTTTGGCCGCTTTTATTTGTTTTTTACATGTTCTATTTTTTTCCTTATAGTTTTTCAGTGCTTCCGTGCTACCCTCCTGTTTTAGGGTTTTATATGCTTTCTTTTTGTCATTTATTGCTTTCTTTACAGTTCTATTTATCCACATTGGTTTCTTTTTGTTCCTTAACCTTTTATTACCATACGGTATGTACCTCTCACAATGAGTTTTTAGGATGTTTTTAAAGATATCCCATTTTGTGTCTGTATTTGTGAGGACTTTGTCCCAGTTAGTTAGGCCTATGGCCTCTCTTAGTTGGCTAAATTTAGCTTTTTTGAAGTTTGGTATTTTTGTTCCTCCCTGTAGAAACGCTCTTTTGAATGATAATTGGAAGGTTATTACTTTATGGTCACTATTTCCCAGGTGTCCCCCAACCTGCACGTCTGTTGTTCTGTCAGGTCTATTGGTTAATACTAAGTCCAGTATGGCCGTCCCTCTAGTCGGGTCCTGAACCAGTTGGGAAAGGTAATTGTCTTTGGTTATTGCCACGAACCTGTTTCCTTTATGAGATATACAAGTTTCAGTTTCCCAGTCTATATCTGAGTAGTTGAAGTCCCCCATAATAACCACCTCATTATGATTTGCCGCCTTGTCTATCTCGTTTAGTAGTATATTTTCTGTGGACTCTAGTATATTTGGTGGTTTATAGTAAACTCCTATTAGTAATTTATTGTTGTTTTTAGCTCCATGTATCTCTACCCACAGTGACTCCACATGTTCATGTCCCTCACTTATATCTTCTCGGACTGTGGGCTTTAGACAGGACTTTATATAAAGGCAGACCCCTCCCCCTCTCCGGTTTTGAACCATCAAGTTACTATGATGCAGTCAGTTTGTGTCAGGGGAGCCGTGGCTGACATAAGGCCCGTGTTTCCCCCAGAACGAGCGTCACGTGAATCAATCCTAAGACAGATGCATCATAAATGGATTTAAAAAAATAAAAAAATAAAAGTTGTAGGCATAAAAACAAATGTGCCGTTTAATTCATAGATTATGAATTTCAATAGAAGCCTAGAACACCAGAACAATACACCCGACTTGACATTATTCATGTGTTACCTTAAAGGAAAAATTCAGTAAAATGCATTCCGTGCCCTCCTTTTCTTTTAGGACCAGAAGGTCACTATGTAATGGACTATCTGGATCAACCCTAGGAGAAAAACACACAAAGCATCTTGATATCTGTTTATCAGCAATTGCTAAATAGACTATATTCTAGGACTACATTTTTTTTTAATATTTTTTTTAACCTCAACATAAAAGAGTATACGAACAGTACTATATCCGCCCAGTACTACATATTTAGGAGAAACAAACTTCCATGACCCAGTACATATTATTTGAATACAAGATCAGTAAAGTCACCTGCAGGACCAAGAGCAGCCCTCTACATTCCAGCAAATAACTACATTTAATTATTCTTTATAACTGACTGCTAGTATTGAGAATGTGCTTTACCTTTTCCCTATAAGATACATCAGCGCCAGGACAAGGGGTAGACGAGGGTAGGAGCCTGCTTAGGGCACCACCTTGCTACACTATAAGAGGGGGCGCTATTCCGGCCGCATCTGCAGCCATTCAGTCTCATAGGCTTCAAGCCCAGCAGCCTGAATCCTATGAGGCAGTAGAGTGGCACAAGAGGTCAAAATGATGTCTCCAAGACCTCCTGTTCCGGTCTCGCGTGATCATGTCATTGTGAGAGACCCGGCACAGGAGCCATGTTGTCATGTGGACCGCCTGTGGTGGGACTCTGGCTGTAGAATGCATTCATCGCAGACCGTGGCTGGGGAACAGGAGTAAGCCATCACTGCTTGTTTTAAAGCAGACAATCTAACCGTTGATGGGTTTTCTGGGATTTTCATGTTGATTGTCCATCTTCAGGATAGGTCATCAATATGAGATCAGCAGGGGGTCCAACTCCCAACATCCCCCCGATCAGCTGTTTAAGAAAGCAGCTGCGCGGCCTCCTCTCAGCTTGGTCCATTTGATTGCAACTAGGCCATGTGACCGATGAATGTGATGTCATAGGCCTAAACCCTCACAATGCACAGTGGCCTTTTCGAACAGTTGATCTGCAGGGGTCCCAGAAATCAGACTGCCGCCAATCTCATATGGATGACCCATCCCGAGGATAAAAAACACTCAATATGGCAGCGTTTAGCCAAGAAATGAGTAAGCATATGTCAAAATGATCACATCATTTTCGCGAGTCTAAGAATCATCGCTGTCAGCAGAACATCTCCCTGTGTAAACTGGGGACGTGCAGCAGACAAGAGGCAAACTGTATGGCAGTGCAACACTCTCGTTCTCTTCCGTACAGTTCACACCAGGCAGTGAAAATACAGCAACCAAAGTATTTCTATTGGAATGAATGGTTACTATGGAATAAGGCATCTGACACGCCTGGTACTTTCCATAGCAACCACTACAGCTAACATTAGAATCTGCTAGAAGCATTATATTTTTACCCCAAAACAAGCTGAAAAATGTATGTTAACAAACAGGAACATGAGCTTACTTAAGCAGCTTAACGTGCCACTCGTACAGACTGTCACTGACAAGCTCTACTGAATAAATTCCTAGAAAAGAAAAGAGAAAAAAGGGTCAGAAAAGGATGGCTATGCATAAAGACCACAGATTGGGGTACAGGAGGAAGAGCATTGGTTAGACACAAGCAGAGGGGCACGCTGAATGTGCCCCACGACAGCTGCAGCTTCTAGAATGAAGAGACCATAAACTGTAAAAAGGGGAAATAAATATTCTGATTTTTGGCAGGCGTGAGAACGGATTCAACTACATCACTATTTCACAGATTGGTACAAATACACATTAAAAACATGCTTGACCATTAGCATAAACCCGCCAATAGAGAATGTCAAGCCTGGCAAAATGATTCACTAACACATCCTATCCTGTAATAAGGACACAGGCCGGCATTGTGCTGATGGATTTGGAGGGCAAAAACGTGTCTGCTTGACATGAAGAGGAGACATCCAGTAACTAGAGGCAGCCAAGGGAATGGACAAGCCACGTTAGAAGCACAAATTTCAATTAAAAAGGTATGGTTCTCCTGTCTGCTCGGTGTAGATACCATCTTGTCAATGAAACAAAAGAGACACGTTATCTAAGGGAGCATCACTGATGTACAATGTACTGACCTGTTTTGTAACTCTGTGACCTGTATATATCCCTGAGCTCTTTCATAAGACGGTCAGAAGCTTGTACAGAGCCAGAAACTGCACCCTAATGAAAGAAAAGAAAGTTACATTTTTAGTTGTCAAACCACTGTAAAGTGACAATAGCATCAACTACAGTAGTAAAATAAAGAAATATACTGTTCCAACGGAGGCCAAATAGAGCCCTATGGGTCAGTCTGAATGTACACAATGCAGTCTGCACAGGGTATAACTTTGCTTCCATTATAAAGTGAAAGACACAAAGTAGGAAATTACCACTAGTAAGCGCGGACCTTGTCAGCTTTCCTTGACGTCCGCCCTCCGAATATATACATAAAAAAAACAAACAGGAAGCATAGAACGACATTCACTTACGTTAAGGTGGTCCTGTCTTTGATTCTTTCGAATCTTCTCTAAGATGGCAAGATTTTCTTTTTCAATGCCTTCATCCTCAGATTTCTTACCATCCACTGGCTCTTCCTCCTTCATGTCGTAATGATCCAAATCTTCAATATCCTTAAATAAAACAGAGACTTGATCTGCCTGCCACAGTTTTCCTAGTCTTTCAATGAATGGACTGTAAGGAACATTATCAAACAAAAAAGGTATAAATTGGGTAGAGTAGCCCTGGTTTATATGGGCTTCAGCGTGCGGAGTAGACGGAATATTAAGGGTAGGGCCACATGTAGGATGTTCCACACAGCAGAACTGCATGTGAAAAATCCACACTATTCATTCAGAGTAGCAGTGAAGAGCATGAGAGGTTTCAGAAATCTCGTCCACACACTGCGGAGCGTCTGCACAGAAACCCACACATAACAGGACTTGCACATTTTTAAAACAACATGTCAGTTTGATTCCTATTTTGCAATGCAGAGGGTGAAATTTGTGAAAATCTTGAGTTTTAGTGGTGAAATCTGCAGAAAAATCTGGTGCAGATTTTGGCCAGACCTTAACCTCTTTAGGACACATGATGTACCAGTACAGCATGTTGTCCCGGTACTTAAGGACACATGACGCATCGGCGATCTCCGCAAACAGCAGGTCAATTCAGACCTGCGGTTTGCAGCTTTTTATGGTGCGGCGGTGATGCCATCGGGTCCCCATGGGGCTGTAGGGGGGACCCGATGGCATGAAAGGCAGCACGATGCCTTCCTGAGGCATCACCGCTGCCTTCCTGTGACGTGCTTGTGAGATTCAGCCCCCTGGATCTCACAGGCCCCGGAAGCTGTATGAGTAATACTCACTGTATTACTCATACAGCCAATGCATTCCAATACAGAAGTATTGGAATGCATTGTAGAGGATTAGACCCCCAAAAATTGAACTTCAGACCTGTATTGGTCCTTGAAAAGTGGGTTTTTGAAAATTTCTGAAAAATTTCAAGATTTGCTTCTAAACTTCTAAGCCTTGTAACATCCCCAATATGCAATTTTTTTTTTTTTTTAATTGGTAAATTTTGTATTTTTTTTAAATAAATCTCAGAATGGCCTGGATAAGTCAAAGAGTTTTAAAGTTATCACCACTTAGTGACACTGGTCAGATTTGCAAAAAAATGGCCTGGTCCTTAAGGTGAAAATGAGCCCGGTCCCTAAGGGGTTAAAATACATCAAACCCCAGCAGTTCCTGCACCCTACACTCTGCAGAGTGAGGCTGTCACCACTGTAGATCAGGAACCCCAAGCCCCCCTGCTCTGGCACCTGGCAGCCAGACATGAAAGGGATCTGCTATGTTCTCTGCAAGATTCCTACAGTAACGTGTCAGGTATTACTTTTAGTTATGACTAGCTGACAGCGGGGCTCCTGCCATCAGCAGTTACCACCCGGGGTGCCTCCTGGCACAGTAATGAAGTAGTAAAATCAACAGGTGGCAATGCTCATCATTCAAGTCAAATTATGTAATAAAATAGTATGTGAATTACTGCTGTACTGCATGTGCACATAGACAACAGCAGACTTAGCGTGAGCCAAATCAGCAGGCATTCTAAGGGCCAGTTCACACTGATGCATTTCCACCTCAAAATCAGCTCCAAAAAGGTTTCAAAACAGCCTCCCATTTATTTCAATGGAAAGCAGTAGGGGGACAGGAAAGAGTGGCCTATTTTGGGGCAGAATCCACACTTAATCTTCTATTGAAATGATTGGGAAGCATAAAAAAAAAAACAAAAAAAAAAAACATGCTCTATGTGTCTGATAATTTTTAGCGTGGATCTGTGTCAAAACTCACAAGCTATTTTGTACTGAAGTAAACACCAGTTTTTTTTTTGTTTGTTTTTGTTTAAAGCCAAAAAAATAAAAAAGGATCTAAAATTTTTTATTTTTTTTTATAAATAAGCGCAAATTCCCCACTGAATTTTGTTGGTACATTCTCAAAAGCAGTCATGTGAACATACCCCAATAATGGAAAGTGGACCCCCACTTAATGTTCACAGTAAGGCTCCCGCCAAATGAGGCCTGGAAAGCAGTGTGCGGTCTGCTGCCACCACTGGGGGATCCAGACCAAACTTTATTTTCTCTTACCTCACCCATGTCTTCCTCCTCTTCCTCTTCAGATGTAACTTCCTCTGTTGTGCCATTCTGCAAGCATTTAAAAAAAAACAGTTTAAAAAATAAATGTATATAAAAATATATACACACGGGGGTGGGGGGGTTGTTTGTTGAGATAAACAAAAATTTGTGGCCATTAAAGGCTCTACTTTGGCAACTGTTGTCCCTGGATAAAGGCTGCAGTCATATGCGACACCCTTCCATCTGCCTTTTCTGCTCTCTGTAGGTTAGGCCATGTTCACACCTCAGCTATTGATTACCATTGTTCTGTCCTAGAAACAGAACATGCAAACAATCTAGAACGTAAACCAATGGGGGTGGACAGATCCCACTATAATGGGGTCTGCATTAGGAAGTTCGGCATTTCACTGAACAAAATTGCGCAGCATGCTGGAATACTCTTTTTCCAGAATCTGAGACGGAGGCTCCCAATGAAGATGCAGATTTGAATTAGGCTTTAGCAAGACGCAGAGGGCAGAAATAACACAGGACTACTATAAAACAAAGGTTTGCTTGTAGTCAGTAAGCAAAAAAAAAACACAACGGTAGAACATTTATAGGGACCACAATTAGCTTTTTTTTTTTCTTTTTTTTTTTTTACTGAATTAACTCAGAAATTGGCTGCAATAGTGCATATTCTCCAAGTCAGGAATTGAGACGAGATGTGAGCCACGGAGAGTATTAGACCAAAATAAACCAAGTGTCCCATCAGGGGTTTTGCTGTATAAAAAAACAGAAAAAAACAAATACAGCACTGGGAAACATTGCAGGCTCACCATCCATTTCTATGGCTATTAACAGTCCAGCCACTAGATGTCGCACTAACTCATGTGTGCCCTCCATACCATATAGATACCTGCTCTCTGGATTCCTTCACTGGTCTTCTGGTCCTCATCTGTCAATGGCTGCACTGACTGGGGTGCGTCATATAGAAGAAACCGCAGCACTCTCCTGTCTTCAATTCAGTGGAATTTATTTCCCCAGCAAAAAAAAAAATGCGACGTTTCGACTGTAAAGGTCTTTCTCAAGCAACGCTTGAGAAAGACCTTTACGGTCGAAACGTCGCATTTTTTTTGCTGGGGAAATAAATTCCACTGAATTGAAGACAGGAGAGTGCTGCGGTTTCTTCTATATGACGCATCCAAGGGGGAACTTCTGACTGGCTCCCAACACGGCTGGCACCATCACAAGATAAGACTTAAATTTTTTGTTGTGCTGCTAAACACATTTTTTCCTATGCACTGACTGGGGGACATCTGTTGCTGCAGCCAATGACTGGGCTGTGCAGTGAGGCAAGTCACTGCTGGATCACATGCCCCTTGGGGACACGTCACTGCTGAATTCAGTTATTGGCTGCAGCAGCGCACGTCACCCAGTCAGTGCAGCAGGGGAGAAGGGATTTGTCTATAGGTACTGCTGGCCGGGGGCAAATAAAAATAAAATACATTTGGATAACCCCTATAAACCTCTAAACACTGTTCACTAATCAGCCCACCTCAATCAGAATCCGATGGAGGTGGAGTCCCCAAAATGCCTTTTCCCACACTCCCTTTTGCGTCACCAACACCGCAGTTGTGCGTGTTTACAAGCCAAACTACCGATTATGGCCGTTTCCTGGCACATGTACTATACGGTGTTATCGCTTTAGCATCTAGACTATGACTGGACACAGGGGCAGCTGAAAAATTAAGCGATGCATGCACAGACTTGTGGCCAGCAATGTATGTGACGTCAGTGATGACACCGGGGGGGGGGGGGGGGGGGGTCGTACAGGAGGTCGAAGAAAAATCCTGACTGGATGACAGAATTTGTCTTTTCACATGCTTACTTTTGGGATTGCCCTTGGTCAGTGATTTCCATCAGTGATTTGTGAGCCAAAACCAGGTGCAGCTTTAAACACAGGACAGGTGCAGATCTTCCCTTTATACCTTATCTCGGTGGAGGCTCCAGTCCTGGTTTTGGCTCACAAATCACTGATGGAAAATCACTGACCTAACACTGAAGTGTGAACGAGGCCTAAGGCATCAAGCATGTTTTTGGTGCAGTCAGGAAATGTCAATGGCCGAGAACAGGGAGCAACAAGACACTCTACCGCAATCTATATGTTCTGCTCAAGATGTAGAAGAAAATGAGCATTGGAACCATATAGCCCAAGTGGCAAGCTACAAGCAGCTTCTAATGTTGAGGGGTGTACTTACCAGTGTACATGCATGCTAAATTTAATAATTTTCCTCCTTATTTAATAAATGTAATATATTTTACATCTGCTTTCTGCCAGTGTGCGTCATTCGTCTATATACCGCTAGGAAGGGATGACTGATACCTGTCCTGTTGGCAGAGGCTGATCCAGCATCTCAACGTCGGGGTGCTGGGGGAGATTGTACAATCTGCACAGGTCACAAATCAAACGCTTCAACTGCTGCAGGAGCTGAAACCACAAGAGCAAACTTATTTCAGTTCTAGTAAAAGCCGCACGACACCATTCCTCAGGGCTGGAATCTCATCCTCCTGTGCCATATGTTTTAATGTACTTATGGTGTGTCTGTATGCATATAAACACTAGATGGATTTTAAGAACCATAAAATACTTCTGAAGGCTTACAGAAAAGATGGCGTGGTGTTAAAGGGATTCTGTCACCAAGATTTGTGCTATAGAGCTGCGGACATGCACGGCTAGATTGCCGCTAGCATGTCCGCAATATAGCTGTGTGCTTTTATTGTGCTTAAAAAAAGTTTATATATATGTAAATGAGTCTTGTATGTGCCCAAGGGGCCCAGCACCGCCTATGTCCTCCGAATCTCCTCCTTTCATCACCGATAGATTGCCGTAATCTCGCGATGTGCGAGGTCGCGCGTGCGCAGTGCCGGTATAGTGTTCCTTCCCTGTGCTGGCATCAGCCTCAGGGAAAGAACTGCGCATGCACGAGCTCGCGCATCGCGAGATTACCTCGATCTAACTGTGAGCAAGGAGATTTGGAGGACGCAGGCGGTGCTGGGCTCCTTCACAGGGGGGCATGGCTGGGCTCCAAGAAGGTTAGTACAGCCCCTTGGACACATTTACACAGAGACAGAGATATACAGGTCCTTCTCAAAAAATTAGCATATTGTGATAAAGTTCATTATTTTCTGTAATGTACTGATAAACATTAGACTTTCATATATTTTAGATTCATTACACACAACTGAAGTAGTTCAAGTAGTTTTCTTGTTTTAATATTGATGATTTTGGCATACAGCTCATGAAAACCCAAAATTCCCATTTCAAAAAATTAGCATATCAAGAAAAGGTTCTCTAAACGAGCTATTAACCTAATCATCTTAATCAACTAATTAACTCTAAACACCTGCAAAAGATTCCTGAGGCTTTTAAAAACTCCCAGCCTGGTTCATTACTCAAAACCACAATCATCGGTAAGACTGCCGACCTGACTGCTGTCCAGAAGGCCATCATTGACACCCTCAAGCAAGAGGGTAAGACAAAGAAATTTCTGAACGAATAGGCTGTTCCCAGAGTGCTGTATCAAGGCACCTCAGTGGGAAGTCTGTGGGAAGGAAAAAGTGTGGCAGAAAACGCTGCACAACGAGAAGAGGTGACCGGACCCTGAGGAAGATTGTGGAGAAGGACCGATTCCAGACCTTGGGGGACCTGCAGAAGCAATGGACTGAGTCTGGAGTAGAAACATCCAGAGCCACCGTGTACAGGCGTGTGCAGGAAATGGGCTACAGGTGCCGCATTCCCCAGGTCAAGCCACTTTTGAACCAGAAACAGCGGCAGAAGCGCCTGACCTGGGCTACAGAGAAGCTTTTTTCGGATGAAAGCAAATTTTGCATGTCATTCGGAAATCAAGGTGCCAGAGTCTGGAGGAAGACTGTGGAGAGGGAAATGCCAAAATGCCTGAAGTCCAGTGTCAAGTACCCACAGTCAGTGATGGTCTGGGGTGCCATGTCAGCTGCTGGTGTTGGTCCACTGTATTTTATCAAGGGCAGGGTCAATGCAGCTAGCTATCAGGAGATTTTGGAACACTTCATGCTTCCATCTGCTGAAAAGCTTTATGGAGATGAAGATTTCATTTTTCAGCATGACCTGGCACCTGCTCACAGTGCCAAAACCACTGGTAAATGGTTTACTGACCATGGTATTACTGTGCTCAATTGGCCTGCCAACTCTCCTAACCTGAACCCCATAGAGAATCTGTGGGATATTGGGAAGAGAAAGTTGAGAGACGCAAGACCCAACACTCTGGATGAGCTTAAGGCCGCTATCGAAGCATCCTGGGCCTCCATAACACCTCAGCAGTGCCACAGGCTGATTGCCTCCATGCCACGCCGCATTGAAGCAGTCATTTCTGCAAAAGGATTCCCGACCAAGTATTGAGTGCATAACTGAACTTAATTATTTGAAGGTTGACTTTTTTTGTATTAAAAACACTCTTCTTTTATTGGTCGGATGAAATATGCTAATTTTTTGAGATAGGAATTTGGGGTTTTCATGAGCTGTATGCCAAAATCATCAAAATTAAAACAAGAAAAGGCTTGAACTACTTCAGTTGTGTGTAATGAATCTAAAATATATGAAAGTCTAATGTTTATCAGTACATTACAGAAAATAATGAACTTTATCACAATATGCTAATTTTTTGAGAAGGACCTGTATATCCTTTTTTAAGCACACAGCTTTATGGGACAGGTATATTGCGGACATGCTAGCAGCGATCTAGCCGTGCATGTGCGCAGCTCTATAGCACAAACCTGGGTGACAGAATCCCTTTAAACAGGTAGGAAGTGCTCAAACCCATATGCAGTTGTGCATGTGTATACAGGGGAGCAAATCCTGCTCTTGTGGCCCGTTGCTAGTGGCAATCCCCAGCAAAAATGCATACAGTGGAGGATGCCCGCGGCAGACCACAAGTACCACAATAGACATTCTACACAAAATAGCAATTCTGTGGATGTGATAACCAAATAACATTGTCATTTGGTTGTCACATCCACATAATTGCAGTCTTGTGTAAAATGTCTATTGTGGTACTTGTGGTCCGCCGCGGGCATCCTCCACTGTATGCATTTTTGCTGGGGATTGCCATTAGCAACGGGCCAAAAGTGCAGGATTTGCTCCCCTGTATATATATCTGCACAACTGCATATGGGTTTGAGCACTTCCTGCCTGTTTAACACCACGCCATTTTTTTCAGTTGGTTTGTATATAGAGATGCTTGGCGGTGTATAAACTCCAATTTAAATGTGCCTGTTTTCCATCCACAGGCTACATGGGTGGGACTTGCAGACTCCTCCCTCCTCCCATTGCAAGCATAGTTACATGCTGGAGGTAACTGGTGAGTTGTCTGTGAGTCAGACCTCACGCTCCTGTAATTTGCCCACTGGCTGCTGGTATTGCCCATACGGCACAGGTAGGTGAGTGTTAGGACCCAAGCTACTTGAGAAACCTTGGCGCGGTGCTCGGGCTCAGACATGTCCTCCACAGTAGGATATGTTGGCTAATCTCTCAATTTTAAAATCAGTTTGAGGGGTCAGTAAGACCGCAGAGTGCACCTGTCTTTGCAGATGTTATTACACATCTGAAGGCTTATCTTAACAGTATGACATTGTACGAGTCATCATTTCTAAGGATGGAGTACGGCACACCCACATCGTAATAAAGTCTGAAGCACAACCATGTTAAAATATGAAAGACTAGACGTTTGATGACATTCATAGCGTTTTTATGATGCAAGCAGCCCAACCCAGTGCTGAGACTACTACTAGTCACTGAAGGAATCATCTGACTTCTTTCATGTTCAGCCTTATCCACAAAATCTGGAAGTTAACGCTACATCTAAACTTGTCTGCAAGTGTGCAGGATTATGTGTGTCGGCCATGCTGCAATATACAGGCACCGGACGTGTGCACACTATCACAGATGTGGAACCATTTATTTGAATTGGTCTGCAATCCAGAAGATATGGTGTGGAAATATGGAGCGGAAGGCCACGGAGCACTTCCGTGGCATTTTGGTCCATGCTTCCATAACCGCTAAAAACTTTTTTTGCGGTGTAGACGGATTGAAGACCCATTGAAGTTGAATGGGTCCTCCTCCGCCAGCACAGGCCTTACGGAGGGTGCCCATGCATTGGGAATTGCAATTTGCGGTCCCCAATGCACAGCACACGTTCCAGTACATGAGCCCTTATCAGCATGTTCTTGAAACAGTCTGCACACAAATCCGCAAGAGCGCAGAGCTTAATCTCTGTTCAGACAAGGAATGGGGGACACACACACACACACACACACACACTACTGATTATTTTTTTGTAGTAATAAGAAATTTGTATTAAAAGAGAAGGGGGAGAATGCCCAGGCCCCTCATATAGATTATACTGACCCAGCTCCCTGGCACCTGCGTTGCTCCTCGTCCCCGAATTGGGGGGGGAAATGCAATACTGGTCATGTGGGGATCCAGATCGACACGGTTGAGTATAATCTATATGAGGGGCCCAGGCATGGGGGACATGTTTTATAGTTTGGATAACCCCTTTAATAATTGACCCCCATCATTTATCTCACACAATGCCAACATTGGGGTTAATGAGTCACAGGCTAGAGGCGGCTCAACAGTGAGCAGGTGCGCAGTTTCCCCATATTGTAATCACTTATATGTATCATCTTTACAGTCACACAACCTTTCATTTGATTCTACCAACTCCTCCTTGGTGCATTTTTGTCAACGAGTGCACTTGACACCATCAGGGCTTGTATGTACGGCAGTTGCTTCTAGACGCAGTGTCCAGACAGGTGCCGCCTGAAGCCATGGCAAGTGTGTGCTGGCGGTTTAGCTCCATTCAGAGCCAAGCCACAAGCAGGTCCGCAGCATCCAAAAAACAACCTCGACAGTCAAAATCCGCCATGTGAACATAACCTTCAAGAGGACAGGTTTGGGGCTTTTTCTGGAACAGCAGTCATTTTTTGGTGGGCTGTGCTAGTAACCAAGCACGACCGATCAATTATTCCTTAAAGAGGACCTTTCACCTTGAAAAACATTGTGAACTAACTATACAGACATGGAGAGCGGCGCCCGGGGATCTCACTGCACCTATTATCCCCGGGCGCCGCTCCGTTCTCCCGTTATCCCCTCCGGTATCTTTACTCACTAAGTTATAGTAGGCGGTGTCTGCCCTTGTCATGTGGGCGTCTCCCCCTCCTAGGCTGCAGCGCTGGCCAATCGCCGCGCACAGCTCACAGCCTGGGAGGTTTTTTTTCTCCCAGGCTGTGAGCTGTGCGCGGCGATTGGCCAGCGCTGCAGCCTAGGAGGGGGAGACGCCCACATGACAAGGGCAGACACAGACTACTATAACTTAGTGAGTAAAGATACCGGAGGGGATAACGGGAGAACGGAGCAGCGCCCAGCTCACAGCCTGGGAGGTTTTTTTTCTCCCAGGCTGTGAGCTGTGCGCTGCGATTGGCCAGCGCTGCAGCCTAGGAGAAGGAGACGCCCACAGGACAAGGGCAGACACCGCCTACTATAACTTAGTGAGTAAAGATACCGGAGGGGATAACGGGAGAACGGAGCAGCGCCCAGGGATAATAGTAAGTGCAGTGAGATCCCCGGGCGCCGCTCTCCATGGCAGCATACTTAGTTCACAATGTTTTTCAAGGTGAAAGGTCCTCTTTAACTATGCCCCAACTACTTGTCCTAAGCACCCTACGTATTTTATTCACTTTTCCATATGCATGCTCTTCCTTCTCGACCTACAGTTACACATGTCATGTTACATTACAGCTTGTACAGGGTTAGACCCCTCCATGGGTGGAGAATGGTAGGATATAGAATATAAATATATAACTACTAGGACACATTGACCCCTTCCCGACACGTGACGTACTATTACTTCCCATGTCAGGTCTTTAAAGATGGTGCCCGCTGTTTCCTACAGCAGACATCGGCGGCTAATGTCCGTTTTAGGCCTCATGCACACGACAGTGGTGTGTTTTGCGGTCTGCAAAACACGGATGGCGTCCATGCGCGTTCCGCAATTTACGGCACGGACAGCCTTCAATATAAATGCTGATTCTTGTACGCAAAGCTCGGACAAGAATAAGACATGTTATATTTTTTTTTTTTTTCGCGAGCCACGGAATGGAGCAACAGATGCTGACAGCACACGGAGTGCTGTCCGCATCTTTTGCGGCCCTATTGAAGTGAATGGGTCGCTCCTTTTCTCTTACCTCCTTAACACTCAAAGCTCAGTTCTTATCTTACGCAGGCTACTTTCACACTACGGCAGGGTTCAGCAAAAACGCTTCTGTTACTGATAATACAACCGCCTGCATCTGTTATGAACGGATCCGGTTGTATTATCTTTAACATTGCCAGGATGGATCAGTCATGAACTCCATCGAAAGTTAATGGGGGGACGGATCCATTTTATATTGTGGCAGATTATTATTTTTGTTTAGAAAACGGATCCATCCCCATTGAGTTGCATTAGGGGTCATGCGGGATCTGTCTTGCTCCACCTCCCAGGACGGAAAGCAAACTACAACATGTTGCGGTTTGCTCTCCGGTATGAGAACGCAACTACATGGAACGGAATGCATTTTGGAGCCTTCTGTTCTGTTCAGTTTTGTCCCCATTGACAATGAATGGGGACACAACTGAAGCGGGTTTTTTTCCGGTATTGCGATCCTATGACGGAACTCAATACCGGAAAACTAAGACGCTAGTGTGAAAGTAGCCTTATAAGAATGTGGCTTAAATAAGCATTGATGACCTTTTAGTACTTTAGAGATAAGGTTTATTAGATGACCGCCACAAAGTGAAAGTACCAGTCACACAGTTAGAAAAACTGCTAACCCTTTGTGACAGAATGGCTCAATATTTGTAATAAAGAATAACTGAAGAAATAAAAAAAAATTGCCCCCGAAGGAGTACATTCCTTTAAGGAACTTAGATTATATTAATCAGTGTCCCTGGGAGTCAGGATAGAAAAGTTATCTGGATTAGTTCAGGATTTTTTTTAAAAAGCGGTCATCTAAGAATATAAGAAATACTAATCACGTTAAATCCCCTACCACTGCTCTAGGGGTTCCTGATGTTTTTTGTTGATTTACCCAAATCGATCCCCTGCTATACATCCAAACTGCTGCTACAGCCAGTTACTAGTCTCAGCAAACACACTAACATCACTACTGAAGCCAGTGACTGGCTGCAGCAGTCTTGTGGATGTACAGGACGGATTTGCTCCGGAAAAATAAATCAATCCACGGGGGAGCAGCAGCAGGGGATATAACAAGTGAGGAAGGTTACAACATTTCCTGCAGCTACCATAAGTTCTTACTAACTCTCAGACAACCCCTTTAATAAAGGAAACTCACCAGAGTGTTGCTTTTCTTAATATCCTCCAGGCGTTCCAAGACAGAAGTCAGATTTGGGTCATCTGATTCCACAAACCATATTGGTGCAGAAGAAGGATAGGATTCCTAGTCGGAAAAGGAGACATTTAAAAAAAAAAAAAAAAAATCAAACTTTTATAATTCCCCCTCCCCCATGTCCAGAAAAAGCAATAAACAGGCATTCACATATTTCTGCTAACATCTTATGTGCAGGTAGGTCTTTCTACCTACCCTCCAATCGGGTCTGTTCAGGTCTTTAACCACTTCAAGACTGGGCCATTAATTCACCCCCCCCCCCCTCCCCTCCGACTTAACACATTTCTCATTGTTTTAGTATATCTGTCTTTGAAAGCCATAACCTTTTTTCTGTTCAGTTACGTAAATAATTTTGGGCCTTTTTTTTAGGGATATATATTTTTTTTATACACGAGCAATACTAAGCATAGCCGCTATCCAATGGACGGCACTAAGCTTTGTAAGCCACGAGGGAGCAGCAGCGGCACTCACTGGAGCACCACAGCATTTTTCAAAGACCCGAGTCGGACCCCCACCAATCTCACACTGACGACCTATCCTTAGGATAGGGTCCAAAAAAATAAAAATCACTTATGAAAATTAAATGTGTTTTATTGTAGGTGCATCATCAGCAACAACGTTTTCTTTTTGGACGTTATTCTTGGGATGAATCATTTTCACAATCCACTGACTAACCGGGATTTCCAGCTGAACATAGCAGTGATGTGGTACTGCAAGAACTCCGCAGCCAACTTGACTAACAGCGCAGGTGGGGAATACCAGGTTGTCGCAACCCCCGAGACAAGATAGTGCAAGTCATCACGTACCAACATGTACTTAACCAAACAGAATGGCGACTATCAGGACTGACTAACCACACCGGCTTAGAAGGTTTACTCCTATAGCTTCAGCATCATCCAGTACCGAGTCTTCTCATCACACAAGCCAGGACATTATGTTCTATATTATCAGCAGACAGAACCATCTAGGACCAAAGAGATGAACGTGACCAAGAACAAATCTGATTGGTCACTGAAATTAACCTAGATCAGATGAGAAAAGTTCGGCACGGAACAGCCCAATACACAGAAAAAATGCTTAGCGCGTGAGGAGCTTGTCCTTGGAGATTTCACACCGTCACGCTGAAGTCTCATCATGGAGGAATTACTGGATTATTTGAAATGTTTAAACAATCTGGTAACTTCCTTTGTTTCTCAAGTGCTATACAGAGCCTTTTGGGGGGAGACCCGCAAAAGCAAAAACGTTCCCAAAACGAATAAATTTTTTTGGACAGCTCCTTTGGAAAATGAAAGGCGCAATCTGATTGGTTGCTATGGGCAACTAGGTCAGTTCTACTTTACACCTGTTTGATATGCAGGGCATTTCATCCAGCGCTCCTCCGCTGTGTGTGAAGCCGTCAGCAAGGTCTGTCCACCTGGAAGTGGAGGTGGCTTCACAGGCAGCGCATCTGCTGAGAGGAGCGTGGAGTATTCTCTTGTCCCAGTCCAGCGCTCCCTTCCTTCGCCAAAGGCCCTGCTGCCACCAAGGCGTGAGGGCAACCAAATAAGCCATAGGGCAGTAGCAAAATCACACATCCCTAGGGGAATGCACGATTTTGCTTAAACACACTGGCACCAGCGATTTACACTATTTACAGAGGAATCATACTGGTGGCAAAGCGGCAGAGGCAAAAAGACAGGGCTATCTCAACTATCAAAGGCCACATTAAAAAGTGCTCCAAGTGCTACTGCCAGCCCCCTGGAGCTTAAACTACTCAAGTTGCATAAATATAAAAATCAAGATCTCTGCAGCCGTTCAAGCTACAAACAATTGTTTTAATCAACAGAAGCAACCCTACCAGGTAATATGCTTTATTTAATAGGGTTCATCATGCTGACAGACTGGCTACCCATAATCAATAGGCTACTTTACTGCTACTAAGGCAAGAGAAAACTTGGGCAAACCCACCAATCTTGACAGGATCAGCTAATAATTTCATGTCTACTGGGCCTACTGGCTGCCCCTGCATCAGATTCCATCTTAAAGGGTAGCTGCTCAGGGGTGTGGGTTAAACAGAAATTCTGCATGGATATTTGTGCAGATTTCGGCACAAAATCCACACGTGTTACTTGCGTATTTTCTGCATACCACAATAAAAAAAATATAATAAAATAAAAATAAAATAATAATATTAATAATAATAATAAAACAAACAATATGTTGCAGATTTCTAAATCCACTGGTCAATCTATGCACAGAAATAAAATGCAAAATGTAACATTAGATTTGTCATATTGCAGACATTTAACCCCCCAGATAACCACAGCGTCAGAGGGCTAGAATCCAGATGAGGAACGCATCCCCGCAGGCAGAGCTCAAGGAAGTAATAAGCATGAGCTTGTACTAGTATATTACAGTTCAGGCCAGCAGGTGGCAGCACTGAACTGTAATACAGTGAATTCTATATAGAATAATGGAGAAAATTCCATTATTCTATATAATTTGCAATCTGATGATTTCAAGTTTGGGTCTAATTGAGGACCTAAGAAAAAAAGTTTAGAAAAATAGAAAAATTCTAATGACCCCTAAAATAAAAACAATTAAAAAATATAACAGGAATCGCCACATGAGAAAACACCCGAGCTAATAACATATTTAAAAAAACAAAACAAAATAAAAAAACCTTATCCCATACAGTGAAGTGTAACAGGAAAAAAATAAAAAAGTAATAAGTGATCAAAAAGTCACACACTCCAAGATTGTATTAGCAAAAACTACAGATTGTCCTGAAAAAATAAAAAAAAGTTATGGGGTTCAGAAAACAGCTATGACAAGAAAAAAAAAAAAAGAAAAAAGTATTTTTAGTATTAAAAACACAAGAAAAACTATACATATGTGGTATTGCTATAATAGTACTGACCTGGAGAATGAGGAGCAAAAGTCAGTTTTATTGCATAGTGAATGCTGTAAAAACAAAACCCGTAAGACTGTAGCAGAATTTTTTTTTTATATTCCACCCCATTTGAAAAAAAAATTTCCCCACTCCCCATCACATTGTATGCAATATTAAAGTGTAGCATTAGAAAGTAGAACTTGTCCTGCAAAAAATAAGCCCTCATATACAGCCACGTGAACGGCAAAAATAAGAAAGAAAAAAAAAAAGTTATGGCTCCAAGGAAGGCAGGGAGCAAAAAACTAAAACGCAAAAATGCAAAGTCACTGCGTCAGACAAGGGTTGAATTGTAGCATGCCCTGGTTGCATTTTTCAGATATCGCGTTCAGTTTTTTTTTCCGCGCAGGTGCAATGCGTTTTATGCTGTGATAAAAAAAATTAAGGTTTACAAACATCTCTTAGCAACCATCAGTGAAAAACGCATCGCATCCGCACTTGCTTCCGGATGAGATGAGTTTTTCACGCAGCTCCATTCACTTCTATAGGGCCAGATATAGAGCATGCTGCGATTTTCACGTAACACAGAAGTGATGCATGAAAAACAACGCTTATATGTACACAGAGCCATTGAAATGAATGGGTCAGGATTCAGTGCAGGCGCTATGTGTTCACGTCACGCATTGCACCCGCAAGGAAAACTCGCTCGTGTGAAAGGGGCCTAAAGGTCTGGAATGTATTAGATGACACGGACATAACGCTGTCACTGGTATCCAGTACATTCCAGAACCTGGGGCCTAAAGCAGGATCGGGCATCTCCCTCTTCAATAAAGGGTCACTGAGCTGTGATGAGCCGTAACACTTACTAGATGAAGTAGTGAGAAGCACATGCATAGCGCCAGCTCCTCGCTGCAGGAGACAAGAATTGAGATGGGCCCATAGACTTTCTACTGAGCCTAACTCCTGCAGCGAGGAGGGAGAGCATGTGAGCAGGTCTCGCGACTGATCGGGGTCTCAGCAATCAGACCCCCACTGACATGTTGCTACAACATATCAAGAAGTTTTGTGAAAGCCACGTCACCCTTTAAGCTGGGAGTAATGGCAGTCAGCCGTCACCCCCAACTCCACTGCAAACATGCTTGGCTGATCGTGCATGCGCCCTTAAAGAGGACCTTTCACCGATTCTTACCCTATGAACTAACTATACAGATATGTAGAGCGGCGCCCGGGGATCTCACTGCACTTACTATTATCCCCGGGCGCCGCTCCGTTCTCCAGTTATGCCCTCCGGTATCTCCGCTCACTAAGTTATAGTAAGCGGAGTCTGCCCTAGCGCTGGCCAATCGCAGCGCAGAGCTCACAGCCTGGGAGGTTTTTTTCTCCCAGGCTGTGAGCTCTGCAATGCGATTGGCCAGCGCTAGGGCAGACTCCGCTTACTATAACTTAGTGAGCGGAGATACCGGAGGGCATAGCAGGAGAACGGAGCGGCGCCCGGGGATAATAGTAAGTGCAGGGAGATCCCCGGGCGCCGCTCTACATATCTGTATACTTAGTTCATAGGGTAAGAATCGGTGAAAGGTCCTCTTTAAAGTGACCGTGCACACTATGCGTATTACGCATTGATTTTCGTGTGGAAAATATACGGCATAAGGCCTCTTTGCACACGACTGTATGGCAATTTTCTGTATTTTGTGGTCCGCAAAAAATACGGATGACGTTCGTATACATTCAGTTTTTTGCGGAACGGAACATCTGGCCCCTGAGAGAACAGTACTATCCTTGCCCGTTATGTAGACAACATAGAACACGTCCTATCTTTTAACAGAACGGAAAAACGGAAAGCATATGGAGTACATTCTGTTTATTTTTGCAGATCCATTGAAATGAATAGTTCCGTACACGGAACGCAAAAAAACGGAACATAAATGGAAAAAAAACAAAAAAAAAAAAAACACGTTTGTGTGCAAGAGTCCTAACAGTACCAGCTAAGTAGGTGAGATTGCAATGCAAAGTGTAAGATCCGGGGCAAATCCTGGCATCCGGGCAAATTCTGCAAGTCCGAGAGGAATGTCCTCCCATGCCTGAAGAAACAGCAACAAAAACCACACGTATTCCACAGGGTTTTTTTTACCTCAGAAAAGGCTGCAGGTGAAATCCGCGGAGATCCACAGCATAAACGGACATACCGGAGATTTCATATCCACACCGCAGGTCACACTGGTTTCCACTGTGTATTTGTGCGCAGCGTGTGGATGAAGGTTCAAAATCGCATCCACTTTGCTGGTACTGTCTGTACAAGGCTGGACTTACCTGCAAGAAATCCGCAACAATTTGGCTTGGTTGGGGAAAAGCGTAAGAGTAGCGCTACAAGGCAACACAAAAATATGTGCCACTCACTGTCACGCGACCGTTTTAGAGCTGGGATTTAACCGTGAGAACACAGCCAAGTTACAGCCACGTTGCGTGCCATGCCCGAGTTACATTGAAGTCAATGGAACAAAAAAAGTCACTTGCAACAAAATCCAGCAGAGTTAGGCCCCTTTCACACGAGCGAGTTTTCCACGTAGGTGCAGTGCGTGAAGTGGACGCATAGCACCCGCACTGAATACTGACCTATTCATTTCAATGGGTCCGTGTACATGAGCGTTTTTTTTTTTTCACCCATTACTTTCGCGTTGTGTGTAAATCGCAGCATGTTCTATATTCTGCGTTTTTCACTCAACGCAGGCCCCATAGGAGTGAAAGACGCCTTGCATTACATCCGGATGCAATGTGTTTCTCACTGATGGTTGCTAAGAGATGTTGTTTGTAAACCTTCACATTTTTTTTTTTTATCACACACACACACACACACGTGAAAAACGCATCAAAACCGATTAAACCCGCGCAGGAAAAACTGAACGAAATCGCAGACAAAACTGACAACTTGCTTGCGAGTTTCATCCTGACGCAATCCGTATAGTTCGTGTGCGAGGGGCCTTGGGGAGGGTTCGCATCAGGTTTTCGTATACATTAAACGGATGCCTCACAGTTTAATTGTAAAAATAAAAGTATACTTTTTTTTGCTAGATTGTGCTGCGACGCGTTTTTGTAGCTTTTTTCTCATCAGCCTTAGATTTTTCGGATCGCTGCGTGTCATACTGACCCCCATGGGGCCATCCCCCAATTCTCAGAAACACACTTTCACTCGGTGATTGCGGAGGATCTGTCGCTAGCGGACGGCGGCCTCTACCACTACTTGGCGATCCAGTTGTCGGTGGTAAGATTTTAGGTGTCCTGCTCTGAAAGTTGGGCACCAGGCTGCACCCCTCCCCTATATTAGACAATAAATCTGATCTGCCAGTCTATGGTAAGGTTTACCATGGAGAGGACCTCGCCTGCCATACTGTGGGCCCCCCCAACCATGCCCTGCTCTCTAACTGGTCCGTGCACTGGCGGTACCGCAGCCCTCTCCATGTACACAGAGCCGTCAGCTGATGTGCGCCTCCATCCTCCATGTACACACCGTAATGTTGCAGTGAATAGTCAGGGCCCCCCCGGTGCTCTGGATGAACACACAGTGCAGCTCGTCCAGTCTCCAGCTGACGATCCGGAACCTTTCGTGCTCTTTACCGAAGATAGACTCAAGGAGTCGCAGCTCGGCCTTCAGCCCAGACACCGACATCTTGGCCTCATTTCCGCCCGGCGGAGGCCCGAGGAGACAGCGGGGTCATGCCCGGGACCCGAGCTCTCCGCCCGGCCTGTACGAAAGATGGCGGTGGCCTGTCTTTGTATGCGGAGCGTCGCCACCGAGGGCCACGGGCGCAAAGCTTCCGGCGCAGTGACGTCAGAGACGGAGTTCTACCGAAAGGAAGCACCCTTGCGCACTATTGATAAAGCGTTGCTGCCTGTGCGCATGCGTAGTGAGCGCACAGGAACTGGGGAGATTTAGAAGGCAGGCCTAATGGCTGGGGGGCGGGCGGAGCTGTGTGGTGCTTATATCAGTCCCTACAGGCACACGTGCCTAGGAGTTGTCCCTGCCCACAGTGCCCAGTGTCTCCATGGTGAAATGCACTGGTTCACTCTTCACACCACATTATAGGTGGCAGGTTCAGCCCACACCTCATGAAAATGGCCATATTTCACCAGGCAGTTTGTTTTACAAAGATGTTGGTATTTTTCCCCATTCAGTTGTGACTACAGGAAGTGGTTCTGTTAGGACGACTGGTATACCTCCCAAAGTCCCTTTTTGGACTTTGGATGAAAGATCCGTTTTTCCTGCACGTCTATACACTTCAATAGTTTTCCCTTGGAAAATAGTGCAGAAATAATCAGAATATAGAAATTTCTAAAATACCAACTGCATTAAATAATGAAATAATATAAAAGACGGGCTCTAATGCACAGAGAGGAACCAGGTCCACAAATTGCGTATCCGCAAAACACGGACACCGGCCGCGTGCGTTCCGCATTTTGCAGGACCGCATATGGCCGGCACTGTGATAGAAATGCCTAGGGCATGCTCTATCTTTTTTTGGGGGGCCGCGGCACGGATGTGGACCCATTCATGCGGATGTGTGATCGGACCCTTAATGTCAGGGCCCCAGAATTATACAATGACATTATATACAGTGACAGTATATACGTGTAGGAATCCGAGCGGCTGCCGGACCTGGTCTGAGAGAGCTGTCTTGACTAGCCACAGGAGTTAGGGATGCACTTGAGGAGGGGGTTGCTGGGGGAAGGGGGGCTTTGTTCAGAAATTTGCTATTGGGCCCAATCATTTCTAATTACCCCACTGCTAGGCTGAGAAAGGAAATTCTAGAGCAGTGGTCCCCAACCGCCGTGCCGCGGCCCAGGACCGGCCCTGGAAGATTGTTTGCTGGGCCGCGGCAAGTAGGGTGGCCAGACTTCCGATTTTTAGACGCCTGGTCCTCCGTCCGGCACAAGGCCAGGACGGCCTGCCAGAAGTCCTCCTTTTTTGCGGTTATTGGCGGGTATGGGCTCTTTAAGTATCAATTAGTAGGTCTCCCTGTCACAACCGGATCACATCACGTCACACTCACATGTCCAGCGCTGCCGGTATTGCGTGCGCCAGTCAATTCTGGTTTGTGCAGGCGCGGGAACACAAGTTGGGAACAGGTGCGCAGGTCCGTCCGAGGTACTCCTACTGTCTGGTCATCTGTGAAGGTGGACTGTGCTGAAAGGGGAGAATAACTACAGTGAAGGGGCGACTACTGCTGAAAGGGGGGAATAACTACTGTGAAGGGGGGACTGCTGCTGAAAGGGGTTAATAACTACTGTGAATGGTGGCTGGCTGCTGAAAGGGGGAAATAAATACTGTGAATGGGGGATGCACCTTGTGTTTTGTAAGGCTACTTTCACACTGGCGTTCGGTGCGGATCTGTCTTGTATCTGCACCAATAATGCAAACGCTTGGATCCGTTAATAACGGATCCGTTCGCATTATTCATTCAAAAAAAGTCTAAGTCAAAACAGATCCGTCTTGACTTACATTGAAAGTCAATGGCGGACGGATCCGTTTTCAATTGCACCATATTGTGTCAGTGAAAAACTGATCCGCTCCCATTGACTTACATTGTAAGTAAGAACGAATCCGTTTGGCTCCGCATCGTCAGGCGGACACCAAAACGCTGCAAGCTGCATTTTAGTGACTGCCTCAAATCTGCAACGGAGACCAAACGCAGCCAAATTGATGCATTCTGAACGGATCCTTATCCATTCAGAATGCATTGGGGCTGAACTGGTCCGTTTTGGGCCGCTTGTGAGAGCCCTGAAACTGATCTCACAAGCGGACCCAGAAACACCAGTGTGAAAGTAGCCTTATGCGCGTGAATCAGTCAGCGCCAACTAGCCACTCTAAGCCCCGCCCACCCCATAAGCCCCGCCCCAGAAAACCATTATTTTCCATTGAAATGCATTAATGCACCAAGTGTTCCAGCAAAAGGGATAAATACCGGATCCGTTTTTTCCAGGTGACACCGGAGAGACGAATCTGGTGTTTCAATGCATTTGTTAGACGCATCCGGATCCGTCCACAACGCAAGTGTGAAAGTACCCTAAATGGGTGTAAGAAATCCACTTAAAGTCATCAGCGAATGTTGAAGTTTTCAAAAAGCGCTAGTGTCCAATATGAAATCATACAGTCCTAATTAATCACATAGCAATTGCTGGCCAATATAGGACATACATAATAAAGGGGATATCTCATGATAAATGTAAAAAATGAAAATCAGACATCATACAGTACATGACAACCTCTTTCTAACAAAGCTAGAACCAGCCCTGGACCTCACATGGATCCAGAGATCTCCCCAGTCATTGCTCCAATTGGTCTGCTAAATTTATTGAATAACTCAGTGGCTATATTAAATTTTTTATTACATGCAATTACAAAAGTATTCAAACCCAGGTGCTGGTTTTAATGCTGTAGAATATTTTTCGTGGGACAACCCCTTTAATGTGTCCGAAGAACATAATAGGTGGCTCACGAAAAATCACAGAACATCGAAGAGCATAATAAGGAAACAGTGTGTGGGATATAGGAGGCTATATATACGTACTTACATTAGAATTCTAGTATAAGTATAAAATCGAAATGTTTTAGCTTTCAGTTTTTGCACTTATACTCGTATTTTAATGCAAATACAGATATATAATCTTCTATGTCTCACATACCATTTCCTTATAATGCTCTTAGATGTTCTGGGATTCCATGTGAGTTACCCGATTTTGTTCCTTGGACAGATTAATAGGTATGTCTACCCCTAAGAGGGTTTATATTGCCCTTTACTATATGTTTATTTGGGGCTGTATGACATATTGAACACTCAGGGGACACCAGTACTCACCACCCTATCTATATCTGATTATGTGTTCTTTCTGCATATACTGTAACTTGAGATGGGTTTCTTACACCCACTCTTGTTCATTTTGCATTGTCTGAAGAAGGTCCTTCTGGGAATGAAAATGTTCACATGTAGAAGTCTGTAATAAATGCACAAGTTTCATGGCATCTGAGCGCCAAGTTCTACTGATACATGAAGTAGGGTTTAGGATCCTACTTGTGCACCAAGATTTTGAGTGCCATATACTGTAACCTTGTGTCATCAGAGATCTATCAGTGGTTGTCAGGGACACAGAGGGACATTTATCAGGACTGGCACTGTTCCAGTCGGAGGAAGTGGCACATTTATGTAGAGGAGCAGGCCTCTCATAGATTTCAGTAGGCCATGTGACAGACTAGCTGCTATAGATTTCAGGCGTGAATAAATCTAAATGTGAATCACTGGCAAGAGCAATGAAGTATACAGCTCAATAAGCACTCCCAAATCTAATAGCAGCAAACAACCCCTGACAAGTACTTAAAACATAACTGTTACTGGTAAATATATTAAAATGTAAACATAACCACTGTACAATGCATCAATAATGAGAAAACCAGGGGTCCAAGGCTGGTACCCCAACACCGGTAGAAAAGTAGAAAAACGTATCCTGCTCAACCTAGAACTAGGTGCGAGCAGTCTTACCAGAACCAAAATACGTAATGGGACCGGATTCTCCTGGATATTTCAGGGATGGCAATCCAGGATGAGAGCTTGACGTGAGTCCAATTGAACAAGCCACGGGTATAAAACGGGGTCTGTGTAGATGGAGGAGCCCTACACCCTATTATGCCCTACTTGTAGGGGAGGGGTCTATTTCCGTCCTACCTATCTATACAGAGCACCCACCCCGATAGGGGTGACCCCGTCCGGATACCCAACCCTGATCACGGCCCGGTCCCTGGTTCTAAATACTGATGAAACACTTTAATCAGCTCCTAATAGCATCCCGACGCGGCACCTTTCTGTCCATGTCGACCCTTCAGGGGATATAGTGTTCAAAGGAACCAGCCGCAAGTCGTAGGTTATGAGACTGCAGTGGATAGATTAAACAAAAGTGTACCGCTCGGGTGAGAGAGGGCACATACATGCTCTACTTATATACTGATATCACAACACTCCTGCTGTATGTGCCCTCTCTCACCCGAGGGGTACACTTTTGTGGCTTAAGGGCTTAATATTGCCTTTTTTTTTACCATTTGCTATATAAGCCATGTCCTCTTGTATGGTAAATCCTCTGTGCGGTCCGCATAGACATAACATGGCTTCTGATGGAGGGTCATGTGACCAGACCAATCACTCAGCCTCATCATATAAATACACTGCGCCTGCACTAAACTCCTAAAAGTGCAAGTGCAGATGGCAGGGGCAGTGTATCTGAATGGAGGAGACATCGCATAGAGGTGATCTGCCTGGTCACATGACCCTCCCTCTGTGTGGGCAGCACAAAAGACTTGGCAAACACGGGGGCATACCTTATAAGGCTACTTTCACATCTGCGCTTTCTCTTTCTGCTATTGAGATCCATCATGGGATCTCAATAGCGGGGGGAAACGCTTTTGTTTTATCCCCATTCATTGTCAACGGGGACAAAACTGAACGAAACGGAATACACCTGAATGCATTCCGTTCCGTTTGGCTGCGTCCCCATCACGGACAGAATAACGCTGCAATAGGTCTAAAAATGTGGGCGGGGAAGGGGGCGGGCCAGCAGGCTCGTCTCATTCATCATTTTCTTGTTTTAGATCTCTTGGGTCCATAGCCTTCATGGACAGAACATCAATTAGAGGACAATAAAACTTTCCCACTTCTTATCTATAATACTGATGTATAATTTCTCCAACAATTGTTTCTTTACTCCTTCACTCATATTGATTGGCTTTACATCACTTGTCTCATCTACCTCATTATTCCCATGTACTTTGGTGTATAAATATGTGACTTCAGACACTGACGAAGAGGCCCAAGTAGCCTTAAAGGGGTTTTCTCATCTTAGACAAGGGGGGCATATCGTTAGGATATGCCCCCATTGTCTTATAGGTGCAGGTCCCACCGCTGGGACCCGCACCTATATCGAGAACAGAGCCCCGAAAGTGAAGGAGAGCGCACTGCACATGCACAGCCGCCCTCCATTCATTTCTATGGGGCCATCGAAAATAGCCGAGCGCTGGCTCGGCTATTGCCGTCTGCCCCATAGAAATGAATGGGAGCATGGGCCGTGCATGCGCGGTACGCTCCCATTCACTTCTATGGGAGAGGCGGGGATTAGTGCTTGGTGGTGGACGGACCCCGGGAAATCTGGGGTCCTCCAGCCACAGCGCTCCCCGCTCCGTTTTTGATACAGGTGTGGGTCCCAGTGGTGGGACCCGCACCTATCAGACAATGGGGGCATATCCTAGCGATATGCCCCCATTGTCTAAGATGGGAATACCCCTTTAAAAGTTTTGTCATCATCTTTTCAGTTAGTTATTAAAACATTATCAACCTCAATCTTTTTTCATCTTATATTTCCAAATATATATATTTTTTTACTTTTAACATCTGGCTTTAGGATCAGTCATTTTAGTGCCTGAGCAGTGTTCATAGCCAAGCTCCAATTATTCACAAATTCATTGAAGAGTACAATCTGTGGTCCTTTGTTTCAAGCGGGTTCATCCATGTTCTGTTTGCTAAAAACTGATTATTTTCCTTTTTAAGCAACTCAGACAACCCCATTAAAAGCTTTGCTCTGAAATATCCAATTTCATTAGAAGTTTCTTCCGTATGAACGTGAAGGGCTGCTAACGTCAGTTCTTCTTTTGCAGCGTCTACAGCACAGCTGTGGCAAACAAGTGATATTTTTTAGCAAATTGCAGTAAAAAATGTGACACGATCACTGTGTGTGAATATACCCATATGTAAGAACTAGAGACTTATCAAGCTGTGATGCACCAATCACAGACCTGTCAACTCTCCCGGTTGTCCTAGGAGTCACCCAGGTTTTGGGCCCCCCGAGTCAATTAATTCGTTTCCAGACCCTCTTACACTCAAATTTATCTGCGTCCACAGGACATAGATACAACTGAGCAGCTGGCAGGACAAGGAAACCATTAGTTCCCTGCCCCCACCATTCAGTGTTTTTTTTTTTGTGATGCAGGTGGCGCAATAACATCTCTTTCAAACATTCGGTCATAACCCCATTACTGAAGAAACCATCTTTTGACCCATCCTGCACAGCTAACTGCAGACTTGATCCGCTTCATCTCTGAGCTCCTAGAGAGCTTGGTCTACTCTGGCCTCATCCACTAGCAGTCTGCTAACTCCCTGCAATCAGGTTTCCACATTCCATACTCTACACAAAGTGACGAATGACCTCCCGACAGCTAAGTACAACAGTGACTACCATCTGCTCTTTCTTCTGGATCTCTCTGCAGCATTTGACCACCCTCTCCTCCTCCCCATGCTCCAAACTATTGGCCTTAAAGGGAATCTGTCACCCTGATTTTGGACCATTATCTACAGTAATATATGTGTAGTACTGCAGATATGGATTCCATATCACTATTTAGTATTTTCCCATTGTTCCCTGTTCAGAGCTGTGTGAAAATGCATTGTCAGGACTGCTGTGCATGCGAACATGAGTCCTCTCCATTCTGTTAAGACAGCACTGCAGTCCGGACTGTGTATATTAGAGTAACTTTGAGTGCTGACAGTGGAGGAATCGGGAGTAGTAGGAAAATAAAAAATAGCGACCTGGACTACTTATCTGCAGTGTTACGCATCTCCGGGTGACAGATTTCCTTTAACCACCTCAGCCCCCAGTGCTTAAACACCCTGAAAGACCAGGCCACTTTTTACACTTCTGACCTACACTACTTTCACCGTTTATTGCTCGGTCATGCAACTTACCACCCAAATGAATTTTACCTCCTTTTCTTCTCACTAATAGAGCTTTCATTTGGTGGTATTTCATTGCTGCTGACATTTTTACTTTTTTTGTTATTAATCGAAATTTAACGATTTTTTTGCAAAAAAATGACATTTTTCACTTTCAGTTGTAAAATTTTGCAAAAAAAACGAGATCCATATAGAAATTTTGCTCTAAATTTATAGTTCTACATGTCTTTGATAAAAAAAAAATGTTTGGGTAAAAAAAAAATGGTTTGGGTAAAAGTTATAGCGTTTACAAACTATGGTACAAAAATGTGAATTTCCGCTTTTTGAAGCAGCTCTGACTTTCTGAGCACCTGTCATGTTTCCTGAGGTTCTACAATGGCCAGACAGTACAAACACCCCACAAATGACCCCATTTCGGAAAGTACACACCCTAAGGTATTCGCTGATGGGCATAGTGAGTTCATAGAACTTTTTATTTTTTGTCACAAGTTAGCGGAAAATGATGATTTTTTTTCTTTTTTTTTCTTACAAAGTCTCATATTCCACTAACTTGTGACAAAAAATAAAAACTTCTATGAACTCACTATGCCCATCACGAAATACCTTGGGGTCTCTTCTTTCCAAAATGGGGTCACTTGTGGGGTAGTTATACTGCCCTGGCATTCTAGGGGCCCAAATGTGTGGTAAGGAGTTTGAAATCAAATTCTGTAAAAAATGACCTGTGAAATCCGAAAGGTGCTCTTTGGAATATGGGCCCCTTTGCCCACCTAGGCTGCAAAAAAGTGTCACACATCTGGTATCTCCGTACTCAGGAGAAGGTGGGGAATGTGTTTTGGGGTGTCTTTTTACATATACCCATGCTGGGTGAGATAAATATCTTGGTCAAATGCCAACTTTGTATAAAAAAATGGGAAAAGTTGTCTTTTGCCAAGATATTTCTCTCACCCAGCATGGGTATATGTAAAATGACACCCCAAAACACATTCCCCACCTTCTCCTGAGTACGGCAATACCAGATGTGTGACACTTTTTTGCAGCCTAGGTGGGCAAAGGGGCCCATATTCCAAAGAGCACCTTTCGGATTTCACAGGTCATTTTTTACACAATTTGATTTCAAACTCCTTACCACACATTTGGGCCCCTAGAATGCCAGGGCAGTATAACTACCCCACAAGTGACCCCATTTTGGAAAGAAGACACCCCAAGGTATTCCGTGAGGGGCATGGCAAGTTCCTAGAATTTTTTATTTTTTGTCACAAGTTAGTGGAAAATGATGATTTTTTTTTTTTTTTTTTTTCATACAAAGTCTCATATTCCACTAACTTGTGACAAAAAATAAAAACTTCCATGAACTCACTATGCCCATCAGCGAATACCTTGGGGTCTCTTCTTTCCAAAATGGGGTCACTTGTGGGGTAGTTATACTGCCCTGGCATTCTAGGGGCCCAAATGTGTGGTAAGGAGTTTGAAATCAAATTCTGTAAAAAATGACCTGTGAAATCCGAAAGGTGCTCTTTGGAATATGGGCCCCTTTGCCCACCTAGGCTGCAAAAAAGTGTCACACATCTGGTATCTCCGTACTCAGGAGAAGGTGGGGAATGTGTTTTGGGGTGTCATTTTACATATACCCATGCTGGGTGAGATAAATATCTTGGTCAAATGCCAACTTTGTATAAAAAAATGGGAAAAGTTGTCTTTTGCCAAGATATTTCTCTCACCCAGCATGGGTATATGTAAAATAACACCCCGAAACACATTCCCCACCTTCTCCTGAGTACGGAGATACCAGATGTGTGACACTTTTTTGCAGCCTAGGTGGGCAAAGGGGCCCACATTCCAAAGAGCACCTTTAGGATTTCACAGGTCATTTTTTACAGAATTTGATTTCAAACTCCTTACCACACATTTGGTCCCCTAGAATGCCAGGGCAGTATAACTACCCCACAAGTGACCCCATTTTGGAAAGAAGAGACCCCAAGGTATTTCGTGATGGGCATAGTGAGTTCATGGAAGTTTTTATTTTTTGTCACAAGTTAGTGGAATATGAGACTTTGTATGAAGTAAAAAAAAAAAAAAAAAAATCAGCATTTTCCACTAACTTGTGACAAAAAATAAAAAATTCTAGGAACTCGCCATGCCCCTCACGGAATACCTTGGGGTGTCTTCTTTCCAAAATGGGGTCACTTGTGGGGTAGTTATACTGCCCTGGCATTTTCCAGGGGCCCTAATGTGTGGTAAGTAGGTAAATGACCTGTGAAATCCTAAAGGTGCTCTTTGGAATGTGGGCCCCTTTGCCCACCTAGGCTGCAAAAAAGTGTCACACATCTGGTATCGCCGTATTCAGGAGAAGTTGGGGAATGTGTTTTGGGGTGTCATTGTACATATACCCATGCTGGGTGAGAGAAATATCTTGGCAAAAGACAACTTTTCCCATTTTTTTATACAAAGTTGGCATTTGACCAAGATATTTCTCTCACCCAGCATGGGTATATGTAAAATGACACCCCAAAACACATTCCCCACCTTCTCCTGAGTACGGCGATACCAGATATGTGACACTTTTTTGCAGCCTAGATGCGCAAAGGGGCCCAAATTCCTTTTAGGAGGGCATTTTTAGACATTTGGATACCAGACTTCTTCTCACGCTTTGGGGCCCCTAGAATGCCAGGGCAGTATAAATACCCCACATGTGACCCCATTTTGGAAAGAAGACACCCCAAGGTATTCAATGAGGGGCATGGCGAGTTCATAGAAATTTTTTTTTTTTGGCACAAGTTAGCGGAAATTGATATTTTTAATTTTTTTCTCACAAAGTCTCCCGTTCCGCTAACTTGGGACAAAAATTTCAATCTTTCATGGACTCAATATGCCCCTCACGGAATACCTGGGGGTGTCTTCTTTCCGAAATGGGGTCACATGTGGGGTATTTATACTGCCCTGGCATTCTAGGGGCCCTAAAGCGTGAGAAGAAGTCTGGAATATAAATGTCAAAAAATTTTTACGCATTTGGTTTCCGTGAGGGGTATGGTGAGTTCATGTGAGATTTTATTTTTTGACACAAGTTAGTGGAATATGAGACTTTGTAAGAAAAAAATAAAAAAATTCCGCTAACTTGGGCCAAAAAAATGTCTGAATGGAGCCTTACAGGGGGGTGATCAATGACAGGGGGGTGATCAATGACAGGGGGGTGATCAATGACAGGGGGGTAATCAATGACAGGGGGGTGATCAGGGAGTCTATATGGGGTGATCACCACAGTCATTGATCATGCCCCTGTAAGGCTTCATTCAGACGTCCGGATGCGTTTTGCGGATCGGATCCATCTATCAGTGCATCCGTAAAAATCATGCGGACGTCTGAATGGAGCTTTACAGGGGGGTAATCAATGACAGGGGGGTAATCAATGACAGGGGGGTGATCAGGGAGTCTATATGGGGTGATCAACACAGTCATTGATCATGCCCCTGTAAGGCTTCATTGAGACGTCCGGATGCGTTTTGCGGATCCGATCCATCTATCAGTGCATCCGTAAAAATCATGCGGACATCTGAATGGAGCTTTACAGGGGGGTAATCAATGACAGGGGGGTGATCAGGGAGTCTATATGGGGTAATCACCACAGTCATTGATCACGCCCCTGTAAGGCTTCATTCAGACGTCCGGATGCGTTTTGCGGATCCGATCCATCTATCAGTGGATCCGTAAAAATCATGCGGACGTCTGAATGGAGCTTTACAGGGGGGTAATCAATGACAGGGGGGTAATCAATGACAGGGGGGTGATCAGGGAGTCTATATGGGGTGATCACCACAGTCATTGATCACGCCCCTGTAAGGCTTCATTCAGACGTCCGGATGCGTTTTGCGGATCCGATCCATCTATCAGTGCATCCGTAAAAATCATGCGGACATCTGAATGCCGCTTTACAGGGGGGTGATCAGGGAGTCTATATGGGGTGATCACCACAGTCATTGATCATGCCCCTGTAAGGCTTCATTCAGACGTCCGGATGCGTTTTGCGGATCGGATCCATCTATCAGTGCATCCGTAAAAATCATGCGGACATCTGAATGGAGCTTTACAGGGGGGTGATCAGGGAGTCTATATGGGGTGATCACCACAGTCATTGATCATGCCCCTGTAAGGCTTCATTCAGACGTCCGGATGCGTTTTGCGGATCGGATCCATCTATCAGTGCATCCGTAAAAATCATGCGGACGTCTGAATGGAGCTTTACAGGGGGGTAATCAATGACAGGGGGGTAATCAATGACAGGGGGGTGATCAGGGAGTCTATATGGGGTGATCACCACAGTCATTGATCATGCCCCTGTAAGGCTTCATTGAGACGTCCGGATGCGTTTTGCGGATTCGATCCATCTATCAGTGGATCCGTAAAAATCATGCGGACATCTGAATGGAGCTTTACAGGGGGGTAATCAATGACAGGGGGGTGATCAGGGAGTCTATATGGGGTGATAACCACAGTCATTGATCATGCCCCTGTAAGGCTTCATTCAGACGTCCGGATGCGTTTTGCGGATCCGATCCATCTATCAGTGGATCCGTAAAAATCATGCGGACATCTGAATGGAGCTTTACAGGGGGTTGATCAATGACAGGGGTGTAATCAATGACAGGGGGGTGATCAGGGAGTCTATATGGGGTGATAACCACAGTCATTGATCATGCCCCTGTAAGGCTTCATTCAGACGTCCGGATGCGTTTTGCGGATCCGATCCATCTATCAGTGGATCCGTAAAAATCATGCGGACATCTGAATGGAGCTTTACAGGGGGGTGATCAATGACAGGGGGGTAATCAATGACAGGGGGGTGATCAGGGAGTCTATATGGGGTGATCAGGGGTGATCAGGGGCTAATAAGGGGTTAATAAGTGACGGGGGGGGGGGGTGTAGTGTAGTGTAGTGGTGCTTGGTGCTACTTTACAGAGCTGCCTGTGTCCTCTGGTGGTCGATCCAAACAAAGGGGACCACCAGAGGACCAGGTAGCAGGTATATTAGACGCTGTTATCAAAACAGCGTCTAATATACCTGTTAGGGGTTAAAAAAAACACATCTCCAGGCTGCCAGCGAACGATCGCCGCTGGCAGGCTGGAGATCAACTCTCTTACCTTCCGTTCCTGTGAGCGCGCGCGCCTGTGTGCGCGCGTTCACAGGAAATCTCGGCCATCGCGAGATGACGCGTATATGCGTGACTGTGCGCAGGGCTGCCACCTCCGGAACGCGATCCTGCGTTAGGCGGTCCGGAGGTGGTTAAAGGGCTTCTGTCACCCCCCTATAGTCATTTTTCATTTTTTGGCTACTTAAAATCCTTATACTGCGATTTATCAATATATAGTGCTCTTACTCTTTTTGGTTCAGTAGTTTCTTCAAAAAACAGACTTTTATAATATGTAAATTACCTCTCTACCAGCAAGTAGGGCTGCTACTTGCTGGTAGCAGCCGCATCCTCCTTTCATAAAGACGCCCCCTCCTCATGTTCATTGACAGGGCCAGAGAGCGCTCTCGTCCTCTGGCTGGCCCTGTCTGCGTTTTAAATCTCGCGCCTTCGCCGTACCGGTCTTCAGTCGGCGCAGGCGCACTGATAGGAGGACGCTCGCTCGGCCGCTCCTTCCTCAGTGCGCCTGCGCCGGGTGTAGATGTGACGTCATCGGCGCAGGCGCATTGAGGAAGGAGCGGCCGAGCGAGCGTCCTCCTCTCAGTGCGCCTGCGCCAACTGAAGACCGGTACGGCGCAGGCGCGAGATTTAGAACGCAGACAGGGCCAGCCAAAGGACGAGAGCGATCGCTGGCCCTGTCAATCAACATGAGGAGGGGGCGTCTTTATGAAAGGAGAATGCGGCTGCTACCAGCAAGTAGCCGCCCAACTTGCTGGTAGAGAGGTAAGTTACATATTATAAAAGTCTGTTTTTTGGAGAAACTACTGAACCAAAAAGAGTAACAGCACTATATATTGATAAATCGCAGTATAAGGATTTTAAGTAGCCAAAAAATGAAAAATGACTATAGGGGGGTGACAGAAGCCCTTTAAGGATACTGCTCTGTCCTGGTTCTCTTTCTATCTGGCTGCTCCTTCAGTGTGTCATTTCACTGGCTCTTCTTCCTCTCCTTTTCCTCTTGCTGTTGGGGTTCCCCAAGCCTCAGTCCTAGGCCCTCTCCTCTTTTCTTTCTGCAAAGCCCCTATCTTACAGATAGACAGTAGATTTGGTTTTCAGCGCCATCTCTATGCAGTTCATCCTGTGACATCTCCCTGCTGTGCTACAGAACATCAGTGACTGTCAGTCCTCTCTCTATCTGAAATGGAATCTTTCAAAAACTGAACTTCTTGTGTTTTCACCATCTCCTAACCTACCTAAACCTGATATCTCCATCTCAGTGTGTGGCACTACCATAATGCCAAGCCAGCATACTTGCTCTCCAGGGCTATGTTTGACATCAATCTAGCTTTTACCCCAATTTCTTGCCCACTCATGCCACCTGAACCTCAAAAACATCCCTAGAATCTGCCCCTTTCATACTACAGAAACAACAAAAACTCTCATTGTTGCCCTGATCCATTCTCGTCTTGATTCATTCTCGACCCATTCTGATCCTGGTACTATATAAGGGAAGAAAAGAACCTGGCACTATATCTAGGGGGCACTACCAGTAGGGACACTGTGTGTGGCACTTTATTTTCCGTTGGCATAGTATGTGTATAGTTGTATTCTACAGCACAGAGTGTGGCACTAAAAGAAGTTTGTGTTGGTATATAGGGTGTCGTTGTGTTGGTAAAGTGAAAAACTGAAGACATCTGGGTGGCAAACTCTGAATGGAAAGAAAAGCAAAGAGAAGAACTCCACAGGAGACGTTACCTTTAAGTCACTGAATATAACCGTTTGTTCTGCCACAAACAGCGTTCGATCAGCGCTGTAGTCACTCGTGTGGTCTACAGTGTGACGATGGGTGGTAGAATTCTTGATTGTGAGACAGCAACACCCAGCTTACCTTTACAACAGGCCATACTGGTTGCTGTGGTTTCATACTTTACACCCTTATGTTGCAAGGGCTAACCCGACTATGCAAATGGAATTGGTATTGAGTAGTGTTTTTGAGCTAGTGTTGTATATATGTAGCATGGCTCTGTATTTATGTTCCGAGCTTGTTTTTGGTGCGGTATGTTTTAAATGAGCTTGGTACCGCCACTGCATGTATGCTCCATGCTTAGCTCCGGTGCAGTATATATATATACTGTGCTTGGCACTGGTGCTGTATTTATGTTCTGAGCTTGTTTCTGGTGCTGTATGTTTTAAATGAGTTTGGTACCGGCACTGCATGTATGCTCCATGCTTAGCTCCGGTGCGGTATATATATGTACCAATGTACCATGCTTGGTACTGGTGCTGTATTTATGTTCTGAGCTTGTTTCTGGTGCTGTATGTTTTAAATGAGTTTGGTACCGGCACTGCATGTATGCTCCATGCTTAGCTCCGGTGCGGTATATATATGTACCAATGTACCATGCTTGGTACTGGTGCTGTATTTATGTTCTGAGCTTGTTTCTGGTGCTGTATGTTTTAAATGAGTTTGGTACCGGCACTGCATGTATGCTCCATGCTTAGCTCCGGTGCGGTATATATATGTACCATGCTTGGTACTGGTGCTGTATTTATGTTCTGAGCTTGTTTCTGGTGCTGTATGTTTTTAATGAACTTGGTACCAGCGCTGCATGTATGCTCCATGCTTAGATGTGGTGCAGTATATATATATATATACTGTGCTTGGCACTGGTGCTGTATTTATGCAATGAGGTAGGTATGGAACCGCCACTAATGTATCTTAAATAGTAGTTTAGCCACGTCCTAGCAAGCTACGCACCTCGGAAAGACCGCTCTCAATTTGCCCCATCTGCTGCGCAAGTATCACCCTGTTAAGGGCTCTCCCAGGGTGACATGTTTGCATCTCAGTTGTTGGTGAGGCACAGCCGGGTAGTCAGTTTTGAAAGAAGTGATTGTATGCTTTACACGCCGTCCTTGGGTTGCAGCAACAGCAAGTTAATTGACTCCTTTTGTCCTCATTATATGTTCTACTAATTCTAGGAAATCATTTTAATATGCTATACATTTTATTTACAATTTGTTGGTCTTGGTAACGGCCAATACGTCAAGACATCACTATTTTCCGGATGGTGAGAGCCAAGTTGAAAAAGCATGAGACCTAGAAATGATATCTTTGGATGGTGCTTGTAGGAGCTAGTGCATCCATATAAAAGGAGTGTGTGAAATGAAGGCTCCTCCATGGCTGACAAATGCTGTATGGTAATCTGTCAGCAGATGGCAGGAGACCCATGGAAATAGGAACTCACGGATCATGTGTTTTGTTTTTAGCTCTGCCTTGCCATCGGTACGGCACATAAAACATGGCTGTCACATAGACATAGTGGCAGTCATGCTGGGTCTTACCATTGTTAGCCTGGTAGAAATGTTTGCAGCATGGCACATATTTGGTGTATGTTGTTACAGCAGATCAGACACTATATACTGCCCTAGTCAATGACAGCATATTATGGGGATAGGTCCACTCTACTATTAGATATTAGCCCAAACACCCAAAAAATGCTGTGCCATCTGGTTAATAGAGCCTAACAAGAATACAGCAGACAGTTATGATTTTGTATACATGAGGAGAGCACTCCCCACTATGGTCTCACACATAGCATTTTTAGGAAAACTCCTTGTTTTTGCAGAATTTTTCCTGATGATTTTTTCACGTTTTTATTTTCAAGCAAATGCATTTGAACTAATAGTACAGCAGACCTGTCCCTGTAATATATGGCATATTCAGGTGACAGAGCCACTTGATGCAAATCTTTTGTTAAAAAAATGTACCTTAGAGTCTGTATGGATAGCGACATTTGCATTGAATCCATATGACTGTACTTTAGCAACCTCCTTATAAAACCTGAGAAGCATCCATAGCGTACTATGCACAATGTATTTGGGATCTGCATGCTATGGATAATGAATATGGCCATGTGCATAATGCCACACTATCAGGCCACTTCAACACGGTCAGTATTTGGTCAGTATTTTACATTAGTATTTCTAAGCGAAAACCAGAAATCGGTCCAAAACACTGAGAAAACGTATATATGCCTCTTTCATATGCAAGACCCACCCCTGGCTTTGGCTGACAAATACTAATGCAAAATACTGACCAAATACTGACTGTGTGAAAGTGGCCTCAAAACAATGGGAAACATTTAGGGGCACATTTATTAAGAGTGGCGTTTTAGACGCCAGTTTTAATAAAGCCCTAGGCTGGCGGTGGTTCCGTCGAGGTTATGAAGAGGCGCAGGCCTCCCTATAACTTTGGCCCTTCCAGCGCCAGTTCTAAATGTAAGACAGTTTCCTGCCCCTCAGGTGCAGCACCTGAGTGGTTAATGGACGCGGTTCAGCGGATCACTGTGCCCTGTCATTGAGGGCGGGTGCAGGCTGTGTGATAGAGCCTGTACCCGCCACGTACATTTGTATTAAGAGGTTAATTATATGCATTGGTGGCACAGTGGTCTCCCCCACCCTTCCCTTAATCCTTTCATTGGTGGCGCAGTGTTAACAGTCCCTCCCCTCCTACTCAGTGCTACTGTCATGGGTGGCCAGCGGCAGCCGCGTCACAGTGCGGCGGGAGGGACTCTCTCCTTCTCCACTGTGTCGGCTCAGGAGAACATGGTGCATGCCGTACAATCCACACATACCATACATTGCCTCTGTGTGCTGATTTTAGGTTTGCAGCATGTCAATTTTTGTTCTGTCAAATAAACTGCTGTGATGGAAAATAAGTGTATCCTTTCAGTGTGGATTATGGGTGGTTCAGCCAATATGTTAGGAAATGGTCCCAGTGTTAACATAGAGATTGCACAGTAGATGTTGTCTGACCTTTCCTGGTTTTATTGTACTCTGAAAAATATCTTTGGGCAGATTTTAATTATTAAGACCCCATCATTTTGTTGAACATGATGCCCCCCTCCTGGAGAGTCACATTAAATCTGCTTCACTGCTTTTAATAGAAGTCACATGCAACTGTTGATCCAGTGTTTAACAGTGTTCATGCCTCACTAAATGTAGGAGAATCAATACGGACGACCTCTTCTAAGAAATGAAAATGTGTTAATGAGGTTTTTGTCACGGAACCATGAACCAGACGTACAACAAGAGATAAGTGAAAATAAGAAGGCTTTATTGAAAATAAAGCTGTAAAGCAAAAGTCCAAACGGATGGTGAAACCGAGCAGAGTCTTTGCGAAGCCAGAGGTCAGGAACCAGAAGGGTAGTCAGACGAAGCCAGGATCAGGAACCAGCAGGGTAGTCAGACGAAGCCAGGATCAGGAACCAGCAGGGTAGTCAGACGAAGCCAGGATCAGGAACCAGCAGGGTAGTCAGACGAAGCCAGGATCAGGAACCAGAAGCAGCAGCAGTCTTAGAAGCATGTGAACACAAGAGGACCAAGCAAGGAACTGAAGCCACAGACCTCCTATATATATGAGCTAGGCATCCAGCTCCTCCCAGGGGAAGGAGGAGCCGCAGGGTGGAAGGCTACAAGACACCCAGAAACCAAGATGGCCGCCAGCACATGTCAAACGAAGGAGAGCAGCAAGCAGGTAAGACCATGACAGTACCTCCCCCTCAAGGGCCCCTCCTCCGCGGAGCACAAAACGGTTTCTGAGGGAAGCGTGCGTGAAAGGCTCGGAGCAAGGCAGGAGCATGGACATCTGCGGAGGGAACCCAGGAACGCTCCTCTGGACCATAACCACGCCAATGGACCAAAAACTGCAACCGACCGCGGACCAGGCGTGAGTCCAGGATATTGCTCACCTCATATTCCTCACGATTGCCCACTTGGACCGGACGAGGCCGAGGAACCGAGGAAGTGAAACGATTACACACCAGTGGCTTCAACAGGGAGACATGAAACACGTTGGAGATCCGCATGCCAGGAGGAAGCGCAAGGGCATAGGCTACCGGGTTTACCCTGCGAAGCACTCGGAAGGGACCAACAAAGCGAGGCGCCAGCTTGGGAGTGGGCACTCGAAGGTTGAGGTTGCGGGTGGACAACCATACACGGTCTCCGACCTGGTAGGAAGGAGCAGGCGCTCGTCTGCGATCAGCCTGGAGTCTCTGGCGCTGCGCAGAGACCTCAAGGGACTTCTGGATCTGTACCCAAGAAGCACGTAGGACGGAAAGGTGATCCTCCACAGCCGGAATATCCTGGGGAGAGAATACCTCCGGTAACACGGCAGGTTGGAACCCATAATTGGCCATGAAGGGAGACGTCCCAGAGGAAGAGTTCACCGCCGTGTTCCTGGCAAACTCAGCCCAAGGCAGGAGGTCAACCCAATTGTCTTGGTGATCGGAGACATAGCAACGAAGGAATTGCTCCAAGGCCTGATTGGATCGTTCTGCGGCCCCATTGGACTGAGGGTGGTAGGCCGAGGAGAAGGAGAGATGAATCCCCAACTGGGAGCAAAAGGCGCGCCAGAACCTGGACACAAACTGACTCCCCCGATCCGACACAATCTCCTTAGGCAAACCGTGCAACCGGAAGACCTCCCTGGCAAAAATCGTGGCCAACTCTTGTGCAGAGGGTAACTTCTTGAGAGGAACACAGTGGCACATTTTGGAAAACCGATCCACAATCATGAGAATGACCGTATGGCCTCGGGATGCAGGGAGGTCCACAATGAAATCCATCCCCAGGTGTGACCATGGGCGCTCCCCGGTGGCTATGGGTTGCAGAAGGCCCAACGGAAGGTGCCGAGGGGACTTACTCTGGGCACAAACGGAGCATGCCGCTACATATGCGGCGATGTCGGAACGTAGGGAAGGCCACCAGAACAGACGTGAAACAGCCCAGGACAGCTGATTCTTTCCAGGATGCCCCGCGGTCTTGGAGTTATGGTAGGTTCGCAACAACCGAGTGCGCAACTCCTCAGGCACAAAACATCTGCCGTTGGGTCTCCCAGAGGGAGCACCAGATTGAGCCGCCAAAATCTGCTCACCCAGGGGAGAGGTCAGGCTGGTGCGAATGGCGGCCAGGATCTGATTCGGAGGTATGACCGAAGTCGGAATCGACTCCTCCCTGGACAGCTCGGAGTACTGCCGTGATAAGGCATCCGCCCTGATGTTCTTGGAACCGGGTAGGTAGGAGACCACGTAATTAAAACGAGACAAGAACAGAGCCCATCTGGCCTGACGTGGTGTCAATCTCTTGGCCTCAGAAAGGTAGGTCAGATTCTTGTGGTCCGTCAGGATGAGAACCGGAACCACCGAACCCTCGAGCAAGTGCCTCCATTCTTTAAGGGCCTGCACGATGGCCAATAACTCCCTGTCACCAATCTGATAGTTGCACTCCGCGGAAGACAGTTTCCGGGAGTAAAACCCACAAGGAAGCAGAGGACCCTCTGGTGTTCTACGCTGAGACAGAAGGGCGCCTACTCCCGTCTCAGACGCGTCCACCTCGAGGACAAAGGGCAACCCAGGGTTGGGATGCGACAGAATCGGAGCCGACACAAAGGCGGACTTTAGGGCCTCAAAAGCTCGGATGGCTTCGAGCGGCCAGACCTGGGAATTACTGCCCTTCCTGGTCAGATCCGTGAGAGGCTTGGCCAGCATGGAAAAGTCCCTGATGAACTTCCGATAATAATTGGCGAAGCCCAAAAAGCGCTGCAGGGAACGAAGACCACTGGGCTGGGGCCACTGTAAGACAGCCGAAACCTTCTCAGGATCCATGGAGAACCCCTCAGCGGAAATGATGTAACCTAAGAAGGTTACCTGGGATCGGTGAAATTCGCATTTCTCAAGCTTACCGAACAGCTTGTTCTCTCGTAACCGTTGCAACACTCGTCTGACATCCAGAATGTGGGCCTCCATGGATTCAGAATATACCAAGATGTCATCCAAATAGACTACCACACACTGCTGCAACAGGTCACGGAAAACATCGTTGATGAATTCCTGAAAGACTGCGGGCGCATTGCACAACCCAAAGGGCATAACCAAGGATTCGTAATGACCGGTCCTGGTGTTAAACGCGGTCTTCCACTCATCGCCCGCCTTGATCCTTACCAGGTTATATGCCGCCCTCAGGTCGAGTTTGGTAAAGACCGTGGCCCCTTTAAGGCGATCGAACAGCTCGGAAATCAAGGGTATCGGGTAAGCGTTCTTGATCGTGATGCGATTGAGACCCCTGTAATCGATGCAAGGCCTCAACTCACCGCCCTTCTTTTTCACAAAGAAAAATCCAGCCCCTGCCGGGGACGAAGATTTGCGAATGTGTCCGCGTGAAAGCGCCTCCCTCACGTACTCCTCCATGGCCTCATTCTCCGCTACCGACAGTGGATAGACTTTGCCACGAGGAGGAACGGCACCAGATTGTAACTCTATGGCACAATCGTATGGGCGGTGCGGAGGTAGGGCAACCGCGCGCACCTTATCGAATACATCCCGGTACTCCTCGTATTCAGGAGGCAACAGAGAGTCCGAGGAAGTACACAGCAACTTGACAGACCCATGGATGCAACTAGCCCCACACTGCGGTGACCACGAGAGGATCTCGACCGATCTCCAATCGAAAGTCGGATTATGCTTCTGGAGCCAGGGGTACCCCAAGACCACCGAGTAGTGTGGAGATGAAATAACCTGGAGGCAGACCGACTCTCTGTGAACGGCACCAATGGCTATCCCCACTGGAAGGGTCTCATGAGTCACGTGTGGCGGCAGAAGGGGTCTGCCGTCTATCGCCTCAAGAGCCAGTGGGGAACCTCGAGCCTGCAGAGGAATGGAATTGGCGGCAGCGAACACACTATCAATGAACAAACCACCAGCACCAGAGTCCACCAACGCCTGGGTCGTCACCGAGCCCCCGACCCAGGAGAGGACAACAGTGATCAGTGGTTTGTCAACACGGGAAACCGGGGACGAGGAGACTCCACCCAAGATCTGCCCCCGACAGGATCTCAGGGTACGAGCGTTTCCCGGACGGTTCGGACATGCCAACCGAAAATGCCCACCGAGACCACAGTACATGCATCGGCCCTCGCGTCTCCGGAGTGCCCTCTCCCCCTCGGACAGGCGAGCAAACCCCAGCTGCATGGGTTCACCCCCAGACAAGTCATCCCCAGGAGGCGTGGGAGGAGAGGGAGGCACGGGTGGGACAGCAAACGTAGGCACCAATCTGTTAGAAGACCTCCGCAGGTTCTCCTTAAAGGAAGGTCTCTCCCTGAGTCTGGTGTCAATCAAAATCAGGAAAGAAATAAGAGACTCGAGCTCAACTGGTAGGTCCTTAGCTGCAACCTCATCCTTCAAGGCATCTGAGAGACCATGAGAGAAAGCAGCGACCAGAGCCTCATTATTCCAGCCCACCTCTGCTGCCAGGGTACGAAACTCAATGGCGTATTCAGCTACGGATCGTGAACCCTGTCTGATGGACATAAGGAGCTTCGCAGCAGAGGCAGCACGAGCCGGCACATCGAATACCTTCCGAAGAGAAGCAACAAAACCGGAAAACTCGGCAACCACCGGATTGTTGTTCTCCCATAAAGGGCTGGCCCAGGCCAAGGCCTTGTCCGAGAGCAGCGAGATCAAGAAGCCCACCTTTGATCTCTCAGTAGGAAAGGCATGTGGCAGCAACTCGAAATAAATGCCCACCTGGTTAAGGAAACCTCGGCACTGAGTTGGCTCTCCCCCAAAGCGCTGTGGAAGAGGGGCAGAACCGGTCATACCCCGAAACACCGCAGGCGCAACAACAGGTGTCGGGGTAGACTCTGGCGCAACAACCGGAGCGGCAGTAGGAGCGAGCCCAGGAGCGACAACCGACCCATCGGCAACGGGAGCGAAATGAGCCGTGCGTTCAAGCAGGGTTTGCAACGCCACAGCGAACCGACCCAACAGGTGATCCTGCTGATCAAGTCTGGCAACCAGCGTGGGTAGCGAGGATGGCCCTGTACCGTCAGAATTCATGGCTTGGTCCTAATGTCACGGAACCATGAACCAGACGTACAACAAGAGATAAGTGAAAATAAGAAGGCTTTATTGAAAATAAAGCTGTAAAGCAAAAGTCCAAACGGATGGTGAAACCGAGCAGAGTCTTTGCGAAGCCAGAGGTCAGGAACCAGAAGGGTAGTCAGACGAAGCCAGGATCAGGAACCAGCAGGGTAGTCAGACGAAGCCAGGATCAGGAACCAGCAGGGTAGTCAGACGAAGCCAGGATCAGGAACCAGCAGGGTAGTCAGACGAAGCCAGGATCAGGAACCAGAAGCAGCAGCAGTCTTAGAAGCATGTGAACACAAGAGGACCAAGCAAGGAACTGAAGCCACAGACCTCCTATATATATGAGCTAGGCATCCAGCTCCTCCCAGGGGAAGGAGGAGCCGCAGGGTGGAAGGCTACAAGACACCCAGAAACCAAGATGGCCGCCAGCACATGTCAAACGAAGGAGAGCAGCAAGCAGGTAAGACCATGACAGTTTTACTTGTCCTCTGTTTTATGTAACTGCATACTCTCTTATAAAACAACTTACAGTTTACAGCAGATTAGGTTTTCTGGTTAGATTCTTTCATACATGCTTACCACAGAGCACAAATCAAAAGGTAAGGCTTTAGAGGAATAAAAAAATAGTAAAATTAGCTGTACAAACTCAAATAAAAGGGATACAAATAGACAAAGACAATCCCTTTAAACCTACCAGCCTGTAGTTTCCAGGCTCACATTTTGACCCCTTTTTGACTACTGTTACATTTGATATGCACCAGTCCTGCGGGACAGAGCCTGTTATTATAGAATACTTAAATATTATAAATAGGGGTCTGTCTATAATGATACATCATTTCTTCGGGGGAGAGGGGTGAAAACCATCTGGAGCCGGTGATTTGTCTGTTTTATTTTTTTTAGGCGGTGCTGACATAAAGGGAATCTGTCACCATGAAAATGCAATGTAAGCTACAGGCAAAATTATATAGTGCAGAAGGAGCTGAGCAGATTGATATATAGTTTTATTGGAAGCTAGGATAACTTTTAAATTTCATTAATTTAAATTCCTGCTCATTATGGGCTTTCAAGGAGGAGTCCCTATCAGTGATTGACAGCCATCCATTAACCGCCTAACACATAACGACATACATGTACGGCATTATGCACCCGCATTTGTATGAAGTAGATTGTGCGGTGAGCCCGCTCTATGTGCATATCATACAGCAGGCACCTGGGCCCAATGATGGGGAACGACGATTGTGCCGAACCCCATTATTTAACCCTTCAGATGCCGAGTTCAACGCTGATCATGGCATCTGTGAGGTAAGGCAGAGGGATACAGCTCCCACTGCCTTCTGATCAGAGCCCCCGCAGTGAAATCGCTTCTGAAAACCTTTCATGCCTGCCATAGTAAGCTCCCTGCCGAACTATGCATGAGCAGCTCAGCAGGCACAGTGTCAGAATCCTATTTCCCCTAATAGATCTCTATTAGGGTGAATAGGACAAGGGATCAAAAGATCCCAGATTCAAGCCCCCTAGGGGGCCATTAGTTATTAAATAAAAAGTAAAAAAAAAATCTACTTATAATGTGTGCCATTACAAAAAATGCCCACTTATGTGTGCCATTACAAAAAAATGCCCCTTATAATGTGTGCCAGTGCAAAAAACAACCCCTTAAAATGTGTGTCTGTAAAAAGTGGCCCCTAATAGTGCGTGCCAGTACAAAAAATGCCCTTGTTCTGTGTGCCACTACAAAAAATACCCCCTCTTAGTGACCCCAGTAGAGCCAACGTCCCCATAGTGTCCCCATAATAAGTGCCGGTACAAAAATGTCCCCCTTTTGTGTGCCAGTTAAAAAGTACAGTACATCCTCTTAGTTCCCCCAGTAGCGCCAATGTCCCATTGTGCCCCCATAATGTGTGTAAATGCCCCATTGTGTGTGCCAGTGCAAAAAATACCCCCTCTTAGTGCCCCAAGTTGAGTTAACATCCCCATAGTGCCCCTCATAATGCGTGCCAGTACAAAATGTCCCTATTTAGTGCCTCCATTAGATGTCCCCATAGTGCTCCTCTTTCCCCTTTCCCCATAATGGTTCAAGAGCATAGTATCAAATGAAAAAATAAAATAAAATACTTGCCTTCATGCTGCTTTCAGTATAGCGGTGCCAGCCTGTGTCCCGCGCTGTATGCTGCCCAGCTCAGGTGGCGTGATGATGATGTTGCTCCCTTGGATGCAGTAGGACCAGTTGGTTCTTTCATTTATTGCAATGTACCCTTGTTTTACAAGGTAAAATATTGGGGGTCATTTACAAAGACTGGCTTTTTGTGCCAACCTAATATCTCGTTGGACCGCCTTTAGCTTTGAATAAGGGAGGCATTCATTGTGCCATTGTTTCGATAAGCTTCTGCAATGTCACAAGATTTATTTCCATCCAGTGTTGCATTAATTTTTCACCAAGATCTTGCATTGATGATGGTAGAGTCTGACTGCTGCGCAAAGCCTTCTCCAGCACATCCCAAAGATTCTCAATGGGGTTAAGGTCTGGACTCTGTGGTGGCCAATCCATGTGTGAAAATGATGTCTCGTGCTCCCTGAACCACTCTTTCACAATTTGAGCCCGATGAATCCTGGCATTGTCATCTTGGAAAATGCCCGTGCCATCAGGGAAGCAAAAATCCATTGATGGAATAACCTGGTCATTCAGTATGTTCAGGTAGTCAGTTGACCTCATTCTTGGAGCACATACTGTTGCTGAACCTAGACCTGACCAACTGCAGCAACCCCAGATCATAGTACTGCCCCCACAGGCTTGTACAGTAGGCACTAGGCATGATGGGTGCATCACTTCATCTGCCTCTCTTCTTACCCTGATGTGCCCATCACTCTGGAACAGGGTAAATCTTGACTCATCAGACCACATGACCTTCTTCCATTGCTCCAGAGTCCAATCTTTATGCTCCCTAGCAAATTGAAGCCTTTTTTTCTGGTTTGCCTCACTGATTAGTGGTTTTCTTATGGCTACACAGCTGTTCAGTCCCAATCTCTTGAGTTCGCATTGTGCATGTGGAAATGCTCTTACTTTCCCTATTAAACATAGCCCTGAGTTCCACTGTTGTTTTTCTTCGATTTGATTTCACCAAACGTTTAAGTGATCGCCGATTACGATCATTTAGGATTTGTTTCCCGCCACATTTCTTCCTCGAATACGATGGGTCCCCACTATCCTTCCAGTTTTTAATAATGCGTTGGGTAGTTCTTAACCCAATTTTAGTCGTTTCTGCAATCTCCTTAGATGTTTTCTCTGCTGGATGCATGCCAATGATTTGACCCTTCTCAAACAGGCTAACATCTTTTCCACGACCACAAGATGTGTCTTTCGAGATGGTTGTTTAAGAAATGAGAAGCAACTCATTGCATCAGTTGGGGTTAAATAACTTATTGCCAGCTGAAAGATAATCGCCCATGGAGTAATTATCCAATAGGAGGCTCATACCTATTTGCTTAGTTAAATCCAGGTGGCAACTTTTTTTTTGGACAGGGAGAAAAGACAATGCAGCAGCACCCTGCAAATCAGATAAAGTACAACAATGCCATAGTCACAAAAATTATAGTGCTAATGCTACTCTTATTTATAAAGTGAGATGCTTGGGCTCAGATGGTTTTGTACAAAATGCATTGGCCAAGCATCTCACTTTATAAATAAGCGTAGCATTAGCATTATAATTTTTGTGACTATGGCATTGTTGTACTTTATCTGATTTGCAGGGTGCTGCTGCATTGTCTTTTTTTCTCTAGGTCTTTGCCATGGCAGCGTGCACCTGCACACTGGGAGGTGCTGACTAACCCCCTTTTTTCTGCAGATTCACAATGCTGGAGATGTGGCACTCCAGCGAGTCGTGCACTCCTGATTAGCCTGTTTGCCCCATAGGCTGATTTTAATTAGTTTCAGTATAAAGCTGTGGCCTGCTCTCACTACATTCATTGGAAGCTGTCTGGCACAAGGAAAGGTATAGAGTGGGCTCGGCATGCATGTTGGTACCTGCATCCCTTGTAATGGAGGCCATTATGGCACCAAAAATGGTAAAAGGCATGTGGATCCAACACTCCCTGAATTTTATGGCGGCCATTATTGCGCATAACAGGTAGTATTTAGTGTTAGGACCCGTCTTACAGAGATCGCCTTGACGTACGACAGACGGGCTTAGATGGTTTTGTACAAAATACCAAGGATCTCACTTTATAAATAAGCGTAGCATTAGCACTATAATTTTTGTGACTATGGCATTGTTGTACTTTATCTGATTTGCAGGGTGCTGCTGCATTGTCTTTTTTCCTCTAGGTCTTTGCCATGGCGGCTTGCACCTGCGCACTGGGAGGTGCTGACTAACCCCCTTTTTTTGCAGCTTTTTTTTGAACAGGCAGTGTATAATGTAAATTCAATATTTATTGTTTAAAAAGCTAAAATAAATACATACTAAAGCCAAAATCTATACAGTGGTAGCAGTGCAGGACAGTGATATTATATTTTTAACATAATTCGATTTGGTAGTGCCTTCTTTTTGTGTGTGCTAGTTTATCCTTGTATACAAGATAATTATAGCCTTTTGATGAAACAATTCAGGTGTTGTGAACAGTACCAAAGCAATACATCCTTATCTCAGCTAAATCCAGTGAAGCGTTTAATGGATGCAGTGGAAGTGCTGATGTTTGCAAGGCCAATGGTTCAGTAGCTGATAGTGATCCAGGCATGAAGTAAATCTGGCACAGCCACTGGCTATTTTTCCAGGACAGCGCAGTCAAAGCAAGTTAAAGGACATTTTGTATATCGAAAAAGATTGTTACAAATGACAGCTATTACATCAAAGGCATTTTTTGAATTTTTTGAGACTGGAAAATAATAAAAAAAATATAGAAAATGATAAATGTATAAAAATATCTCCTGATTAGAGACACTATGCATGATGAGACAGGAAGAAAAAACTGCTACTTCACCTCTAGTAAATGTTGCTAGATTATTTGTCTGATGATGTCACTATTTGGTAGCATGTCAGTTGTTTTGTATTGGTGTTTGTAATGTATGAATGAAGCTGAATGGTATTTTATACAGTACATTTGGAGTGCTGTCAGTATCTCTTGAAGGGGTTCTGGTTAGGGGATAAGTGTCTCATCGCTGGGAGTCTGTCTACTAGGAGCCACAGCGATCACAAGGACAGATCTGCAAGTGCTGCCAAACTGCCTCATGAGAATGGAGTGGTGGTGCACATGCGTGTCAACCACTCTTCTATGGGACTGCTGAGAGCACTGTACTCAGCAGTCTCATGGAAGTGACTGGACCGATGGCCTCGCATGTACACTAACACTTTCATTCCCATGGGGCAGTTTGGCAGCACATCTGGATCCCCATTCTCAAGATCGCTGGGTGGCCCAGCAGTCAGACCCCAGTGATCAAACATTTATCTCTTATCCTGTGGATGCAATAATCGACAATATATAAGAAGAAAGGAGTTTGGTTTTCATTTAGGCCACTGATGAAGAGGTGAGGTCACCTTGAAATGCGTCTGGCGTGGATAAGAAACCAAACTACCGAATATATAATCTGCAGGATTTAAAAGTGCGCACTTGGGAAAAAAATCTGAAAGATTAAAGAAAGACGAACAGAAGATCTTCGTTTTTCCCCAGTACACATTCGCAGCGAAGTCACGTGACCACAAACTATCACGTGGGACACCGACATTTGAGTGCAATAACAGTGCATTACGAAAAGAAAAAGCTCCCGGTCCGGGTGAGTAGCTGTACTGCAGGAGGGACGCCCCTGCAGTAATGAAATCAAGTCTTTCGTAAGTAGAGACAATCGAACATCTAAATAATTCGCAAGAAAAAATCGTATCAATAATTCGAGGGATATTATATCGATAAGAGTCACACTGTTCGTCTATCGACCTTAAATGGTCAGCTGCATTGTCATATCATTCTGCTCAAGTATTTTCCACCCGAAAACACAGTCTATTAACTACTATAGTGGACTGAGTTAAAAGACATTGCCAAATAATTATAGCATACTTGGATGACTATATATATTAATGTGTATAAAGTACAGATGGTGAGTGCCTGCTAATAAATTTATATTAGATGTTGGATAACTGTTATTAGTGGCACAACCCCTTTGATGTAAATTTGCTCATAATTTCTTGTAACACAAACACAAATGGTACAATACGAACATTGGAGCACCAGAAGGCAAGGCTGAATCCTTTGAGCACTGCTTTGTAACACCCCCTGAGCTCTGCACACTCCCCCTCCCCTTGATTGACAGAAGTAGATATGCTGGGGCAGAGTTGTGTCCAAATGACCCCATATATCCTTATCATATTGAAAATAATGTTTTTAGGCTTAAAAAGCTAATAAATATTGCTGGTTTCTTTATAATCATATATTGTGCCTGTGAATAAACCAGTAATAGTTTTCAATATAATAAGGCCTTTTATTGTTATTGTTGAGGAAGGGTTGAAATATATGCATATATATATATATATATATATATATATATATATATATATATATATAGTACAGACCGAAGGTTTGGACACACCTTCTCATTCAAAGAGTTTTCTTTATTTTCATGACTATGAAGGCATAGAAACATAGAAACATAGAATGTGTCGGCAGATAAGAACCATTTGGCCCATCTAGTCTGCCCAATATACTGAATACTATGGATAGCCCCCGGCCCTATCTTATATGAAGGATGGCCTTATGCCTATCCCATGCATGCTTAAACCCCTTCACTGTATTTGCAGCTACCACTTCTGCAGGAAGGCTATTCCATGCATCCACTACTCTCTCAGTAAAGTAATACTTCCTTATATTACTTTTAAACCTTTGCCCCTCTAATTTAAAACTGTGTCCTCTTGTGGTAGTTTTTCTTCTTTTAAATATGCTCTCTTCCTTTACCGAGTTGATTCCCTTTATGTATTTTAAAGTTTCTATCATATCCCCTCTGTCTCTTCTTTCTTCCAAGCTATACATATTAAGGTCCTTTAACCCCTTAAGGACACAGCCTTTTTACACCTTAGGACCAGGCCATTTTTTGAAAATCTGACCAGAGTCCCTTTAAGTGCTGATAACTTTAAAACGCTTTGACTTATCCAGGCCGTTCTGAGATTGTTTTTTCGTCACATATTGTACTTCATGACACTGGTAAAATGGAGTAAAAAAAATAATTTTTTTTGCACCAAAAAATACCTAATTTAACAAAAATTTGGAAAAATTTGCAAATTTCAAAGTTTCAGTTTCTCTACTTCTGTAATACATAGTAATACCCCCAAAAATTGTGATGACTTTACATTCCCCATATGTCTACTTCATGTTTGAATTGTTTTGGGAATGATATTTTATTTTTTGGGGATGTTATAAGGCTTAGAAGTTTAGAAGCAAATCTTGAAATTTTTCAGAAATTTACAAAAACTCAATTTTTAGGGACCAGTTCAGGTCTCAAGTCACTTTGCGAGGCTTACATTATAGAAACCACCCAAAAATGACCCCATCTAAGAAACTACACCCCACAAGGTATTCAAAACTGATTTTACATACGTTGTTAACCCTTTAGGTGTTGCACAAGAGTTATTGGCAAATGGCGATGAAATTTGAGAATTTCATTTTTTTGCCCAATTTTCCATTTTAACCCATTTTTTCCACTAACAAAGCAAGGGTTAACAGCCAAACAAGACTGTATCTTTATTGCCCTGACTCTGCTGTTTACAGAAACACCCAATATGTGGCCGTAAACTACTGTACGGGCACACAGCGGGGCGTAGAGTGAAAGGTGCGCCGTTTGGTTTTTGGAGGGCTGATTTTGCTGGACTGTTTTTTTGGCACCATGTCCCATTTGAAGCCCCCCTGATGCACCCCTAGAGTAGAAACTCCATAAAAGTGACCCCATCTAAGAAACTACACCCCTCAAGGTATTCAAAACTGATTTTACAAACTTTGTTAACCCTTTAGGTGTTGCACAAGATTTAATGGAAAATAGAGATACAATTTCAAAATTTCACTTTTTTGGCAGATTTTCCATTTTAATATTTTTTTTCCAGTTACAAAGCAAGGGTTAACAGCCAAACAAAACTCATTATTTATGGCCCTAATTCTGTAGTTTACAGAAACACCCCATATGTGGTCGTAAACTGCTGTACGGGCACACGGCAGGGCGCAGAAGGAAAGGAATGCCATACGGTTTTTGGAAGGCAGGTTTTGCTGGACTGTTTTTTTTTTACACCATGTCCCATTTGAAGCCCCCCTGATGCACCCCTAGAGTAGAAACTCCAAAAAAGTGACCCCATTTTAGAAACTACGGGATAGGGTGGCAGTTTTGTTGGTACTAGTTTAGGGTACATATGATTTTTGGTTGCTCTATATTACACTTTTTGTGCGGCAAGGTAACAAGAAATAGCTTTTTTTGGCACCGTTTTTTTTTTGTTATTTACAAAATTCATCTGACAGGTTGGATCATGTGGTAATTTTATAGAGCAGGTTGTCACGGACGCGGCGATACCTAATATGTATACAATTTTTTTTCTTTATGTAAGTTTTACACAATGATTTCATTTTTAAAACCAAAAAAATGTTTTAGTGTCTCCATAGTCTAAGAGCCATAGTTTTTTCAGTTTTTGGGCGATTATCTTAAGTAGGGTCTCATTTTTTGCGGGATGAGATGACAGTTTGATTGGCATCTATTTTGGGGTGCATATGACTTTTTGATTGCTTGCTATTACACTTTTTGTGACGTAAGATGACAAAAAATGGCTTTTTTTACACCGTTTTTATTTTTATTTTTTTACGGTGGTCATCTGAGGGGTTAGATCATGTGATATTTTTATAGAGCCGGGCGATACGGACGCGGCGATACCTAATATGTATACTTTTTTTTTATTTATGTAAGTTTTACACAATGATTTCATTTTTGAAACAAAAAAAATGATGTTTTAGTGTCTTCATAGTCTAAGAGCCATAGTATTTTCAGTTTTTGGGCGATTATCTTGGGTAGAGTATGATTTTTGCGGGATGAGATGACGGTTTGATTGTTACAATTTTGGCGTACATGCGACTTTTTTGATCACTTTTATTACCTTTTTTGGGAAGTAAGGTGGGCAAAATTTCAATTTCATCATAGTTTTTTATTTTTTATTTTTATGGTGTTCACCGTTCGGGTAAAGTAACATGACCGTTTTATAGATCAGGTCGTTACGGACGCGGCGATACCAAACATGTGTAGGAAATTTTATTTTTTTCATTTTTTATCAGTGATAAATGTGTTTTTTGATTTTTACTTTTTTTTCACTTTTATTCACTTTTTTTTGACCCAGACCCACTTGGTTCTTGAAGATCCAGTGGGTCTGATGTCTGTATAATACAGTACAGAACAATATATATTGTACTGCACTGTATTTTACTTACACTGAACAGATCTATGCCTTTCAGCACAGATCTGTTCAGCACCATGGACAGCAGGACGCCTGAGAGGCGTCCTGTTGCCATGGGAACCTTCCCCGTCTGCTCAGAACTTCGCAGACGGGGAAGGGTAAGGAGGGGATCTCTCGGGGGGCTGTCTGGGGGCTCTCTCCCTCTCCATCGGGGGGCTGCAAAGGCACAGCAGCCCCCCGATGGGAGAGGGAGGGAGCTCCCTGCGCTGTTAACCTTTTACATACAGCGGTCCGTACGGACCGCTGTATGGAAAGGGTTAAACGGCTGACATCGCATCGCAGATGTCAGCCGTTTATACCAGGGTGCCAGCAATGTGCTGGCACCCTGGTATACCCACTGAACACCAATGAATTTTCAAGGGGAGGCGGGCGGGGGATCGCGATCCCGCCTGCCGCACCGCCCGCCTCCCGCACCGCCCACACCGCCCGCAACCCTCCCCCTGCACCTCCCGCCACCATAAAAATCATTCGGGGGTGCAGGGGGGGTGAATAAAACTTTTTTTAGGCACATCAAGTTTCTGATCCCCGCGGTCAGGGACCGCGGGGACCAGAAACTGCAGAAATCGCAGCAAACCGCAGGTCTGAATTGACCTGCGGTTTGCCGCGATCGCCGACATGGGGGGGTCACGGGACCCCCCCGCGCATTTAGCCTAGGTGCCTGCTCAATGATTTGAGCAGGCACCGGTTCCGATCACTGCCGGCCGGGCGGCAGTGATCGGAACAACACATGACGTACCGGTACGTCATGTGTCCTTAAGTACCAGGACATCATGACGTACCGTAAGAGGTTAACCTTTCCTGGTAAGTTTTATCCTGCAATCCATGTACTAGTTTAGTAGCTCTTCTCTGAACTCTCTCTAGAGTATCTATATCCTTCTGGAGATATGGCCTCCAGTACTGCGCACAATACTCCAAGTGAGGTCTCACCAGTGTTCTGTACAGCGGCATAAGCACTTCACTCTTTCTACTGCTTATACCTCTCCCTATACATCCAAGCATTCTGCTGGCATTTCGTGCTGCTCTATTACATTGTCTTCCCACCTTTAAGTCTTCTGAAATAATTACTCCTAAATCCCTTTCCTCAGATACTGCAATAACTATGAATTAACACATGTGGAATTATATACATAACAAACAAGTGGGAAACAACTGAAAATATGTCATATTCTAGGTTCTTCAAAGTAGCCACCTTTTGCTTTGATTACTGCTTTGCACACTCTTGGCATTCTCTTGATGAGCTTCAAGAGGTAGTCCCCTGAAATGGTCTTCCAACAGTCTTGAAGGAGTTCCCAGAGATGCTTAGCACTTGTTGGCCCTTTTGAATTCGCTCTGCGGTCCAGCTCACCCCAAACCATCTCGATTGGGTTCAGGTCCGGTGACTGTGGAGGCCAGGTCATCTGGCGCAGCACCCCATCACTCTCCTTCATGGTCAAATAGCCCTTACTTTCAAAGTTTTCCCAATTTTTCGGCTGACTGACTGACCTTCATTTCTTAAAGTAATGATGGCCACTCGTTTTTCTTTACTTAGCTGCTTTTTTCTTGCCATAATACAAATTCTAACAGTCTATTCAGTAGGACTATCAGCTGTGTATCCACCTGACTTCTCCTCAACGCCACTGATGGTCCCAACCCCATTTATAAGGCAAGAAATCCCACTTGTTTGAAATTAAAAGCAGGCACTCACCAGCTGGTTAGTCTAATAAGTAGTAGCTTTATATATTGAGATAAAATTTACAATAAAATATACATAAAAAGTTAGCATAAACTGATTAACATATAATGCACTGGGGATATTAGGACACTAAGTATCCTGCTTCGATATCCTGCTAGCTGAATAGATATTAAGCTTTGGTCTATAGGTGTATATAATATGCTCAATTCATATAATCAAATCAAAGTCCTGTGTAAAATAAAAATACAAATAGAAATAACACAAATGTCCTTCTGTGAACAAAACCTGTGAAGAATAAAATAAAAATCCTGTGCAAAATAAGTGATGCAAAAGTAATATACTGGTGATATATTGAGTGAATATAGTGTTAAATAAGGTCGTGCATAGACCTAGTGGCAATTCCTCAGTTGAAGTATATAATGTTTCAATTCAGTAGCGGTCCTCTATGCGCTAGGCAGTAGGGCTTAGGTAAAGGATAGTCGGGTTTTTGAACTGGGGCGTCCCCCTAGTTCTTCAAACCCTCTTACCTTGCCCTTGGTTGAGGCTAGACTCTTTAGAGGTGTCTCTCTCCTAAACGCTGGGGTCCTTGGTGCAGGATCCAATTATGTGAGAATTTCCTCTCGCCGGTCTCAGCGTTCCACGAGGGTGCTTCCTTGCGTCTCAGCAATCAGGAAGTAATCTCTCCAGTTCTCGTAGTCTCGCGTAATCTCGCGATCAGTTGGTCCAGCTAAATTTTCACTGGATTGTAACTGCAGACTAGACGATATTCTTCCAACTTTTTTTCAGAATAGGGTGGGTGAATACTCGCAGGAACCAGCCAGACGCGTTTCGAGGGTCCTCCCTCTTCCTCAGTGGCTATACTGCGAGTGTTACCCTTCTTACTTATATACTATGGTTCTCTGAGATCCCACCCAACTCCGATCTGGGTTTCACTTGTTCTAATTAGATTAAATCTTCAGTGCAAGGTACTACTTAAATATATATATATATATATAGACTATTTGTCTTATTAACTTTCTAATCTTTATTATTTAAGATACAATTTAAAAATATATATCATAATATATAAGAATATAATTAAAAAGTATATATAAAAATATAAATAGTACATATATAAGCTCTAGTTTAAAATCCTTAAATATATAAATCTGGGATAGCAATCACTTATTCATTCCTTTTCCATAATAATTCCAAGTATTTGAACAATCCTCCAAAGTCCAAATAACACAAAAAGCGTCCTGAGAACTTAAAAGACGCAATGGACACAAAATATACAAAAAACGCATCAAAACCGCACCAGATAGCTAAAAAACCGCATATGCGTTTTCGGTGCGTTTTGTGTCGAAATCTCCTCCCACATACATCTTCATAAAACCCCATCACTTATACCTCCCCCTTTCTCATCAAAGATATCTCTAGATGTTGCATATTGGATATTCCACATTAATAAATAGTGTCTCTATATTTTAATCCAATAGATGTATTCTATCTTTAATTTTCTCTCTTTGATAATTAGAACTTATCTTCCCTTTTTCTTTTATTCTTTATTGAGCCTTCCTCCCCTTATACCTCAATAAAGAATAAAAGAAAAAAAAAAAAAAAAAAAGAAAAAGGGAAGATAAGTTCTAATTATCAAAGAGAGAAAATTAAAGATAGAATACATCTATTGGATTAAAATATAGAGACACTATTTATTAATGTGGAATATCCAATATGCAACATCTAGAGATATCTTTGATGAGAAGGAGGAGGTATAAGTGATGGGGTTTTATGAAGATGTATGTGGGAGGAGATTTCGACACAAAACGCACCGAAAACACATATGCGGTTTTTTAGCTATCTGGTGCGGTTTTGATGCGTTTTTTGTATATTTTGTGTCCATTGCGTCTTTTAAGTTCTCAGGACGCTTTTTGTGTTATTTGGACTTTGGAGGATTGTTCAAATACTTGGAATTATTATGGAAAAGGAATGAATAAGTGATTGCTATCCCAGATTTATATATTTAAGGATTTTAAACTAGAGCTTATATATGTACTATTTATATTTTTATATATACTTTTTAATTATATTCTTATATATTATGATATATATTTTTAAATTGTATCTTAAATAATAAAGATTAGAAAGTTAATAAGACAAATAGTCTATATATATATATATATATTTAAGTAGTACCTTGCACTGAAGATTTAATCTAATTAGAACAAGTGAAACCCAGATCGGAGTTGGGTGGGATCTCAGAGAACCATAGTATATAAGTAAGAAGGGTAACACTCGCAGTATAGCCACTGAGGAAGAGGGAGGACCCTCGAAACGCGTCTGGCTGGTTCCTGCGAGTATTCACCCACCCTATTCTGAAAAAAAGTTGGAAGAATATCGTCTAGTCTGCAGTTACAATCCAGTGAAAATTTAGCTGGACCAACTGATCGCGAGATTACGCGAGACTACGAGAACTGGAGAGATTACTTCCTGATTGCTGAGACGCAAGGAAGCACCCTCGTGGAACGCTGAGACCGGCGAGAGGAAATTCTCACATAATTGGATCCCCAGCGTTTAGGAGAGAGACACCTCTAAAGAGTCTAGCCTCAACCAAGGGCAAGGTAAGAGGGTTTGAAGAACTAGGGGGACGCCCCAGTTCAAAAACCCGACTATCCTTTACCTAAGCCCTACTGCCTAGCGCATAGAGGACCGCTACTGAATTGAAACATTATATACTTCAACTGAGGAATTGCCACTAGGTCTATGCACGACCTTATTTAACACTATATTCACTCAATATATCACCAGTATATTACTTTTGCATCACTTATTTTGCACAGGATTTTTATTTTATTCTTCACAGGTTTTGTTCACAGAAGGACATTTGTGTTATTTCTATTTGTATTTTTATTTTACACAGGACTTTGATTTGATTATATGAATTGAGCATATTATATACACCTATAGACCAAAGCTTAATATCTATTCAGCTAGCAGGATATCGAAGCAGGATACTTAGTGTCCTAATATCCCCAGTGCATTATATGTTAATCAGTTTATGCTAACTTTTTATGTATATTTTATTGTAAATTTTATCTCAATATATAAAGCTACTACTTATTAGACTAACCAGCTGGTGAGTGCCTGCTTTTAATTTCAAACAATTGCAATTCTCCACACCGGATGAACAGGTGATTCATCCAAAAAGCAGAGCACCCTTACCACATTGACAGATACGGGTGAGCCACAATATATATTTGTTTTAAAGAAATCCCACTTATTAAACCTGACAGGGCACACCTGTGAAGTGAAAACCATTTCAGGGGACTACCTCTTGAAGCTCATCAAGAGAATGCCAAGAGTGTGCAAAGCAGTAATCAAAGCAAAAGGTGGCTACTTTGAAGAACCTAGAATATGACATATTTTCTGTTGTTTCACACTTGTTTGTTATGTATATAATTCCACATGTGTTAATTCATAGTTTTGATGCCTTCAGTGTGAATCTACAATTTTCATAGTCATGAAAATAAAGAAAACTCTTTGAATGAGAAGGTGTGTCCAAACTTTTGGTCTGTACTGTATATATATATATATATATATATGCATGCGAACGTGCGTGCATGTATGATATACAGTATATGCATACAAATTATAGGATGATCTGCGCAGATGTGCCCAACATCTGCGCACATCTATCCTTAGCATTCCACCGGGGATCATTGTTGGCCCCTGTGGGGAATATGTGCCCCTTATATGTCCCTTTTATAAATATGTGCCCCCACATGTGTCCCCTTATAGTATTTGTCCCCTTATAATAATCCCCTCATCCATAGGCCCCATTGATGAGAAATATGTCACCTAAAACCAGAGGTATCAGTGTGAATGTGCCCCAAGCTTTCACACTGATGCCATCTGGTTAATTGCATCAGAATGACCGGACAAGAGTCCGGTCATCCTGTATGCTTCAAAGAACTCTGATTCAATAGAATCTGAGTCCTTTGTATTTATTATCTCCAGCGCCGCTGGAGACAATTATGCATAATAGGAAGAGCGGAGAAACCTCCCCTCCTTCTATTACGTGCATTCCTGCAGCGCGATTACTATCGCGCTGTCCGGAATGCCAAGTGTTACAGGCGGGAGATCAAAGGCTTCTCCCGCCTATCTGGCAGCGGCACGGCCCCGACGCGCTCGTGCAGGGATGCGCGGGCTGGCGCAGTGATGTCATCTCACTGCGCCGGCCCATGTGTCCCTGATGGTGGCGCGCCCGCTCGCCACAGTGTGGGCGGTGCGGCAGTGCGGGCCGCCGGACATAAATATCCGGCGGCCCCTGCACTGGAGGGAAGAGACGAGCCACCCCCCCTGAAGAGGATCCCCCCTTGACAACGAGCATACCTGGAGGGCTGAGTACCACTATCCCACCAACGATTAACCCTTATTTTATCCTATTCCCCAAACCACTATCCCACCAACGATCAACCCTTACCACTCATCCCTACCTCTACACACTACCTGCCCATATTCTCCCTGATTACCCCCACTATTCCCCTGCCTGCTGTACCCCTCCACCAACGATCACCCCTACCTCTACCCACTCTCCCTGATAAACCCTTATCCCTGCCACCTGTACCCCTGTTCCTACCATTAACCCCTACTATTCCCCTGCCTGCTGTACCCCTACCCTTTACCCCTGGACCACCAACACCCTACCCTAACCCTATAGGAGCATCTCTGCTCCCTATACTGGGTTAACCCCTGCAACCCTATGTCTGTGGCCTGCATTTACCCTTGCAGCGCCACCGTAAACTCTTCGTTCATAGGGATAGTTTTTAGTCCAGGTTGGGTGGGCTGCTAATGTATGTATGTGTGTGTACTCTATAGTTAGTTTGTAGGTGGAACTTGGGATTGAATAGTGTATTTAGTGCTGTATTTATAGTACTGTATTGTTAGTGCTTTGCGTACGTTGTGTACTGTAGGATAATAAATATTGTGTGTTATTTGTACCTACTGTGTAACGTGTGGTTACTAGCGGCAGTTAGTTCAGTAAGGCGCACACAGCTAGTTTAGTGATTAGCGTAAGGCAAGGTGAAAGTATAGTGTTATTAATATAAAGGTATAAATAGGCGGAGTCATCGGTAGACGGTTCCTCCTGTTTATGAATATTAATTTGTGATATTTGCATAAATATTGGTAATTAATATTCTCCCTTTACATTGGCGAGCCAGGCCCACTGCTTAGATTTTGAAATCTGTATTTGGTCTTGAGGCTAGAGGTCGCTTATACTGTGAATTATCAGGCAAGAGAGACGCGATCAGCGGTCTGAGCGTCTAGGACCTGATAATTCAGACAGGTAACGCGATTCTTCCTTATAGTACCAAACGCAGATCAAAATCTCTAGCAGAGAATCTATAATCTATCTGTGTATTAATATTTTTATGTTTGCTTTACACGGTCACTGCATCGCTCGAGTGTTGCAAGGGAGAAGAGGACACGTCACTGGAGGAGATCCATCTTCGTTGGAGCTGCGTACAAGTCCGGCTGGTTGGGAAGAAGCGATCCGGGAGAAAAAGGACTTCTTCCAAGCAGCTGCTTAGGACGAAGAGGTACGACACCAATGAGAAGATGGACGCTCAGCAAACAGTGAGTATGGACTTATCCACACTGCAACACTTGAGCAGACACAGCACCTTCAATCCCATCCTCCCCACCACATACAAGTCAACAGAAATGCTGTGGTCCGATTTCTTAACACAGGCTTGTAGCTATGACAAGCTATGTGTTAACAAACGGACGGTGTTAAACAAATCCACAAAGCGACTTCAGATGCTAGCCAAACCGGTTCATACGTTTGAGGCTAGCATCTGCTAGCCAAAGGTAGTTGCGCTGGTGTCTCGGTCAACGGAGAAAATTCCTCCGACCATTCACTGCCAGTGCTGTGCCAGTAATTCGGACCAGGTTTCGGCATTGCGGGCACAGCTGGCAGGGAATGTACAGTCTACCGTGGACCGAGATGCGCAGGTGGCTAGGTTAGAGTCACAGTTAGTAGAGCTGCAGAGGCAGAAGGAGGAAATTGAGGCTGAATTGACTCAGTCTTATACTGAGGTCAAGGCCTTCAAGGAGCGGATTGCCTCTACTGATGTGAGACGGTAGCCAAATTGAAGGCTGAGGTTGCTGTAAGGTCCCAGGTAATGTCTGGCATGCAACAGGTCATCACCAATTTGGTGCCGGCCCTTTCTTTTTCCGTAAAGTCAGGGCCGGAATCTCCCAACATTTTGCCCTGTCTAGGGCAAAAAGGGGGGAGAGTAGTCTGTGACAGGCCAAATCCCTAGACCAAGCCTGTCCAGACTAACAGAGATTTTTCCCTGACTTTGGGAAAAAGAAATATTGTGAAAAGTGCCTCCCTGAGGATGGAACAATTCAGGGAGCGCGGTTGCAGTGTGGACGGACCTAAGCCATGCCAAGCAAACATCAGATGCTTTGCATGTGGTGGCTTAGGTCATATAGCGAAGCACTGCAAAACAGGTAAGAAAAAAACACGAAGGATAGGAAGCCAGGTCAGGTGCTTCAGGTGTGGGAACAAGGGACACATTGCAAAGAATTGCCCTTGTGCAAGTAATTGCAATGTGTCCGATAGTGTTTGCCAGATAACAAATCGTGCAGTGGGGTCTAGTCAGATTGGCCATAAAGGGGTTACCTATCAGCGACACATGGTGCTGAGGGGTCAGAATGGCCAATCTAGGCTGGGCAACATTTGAAACCCCTGTACTATTTGCTACACCGTTTGTTCCCCGTGTATGTCCATGTTGTGTGTTTGTTACCTGTTTCTATGTTTTTTATGTGTACGACAGAGGTCCTTGTCTATGAATGTGTCTCACCCTGCTGATTATTGTAGTTTACATTCCCCGCTGTGAGTCCAGTCGCTGCTGTTTTGTTTTATTCTTGTGTCCCTTGGAGTGGGACAGTGTTATACTGTGGATCGGGAACGTATAGGTTCACGAGCAAATAATTTCACATGGGAATTCCTGCTGGTCGGGAGAAGGCGTTTCCGGTTTAAAGGACCTTCTCCATGCAGCACACAAAGGATGGTATGATATTATTCTGGGCAACCAGGGTCTCAGATCGATACAGATAACACTGTTTGTGCTCAAGGTTTTCGGTGGGGCTGTGTTATACTGGGGACTAAGGCGGACAGGCAACATTGGCATAATGTTGCTCTGCGCACTTAATTCTGGTCCGATCAGGTGGCACAGCTCTGATTGGGATTGGACGCAGGGTAACTGGCGGCGGAGTGTGGACTGTGTTCTTGTGTTGTGGAGTCCTGAAGAGTCTAGGCAGTACTTATGCCATGGATTCTGCCGGCCTCCACAAAACAGGATGACAGGGGGAAATCAGCTTGAGTACACATGAGTGGACAGGGATACAGTGCCATCTATTACTAGATGGTGCCTCATCCACAGCTCCCCTCGGTTGTCCTAACTTAGTAAGGTACCCATCCTGATCTGTTGGTGCAGAGGGATGGGGAGACGCGGTAGGGTGTTCTCACACCAGTGTTGGGATAACGAGGGGTCCTGTGAGATGGAGGTCAGCCCAATGCCTTTCTCTTCATGGGTCAAAGGTATAGGGGCTGGGGTAGTGCAACTAACTGCACCGGAGGGGAGAAATCCCCCAGGAGCGCCTGGTATTTTCTTCTGTCATAGGTATATTTACTATGGAACAGAGGAAAAACCCAGATGCCACAGGAGATATAGTCATCCGCTCCGACACTTGTGAGGTTCCTGAGGTAGAGGTGTTCGGGTGGAAGAACCTGTCAGGATCCACATTTTTAGAGGTGTTCGGGTGGAAGAACCTGTCAGGATCCACATTTTTAGAGGTGTTCGGGTGGAAGAACCTGTCAGGATCCACATTTTTAGAGGTGTTCGGGTGGAAGAACCTGTCAGGACTCACATTTTTAGAGGTGTTCGGGTGGAAGAACCTGTCCGGATCCATCTCCTGGTTATACACCGGAGGGTATAGAGACTGGTTGACCAACTGAACCAGAACAAGACGGCACCTTACGCAACCGCCGGAGGCTCAGGACTTAATCTCACCAAAGTCCTGAAGCCTAAGCTCCAAGGGACATGTCAATTCGAGTGGGGGGTTCAGGATGAAAAATCTAATTATCCTGAGACCCCATGAAATGGATATTGAACTGATTCATATGAGGTTTTGGGAGGTACATCCTATGCCTTCCTGAGACCTCATAGTATTGTATATAAATGTCCTTGGGTTTAGGTGGGTTGGGGGAGGGGAAGGGGAACTATACACATATGATGTATTTTGTGTGAATGGGGATAAGATTAGGGCACGATAGGGACAGGCCCCCTATGTTTTCCATTTGCCACCTTGAACCCTGGAACGGTGAAGTTCATAAGGGAAGGGCTGGATGTGTAGTGTGGCGGAGGTGTTCCCGCAGTTAGAATTTAGGTACCATGACATCACCACGCTTAATGAAAAATCTGACCTGCCTTGTAAAGACCTATTCATCTGTCCATGGGAGAACCGCACTCACCCTTCAATCAAGTCGGAACAAGGGATGTCGGACGAAAGTCTTGCTTAAAGAAAGTTGGCTCAGATGGAAAATTGAGACTGTGAGGGTGAACCTGCTCCAGGTTCCTTGGGGGTGGATGACACCTGAAGATCGGCATTAATACTGAGAGACTGTGGGGGTGTGGTCACTCCAAACATTGGGGGTGGCCGACACCGGAAGATGGCTCCCTGAAAGAAAGGCCTGTCCTGTGAGGGTCAAGCCGATCCGGAAGTCAGGAAAAGGCAGTAGGAGGGGCTGATACTGAAAGATGGAAGCAAAAGATGTCAAGAAAGTTCCCGCGAGAAGAAGACTGTGTATCCTGTGGATGGAGGAGTGGGTTACGGTGAAGGGCAGGTCGGAGGAAGCTGGATGGGGGATGTCTAGGTACCTAAAGATCAGTGTGCACTACAGTTCTTCCTGAACTATCACCAAGGATGGGGTTGAGGGGGGGCAAATATATTTCAACCCTTTCCCCCAAAATATTGTCGTATTACCGACAACAGGGGGATTGTTGAGGAAGGGTTGAAATATATGCATATATATATATATATATGCATGCGAACGTGCGTGCATGTATGATATATATGCATATACACTATAGGATGATGTGCGCAGATGTGCCCAACATTTGCGCACATTTATCCTTAGCATTCCACGGGGGATCATTGTTGGTCCCTGTGGGGAATATGTGCCCCTTATATGTCCCTTTTATAAATATGTGCCCCCACATGTGTCCCCTTATAGTATTTGTCCCCTTATAATATTATCCCCTCATCCATAGGCCCCATTGATGAGAAATATGTCACCTAAAACCAGAGGTATCAGTGTGAATGTGCCCCAAGCATTCACACTGATGCCATCTGGTTAATTGCATCATAATGACCGGACAAGAGTCCGGTCATCCTGTATGCTTCAAAGAACTCAGATTCAATAGAATCGGAGTCCTTTGTATTAATTATCTCCAGCGCCGCTGGAGATAATTATGCATAATAGGAGGAGGGGAGAAACCTCCCCTCCTTCTATTATGTGCATTCCGGCAGCGCGATTACTATCGCGCTGTCCGGAATGCCAAGGCTTCTCCCGCCTGTCTGGAAGCGGCGCGGCCCTGACGCGCTCGTGCAGGGACGCGCAGGCTGGCGCAGTGACGTCATCTCACTGCGCCGGCCCACGTGTCCCTGATGGTGGCGCGCGCCTGTATCCGGCGGCCCCTGCACTGGGGAGAAGAGCCGAGCCACCCACCGAGGAAGACCCCTGGACCCTGGAGGGCTGAGTACCCACACTATCCCACCAACGGACCCCTACTTGCCCATATGCCATATCCCACCAACAATTCCCATATCCCCTATACCCCCTATATTAACCCCTACTTGCCCATATCCCCTATCCCACCGATTCCCATATTCCCTACACAACCCCTACATCCGCATATTCCCATATTCCCATATCCCCTACACAACCCCTACTTGCCCATATCCCCATATTCCCTATCCCACCAACGAACCCCTACTACCCCTACTCCCATATTCCCTATACCATCCCTGCAGGAGCATCCCTGCTCCCTATTAGCCCACTGCTCCCCTACTATATTTAACCCTTCATTCATAGGGATAGTGTTAGAGCCAGGTTGGGTGGGCTGCTAATGTGGATGTGTGTGTATTAGTTAGAGTTTGTGGGTGGAACTAGGGATTGGTAAGTGTAGTTTAGTACTGTATTTATGGTACTGTATTGTTAGTGCTTTGCGTGCGTTGTGTACTGTAGGTGCTAATAAATATTGTATGTTATTTGTTCCTACTGTGTAACGTGTGGTTATTTGCGGTAGTTAGTTCAGTAAGGCGCATGCAGCTAGTTTAGTGATTAGCGTAAGGCAAAGTGAAAGTATAGTGTTATTCTTTATTTAAGGTATAAATAGGCAGAGTCATCGGTAGACGGTTCCTCCTATTTATGAATATTAATTATTGATATTTGCATAAGTATTGGTAATTAATATTCCCCCTTAACAGTTATTATATTTATATATTATTTTGTATAGCCTTTTATTATTGGTTAAATGAGAGAGAAAAAAAATAACAGAAAAAAAGTTTATGTAACTTTCTCCCAGGATTGAAACTGGGATCTCTACATGCAAAACTAAGCCCTTATCACTAAGCTATAGCATTACCACATAGAGATGCATGTTTTTCTATGCTAATAAGCTAACACATATTACTGATGTCTATAATCACATAGTACATACAGTATATGATATGTAGATGCTAGGACACAGCTCTGCCATCAGCATGTCTAGCCCTGTCAATCAAGGGGAGGGGCGAGTGTGCAGAGCAGGGGCGTTGCTAAGGTCTGAAGACATCCGGGTTACGAGCCCATGTGAAGCCACGCGGCCACCCCATGAAGCCACGCCCTCACCGCCACCAGGAAGGGGGCCTTTACAGTAGTTATTAACCCCTTTCAGCAGTCCCCCTTCAGTAAATGGGGGATTGCTGAAAGGGTTAATAACTACAGTGAAGGGCCTAGCCGTCTGGGCAACCCCACAGATCATCCTAACCTATGGTCAGCCTAATTTAAACTTAAGCAAACCCCCCAACTATAAACTAATCACAGCAGTTGGAACACATCAACCCCCCTTGTACTTGTTCCTCTACTTGCAGGCTGCACGGGCATGAGTTCAGAACTTCAGTCACTTCAGTCCACAATTATGTTCTGCGGCGCGTGATCCCGCAAGACACGTGACCTCCCGTGGCGGAGTCTCGAGGGATCACGCGCCGCAGAACAGAATTGCGGACCGAAGTGAATGAAGTTCTGAACTCATGCCTGCGCAGCCTGCAAGTAGCCAAACAAGTACAAGAGGGGTTGGGGGATGACTGTGGGATTACTCAGACGGCTCGGAATAGCCTAATAAAAAAATAAAAAATCCCACCATCATAAACATTCAGGGCACTGGACAAAACATACGGGGCTCCAGCCCTGAATGTTTTGACCTAAGGACACCCCTGGTGCAGAGCACAGGGGGTGTTCCAAAGCAGTGCTCAAAGGATTCAACCCTGACTCCTGGTGCTCCAACTTCTAACTTGCATATGAATAAAAATACTGTTTTCTCTGCAGCTGTTTAGTAACAGACTGAAGAAAGACATTGTTTTAATCAGCATGATGAGCCCTACCAGCCAGTATATCTGGTTTAATAGGGTTGATCCTGGTGACAGAGCCGCTTTAAAGGGCTACGATTGCACGCTAATCTTCAGCAGCCATTCACTCGAACCCATGGATACTTAAAGGCTATGAACACCTTTGGGGGCATTTTTTATTATTATTATTATTGCATTGTACTCATTTTGAAATAAAAATCATTTTTTAAATTGGTCTTTATTACAAATTTGGAAGCCTTTTTTCTGTAAAGGCCTGAGATGCTTTAACCACTTCAGCCCCCAGTGCTTAAACACCCTGAAAGACCAGGCCACTTTTTACACTTCTGACCTACACTATTTTCACCGTTTATTGCTCGGTCATGCAACTTACCACCCAAATGAATTTTACCTCCTTTTCTTCTCACTAATAGAGCTTTCATTTGGTGGTATTTCATTGCTGCTGACATTTTTACTTTTTTTGTTATTAATCGAAATTTAACGATTTTTTTGCAAAAAAATGACATTTTTCACTTTCAGTTGTAAAATTTTGCAAAAAAAAACGAGATCCATATAGAAATTTTGCTCTAAATTTATAGTTCTACATGTCTTTGATAAAAAAAAAATGTTTGGGTAAAAAAAAAATGGTTTGGGTAAAAGTTATAGCGTTTACAAACTATGGTACAAAAATGTGAATTTCCGCTTTTTGAAGCAGCTCTGACTTTCTGAGCACCTGTCATGTTTCCTGAGGTTCTACAATGGCCAGACAGTACAAACACCCCACAAATGACCCCATTTCGGAAAGTACACACCCTAAGGTATTCGCTGATGGGCATAGTGAGTTCATAGAACTTTTTATTTTTTGTCACAAGTTAGCGGAAAATGATGATTTTTTTTTTTTTTTTTTTTCTTACAAAGTCTCATATTCCACTAACTTGTGACAAAAAATAAAAACTTCTATGAACTCACTATGCCCATCACGAAATACCTTGGGGTCTCTTCTTTCCAAAATGGGGTCACTTGTGGGGTAGTTATACTGCCCTGGCATTCTAGGGGCCCAAATGTGTGGTAAGGAGTTTGAAATCAAATTCTGAAAAAAATGACCTGTCAAATCCGAAAGGTGCTCTTTGGAATATGGGCCCCTTTGCCCACCTAGGCTGCAAAAAAGTGTCACACATCTGGTATCTCCGTACTCAGGAGAAGGTGGGGAATGTGTTTTGGGGTGTCATTTTATATATACCCATGCTGGGTGAGAGAAATATCTTGGCAAAAGACAACTTTTCCCATTTTGTTATACAAAGTTGGCATTTGACCAAGATATTTATCTCACCCAGCATGGGTATATATAAAATGACACCCCAAAACACATTCCCCACCTTCTCCTGAGTACGGAGATACCAGATGTGTGACACTTTTTTGCAGCCTAAGTGGGCAAAGGGGCCCATATTCCAAAGAGCACCTTTCGGATTTGACAGGTCATTTTTTTCAGAATTTGATTTCAAACTCCTTACCACACATTTGGGCCCCTAGAATGCCAGGGCAGTATAACTACCCCACAAGTGACCCCATTTTGGAAAGAAGACACCCCAAGGTATTCCGTGAGGGGCATGGCGAGTTCCTAGAATTTTTAATTTTTTGTCACAAGTTAGTGGAAAATGATGATTTTTTTTTTTTTTTTTCATACAAAGTCTCATATTCCACTAACTTGTGACAAAAAATAAAAACTTCCATGAACTCACTATGCCCATCAGCGAATACCTTGGGGTCTCTTCTTTCCAAAATGGGGTCACTTGTGGGGTAGTTATACTGCCCTGGCATTCTAGGGGCCCAAATGTGTGGTAAGGAGTTTGAAATCAAATTCTGTAAAAAATGACCTGTGAAATCCGAAAGGTGCTCTTTGGAATATGGGCCCCTTTGCCCACCTAGGCTGCAAAAAAGTGTCACACATCTGGTATCCCCGTACTCAGGAGAAGTTGAGGAATGTGTTTTGGGGTGTCTTTTTACATATACCCATGCTGGGTGAGATAAATATCTTGGTCAAATGCCAACTTTGTATAAAAAAATGGGAAAAGTTGTCTTTTGCCAAGATATTTCTCTCACCCAGCATGGGTATATGTAAAATGACACCCCAAAACACATTCCCCACCTTCTCCTGAGTACGGAGATACCAGATGTGTGACACTTTTTTGCAGCCTAGGTGGGCAAAGGGGCCCATATTCCAAAGAGCACCTTTCGGATTTGACAGGTCATTTTTTTCAGAATTTGATTTCAAACTCCTTACCACACATTTGGGCCCCTAGAATGCCAGGGCAGTATAACTACCCCACAAGTGACCCCATTTTGGAAAGAAGACACCCCAAGGTATTCCGTGAGGGGCATGGCAAGTTCCTAGAATTTTTTATTTTTTGTCACAAGTTAGTGGAAAATGATGATTTTTTTTTTTTTTTTTTTTTTTCATACAAAGTCTCATATTCCACTAACTTGTGACAAAAAATAAAAACTTCCATGAACTCACTATGCCCATCAGCGAATACCTTGGGGTCTCTTCTTTCCAAAATGGGGTCACTTGTGGGTTAGTTATACTGCCCTGGCATTCTAGGGGCCCAAATGTGTGGTAAGGAGTTTGAAATCAAATTCAGTAAAAAATGACCTATGAAATCCAAAAGGTGCTCTTTGGAATGTGGGCCCCTTTGCCCACCTAGGCTGCAAAAAAGTGTCACACATCTGGTATCCCCGTACTCAGGAGAAGTTGAGGAATGTGTTTTGGGGTGTCTTTTTACATATACCCATGCTGGGTGAGATAAATATCTTGGTCAAATGCCAACTTTGTATCAAAAAATGGGAAAAGTTGTCTTTTGCCAAGATATTTCTCTCACCCAGCATGGGTATATGTAAAATGACACCCCAAAACACATTCCCCACCTTCTCCTGAGTACGGAGATACCAGATGTGTGACACTTTTTTGCAGCCTAGGTGGGCAAAGGGGCCCATATTCCAAAGAGCACCTTTCGGATTTGACAGGTCATTTTTTTCAGAATTTGATTTCAAACTCCTTACCACACATTTGGGCCCCTAGAATGCCAGGGCAGTATAACTACCCCACAAGTGACCCCATTTTGGAAAGAAGAGACCCCAAGGTATTCGCTGATGGGCATAGTGAGTTCATGGAAATTTTTATTTTTTGTCACAAGTTAGTGGAATATGAGACTTTGTATGAAAAAAAAAAAAAAAAAAAAAATCATCATTTTCCACTAACTTGTGACAAAAAATAAAAAATTCTAGGAACTTGCCATGCCCCTCACGGAATACCTTGGGGTGTCTTCTTTCCAAAATGGGGTCACTTGTGGGGTAGTTATACTGCCCTGGCATTTTCCAGGGGCCCTAATGTCTGGTAAGTAGGTAAATGACCTGTGAAATCCGAAAGGTGCTCTTTGGAATGTGGGCCCCTTTGCCCACCTAGGCTGCAAAAAAGTGTCACACATCTGGTATCTCCGTACTCAGGAGAAGGTGGGGAATGTGTTTTGGGGTGTCATTTTACATATACCCATGCTGGGTGAGAGAAATATCTTGGCAAAAGACAACTTTTCCCATTTTTTTTATACAAAGTTGGCATTTGACCAAGATATTTATCTCACCCAGCATGGGTATATGTAAAATGACACCCCAAAACATATTCCCCAACTTCTGCTGAATACGGAGATACCACATGTGTGACACTTTTTTGCAGCCTAGGTGGGCAAAGGTGCCCAAATTCCTTTTAGGAGGGCATTTTTAGACATTTGGATACCAGACTTCTTCTCACGCTTTGGGGCCCCTAAAATGCCAGGGCAGTATAAATACCCCACATGTGACCCCATTTTGGAAAGAAGACACCCCAAGGTATTCAATGAGGGGCATGGCGAGTTCATTGAAAAAAAAAATTTTGGCACAAGTTAGCGGAAATAGATTTTTTTGATTTTGTTCTCACAAAGTCTCCCTTTCCGCTAACTTGGGACAAAAATTTCAATCTTTCATGGACTCAATATGCCCCTCAGCGAATACCTTGGGGTGTCTTCTTTCCAAAATGGTGTTATTTGTGGGGTGTTTGTACTGCCCTGGCATTTGAGGGTCTCCGCAATCATTACATGTATGCCCAGCATTAGGAGTTTCTGCTATTCTCCTTATATTGAGCATACGGGTAATGAGATTTTTTTTTTCCGTTCAGGCTCTGGGCTGAAAGAAAAAAATGAACGGCACAGATTTCTTCATTCGCATCGATCAATGTGGATGAAAAAATCTCTGCCAAAAAAAGAAAAAGGAGGGGAAAGGCGTCTGCCAGGACATAGGAGCTCCGCCCAACATCCATACCCACTTCAGCTCGTATGCCCTGGCAAACCAGATTTCTCCATTCACATCAATCGATGTGGATGAATAAATCATTGCCGGGATTTTTTTTTTTATATATACAAAGTGTTTGCCAAAGTATATGAACACCGCCACCTCCTCAGCTCATATGCCTCGGCAAACGTATCTTTTACTGCAGAGGAGAAATCTCGTCTTGCAGCGCCGCATACACCGACTTGCTTGTAATCTGACAGCAGCGCAATGCTTCTGTCCGAATGCACATCAGTGCTGCAGCTAGTCGATCGGTTGGTCCACCTGAAAGGTAAAAAAAACAAAACAAAAAAGAAAAAACCAGGCCGCAAAGCAATAACTTTATTAACTGTTGAACAGAACATAGAAACTTTTTTTAAACTTTTTTAACTGAACATTTAACTTTTTTACTTACCGGTATTTTTTTTTTTGTTTTTTTTTTTTTACCTTTTATAGAACAAACCTCTCCTTCCCCATGGGACAATGTGCAAAGCGCAAATCGCCCAAAGATGTGGCGAAGTACGTTATGCACTTTATCCCAGGTGAAAGGAGAGGTTTGCAGCAGCTGTGAGTGAATGGGCCCTAATAGCCCTGTGTGCCTGTCCTGGTGAGATGTGATCCCTATGCTAGGTGTACCTGTGTGTGGTACTTCCGGAAACACTCTCCATAGCATAGGGCAGGGTGGTCAGCACAGTCAGGACAGAAATAGCGGGTGTCACGCCTTATTCCACTCCTGCTACAGACACGACATCTTTTTCGGGGTGACGGTTGGGTTGAGGTACCAGGAACGACACTGGGGAAATGTCGCTCGTGTAGACGGCTAACTACACTGGTGGATGGGGCCACGGAGGTTCTCGATGATCTCTTCCTGGAATTTGAGGAAGGATCCTGTTCTCCCAGCCTTACTGTAGAGAACAAAACTATTGTAGAGCGCCAATTGAATTAAATATACAGACACCTTCCTATACCAGCGTCTGGTTCTGCGGGAAACTAAATACGGAGACAACATCTGGTCATTGAAGTCCACCCCTCCCATGAGCGCATTATAGTCGTGGACACAGAGGGGCTTTTCAATGACACGGGTTGCTCGCTCAATTTGGATTGTCGTGTCTGCGTGAATGGAGGAGAGCATGTAAACGTCACGCTTGTCTCTCCATTTCACCGCGAGCAGTTCTTCGTTACACAAGGCAGCCCTCTGCCCCCTTGCAAGACGGGTGGTTACAAGCCGTTGGGGGAAGCCCACGCGACTAGTTCGCGCGGTGCCAGAGGCGCAAATCCGTTCTAGAAACAAATGCCTAAAGAGGGCCACACTTGTGTAGAAATTGTCCACATAAAGATGGTACCCCTTGCCGAATAAGGGTGACACCAAGTCCCAGACTGTCTTCCCACTGCTCCCCAGGTAGTCAGGGCAACCGACCGGCTCCAGGGTCTGATCTTTTCCCTCATAGATCCGAAATTTGTGGGTATAGCCTGTGGCCCTTTCACAGAGCTTATACAATTTGACCCCATACCGGGCACGCTTGCTTGGGATGTATTGTTTGAAGCCAAGGCGCCCGGTAAAATGTATTAGGGACTCGTCTACGCAGATGTTTTGCTCAGGGGTATACAAATCTGCAAATTTCAGGTTGAAATGGTCTATGAGGGGCCGAATTTTGTGGAGCCGGTCAAAAGCAGGGTGGCCTCTGGGACGGGAGGTGGTATTGTCGCTAAAATGCAGAAAACGTAGGATGGTCTCAAATCGTGTCCTGGACATAGCAGCAGAGAACATGGGCATGTGATGAATTGGGTGCGTTGACCAATATGACCGCAATTCATGCTTTTTTGTCAGGCCCATGTTGAGGAGAAGGCCCAAAAAAATTTTAAGTTCGGAAACTTGGACTGGTTTCCACCGGAAAGGCTGGGCATAATAGCTTCCCGGGTTAGCGGTTATAAATTGTGTGGCATACTGGTTGGTCTCTGCCACGACTAAGTCCAAGAGCTCCGCAGTCAAGAACAGCTCAAAAAATCCCAGGGCCGAACCGATTTGAGCCGTCTCAACCCGAACTCCAGACTGGGCGGTGAAAGGGGGAACTACTGGTGCGGCTGAAGTTGGTGACTGCCAATCAGGATTTGCCAGCACCTCAGGGACTCTAGGGGCTCTACGGGCCCGTCTTTGCGGTGGCTGCGACGGGGTAACTATTGCACGTGCCACCGTACCAGCTTCAACTGCCCTTCTGGTGCTCGCTACTTCACCATGTTGTACGGCAGTGCTGGTACTAGGTCCAGGAAGGGCTGCGCTGCTGGTGTATGCCTCACCACGTGATCCGGCAGCGACAGCCCCACTCTGCTGCTCTTGAAGCGGATCCTGCGTAACCTGTGGTCTAGCGACATGGGGCCGGGTACGCCTGGTGCTGCCAGGGACCTCCACCTCCTCGTCCGAACTTTGGGTCAGAGAGCCACTGCTTTCCACAGGTTCATATTCTGACCCGCTAGATTCGTCAGATGAGGGTTCCCACTCCTCATCCGACTGGGTCAGAATCCTGTAGGCCTCTTCAGAAGAATACCCCCTGTTTGACATTTTGGACTACTAAATTTAGGGGTATTCCCTGAGACTACCCAAGAAAAAAAGCAAACCTGTCTTACAAAGGGGAGGCTAGCGAAGTACCGGAGGCTGCTGCGGTTGATAAAAAATATCAAAACTGATTTTTTTATCGCCGCAGTGCGTGTAAAATGAATGTGCAGTGATCAAAAAATATATATTTTTTGTCACTGCGGTGGGGCGGGCGTGGGTGAACGCACGTGTGGGCGACCGATCAGGCCTGATCGGGCAAACACTGCGTTTTGGGTGGAGGGCGAGCTAAGGTGACACTAATACTATTATAGATCTGACCGTGATCAGTTTTGATCACTTACAGATACTATAAAAGTACAAATGCTGATTAGCGATACGCTAAACAGCGAATAAAAGTGACTGCGGTGCGGTGGGGTGGGCGCTAACTGACGCTAACTACCTAACCAAGGGGCCTAAACTATCCCTAAAACCTAACAGCCAATACCAGTGAAAAAAAAAAAGTGACAGTTTACACTGATCACTTTTTTTCCTTTCACTAGTGATTGACAGGGGCGATCAAAGGGGTGATCAAAGGGTTAATTGGGGTGCAGGTGGGTGATCTGGGGCTAAGGTGTAGTGTTGGTGCTACTCACAGTTCAGTCTGCACCTGTGCTGGATCCAACCGACGAAAAGGACCAGCACAGGAGCAGACAAGCCATATAACAGATCATATTTACTAATATGATCTGTTATATGACTTTGGATTGGATTTTTTGAAAATCGCCAGCCTGCCAGCCAATGATCGTTGCTGGCAGGCTGGTGACGAAATACTTCTTTTAATTTTGCCGGCCCGCGATGCGCATGCGCGGGCCGGCTTTGAGCGAAATCTCGCGTCTCGCGAGATGACGCGTATATGCGTGACTCTGCGCAGCGCTGCCACCTCCGGAACGCAATCCTGGGTTAGGCGGTCCGGAGGTGGTTAATAAAGGGATCTGAATTTTGTCTCTGCTCCATCAGCCAGCTAATCTGAGGGGCTCCTTATATCTGCTCTCTGACTTTATAAACACATTATAGCTCAGTTTTTATATGACCACTTAGTAAATTAGAGATAGCCGTTATTAGATGACCGGCACAAAGTGAAAGTACGATTCACATAGCTAGACAAACGGTTAACCCTTTGTGACAGAACGGCTCAATATTTTTAATAAATAAATATTTTTTATAAAATTTGCATCCGAAGGTGTACTTAGCCTTTAAGGCCCCTTCCTGTCACGGCCTTTGGTTTTCGCTGTGACACTGTTACCACACTTGCGGTTGCCCGCGGCAATGTGTTGCTGTGAGAGCATGCGGTGGCAGTGTCTTGGCCTTCTGGGTGATTGCCGTGACATGGTTGCCACGCATGCTGTTGCCGGTGGTAACATGTGGTTTAGTATGCTTGTGTGTGCACTTCCCCTTTAAGTTGTTGCCTCCCTCTGTCTGGTGCTGTAAGGGTTAACTCCCTGACTGGGTGTGGTCACTTGGCTTATATCTTCTGTGGTTTCCTGGCTGGAGTCAGTGGTACTTCAGCTGTCGTTGGTGCTGGAGCTCTGCTCCAGTCCAGGGTGTTCCATCTGTCCAGTGAGGGCCACCCTTGTGGTCATAGATGTCAATGTTATCCCGGTGTCTCCTTCCCTTCCTGTCCCTATTTGTATGGAGTGGGTTATGTTCAGGGAGTTGGTATGTCTAGTTTGATGTTACATGTCTGGTGGTGTTTGGTGTCCAGCATGTTCACTAGACATTCCCCTGTCTCATGTTATTGCAGCTATGCTGTCCTGGGTTCCTGTGTGGTTTTGTGGTGTGTGCTGTGTCCTTTAATGTTGGTGTGGACAGCAGCACTAGTGCACGGGTTCCAGTCAGTGTGTCTTTGGCAGGTAAGTGTGTTATTGGTTTCGCTTACCTGCCATCTCCATATGCTGTATGTGTTCCCCTCTCCTTGCAGCCTGGCCTCAGATAGAGACTCCTTTTCCTCCATTACTGGGATGAACAGGTCGTCTCTTCTCTGCTCCTTTTTGAGGGATTACCAGGGCGACTTAGGGTCTCTAGGAATCCTGAGTATGAGTCGTCCTACCATCGGGGTCCACTCATTCGGTGAGGAGTCAGGGAGAGGATTAGGGACGCTGTAGGAGGTGACCTGCTCCCTTATTACTCCTTTTGGCCAGGCTGATCCCCTTTTACCCTTTGACACCGCACAGTGGGGGATTTCCCCCACTCCCCGCCGTGACACTTCCACAGTGAGAGTGTCATGGACGTTCCCGTGGCAGGTACCAGATCGGAGAGACTCACAACTCGTGGGTTAAATTGACAAGTTCACTGTGGATCTTATTGTGTCTGTGTTTTGGTGAATGCCACACCCCTTGCTTCAGGTGTTGCTTGTTGGTAAACTACCTTTCCCATAAGTAGCAGCTTCTCATTCTTGGAGGTGCAGTTTATAGATTTTCTTCCTGTCTTCTAACTAGCTGGTCGGTTGTACTCTGTGGTACTTCTGGAGTTGCTAGTTTTCTACTTTCAGATAAGTCTTGTCTGTTCTTATTGTTTTGTGTTTGTTGTATTCCCTGTTTTTTGTATCTGGGCCTGAGACAGAGACTTCCATTCATCCATCTGGGGAGGAATGGGTTGTCTCTGGTCCTAACCTCATTCCAGGGCCTTATAGGGCTATAAGGGCCTAGGTATACAGCATATAAATATTACTACCTTCAAGGTCTATTCATATTGATAGGTAGTTAGGGCCCGGATTAGGGTTGTTTAGGAGGTGACCTGTTTCTTCCCTAGTTTCCAGGACCAGTTACTGTTCCCCTTCCCTCCTGTGTTTAGTGTGGAGTCCCCCCCCCCCCCTACACTGATCGTGACAGGGAATGTGCCTGAGCAATAGGTGTCTTAGATTGCTACTTCCTGCCAGGTGTGCTGTTTCTTGTCCACCCCATGTACTCGCCTCTGCCTGTTTACTCGTATTTGATCTCTGCTGCCTGACCTGTGTCTGTTACCTGTACCGATGCAACACTGCCTGACGTGATCTTGGACCATTTACCATATTGCACGTTCTCCACCAGCCCTGACTTTAGCCTGTCCTTGACTACCATTCTGCCTGACCCCTTGGTGGCTTGCACTGGTGTCTCTGACCCCTGATAGTACTCCAAGAGGTATCTGCCTGGTGGCTCCCCTGCAGTGAAGTCCAGATCTTTGTATAGGGGTCAAAGGGTGACTTCCAGGGAACTGCCAGGATAACGCTCTTAGCTTTAATCCAAACCAAATCTGTTGGTTAACGCAGGGGTTCCACAACCACTGCTGCAACAGTTTGCTCAGGCCATGGAATCCACTGGCTCTCCCAAAATGGGCCTGCCTGAAGTGTATAAAGAGCTGACTTCTCATTGTTCTTGGCAGAAGTAACTGCTGCATTAACTGCATACTAGCTCTGCCTGCTTGGACACCCTGTCCACTACCATTCCTCTTTTTATATCCTGCCTGTATCTATCAGTTCTCTCCTACTTGGATTGCCTTGGCTTTGCTTGCGCAGTCCTATTCTACACTGCGTGCAGAATTATTAGGCAAATGAGTATTTTGACCACATCATCCTCTTTATGCATGTTGTCTTACTCCAAGCTGTATAGGCTCGAAAGCCTACTACCAATTAAGCATATTAGGTGATGTGCATCTCTGTAATGAGGAGGGGTGTGGTCTAATGACATCAACACCCTATATCAGGTGTGCATAATTATTAGGCAACTTCCTTTCCTTTGGCAAAATGGGTCAAAAGAAGGACTTGACAGGCTCAGAAAAGTCAAAAATAGTGAGATATCTTGCAGAGGGATGCAGCACTCTTAAAATTGCAAAGCTTCTGAAGCGTGATCATCGAACAATCAAGCGTTTCATTCAAAATAGTCAACAGGGTCGCAAGAAGCGTGTGGAAAAACCAAGGCGCAAAATAACTGCCCATGAACTGAGAAAAGTCAAGCGTGCAGCTGCCAAGATGCCACTTGCCACCAGTTTGGCCATATTTCAGAGCTGCAACATCACTGGAGTGCCCAAAAGCACAAGGTGTGCAATACTCAGAGACATGGCCAAGGTAAGAAAGGCTGAAAGACGACCACCACTGAACAAGACACACAAGCTGAAACGTCAAGACTGGGCCAAGAAATATCTCAAGACTGATTTTTCTAAGGTTTTATGGACTGATGAAATGAGAGTGAGTCTTGATGGGCCAGATGGATGGGCCCGTGGCTGGATTGGTAAAGGGCAGAGAGCTCCAGTCCGACTCAGACGCCAGCAAGGTGGAGGTGGAGTACTGGTTTGGGCTGGTATCATCAAAGATGAGCTTGTGGGGCCTTTTCGCGTTGAGGATGGAGTCAAGCTCAACTCCCAGTCCTACTGCCAGTTTCTGGAAGACACCTTCTTCAAGCAGTGGTACAGGAAGAAGTCTGCATCCTTCAAGAAAAACATGATTTTCATGCAGGACAATGCTCCATCACACGCGTCCAAGTACTCCACAGCGTGGCTGGCAAGAAAGGGTATAAAAGAAGAAAATCTAATGACATGGCCTCCTTGTTCACCTGATCTGAACCCCATTGAGAACCTGTGGTCCATCATCAAATGTGAGATTTACAAGGAGGGAAAACAGTACACCTCTCTGAACAGTGTCTGGGAGGCTGTGGTTGCTGCTGCACGCAATGTTGATGGTGAACAGATCAAAACACTGACAGAATCCATGGATGGCAGGCTTTTGAGTGTCCTTGCAAAGAAAGGTGGCTATATTGGTCACTGATTTGTTTTTGTTTTGTTTTTGAATGTCAGAAATGTATATTTGTGAATGTTGAGATGTTATATTGGTTTCACTGGTAAAAATAAATAATTGAAATGGGTATATATTTGTTTTTTGTTAAGTTGCCTAATAATTATGCACAGTAATAGTCACCTGCACACACAGATATCCCCCTAAAATAGCTAAAACTAAAAACAAACTAAAAACTACTTCCAAAAATATTCAGCTTTGATATTAATGAGTTTTTTGGGTTCATTGAGAACATGGTTGTTGTTCAATAATAAAATTAATCCTCAAAAATACAACTTGCCTAATAATTCTGCACTCCCTGTAGACTGGAACTAAAGGCTGATTCTGAATTCAGGATCTGCCTCTCACTGCTGCTATCTGCCTCAGTTCTGCCATCTGAGACTCCATCTGCTCCTCAGTATCTTCAGGGGCTACCTCCTATGAAAGCTACCTCTTTATGGCAAAAAGGAAGCTGAAATTCTGTCACCTCATTGTTCCTACAATAGTCCCATTGACCTTGTGCCGGGAACTACTATCCGTTATCACTGTGAAACACAAGCCATGTCTGATAATATCAAAGAAGACCTGGAAAGGGGTTTAGATTGGAAGTCTTCTTCACCTGTAGGTGCTGGGTTCTTCTTTGTCAAGAAGAAAGATGGTTCACTCTGGCCATGTATTGACTATCATGGACTGAATAAAATTACTGTGAAAAACAAGTACCCTAGTTCCTGAACTCTTTGATAGGCTCCATGGAGCCAGAATTTTCACTAAGTTGGATCTCCGAGGAGCTTACATTCTCATTCACATCTGAGAGTGATGAGTGGGAGACCACTTTTAAAGGCCTTGAGGAAATTTTTTATTATTGCATTGTACTAATTTAGAGGTAAAAAAAAAATTTCTGATCGGTCTGGGAACTCAGCCGAGGGCTCATGTGAAGCCTTATTTCTGATTTTTGAGCGCTCATTCACACTGATTATAGCTTAAGTCTATATGAAACTGATAAGAATGTGGCTTAAATAAGTGTTTATGAACTGACTGCCTGGAGTTCAGAGATAAGGACTACACATAGCCATCAGATGACAGCTCAAAGTGAAAGTAAGATGCTCACAGCTAGACTAAATCTTTTAATAAAGACCAATTGAAAAAATTATTTTAGCCCAAAATGAGTAAAGTGCAATCATAAAAAAAATTGCAGAAGGTGTTCATAGCCTTTAGAGGCTTAGATAACTACTATGAATTTCCCGTTATGCCCTTTAGGCCTCATGCACACAACTGTTGTTGTGGTCCGCATCCGAGACGTATTTTTTGTGGCTCGGGGGCAGACCCATTCACTTCAATGTGGCACAAGGGCGGCTTCCGTTTTTTGCGGATCCGCGCTTTGCGGACCGCATAAAACGGAACGGTGGTCGTGTGCATGAGGCCTCAGACTCAGTAATGCTCCGGCGATTTTCAAGAATTTGTTAATGCTGTACGGTATTTAGTGATCCATCCTGATCTTCTCACTTGACCTGATCTGACTTCACACTGGAGACATGTATGCACAGTACTCCAGCGTTTGAGAGACAACAGACCTTATGTTAAGTTTGAAAAGTGCGTGTTTGAATGACCTCTTTACCTTTCCTGGGCTGCATTATCTCTGACTGTGGCACAGAGATGGATCCTGAGAAGTTGTCAGCTATACTGGACTGGCCTTGTCCTACTGGTCTGCGTGCTATGCAGTAATTTCTGGGCTTTGCCAATTATTACAGACAGTTCATATTTTTTATATGTTGACTGTTCTTATTTCGGCTGCACATCGCCATAGATTTTGTCACTCATCTGCCTTCTTCATCTGAGTGCTCAGTAACCTGGGTGGTGGCTAATAATTTTTTGCGATGGCTCCCTTTTTTCCTCTGCCTGGCTTTCTTTATGCCAGTTAACTGGCCAAATTGTTTGGTTAAATGGAATGCCCATGCACATTGTGTCTAATGAAGAGGGGGGGGGGGGGGGGTTTACAGTTCACCTCCAAATTTTTTAGAGCCATCTGCATGTTAGACATTAAACTGGACTTAAATCAGCCTACCATCTGCAATTCAGTGGACAAGTGGAGCGCATCAATCAGATTCTGGTCAATTATCTACAACACTTCTTCATATCATGATGACTGGGCTGCTTTACTCCCCTGGGTGGAATTTTCTGACAACCATTCTGGTGGGAGCCCTTTCTTCACTGTATATGACCATCAATTAAGGGTTCCCCTTCCTGTGACTGTCTCCCCTGGAATTCCAGCTGCTGATTCCACTATCAATAACCTCTCCCAGATTGTCCCTGCCTCAGGCCTCTGCTTGTATGAAGAAATCCTCTGCAGGCAAGATCCCTCCTCCAGTGCCCATAGGGCAGGGGTGACCAACCTTACAGACACAAAGAGCCAAAAAAAACAGAAGCCACAAGCTAATTTACACGAGTCACCGTATTTTTCGCCCTACAAGATGCATGTGGCGGTCACGTCCACACACAGGTGAAGGGTAGTAACCACTGCGCTCCACCCTCCCCCCTGACCCTGCCTACTTTCCTCACGAGTCCTGACGACAGGGGACAACTGGACGGCAGTCCCTAGCTTAGAATATGTGCAGGGAAGACAGACAAGACAAAATACAGAACGTGAACGGACCGGGTCAGAACCAAGAGGGCAACGAAGTACAGAGGGTTAAGCAAAGAATGGTCAGGAAAAGCCGAGGTCAAATACCAGGAGAGTCGAGAAGTACCACAGGAGTCAACAAAGAGTAGTAAGGTGGGAGCCGAGGTCAAAATACCAGGAGGGATGCGAAGTACAGGAGGAGCAGGCAAAGGATCGTCAGGGAACAGGATCAGGTAAGTATTCAGGAGTCAAACAAATCGCCAGGAACCTAAAATTAACAGGCAAACTGTGGCCAGCAGGCTGCCTGTTAAATACTGACTAGCTGGGGTCATGTGACGTGGCCAGCGTCACATGACCCGGAGCAGGAAGTACAGCTGAGCACCGAGTGCCCAGCTCGGTGCTCAGATCCTGCCTGGTTACTGGGGGAACTGGGGACGCCGGCCGTGCGGAAGAGACATGCACGGCCGGTCCGCCCCTTATCACCAAGGAGACGAGGACGCTGTGCGTGTCCTCACTCCTGCACAGACACGGGACGCCGGCGGCGCTGAGGAGAGCGAGTGCCCCAGCGTCTCGTGACAATGCACCTAGGTTTTAACAAAGAAAAATAATAGGAAAAATATATATTTTTCATCTGATCTGAGGTCTGCTAAAAATATTTTTTTCATCAGACCTCAAATCAGACTCCCAAATCAGATCCCCAATCCACACCTGACCTAAAATAAGATCCCCAAACCTCATCAGACCTCCAAATCAGACCCCCAGTTTAAGACCCTCAGTGCTCAGATTCCCCCCAATGCTCAGATCTCCCCCTTCTCAGATCTGACCCCCCATGCTCAAACAAGACCCCCCATGCTCAAATCTTATCCCCTATGTTCAAATCTGAACCCCCATGATCAAATCTGAACCCCCATGATCAAATCTGAACCCCCATGATCAAATCTGAACCCCCATGATCAAATCTGAACCCCCATGCTCAGATCTCCCCCCCCATGCTCAGATCTCCCCCCATGCTCAGATCTGACCGCCATTGCTCAGATCTGACCCCCATTGCTTAGATCAGACCCCCATTGCTCAGATCAGGACCCCTCCATGCTCCGATCAGGACCCCCCATGCTCAGATCAGAACCCCTCCATACTCAGATCAGAACCCCTCCATGCTCCGATCAGGACCCCCCATGCTCAGATCAGACCCCCATTGCCCTGATCACGACCTCCCCCCATGCTCAGATCAGAACCTCCCATGCTTAGATCAGACCCCCATTGCCCAGATCAGGACCCCCCATGCTCAGATCAGACCCCCATTGCCCAGATCAGACCTCCCCAAGCTCAGATCAGAACTTCCCATGCTTAGATCAGACCCCCATGCTCAGTTCTATAATAAAAAAAAATCTCTTCCCTCTCCTGATCAGGCACTGGGCTCCTGCTACTCTGCAGGTCTGACACGCTCTCCACTGTGACCTGATGAGCACAACGTCAGGTCATTGTCTGTGTCTCCACGTACTATGTTCTCACACTGTGTGCATCAGGACGTAGTGGAGAGTGAGCTGGAGCTGCAAAGTAGCAACAGTGCCCAATCAGGAAAAGAGATCTGAGCATGGGGTGGAGAGTGAGCTTGCCTGGCTGCTTCCTGGCTCCGCAGCTAGAGCCGCACTTGAAGAAGCAAAGAGCCACATGTGGCTCAAGAGCCACAGGTTGGCCACCCCTGCCATAGGGTGTGCATGCTCCCTTTGGCTCTTAAAGGGTAAGCGCAAGTGCATCCTAATCTTCACCAGCCAATGGCTAGTAACCTGTGAATACTTATACACCTTCCCAAGGGGGACGGTGCTGAGCAATAGGTGTATTAGCTTGCTTATTCCTGAAAGGTGTGCTGTTTCTTGTTGTCCATTCCTGTACCGGCCTCTGCCTGGTTACCCATATTTGACCCTTTGCTGCCTGACTTGACCACTGTCTGTTACCCTTACTACGCTGCCTGCAAAAAAACCTTTGTCCATTTACCATATTACACGTTCTCTGCCAACTCTGACTTCAGCCTGTCCCTGACTACAATTCTGTTTGTCCCCTAGGTGCTCTTCATTCAGTGTCTCTGTCCCCCAAGGGTCAGCAGTTAACCACACAGAGAGTACTCCAAGAGGTAGTGGCCTGGTGGCTCCCGTGCAGCGAAGTCCAGATCCCTTGAGGGTGAATACCAGGGGACTGCCAGGATAACACCCTTGGGGATAGCCCAAAGCCAAATCTGTTGCTTACCACAGTGGTTTCACACCCACTGTTGTAACAGGGGCATGGTGTGTGAATCAATTATATTCAGGAAGCCCTATCATTGGTGCTATTATATTTAGAGGCACTATATGTGATTTTGTGTTTAGGAGCACAGAGTGAGAGTAGGCAGCAAAAGCCAGAAGCCAAAGACATCTGGGTGACAAACTGAGAGGAGAGCGGAGTCTTGGTGGGAGAAGTCATCATGAATGTCTAACCCTAACCTTCTATACGAGACAGACAAGAAAAGAAAGTGAAAAACTCCAATCAGAGGAGACATCACCTGTGAGTCACAAAATGTAAATGTTTATTCTGTCACTGTCAGTGGTGTAGTCACTCTATGGTCTGCAGAGTGATGATGGCTGGTAACACCTCTCAGCATACCCTTGCCATTGTTCAGATCATACTGGGAGATGTTGCTTCACATAGTACAAAGTTAGATTGCAGAGGTCAGCCTGAATTTGTAATTCATCTATGTGCTGAGGTTTGTTCTGGTACTGTATGTGCTGAGTGTTATGATGGTGGACTTTGCCCCAGAGGCCTTCTGCTGTCGCTGGGCACTGCTGCCAGATTACTCACCAGTTCTCTACTCCCTCATTGATAGGCTATGTGTCACTGACATTCCTGGGACAGGTGGCCAGAGATCGGTGAGACTGGCAACACATGGTTTGATCTGACAGGTTTTTCCTTGTGGATCAATAGGTGTCTGTGTTGTTTCTGGTAATGGCCACACCCCTAGGCTCAGGTGTTGCTAATGTGGTCACTTAACCTTCCTTATTTATTGTTGTCTCTCCCACAGTGCTGTGCGGTTTATAGCTTCAGTTTCAGTTGTGGATAGCTGGTGTGTGGATCTCGGCGGAGTTCCTGGTGCTTCCATAGCCCCTTTGAAGTTAAGTCTTTCCTTTCCCTTTTTGTATTTTGTTTGGGTTCTGTGTGTTGCATTTCCCTATTGTTTGTATTAGGCCTGAAGGAGACTCCTGTTCATCCTTCTTTTGGAGGAACAGGTATTCTCATCCCTGCCGTTAGTACCAGGGTCCTATAGGGCTAGATAGCACTCTAGGTATTCCCTCCCAAACTGAAGCATGACACTATGCCCATCAGCGTCCTAATCTGTCTGCTTGGTGCGTACGGATGTCGGGCTACTCAGTCTAAGTTTCATCCAGGCCTGAGCAGCCTGTACATTCTTCTTGTAGCCGCTCCTGGTGTTCTTTGAGTGTGCGTGTTAAAGGGCCAGCATGCGCATACCTCTTGTGCTCTCAGCCTATGGCAGCCTTCCTATGGGTATTTAAGGCACCCTCCCACAGAGATCAGTGCCTGTGCAATAGAAGAAACCGCAGCACTCTCCTGTCTTCAATTCAGTGGAATTTATTTCACCAGCAAAAAAATGCGACGTTTCGACCGTAAAGGTCTTTCTCAAGCAACATACAGAGTGAATAGTAACAGACATATATACCCATTCAATCCCTCCCAGTAAGTCACATGTCCCAATTAAACATGTAAATGAAGTGAAAATTACACCAATATAGTGGATCCTCTTTTCATCCACCCACCTGTGATTAAAACCAATAATATATTCCTCCTCTCTATCCACACAGTGACAAAATCATATACCATTAACATGGTGTTTACTCACAAAGATCATTGCAAAGTCTGGCTGGCACATCATGGAGGGGACTTGCCTCTTCTTCCTGTGTAGTGTGAAAAGGCGCGCTTCCCAGCGTCTCCATGTCAGAGCTGCGCATGCGTCATGAACACGTGCAGATTCATGGAAGACGTGAGCTGTCTAGTGCTCCTGCAGGGTCAGTGCGCCTGCGCATCCAGTACAGAGCCGGCTCTCTGCTGTTGTGTTCCTCCTGCTGCTATGGTGACGCCTGTATTCAAATCAGGCAGGCGTGCCACAGCGAGACTCCGGGGCTGAGATCCAGCACTTCTAAGTGTATTCAGTGCTGTCCATGTGTAGTGATTGTCTCTGCTATGTACACAGTGCTTCGGTGTTCAGAATTAACCCTGTCAGGTCTACCTACTGATTGTCTATTTTGTACTGGGCAATCCTTGACCTCAATTACTACCACTCCTATGCTTCTAAGTGTATACAGTGCATTGTCTCTGCCATGTGAACAGTGTTTCAGTATTCAATATTAACCCTGTCAGGTCTACCTATTAGAGTTTTAACCCCTACTGATTGTCTATTTTGTACTGGGCTATCCGGCCCCATTGAACATCGAGGGCCCTGAGAGGGTGGAGACCTCCCCCGCATGGTATCTGGGGGAGCGTACCCCGCTCAGAGACCTTGAGCGCAAATGTTTTTTTTGGGACGACCCCAACCCTTCTTTCTTGAAAAAGATTGGGGGTATGGGGACTCCCAAATAGCTGACTGAGCCCTCAAAAGTGGCATTATGACTGGACCTATATTCCTGCCGTTGAATGAGAGAGGACTGTTGCGTAGCCCTGGCAATATGGATACAGAAATAGCGGTGGAATACATGCTGCTGAACTCTGTCTTTATTTTTACCACTGTGGAGCCCCCTTTTGTCAATAAACCACAATCAGAGTGAATTTGCATATTTGCAGTAGAATGGCATTTTTGAGCCTATTTAATATGGCCATATAAATGGACACTCTCTGTGGTAGTAATTGAGGCTAAGGATAGCCCAGTACAAAATAGACAATCAGTAGGGGTTAAAACTCTAATAGGTAGACCTGACAGGGTTAATATTGAATACTGAAACACTGTTCACATGGCAGAGACAATGCACTGTATACACTTAGAAGCATAGGAGTGGTAGTAATTGAGGTCAAGGATTGCCCAGTACAAAATAGACAATCAGTAGGTAGACCTGACAGGGTTAATTCTGAACACCGAAGCACTGTGTACATAGCAGAGACAATCACTACACATGGACAGCACTGAATACACTTAGAAGTGCTGGATCTCAGCCCCGGAGTCTCGCTGTGGCACGCCTGCCTGATTTGAATACAGGCGTCACCATAGCAGCAGGAGGAACACAACAGCAGAGAGCCGGCTCTGTACTGGATGCGCAGGCGCACTGACCCTGCAGGAGCACTAGACAGCTCACGTCTTCCATGAATCTGCACGTGTTCATGACGCATGCGCAGCTCTGACATGGAGACGCTGGGAAGCGCGCCTTTTCACACTACACAGGAAGAAGAGGCAAGTCCCCTCCATGATGTGCCAGCCAGACTTTGCAATGATCTTTGTGAGTAAACACCATGTTAATGGTATATGATTTTGTCACTGTGTGGATAGAGAGGAGGAATATATTATTGGTTTTAATCACAGGTGGGTGGATGAAAAGAGGATCCACTATATTGGTGTAATTTTCACTTCATTTACATGTTTAATTGGGACATGTGACTTACTGGGAGGGATTGAATGGGTATATATGTCTGTTACTATTCACTCTGTATGTTGCTTGAGAAAGACCTTTACGGTCGAAACGTCGCATTTTTTTGCTGGTGAAATAAATTCCACTGAATTGAAGACAGGAGAGTGCTGCGGTTTCTTCTATATGACGCATCCAAGGGGGAACTTCTGACTGGCTCCCAACACGGCTGGCACCACCACAAGATAAGACTTTAATTTTTCGTTGTGCTGCTATACGCATTTTTTCCTATGCCTGTGCAATAGGTTATCTAGTTAGCTAGTTCCTGCATAGGTGTGCTGTAGTCTTGTTTGCCTACCTATGTACTGAACGCTGCCTGTTTCCAGAATTGACCCTTTGCTGCCTGACCTAACCTCTGTCCGTTCTTTCTGACCCTGTACTGCCTACTTTGATCCATGGACTGTTTACTGGATTGCTCATCTGCTGCCTGCCCTGACCCCGACTTGTTTCCTAACTATAGTTTTGCCTGCTTCCTTGATGCTTAGCATTGGTGTTTCTTGACTTGGATGTGGTAACATATTGGTTCTGGTACTGTGAAAACAGATATTGATGAACTATCCTGAGGATGTCATCAATATTTAAGTCATGAAAAGCCCTTTAAGATTTACATCTTGGGACTATTGGATTTGACACACCAAACTACAGTATATTTTATGTCAAAAACCCCACATCAGATCCTACTCATTCTAAAACAGTGGATTATCAGTATTAACAGTTGCATATGGTATAAAAAAATAATTTGTAGGTGTACTGAGCTATTGAACTTGTATGAAATGTAAAGTGTATTTATCAAATGATTACATATCTTTTCCATATGTGGGATATGTATTTTCCACTCTGTTGTCCATCTTATGTTACATACAGTTTTTTGTCACTTGTAAGTGTCCTTAAACCAGGTAAGCACAAGAAAAGTATTATCACCTTTGAATTTAAAGGGGTTTTCTCGCCTCAGACATTGGGGGCATATCTATTATATACTTAGAACAGAGCCCGCAAACTGAAGGAGGGCACACCGCGCATATGCGACCACCCTCTATTCATTCCTATGGGAGCACTGAAAATAGCTGAGCGATGCACTCGACTATTTTCAGCAGTCACATTGAAATGAATGGGAAGTGCTTGGCTATTTTCGGCACTTCCATGGGAATGAATGGAGGGCGGCTGTGCATGCATGTGGGCTCCTTTCTAAGTATAGGTCTGACGTGGGACCCGCATCTATCAGACATTGGGGACATATCTTAGCGATATGCCCCCAACGTCTGAAGTGAGACAACCCCTTTAAAGAAAAAATAGGTCATTTATTCAATACTGGCTAAGAGGGCAATACATGAAGTGACTAAAAGACGTTTAGGTGACAGTTATATTAATGAAGGTACTAGCTGTCAAGTCAGTTTTCTTGGTTGACTGCCCAGAAAACACAGTAACATTTATATGCGCCATCAATACAAATATTTCTGTTACAAAACATGACTCATTAGCCAGAATCATAGTTGGCACACTACCGCATTATAATTTTTTGTAAAGTTAATAGAAATGCCATTTTATTTCGCATGTGGGGTTAGAAAAAAAGGGGGACATTTACTGACCGGCAATTTAGACGCCAGTCTTAGTCCATGTCCGCTGGCAGTTGATGCCTCTAAGTTATGTAGAGGTGGCGGCTTCTACATAATTTAGGCGCTGGGTGTGCGACTTGCTTAAATCTACGGCAGCGCCCTTGCTGGTGTAGATGTAAGTAATTTTCTACACCAAAAACAGGCGTAGAAAATGATAACTGAGATGGGCAGGCCGCCAGCCCCCTTACCCGCCCACGCTACCTCGGAAAAGTCGCATGAGACGGCAAAAGTATGCCATAAAGTGACGTATACAACATTTAAAAAGTTAGACCAATCAGAAAGAAACATACAGTCACAAACAGGTGAGTAAACTATCAAATTAATTAGAATATGAAACTGTATATGAACAACAATAACATAGGTATCATAATTGACTGATGATAAAAAGTGTTTATATTGTGTGATTACATTCTATTCAGCCCATGAGGAGTGCGTGTATTCAACATAAAAAGCCATAAAATATCCCTGTTGAATAGCTTGCACTTAAAATCTCCTCCACGTATGGGTGGATTAACTCTTTCAATCCCAGCACATTAAGTGAAGAAGAAAAACTGGAAAACAGTGGAGCGCCAAGAAACTAGAAAAAGGAAATTTTTATGAGAGTCAGAGTGCATCTGTAGGTGTGCCAAGTATGGTTAGAGAAAACCCCTGAAGAACTGGGACAAAAGTTACCAATTGGCCAGGGGTAGAAGGTATCTGCATGGATGCAGGGCTAGGTACAGTAAACCAGAGATATAGGTGATAGTTTGTGGTGCAATTGAAGTGAATTCTGGGAGTGGAGAGTGTTGAAATTACATAGCTAAAAGAACTGTAGAAATAATCCACTATGTCAATACCAATAAAATATTCACACAATAATTGTGTCTTACTCACTGCACCGGTGAGGGTGGCGCAAGATAAGCTCAAGAGACTTGTCGCCAGACCCTCCCTCGCCAAGATCGCCAGTAGGGTGGTTGTTCCCTTGTTGTCCTTCCAATAGATGACCCGGTGGACTCCAGCATAAACACAAGGTACTTTTTATTTGTTCAAAGAAGAGCTCAACGCGTTTCGGGGTATTGATAAAACCCCTTCCTCAAGAGCAAAGCATAAAAGCATACAACCATGTAATAAATGTAAGCGATTTCCATGAAACAGGCCTCACATCTCTCTGACGCGTTTCGGGTACACGCTTGTAGCACCCTTAATCATAGAGTGCTACAAGCGTGTACCCGAAACGCGTCAGAGAGATGTGAGGCCTGTTTCGTATTTATCTTTTGCAACTGCTTTTAATGGAGAAAAAATAAAGTTGAATGGATTTTACCAATACCAGTGGCTGGAAATCGCTTACATTTATTGCTGTGGAAGTGCAGTCCTGCACCATCCGTGCCCCGGAGGTCCGAGCAGAAGCTGCCGTTTGTTACTATATTTCATACAACCATGTACTCACAAAAATGTATATTGCAGAAGAAGAGGCTCTCCCTCATGGTGGAGCATCCACCTCCGGTCATGTGACCCTGGAACCAGAAGTGCTCTCCACCCGTGGAACGCATACTAAAACAGATTAAAATGATGGGCAAAATACTACATGGAGAAACATAAAACATACTGTATATAAAGGCAGATTGAACCTGCCTAACCTATGGTCCTGCTCTTCCATGGCTTCCAAAGACCACGTTTATGCAGTGGTACGCCGACCAGACTAATGACCAAATATCGAAATTGGACCTCCACTGATTGGCAAAGGGTTGCTTTCTCCAATAATTCACATTTTCTGCTTCTCTGAAAGGTTGGACATTGGTGTTACAGGCAAGAAACATCACAGAACAAACACCCAGCAGGCATTGATGGAAGAAGCTAGTGGTGATAGTGTTATGGTCTGGGGAATGTTTTTGTGGCATTCTCTGGGCCCATGTGAAAGCACTCCCAACCAATTTGGGTAAGAATTTATCCTTGCAGGTCACCCATACATGCTGTCACGCCCTGCCCTGTGAGATGCCTGAGAAGATCTGACAGACTTGCTGCACGTGAGTCTATCTGACAGATTGTTCTTTTTCTCTTTGTTGTGGTTTTGGGCAGGATCCCACCTCCCCACAGGTTCTGCTCATTAGCTAGGTTCTGCTCATTAGCTATTTAGTGGTGCTATTTATACCCGCTTCTCACTATTGCCCTTGCGGTTTATATTTGCTTCTGTAGTTCTCAGCTGGTGTTTGGTGGATCTCCTGCTCCCCGTCCGTCTTAAGCTAAGTCCTACTCCTTCTCTTTTGTTGTGTGTTCTGGCTAGGCCTCAGGAAGACGCTGGTTCCTGAAAGGGTCCGTGCGGTACTGGAATGGGATCGGCCGGAGAATCAGAAAGCTCTGATGCGGTTTTTGGGTTTTACTAATTACTACAGAAAATTAGAATTATTGAATTATTCCACTATTGTCAAGCCTTTGACTGATATGACTAGGAAGGGTGTGGACTTCTCAGTCTGGTCGGAAGAAGCATTACAGGCTTTTTCTGCTATAAAGAAATGTTTTGCTTCCGCTCCCATTCTGATGCAACCCGAGGTGTCTCAACCCTTCATTGTGGAGGTTGACGTGTCAGAAGTGGGAGTCGGAGCAGTTTTGTCACAGGGTCCCTCTCCTAGCAAATGGCGCCCATGTGCTTTTTTTCCTCAAAGAAACTTTCTGCTGCCGAAAGAAATTATGATGTTGGGAATAGAGAGTTGCTGACCATAAGAATCTGGCTTACCTGCAATCAGCAAAGCGTCTGAACCCTAGGCAGGTCAGATGATCATTGTTTTTTACCAGATTTTATTTTGTGGTCACCTATCGTCCTGGGGTCAAAAACTTCAAACCGGATGCTTTGTCACGTAGCTCTCCTGGGGGGGGGGGGGGGGGGGGGGGGGGGGGGGGGAATTCGGAGGATCCCGCTCCGATTTTGGCTAATGGGGTGGTTGTATCCGCTCTTTATCCCAAACTGTAGGCAGAAGTGTTGGGGGCTCAAGGTGATGCACCTGATTCCTGTCCTTCAGGGAAGTTGTTTGTTCCTTCTAAACTTCGAACCAAGGTGTTTAAGGAACATCATGATACTGTCCTTGCGGGACACCCTGGGAATAGATCCATGGTGGATCTTATTTCCCGGAGATTCTGGTGGCCAGGTTTGCGTAAATGTGTTGAGGGCTATGTAGCAGCTTGTGAGACCTGTGCACGTGCTAAGGTGGCTCACACTAGGCCTTCAGGATCTCTTCTTCCTTTGTCCATCCCGTCTCGTCCTTGGATGCATTTGTCCATGGACTTCATCACTGATTTACCGAGATTCCCTTGGGAAAACTGTGATTTTGGTGGTGGTAGACCGCTTCAGTAAGATGGCTCACTTTGTACCATTGTCGGGTCTGCCCAATGCTAAAAATCTCGCTCAGGTGTTTGTTGATAACATTGTGAAATTACACGGCATCCCCTCTGATGTTGTGTCTGATAGGGGGACGCAATTTGTTTCCAGGTTTTGGAAGGAGTTTTGTACTTGTCTGGGTATTCAGTTGTCTTTCTCTTCAGCTTTCCATCCTCAGTCGAATGGACAAACTGAGCGCACTAACCAGAACCTGGAGACTTATTTGAGGTGTTTTGTCACCGAGAATGTTCGTTTTTGTCCTTGGCTGAGTTTGCCTTGAATAACCGTAGACAGGAGTCCACTGATAAGTCACCATTTTTTGGCGCATATAGTTTTCACCCTCAGTTTTTGTACTTTTTCTGGGACTGAATCTTCTGGTATACCTGAAGAGGAGAGATTCTCTTTTTCGTTGTCTTCTATCTGGTGGAAGATTCAAACTATAAAAAAAATAAAATGGGTGAAATATATAAATGGATGGCTGACAAGAGACGTATGACTGGTCCGGACCTGTGTGTGAGTGATTTGGTGTGGTTGTCCACTAAGAACATTAAGTTGAAAGTACCTTCTTGAAAGTTGGGCCTAAGATTTATTGGTCCTTACAAAATCTCGGCCATTGTTAATCCGGTTGCTTTTCGTCTGGAACTTCCGCAGGCCTGGAAGATCCATAATGTGTTTCCCAGGGCTTTGTTGCAGAAGTATGTTGAACCTGCTGAACCATCTCCTTTGCCACCTCCCCCTGTCTTGGTAGATGGTAATCTGGAGTTTCAGATCTCCAGAATACTCAACTCGCGTGTTCTTTGTGGCTCCCTTCAGTACCTGGTCCATTGGAGGGGATACGGCCCTGAGGAAAGAATGTGGGTTCCGGCTACCAATGTCAATGCTAGTCGCCTTGTGAAGGCATTTCACAGGGCACACCTGGATAAGGTTGGTCCTGGGTGCCCGAAAGTCACCCGTAGAAGGGGGGGGGGGGTACTGTCATGCCCTGCCCTGTGAGAGGCCTGAGAAGATCCGACAGACTTGCTGCACGTGAGTCTATCTGACAGTTTGTTCTGTTTCTCTTTGTTGTAGTTTTGGGCAGGATCCCACCTCCCCACAGGTTCTGCTCATTATCTATTTAGTGGTGCTATTTATACCCCCCTCTCACTATTGCCCTTGCGGTTTATATTTGCTTCTACAGTTCTCAGCTGGTGTTTGGTGGATCTCCGGCTGGCTGTCCGTCTTAAGCTAAGTCCTACTCCTTCTCTTTTGTTGTGTGTTCTGGCTAGGCCTCAGGAAGACGTTGGTACCTGCACCTAACGCTAGGAACCGGTCGTCTTATCTCCAGCTCCCTAGCTGAGGGTTTGTTACAGTTTCAGCTAGGCTTAGGTTCTAGTGCATGAGCACTTCCACCTTAAAGATTTGCTCATGTTCTCAGAAGTCAGGGAAAGGCTCAGGGATTGTCAGGTGGTGACCTTTCCCTGTTCCCTAGCTTTGGGTCCTAGCCTGGTGTTTTGTTGCTTTTGTTGTATTTGGTTTGCTTCCCTTCCATCACCTACCATGACACATGCTGATTTTCTTCCTTGGGGCGGATGGGATCTTCTAGCAAGATAATGTATATGTCACGTGGCTAAACATCCAATATTTGTTAAAAGAGCATGGCCAAGACTTCAAAGTACTACCCTGGCCTTCCCCAGACTTGAACACAATTGAGCATCTGTGGGACAACCTTGATCTTTATGTTTGCTCTATGGAACCTCCCCCATACACCCTCCAGAAGCTGTGGGATGCACTGCAGTAAGCATGGCTCCAAATACCTGTGACAACCTACCAGGACCTTATTGAGTCACTCCCAGCTTGTGTAGCTGCTGTCCGTGCTGCACACAGCAGTTACTCTGGATATTAGTTGGATGTCATTATAATGTGACTGGAATGTGTATATATAAAATGTGTGTAGTTATCACAAGGCTCAGGTATTACAAAAACATAAAACAAAAGAAGAACAATTGTCATAGATGAACACACTTTTGGCACTTACTGCTAGCCAATGCCATTAATGTTTTAGCTTTTGAGTATATGAAAGGGATTTACACAGCTAAATTATTAATTAGCATTTACTGCAAGTCTGCCTCAAGAAATGTTTTAATAATTGATGTTTAGCATCGAGAACCTCTTTCAAACATAGAAGTGGGGTGATTTTTTTGTGTTTTTATGTTACATTGGACTATAGAAGACACTATACTTTTCCATAAATATCTGCACTGTACACATGTACAGCCTGGCTCTTGACACGTGAAGACACTTTAATGTCAAAGAAGTTTTGGACACTTGAGTTAGACTTTAAAAGTTCTATAAGAGAAACAGCCTCTGTATATAGGAAAGCCTATTCTATTAAGATCCCTAAGGTGTAGGAGTCTCTTATTATATAACCAGACCCATTTATGTCTATAAAAAGGTAGATTTATCCAATCAGGCATTCACTTAGGACGAAATATCAAGAAGATGCCAGATACTGGATGTAGAGCATGATCTATGTTATTCCATTGTAACATGTTGCAATGTTATTGCATAATATTAGTAGATTACATTAATATTATAGTTAAAGGTGAGATGTGATACTCAATATGAAGAAGTTCCTAGTAACATGGTAGATGTACCTTTATGTTGGAATCTAAAATCGCATACAGTAAAGCTGTGTAAAATGGATTCCAGGCACTTTCCTGACAAAAAGTATTAGTTGCACTTGAATGACTATAACAAGAACTGCATTTATTTAAGAGACAACTGATTTCGAGATATCATACAGTATTCATTCAACCTTACATGTTGTGCACTTCTCCAAGCAATAATAGGATATCATTGATTGAGATATGCCCACTTGCTTTTAATTCACTGGTATTTTTCTAAAAATAGTAAAATGCATATATATGGCCATACTGGAAACAGCTGCAATCCGTCCTATTCTACCCATCACTGTTTTTAATTAGAGTATGTCTAATCTGTATATCCAGAAAAAGGAAATCACAGTTTTTCAAAAGGAACAGTTTTACCCACCAAAGGAAATTATTCTGATGGATTGAGTTTTTTTTTGTACCTTGGATGTGTCAAAACAATGTGGTACCTGTCAAGGTTGCTCCTTGTCACCTTTCCCATTTATACTTGTCTTTAGATTTTCAGATGTTTCAACCCCAACGTAGGTGCCACTTGTTTGCCGATTAAAGCCTACTGACCTCTCTCATAACTTCTCTCCCTAGCTTTTTTCAACCTTTGGGTCTGTCTACCCTCCATTTGACATCAGAAGCGCCAATTGGAAATTTAGGGAATTACTGTAAGTGATTGTAAATGATATATTTTCAGTTCTACTGCTCTGGTTCCTGTTCACCCCCTGCAAATTAATTAATGAATAATCCTTACATTTGTACAGTAGGGTGGTCTGTAGGTTAAATAAATGTAATTTAAATAACAATGATCTAAAGGCATTAGTTAAAAAGCAGTTTAGGAGCCCCCAACTTCATCGAATATCAAGCAGCATAAATTGTGTCGTAGCATGGTAGAATGATAGAAAGGTATTCATTTGTCTATATTGCTGCTACATATGGTGTCCATTGGTGTTCTTTTGTTTCCCTCTCAGAACGCCCTCCTTAGGGCTCATGCACATGACTATATATATTTTGCGGTCTGCAAAACACGGATCCGCAAAAAATACGGATGATATCCGTGTACATTTCGTATTTTGCAGAACGGAACAGCTGGCCCCTAATAGAACAGTCCTATCCTTGTCCGTATTGCGGACAATAACAAGACATGTTGTATTTATTTGTGGAACGGACTTACAGAACAGAATGCACAGTCATTTCCATTTTTTTTGCAGACCCATTGAAAGGAATGGTTATGCATACGGTCTGCAAAGAAAACGGAATGGACACGGAAAAAGAAAATACGTTTGTGTGCATCAGCCCTTAGGTGTCCGGTCCTGGCGTGAAGAAGCCATGTATAGTGCACTGATTATTGGCTGGTCTGCACAATAGGAATTACTGTCTCCACCGCTTATACACAAGTACATCCAAGTTGAGAGATTGAGACACTCAGTGGCGGACTTAAAGTGGCCCTGGAAAAAAACTTAAAAGTGGCTCCATGTTGTGGGGGGTGTCCAAATTGACAGAAGGCAGGGTGTCACGAGTTGGAGGTCCCAGGAGAGACCACCGCGTCATCGAGCAATAAACAAACGGAAATCAGGTACAGACACATAAGAGTTTATTGCACAAACAAAAACCAGGGAAGGCAGCACAGACAAAACATTAGCTCTATGTACCGTCAGCACAGTGGGAGAAAACCCCCACTGCGACACTGTCTAGTGATACTCCAGAGGGGCGTGACTAAGCAACTCCTGGTATTCACTAGGGCCATAGATGGTAGGGTTAGACTTTGCAGCAGGAAGTTGCCAGGGTCCACTCTGGAGCGTGAACTAGACAGTGACAGCAGGAACGAATGGACAACAGGTACCAGAAGGTACCGATGGCACATAGGCATACATAACAGACAGGCAAATACAAACAGGGCAACTAATAACACAAGCAGGAGTACATAGCAAGGAAACAGGAGTGACAATGAGCAGAGAAGGACTTGCTCCACCAGTAGTAAACTGCATGGCCTTGCGCATTGCACTCTGCTGCAAAGAAAGGTGCAGCAAGGGCTTGCTGAACAGAGACATATAACATAACAAACATAACTGGCAGAACAGATAACAGAAACATAGGAAAGAGGACAGGAGAGAGGACGTCAATGAACAAGTAGGGAAACCCACAGAGCACAGACAGACAGACATGGATCCCATGGGTCAGCAGCATGGGAGAGTGAGTACAAACAGGAGCAGGACAAGACAACACACACCAGGAGAGCTGACCCAGAACTGAGGAAACCTCAGCCTTATATACAGGTTCCATGGGTGCAGCAGAGAAGCCACACCCATGGAGCAGACAGAGAGGATTAACTCCTAATAGGCACACAGGGGAGTTAACCCATAAAGAACCACAAATAACACAGGAACGAAACTTCAGCGAGGAGCGCCGAACGAGCAAGGACGGAAGGTCACAGCCAGAGGTAACGACTGTGACACAGGGTAACACAAATAGGCGGCATCAGCAATACCATAGTGCAAAATACATTCCCATCAGAACCATATACCACAGTGCCACAATATACTGCCCCAAAAGCTATCCCTCTGTGGTGGCCATCAATATCTGCCATTTCCTGCCCTCCTCCTCTAGTTGTCTCTGATTAAGTTATAGAGCAGGGGGCTTAGGAGCTGAGTTGTGAGCCACAGCATGTGAATTCAGGAGGACATGTGCGGTCTCTGGCTGGGTACATGTGTACCTGATTCTCACAGCGTTACCACTGAGAGCTCATTATGTACCTGGCCAGGAGAAGAGAGGATGGCCTGGGCAGCCCTCTGGGCATCGGCCCACTGGGAAGTTTGCCTGTAAGGTCTATGGCCAATCTGCCCCTGGGCAGCAATATATAACTAAGCTAAGCAAGTTTCAGGCAAAAAAATCTATATTTCCTAATTTCCCTGGTTCTCTTCTGGCCCTTTGTTCACCTGCAATAACAACAATCTCTGCTCCTCCCCCTGCTCTGCAAAGGGAGTGAATACAAGTGCTGCCCTGAGTGACATGTCTGCCTGCTGGGAGACTCAGCAGCATGTTGTATTTGTGGGATTACAAGTCCTAGCTGTAAAATGACACTGCTGATACACATAGGATCTTCTCCCTGCCTGTTCTTGTGCAATGCTCTTCAGTACTCCTCTGTCAGCTCCTGTGCCCAGCATTTGTCTCCTCACTGCCTGCAGCTACTCAGTAAAGCATTCAGCCCTGAGTCTGTGCAGCTAATGGGGTTAATGTTTTTCCTCAAGAATCCAGGGAGAGAGCAATAAGCAGCAGACGGCAGAGCAGGGGTGTGTGGCCAGCACTGTGACGTCTTGTGTACAGACACATATCTGATCTCTCAGCATTATGCACAAAACATCATCAGAGCAGGGATAGAAGCTAACATCACAGGTCATGTGACCCTCAGTGAAATCTGAGAAACCAGCAACTGGAGATGCAGTAAGTGAATTGTAAAGTCCTTTCATTTGACTAGTTAGAAACATACAAACAACAAAAAAAATGACTCAGACAACCCCTTTAAAGAAATATCATCAACATGCTGTGTAAACAATCCACAACATAAATTGACCTGTAATGCCGATTTGAAAAATATAGCATTTTAATATATGCTGGGGATCTCCACTGCGGATTTTGCCATTTCCACAGCAAAAAACACATGTAATTCATTGTTTTGTTTTTTTTGCAGTTTTTGCCAAGCATCCACGGCAAAATCAACAGGCTACCATAGTTATTTCCACGCATCCTCTGCTTACAGTACAGTCTCCATTGCAAAAATGTATTTTTTACTTTCACTACCCTTCATGATCCCTGTTGGGTCCAGGGCTGCTTAAAGGGAACCTGTCAGCATGAAAAAGCAGAGTAATCTGCAGGTAGCATGTTACAGAGCAGGAGGAGCGAAGCAGATTGATATAAGGTTTCGTGGGTGGGAAAAGAGTCAGTATAACCTGTTTTTAATTGATACATTTAAATTACTGCTCATTCTAGGCTTTGAAGTCAAGTAGGTGGTCCTGTCAGTGATTGACAGCTACCTCTGTATACATAGTCATAGAGAGAATGTTGTCAATCACTGATAGGTGTCACGGCGCGGTGTGGGGAATACACTCCACATGGAACACAGAAGGGAAGGGAAAAGGTACTAGGCCTGGAAACTAGGGATGGGGGATTGTCACCACCTAGTGGGTCCCTACGCCGAGCCCTGACTGCTATCACTATGAACAGACCTTGATGGTAGGAATGTTCATATGCAGGAACCTAAGCCCTATCCCACTCTAACAGGGCCCTGCCGATAGTGTCAGGACACGGATGGCCTATTCCTTCCCAGATGAAGGAGTAGGAGACCCCCTAAGGCCTCATACCAGATGGAAGGGGAAAACAACAAACAAAGAAGGAAAGACACTTAACTTCTGAAAGTATGCGGATGAGCAGGAACTCCAACGAGAACCAACACCAGAATTTCCACAAGCCAGGAGCTATAAACCGCATAGCATGATGGGTGAGGTCAGACTAAATAGAGGAGTAGGAATTACCACTTAAGCTACACCTGAGACCAGAGGTGTGGTCCTACCCAGCAACAACACAGAAGAGTGAAACCAGAGAGGCTGTCAGCTCACATCACGTGCAGCCAATCTCCTAGATCTTCTGACCCCCTAAGGCCTAATACCAGATGGAAGGGTAAAACAACAAACAAAGAAGGAAAGACACTTAACTTCCTAAATTATGCGGATGAGCAGGAACTCCGAGGAGAACCAACACCAGAATTTCCACAAACCAGGAGCTATAAACCGCATAGCATGATGGGTGAGGTCAGACTAAATAGAGGAGTAGGAATTACCACTTAAGCTACACCTGAGACCAGAGGTGTGGTCCTGCCCAGCAACAACACAGAAGAGTGAAACCAGAGAGGCTGTCAGCTCACATCACATGCAGCCAGTCTACTAGATCTTCTGACCCCTTTCCCAGTAGAGACTGTGACAACAGGACCGCCTCCTTGACTTCAAAGCCCAGAATGAGCAGGGATGACTGAAAGATAACTTATAATGAATCTTTTCCCACAAAACTCTATATCAACCTGTTCAGCTTCTCCTGCTCTATAATATGCTGCCTGCAGATCAAAGACCATGTGCATCATGGCCATTTTCCTGACCTACAGTTCCTTGATATTATGTACAACCTTATTTACAGTTTTTTTTTCCAATTATTCTCATTCCTTCTGGTTATTTTTCACTTGTAAATCTTAATAAAATCCAGTAGTAAAAAAAAAAAAAACATGCACATTCAGATCTGCTGAGTATGCATGTTCAGTGCCGTAGTGTGGATTTCCTGCACCTGCAGCAAGCCAAGTATTTAATCTCCTTACCTGTAGACATGCCCCTTTTTATAGAACCACATCCCACAGTATACCAAGACCAACATTACCAATAATTCTTGGCACTGTAATAACTATTCACAGTAACACCTTTTTTTGTAATCAAAGGGAACTCGCATACTTATTATATTTTTAGTAAAAAGGATAATTTCTTGACAGGGGCTCTTGCCTGTGGTAGTTGGGGTGCACGTGATGGTAAATGTTTGGCAGGGTGCAAGGCAGGAGGCTGGGTGTTGGGGCCGACAAATGGTGGAGACAATAATAAGGCCTGTTGATTGCAATAAATAAAGTATTTCTTTACTAAGTTCATGATAGGAGTACAGCTGCAACAGGCACAGTTCCAAGGTAGATCACAGTTCAATCCTCTCTTAGTAGCAGTGTAAAAGCAAAAATTATGGTAGTTGTAGTACTCCTTGCTTTCTATCTCTAAAGAACTCTTTACAGTCTTTCATCAGAACCACAGGCATGCAGTGAGGTTCTTATTATCTTCTTCTGCAGTTCCCGGACTGAGGGTTGCAGGACATATGGCCAATTTGTCTCAAAGTATGGGGGATTTCATCTGCCATAAATGTGCACAATTCCTTGCTGTCTGAGTCCAAAGCACAACCTTGTGGGTTCTAGACCTTTTAAGATGTCTGGTCTCTTCTTTTCAGGGCTACTTTGGTAGTATTATTGCTTCTTTGGCAGGGGCGGAAACAGTCCATCACCTGGCAATGTAAGCACAGTATGCCAATTGGTTAACCATTAGTTTATCCATATATTGCTATTGAGTTCACATAAAATACAACAAATCTCAACATTTATCTTAAAGGGAACCTGTCACCTAAAAAACGCCTCCCAAACCACCAGCATTACCTTAAAGTAGCCAGCAGTATGTTCCTAAAGATCCTTTTCTTACTCCGGCCAGATGCACCAAAATCTTGAAAAACGAACTTTAATCCCCTGCACGCGCTATGTAACAGCAGAGTTTGAAGTCAAGGGGGCAGCGCCTCCCCTCTTCAAGTCAGGATAACCACGCCCCCTTTCCCTGCCATTTCACCTCTGATTGACAGCCGCCTCCTTGAGCATTCCCCAGTGTTTTTTAATAATATTTCTGAGTATGCCGTTTGGCAATTATACTGTGTAATAATGGTGTAACTCCCCTCTGCAGCGCCGCCGGCATCATGCTAGTGAAGAGGAGCGAGGACGCGGCCGGCGTCCTCATCTCCATAGCAACCAGAGGGAGGGGTGTACCTGGCCTCACACGCTTCCTTGGCGTGGCCGGCGTCCTGCATCCCCTAGACAATGAGCACTTGGGGAACTGAGCGCCGATATTGATGAGTCGGCGCTCAGCTGTTCTGAGTTACGGGGGACAGGTCATGTGATGCTGGCCATGTCACATGACCCATTAGGACCTTATCAATTAAAATACAGCTTGTTTTATTATTGCAGCAGTGGCAGTACTGCTGCAGTACCGGAGCACCAGTGGTAGGATACAGGAAGTAGCGCCAGTGCACACAGAGTGTTTAGCCAGTGGTCAATATGAAAATATATTTTAACTATTTGGCAGCTGTTCTAAAAAAAAGTTCCGATATCTGGTAGAGTATTATCACTCAGATGTTAACTTCTTTGTTAAATGGATTGGAACAGAAACCAGGCTGACATTAAAAACCCATAGAGAAAGCTCTGCTTCTGCCTCCTAGACATCCCCAGGCTTCCTAGCTGGAAGCGGCTAAATGGGATTAATTGTACTTCCATTCCCATCTTGTATAAGGAAGAAGTTACTATACTAAAAAGTTTGTTGCCTTTACTTTGCTTTTGTTCAATATATAGGAGTACCTGATCTGATGTAGAGAAATCAGGCTTAGGCCTCATGTACTTGACCGTATGTATTTTAGGGTCCGTATGATGTCCATGTGACATTATTTTTTTTGCAGACTCATTGACTTCAATGGGTCTGTGGTCTGCATTTTGCGGCCAAGTAGTAGACATGTTCTATCTTTTTGCGGTATGGACATATGGATGCAGAAAGCACACGGACTCCAAAATACATACAGTTGTGTGCCTTAGTTAGGGGAATTTATCTCATTGGGGTTAGTCCAATAACTAAATATTGGCCAAATAGAATGGAAAGGAACAAAGGGGGTCATTTATTAAGACCGACATTTTAGATGACGGTCTTACTAAAGCCCCTGCACTGGCAGTGGATTGCCGAAGTTATGAAGAGGGGCCGGCCTCTACATAACTTCGGCGCATGCAGCGCCGCTTCTAAATGTAAACCAACTTTCTTGCTGGCTTACATTTAGACCATTTTCTACTCCTAAACCATTGCGCCAACATCTGCACCTGAAATACGCCTAATATAGGTGCATTTCAGCATAATAAATGACCCCCAAAGTATTTATTTTTAGAGATGAGCTTTTAAACCACTGTGTGTAGAAGCATCAAGAAGAACCAAATCATGAGTAGTTCCCATAACAGGCTCATGTTGAACTACCCATGACTAAATAAAGCGATATCTGATATCACCAATAACATGCATATGAATGAACAAGTAAAATCTATTTGGTCAAAATGTACAAAAATTGCATGTTATATTTGCATCCCCATAAAAAGCTTTTTTTTTACTTGACCTTCAACAAGTCTACGCTGACTGGAAAAATGGATCAGTTGTGTTTCTCAGCTTGTATCGCTGTTTGCAACGCAGTGGGCAGCATCGAGAGGGAACTATCTTCTGGCTGTCAGCATTTTAAAATGTCTTATATAAATGTGTCTAGCTGTGCACTGCTGGGAATCTCTCAGGCATGTGACTGTTTCTGTCTTGCTGAACAAAGAATCTATTTCCAGAAAGTTTCTACGTAATGGAATGAAACGCCATGGCTCCCTCTATCAGTGATGACCTCTAACATGGGTTACAAACTTGACATCTTTGGGAGTCAAGAATGAAGAGGCCATGGCACTGGTCATAGATTTCCAATCATAATCTTTCTCACAGAATTACTTTGGAAGCAACATTGATGTGAATAATATGCCTTACATGGCACAATGGAAATGTCACTCCTAGAGAACAGTTCCCAGACCAGGACCTGATAATAAGAATGCTTATCTAGTGGACACTAGTTTAAAAGATGATCTTATAAAGAATAATAATCTTTATATAGCACTAATATATTGAGCAGCACTTTGAGGCAACATATACACAAAATCAGATATTACAAAGTAATCAACAACTGAAACACTAGGTATTATGTACCTGCTTGCAAGAGCTTACAATCATTGAGGAGATACTGTAGAGGTGACCAAGCTGTTTTCTGGTCCTGTGTGGGCTGGAATAGGCAGAAGTGCAAGCATGGCAGCTCCACTGACTGGGCAGGGGCAGATTGGCCATCGACCCCACAGTGAAATTTCCTGGTGGGCCGATGCCTAGGTGGGCCACTCAAGCCCTCCTCACAGCCGCCAGCTGGGTAAATAAGAATCTGATTCTCTCCTACGCACCTGGCCAGCTACAGTTGAATTCAACTGTATCGACATCCTCAGGACAGTGATATAGTTCAATACTGTGACTCAGGTGGCAGTATTTTGTGCTGCACTATGGTATTTGGTTCAGCTCAGGCGGTATATTGCTCTGCACTATGGTATTGCTGGCCCTGCCTACATATGTGGTCCTGCCTAATTAGGTGGCCACTTTTAGTTCCCAATCCGCCCCTGTATATGGGCCACAGGTTAGAGCTATTGGTGTTGTCAGCAGATGTCTGGGGAGATGCATGTCAGGCAATACGTTTCTGTTCAAAATACATGGACACTAGGCCAAGCAGAGCTTGCTTGTGTCATCTGAACCAGTGCTCAGCCAACAGTTTTCTAAATTATGCTTATCTCTAGTCTTGGTGAGAATGGAAGCATATGTGCAGGCCATCCATGGACGATAAAGGAGCTGACAAAAGCCACTATCGTTACTTGATTTCTAGGTGTAAAATGAGTGGGCTTACTATGCATACATGTATGCAGTTAATGGTTAGTTTCCAGTGTCTTAATTCACAACTGTTTCTAAGAGTACCACATATAATATAGTGCAGATATACAGACGCAGCTCAAGCTGATAACACTCGTTACAGAGTTATCTCGTGACAAAAGTACGTGAAATCCATTGAAAAAGTCAACATTTCCTGCCATTGTTTACTTTAAGGCCTCTTTCACGCGGGCGTTGCGGGAAAAGGTGCCGGTGCGTTGCGGGAACATGCGCGATTTTTCCGCGTGAGTGCAAAACATTGTAATGCGTTTTGCACTCGCGTGAGAAAAATCGCGCATGTTTGGTACCCAAACCCGAACTTCTTCACAGAAGTTCGGGCTTGGGATCGGTGTTCTGTAGATTGTATTATTTTCCCTTATAACATGGTTATAAGGGAAAATAATAGCATTCTTAATACAGAATGCATAGTTAAAGGGGTTTAAAAAATATAAAAAATAATTTAACTCACCTTAATCCACTTGCTCGCGCAGCCTGGCATCTCTTCTGTCTTCTTTTTTGCTGTGTGCAGGAAAAGGACCTGTGGTGATGTCACTCCGGTCATCACATGGTCCATCACATGATCCATCACCATGTTAAAAGATCATGTGACGGACATGTGATGACCGGAGTGACGTCACCACAGGTCCTTTTCCTGCACACAGCAAAAAAGAATACAGAAGAGAAGCCGGGCTGCGCGAGCAAGTGGATTAAGGTGAGTTTAATTATTTTTTATATATTTTTTAACCCCTCTAGCCCTATTTTACTATGCATTCTGTATTCAGAATGCTATTATTTTCCCTTATAACCATGTTATAAGGGAAAATAATAATGATCGGTTCCCCATCTCGATCGTCTCCTAGCAACAGTGCGTGAAAATCGCACCGCATCCGCACTTGCTTGCGGATGCTTGCGATTTTCACGCAACCCCATTCATTTCTATGGGGCCTGCGTTACATGAAAAACGCACAAAGAGGAGCATGCTGCGATTTTCACTCAACGCACAAGTGATGCGTGAAAATCACCGCTCGTGTGCACAGCCCCATAGAAATTAATGGGTCAGGATTCAGTGCGGGTGCAATGCGTTCACCTCACGCATCACATCCGCGTGGAATACTCGCCCGTGTGAAAGGGGCCTAACCATGAAGTTTAGCTCAGCTCCATCTGTATCTCAACAGAAAAGATTAATGTAAGCCATATTAGAGCAATCCACACGCAAATCTGTAATGCTGCAGGGTTTCTAAAACAGCCCTGGCATTAAATAATGTTATTGCAATGTTATATGTAAACTCTCCATAATCCCATCTCTTTGAGAAGACCAACATCAGATTTTGACCAGGTTATTGTTGTATCAGATTAGTATCATGACTCTGGAACAGAGCCTTCAATCAAAAGAAGAAAAAACTAAAAACAAACAGCATTTTAAGGGTACTTTCACACTTGCGGCAGAGGATTCCGGCTGGCAGTTCTATCGCCGGAACTGCCTGCCGGATCCGTCAAACCGTATGCAAACGGATGGCATTTGTCAGACGGATCAAGATCCTGATCCGTATAACAAATGCATTGAAATGCCGGATCCGTCTCTCTGTCATCTGGAAAAACAGATCTGGCATTTATTTTTTTTCGCATTTTTTGCGGTCTGAGCACGCACAGACCGCAATGCCGGATTTGTTTTGCCGGGAACACTCGGGGCCGCATCTGGCATTAATGCATTTCAGTTGGAAAAAATGTGTTCCGGAATTTTGGCTGGAGATAAAACCGTAGCATGCTGCGGTATTATCTCCGTCCTGAAAAGTCAAAGACTGAACTGAAGACATCCTGATGCATCCTGAACAGATTGCTCTCCATTCAGAATGCATAAAACTGATCAGTTCTTTTCCAGTATTGAGCCCCTAGGACGGATCTCAATGCCGGAAAAGAACAACGCTAGTGTGAAAGTACCCTAATCCGGTGAACCACGGCTTTGTGTCCATGCAAATCGTTTGACAGGAAGGTCGCTGGTGACATATTCCCTTTAACTCCTTAAGGACACAGCCTTATTTCACCTTAAAGGGGTTGTCCGAGTTATTTTTTTGTTCTTTCTATGTTCCTAACTGGGCAAATATAACAGCTTTCCAATTAACTCACTTTATCTCCAGTGGCTGGTTTCTCAGATTTCACTGAGGGTCACATGACCTGTGATGTCAGCTTCTCTCCCTGCTCTGATAAAGGTCATTTACAAGCCTGTAAACGAGAGACGTCACTGTGCTGGCCACGCCCCCTTCACTGACTCAGGGCTGAAGTGTTTACTGTGTAGCTGCAGGCAGTGAGGAGACAAATGCTGGGCACAGGAGCTGAAAGAGAAGTTCTGCAGAGCATTGCAGGTAGGGGGTAGATCCTGTGTGTATTAGCAGTGTCATTATACAGGTTGGACTTGTAGTTCTACACTTACAAGTTCCTGTTGATTCTCCCAGCACTCAGGGCAGCTCTTGTATCCACTCCCTTAGCAGTGTCATTATACAGCTGGGACTTGTAGTCCTACACATACAACAAGCTGCAGATTCTCCCAGCAGGCAGACATGTCACTCAGGGCAGTACTTGTATTCACTCCCTTAGCAGTGCAGGGGGAGGGGCAGAGATTATTTTTATTGCATGTAAACAAAGGGCCGGAAGAGAACCAGGGAAATGAGGAAATATATATATTTTTTTGCCTGAATCTTGCTTAGCTTACACTGCGTGCAGAATTATTAGGCAAATGAGTATTTTGACCACATCATCCTCTTTATGCATGTTGTCTTACTCCAAGCTGTATAGGCTCGAAAGCCTACTACCAATTAAGCATATTAGGTGATGTGCATCTCTGTAATGAGAAGGGGTGTGGTCTAATGACATCAACACCCTATATTAGGTGTGCATAATTATTAGGCAACTTCCTTTCCTTTGGCAAAATGGGTCAAAAGAAGGACTTGACAGGCTCAGAAAAGTAAAAAATAGTGAGATATCTTGCAGAGGGATGCAGCACTCTTAAAATTGCAAAGCTTCTGAAGCGTGATCATCGAACAATCAAGCGTTTCATTCAAAATAGTCAACAGGGTCGCAAGAAGCGTGTGGAAAAACCAAGGCGCAAAATAACTGCCCATGAACTGAGAAAAGTCAAGCGTGCAGCTGCCAAGATGCCACTTGCCACCAGTTTGGCCATATTTCAGAGCTGCAACATCACTGGAGTGCCCAAAAGCACAAGGTGTGCAATACTCAGAGACATGGCCAAGGTAAGAAAGGCTGAAAGACGACCACCACTGAACAAGACACACAAGCTGAAACGTCAAGACTGGGCCAAGAAATATCTCAAGACTGATTTTTCTAAGGTTTTATGGACTGATGAAATGAGAGTGAGTCTTGATGGGCCAGATGGATGGGCCCGTGGCTGGATTGGTAAAGGGCAGAGAGCTTCAGTCCGACTTAGACGCCAGCAAGGTGGAGGTGGAGTACTGGTTTGGGCTGGTATCATCAAAGATGAGCTTGTGGGGCCTTTTCGGGTTGAGGATGGAGTCAAGCTCAACTCCCAGTCCTACTGCCAGTTTCTGGAAGACACCTTCTTCAAGCAGTGGTACAGGAAGAAGTCTGCATCCTTCAAGAAAAACATGATTTTCATGCAGGACAATGCTCCATCACACGCGTCCAAGTACTCCACAGCGTGGCTGGCAAGAAAGGGTATAAAAGAAGAAAATCTAATGACATGGCCTCCTTGTTCACCTGATCTGAACCCCATTGAGAACCTGTGGTCCATCATCAAATGTGAGATTTACAAGGAGGGAAAACAGTACACCTCTCTGAACAGTGTCTGGGAGGCTGTGGTTGCTGCTGCACGCAATGTTGATGGTGAACAGATCAAAACACTGACAGAATCCATGGATGGCAGGCTTTTGAGTGTCCTTGCAAAGAAAGGTGGCTATATTGGTCACTGATTTGTTTTTGTTTTGTTTTTGAATGTCAGAAATGTATATTTGTGAATGTTGAGATGTTATATTGGTTTCACTGGTAAAAATAAATAATTGAAATGGGTATATATTTGTTTTTTGTTAAGTTGCCTAATAATTATGCACAGTAATAGTCACCTGCACACACAGATATCCCCCTAAAATAGCTAAAACTAAAAACAAACTAAAAACTACTTCCAAAAATATTCAGCTTTGATATTAATGAGTTTTTTGGGTTCATTGAGAACATGGTTGTTGTTCAATAATAAAATTAATCCTCAAAAATACAACTTGCCTAATAATTCTGCACTCCCTGTAGTTATATATTGCTGCCCATCAGATTTTCAGTGCTATTTATATTTTTTTCATAACTCGGACAACCCCTTTAAGGACCAGGCCATTTTTTGCAAATCTGACCAGTGTCACTTTATGTGGTCATAATTTTAAAACGCTTTGACTTATCCAGGCCATTCTGAGATTGTTTTTTCGTCACATATTGTACTTAATGACACTGGTAAAATGGAGTAAAAAAAATTCATTTTTATTTATAAAAAAAATACCAAATTTCCAAGTTTCAATTTCTCTACTTCTATAATACATATTAATACCTACAAAAATAGTTATTACTTTACATTCCCCATATGTCTACTTCATGTTAGGATCATTTTTGGAATGACATTTTATTTTTCGGGGACGTTACAGGGCTTAGAAGTTTAGAAGTAAATCTTGAAATTTCTCAGAAATTTTCAAAAACCAACTTTTTAAGGACCAGTTCAGGTCTGAAGTCACTTTGTAAAGCTTACATAATAGAAACCACCCAAAAATGACCCCATTCTAGAAACTACACCCCTCAAGGTATTCAAAACTGATTTTACAAACGTCGTTAACCCTTTAGGTGTTCCACAAGAATCAATGGAAAATTGAGATACAATTTAAAAATTTCACTTTTTTGGCAGATTTTCCATTTTAATACTTTTTTTTTCCAGTTACAAAGCAAGGGTTAACCGCTAAACAAAACTCAATATTTATGGCCCTGATTCTGTAGTTTACAGAAACACCCCATATGTGGTCGTAAACTGCTGTACGGGCACACGGCAGGGCGCAGAAGGAAAGGAATGCCATATGGTTTTTGGAAGGCAGATTTTGCTGGACTGGTTTTTTTGACACCATGTCCCAATTGAAGCCCCCCTGATGCACCCCTAGAGTAGAAACTCCATTAAAAGTGACCCCATCTAAGAAACTACACCTCTCAAGGTATTCAAAACTGATTTTACAAACGTCGTTAACCCTTTAGGTGTTCCACAAGAATTAATGGAATATAGAGATACAATTTCAAAATTTTACTTTTTTGGCAGATTTTCCATTTTAATATTTTTTTTCCAGTTACAAAGCAAGGGTTAACAGCCAAACAAAACTCAAACTCAATATTTATAGCCCTGATTCTGTAGTTTACAGAAACACCCCATATGTGGTCGAAAAATGCTGTACGGGCACACGGCAGGGCGCAGAAGGAAAAGAATGCCATACGGTTTTTGGAAAGCAGATTTTGCTGGACTGGTTTTTTGACACCATGTCCCACCATGTCCCATTTGAAGACCCCTAGAGTAGAAACTCCCAAAAAGTGACCCCATTTTAGAAACTACAGGATAGGGTGTAAGTCTTGTTGGTACTAGTTTAGGGTACATATGATTTTTGATTGCTCTATATTACGCTTTTTGTGAGGCAAGGTAACAAGAAATAGCTGTTTTGGCACCGTTTTTTTTTTGTTATTTACATTCATCTGACAGGTTAGATCATGTGGTATTTTTATAGAGCAGGTTGTCACGGACGCGGCGATACCTAATATGTATACAATCATGTTTTAGTGTCTCCATAGTCTGAGAGTTTTTTCAGTTTTTGGGCGATTATCTTAGGTAGGATCTCATTTTTTGCGGGATGAGATGACGGTTTGATTGGCACTATTTTGCGGTGCATATGACTTTTTGATCGCTTGCTATTACACTTTTTGTGATGTAAGATGGCCAAAAATTTCTTTTTTTACACCATTTTTTTTTTATGGTGTTCACCTGAGGGGTTAGGTCATGTGATATTTTTATGGAGCCGGTCAATACGGATGCGGCGATACCTAATATGTATACTTTTTAAAATTTACTTAAGTTTTACACAATAACAGCTTTTTTAAAACTAAAAAATGATGTTTTAGTATCTTCATATTCTGAGCCATAGTTTTTTTAAATTCTTTGGGAGATTGTCTTAGGTAGGGGCTCATTTTTTGCGGGATGAGGTGATGGTTAGATTGGTACTATTTTGGTGGGCATGCGCCTTTTTGATCGCTTACTGTTGTACTTTTTGTGATGTAAGGTGACAAAAAAATTGTTTAGCAGTTTTTATTTTTTATTTTTTACGTTGTTCATATGAGGGGTTAGGTCATGTGATATGTTTATAGAGCCGGTCGATACGGACGCGGCGATACCTAATATGTCAACTTTTTTGCTATTTTTTACCAATTTCTTTTTACTTTATTTGGGGAAAATTACACTTTTGTTTATTTTTACTTGAAACTTTAAATTTTTGGGGAGGAAACTTTATTTTTTTAACTTTTTGTTTACTTTATTTTTTCCCCCACTTTGGGACTACAACTTTTGGGGGTCTAATCCCTTTTACAATGCATTCCAATACTTCTGTATTGGAATGCATTGGCTGTATGAGTAATACTGTGTGTATTACTCATACAGCTTCCTGCCTGTGAGAGCCAGGGGGCTGGATCTCAGGCACGTCACAGGAAGGCATCGCGCTGCCTTCCATGCCATCGGGTCCCCCCTACAGCCGCATAGGGACCCGATGGCACCTGCGCCTGCCGCCGCACCTTTGAAAAGCCGCAAACCGCAGGATTGTTGGATTCGAGGGATTCGTGGACTCGAATTCCGACCTCATTTACTAAATTCGAATCCAACGAATCCATGACAGCGGGTTTGGTGCAGTCCCTGTATTCAAATGCACTGGCCCCGCTCACTGTAGTATAATCTTATGATCTAACCTGCATTGTTAAGATATAATAATCCATCTGTATTACTTAGATTACAACATTAAGTTCCGTAGCAGAGAGGAGGGAGAAGGCAGGCCGGGAGGATGGGCGTGCAGCGCGTCACTCACTACATCACGTGCCCGCGCCGCCCACTTTATTAATGAAGCAGGTGGCATGGGCGCGTGACGTAGTGAGTGACGTGCTGCCCGCCCGTCCTCCCGGCCTGCCTCCTCTCTCCTCTCTGCTACGGAACTTAATGTTGTAATCTAAGTAATACAGTTGGATTATTATATCTTAACAATGCAGGTTAGATCATAAGATTATACTACAGTGAGCAGGGCCGGTGCATTTGAATACAGGGACTGCACCAGTCCCCGCTGTCATTCCTAATCCAGATGCTGGCCCCCAGCCCCTGTATTGGGGGTCATTCACACTGCAGGGACACTGTTATGGGGGGGGGGGGTGGATCTGTGGATGACACATAGCATAAGATGCTATATATGTGCCATCCACAGATCCCCCCATCACAGTGCCATACAGAGGTCCCCATAACAGTGCCATCCAGAGATCCCCCATAACAGTGCTATCCAGAAATCCCCCATAACAATGCCATCCAGAGATCCCCCATAACAGTGCCATCCAGAGATCCCCCATAACAGTGCCATCCACAGATCCTCTATAACAGTGCCATCCACAGATCCCCCATAACAGTGCCATCCACAGATCCCCCCCATAACAGTGCCATCCACAGATCCCCCCAAAACAGTGCCATCCACAGATCCCCAATAACAGTGTCATCCACAGATCCCCATAACAGTGCCATCCACAGATCCCCCATAACAGTGCTATCCACAGATCCCCCATAACAGTGCTATCCACAGATCCCCCATAACAGTGCTATCCACAGATCCCCCATAACAGTGCCATCCACAGATCCCCAATAACAGTGCCATCCAGAGATCCCCCATAACAGTGCCATCCAGAGATCCCCATAACAGTACCATCCAGAGATCCCCCATAACAGTGCCATCCACAGATCCCCCCATAACAGTCCCATCCACAGATCCCCCCATAACATTGCCATCCACAGATCCCCCCCATAACATTGCCATCCACAGATCCCCCCCATAACAGTGCCATCCACAGACCCCCCCCCCCCATAGCAGTGTCATCCACAGATCCCCCCCATAAGTGTTTGGATCACTTTGTTTCTTACACCGTTCACACAATTCTTATGTACAGGATTCGTAGGATTAGAGATTCGAAAGATTCGATAGATTTGAGAACCTTTTCAGATTCGGATTCGAAAAAAATTGGATTCGTCCCACCTCTAGTCACAACAGATGCTGAAAGCAAAGGTTCACATACTTTTTCCACTCAGACATGTGACATTGGATCATTTTCCTCAACAAATAAATGACCAAGTCTAATATTTTTGACTGATTTGTTTGTTATCTTTATCTACTTTATGGACTTGTATGAAAATCTGATGTAGTTTTAGATCAAATTTATGCCACAATATAGACAATACTGAGGGTTCATCAACTTTCAAGCACCACTGTATGGTCAATCTTGTATTCTTATGTGAAAATGTCTACCTCTGCCTCTTCACTTTCTTCAGAATATTAATATTTGCATTTATTTTATTTTGACATAATTTTATTCTGAGCCTGATGTGGTAAGGGTGGGGCTGAGCCAAATATACAAATCTGGACAGGTTCATGACTTCTGTAACATGATTGTTATCTTATTGCATTCAGGAAAGACTTTTATATCCGCAGACAGAATTATGGTCAGCTGGTCATGCCTCACAAAGTAAGCTGTGTGATTTATACTTCACTTTATGTTATTTGATGTTTGCCTACCCTGAACAAAAGGAACACCAATAAAGCATGCTGGAAAGTCACTGTCCTTTACTCCACATTCATTAGGCTCATGGAACTATTGTTTGTGACACCCTCTGTTTTTTGTCTCTTTAAAATAAGTTTTACATCTACTGAGAGAAGAAATAATAAGAATCCGGGGGAAAGAGTTGGTCTTATCAAAGACAGGACCATAAACAGAATTGTATGGAATGTTCTTATTTTGTACTGTTACCTTTTGTAGCAAATTTCTGTCTTTGTCATAAACTTAATATTAATTCTATATCACTCACCCGTTTGGCTCAGTTGAATTCTCTAATTTCATCGAAAATTACTCCTTAAAGGGGTTGTCCAGGTTTTCAAATTAATATTTTTAGGATAGCCTGTCGATATTAGATTTTTGGGCCCTCACTGATCAGCTGTTTGATGGGGCTGTAGTGCCCAGGGGAGCAGTATCATCTCTTTAATGCTGTACAACACAATACTTGCAGCTGCAGCTGTGCTTGGTGTTACAGTTTTGTCCCATTCACTTGAATAGTACTGATTATCTCCTGACAATATCACCTGTCAAGGGTTGGCATATCTTAGGCTATTTTCACACTAGCGTTTTTGCTGGATCCGGCAGGGTTCAGCAAAAACGCTTCTGTTACTGATAATACAACTGCCTGCATCCGTTATGAACAGATCCGGTTGTATTCCTTTTAACATTGCCAAGATAGATCCGTCATGAACTCCACTGAAAGTCAATGGAGGACGGATCCATTTTCTATTGTGGCAGAGAAAACAGATCCGTCCCCATTGACTTGCATTGGGGGTTATGCCGTCTTGCTCCGCATCCCAGGACAGAAAGCAAACTACAACATTTTGCGGTTTTGGAAACGCAACTAAACGGAACGGAATGCATTTTGGAGCATTCCGTTCTGTTCAGTTCAGTTTTGTCACAATTGTCAATCAACAGGGACAAAACTGAAGTGTTTTTTCCCGGTATTGAGCTCCTATGACGGAACTCAATACCGGAAAACTAAAACTCTAGTGTGAAAGTAGCCTAAAGCAGCACAGAACTGTCCTTAGGTTAGTTTCTGTGTTGACGTTTCTTTTGATACCTCCCCATCTTAAGAAAGAAAGGTCTTTTGAATGAATGTTCTGAGCATGCAACAGGCAGCCAGATTAACCACCATCAGACAGGCTTACTTGAAACAGCGGTGAGCTACACTGCCCTAGGGAGTGGAGGTATATTGCTGATAGCATCGCTCAGCAGTAGTGCTGCTGATCACCAAAATACTTGCATCCAACTGTTGTGTGCTCAGACCTCCACCAGGGCAGGACTCTGCTTCCACCAGGCACCATCAGCCTCACTCTCTGACTGTGACACAGGTTAGCAGCTAGCAGTGCCCATTCATCTAGGTGTCGTAATGCCCCCTCTTTGGTCACACAAGTAGCACACCCCAAAGGCTGTCCCTGAAGCAGCAAGTGAACAGTCAGATCTGAGCGACTCTGAAAAGAGCCAAATTGTGATGGTTAGAATGCTGGGCCAGAGCAGATCTAAAATGGCAGAGTTTTCCTGGTTGTTATTACTTTCCAAAAGTGGTCCAAGGAAGGATAGTGGAAAATAAAACAAAAATTAACATATTTTACTGTACACAGTAGAAATAAAGACCTAAAAGGTTACTGTGCTTTCAGAACATTTTGATATGTTATAGGAACATACAAAAAGTGTTGATTGCTGGGGATCTGAGACCCCCATTGATTTCTAGAATAATGGGAAAGAAATGCCCACTTAGCACACCAGATAGGAGCAAGAAAGGCCCATAGACTTTCTTTTGAGCCCATCTCACTGTCACGACTATGGTCATGGTATCTTAGAGCCCCATGCAGTTGCCAGCGGCCAGGTTTGGTTTTTTACCGGTGAGGGCTGTTAGTTTGTAGCCTCACGTGCGGTTGCCGCTGGCAACATGGTGTTGTTGGCAGTGTAGCAGCCGGAGCTTGTTGCTAGGTGGCTTGCTGTCAATGCATGCGGTTGCCTCTGGCAACGTGTGTTTGTATGTATGCACTTTCTCAGTTTGGTGTGCACGGGGTTAAGGTGTGTTTGCTAGGTGTGGTGGGTGTGACCTCAGGCCTCCTTATATGTTGGTGTGTTGGAGCCTGTGGTCAGTTTGATGTTGTCAGTCTGTGTAGGAGCTTTGCTCCCTGGCTGTATGTGGGGGCTGCTTTCCTGGAGGGGTTTAAGCAAACATCTAGACAGTGCGTTTCCAGTCCATCTCGTCGGCGGCAGGTAAGTTCTGGTAACCTAGGTTGTCTGTTGCCTTTTGTTACTTACCTGTCGTTCGGCTGTGAACCCTGTCTAGTTGGTGGCCAGCTGCTGGGCTTCTGGAGACACCATGCATCCGTTGTGCTGGATGAATGGGTGGTCTCTGCCCTGTCTTCAGGCTTAGGGCATAGCAGGGATACCTAGGGTTCTAGGTTGGAGAGCATGAGCCCCCTTACCTTCTGAGGCGGCTCATGCATTAGGAGTTTAGGGAGATCTGCAGGGTCGTGTTAGTAGGTGTCCTGCTCCCTGTTCCCTGCTCTCCTGCGTTGCAGCGAACGCCGAGGCACAGTGGGGGGTTTCCCCCACTCCCCGCCGTGACACTCCCTTTCTGTCCTGCAGTGAGGAGAGAGAACATGCTAAGCAAACGCTTTTCTCCCCTTGTTCTAGAGATCAGTGGGAGTCTCAGTGCTCAAGACCCCACCGAGGGGTCAGGCAGAGGTCAGGTTAGGAAGTGGAGGGTCAGAGTCAGAAAACAGGCAGAGATTGGTACACGAGCAGACAAATGGAACAACACACCTTCACAGGAACTAGCAAGCTATTGCTCAGAAATCCTCCCAATGGGGAAGGCCGTGGTACTTTTAGTACGTACAGTTTTTGTACATACAGTTTTTAACCAGTATCTCCTTTTCTGTTTTATAGAGATTTGGGGTATTGGACTTACAAAGTGGTGCAGATACCCATAGTAACAGCGGCTATGTCATGGTTATGGCTCATGCCAACTGCTGCTTTGCTATCTTGGGCACTCCACTCACCCTTCCGTCGGGGCTTTGATGATCTTGCTCCGCCAGTCCCACACAGTTTCCTTGTGGCAGGTCCGGTCACCAGAGTTCTCTTCTTTCCACTCCATGACAGGCCATAGCCTGCACTTGCCAGCTAGGCCTCTTACACAGTGTATAAACAGGAAGTTGTGTAAGATTAAACAAGATGGACTACTAAAGTAAGACATTCGATGGTCATGGTCTGAATTCTTATGTTTGTCTAGAACAGCTCAACTTCAAATAAATTAAATTGAAAAAGTAAAGACTTACAGTATTTTAGGTTAGTGTTCATTGATGCATGGTGTTCCTTGAGTATTTTCCATCTAGCGCTTAGATTTACTTATCCAAAGTCGTCGAGAAGAATTAGCTGCTCACTCTGTATTGACCTTCCAGCTTTGCTAGAGTTTCCTATTTGAAATGATGTTCATCTTAAGTGACTCTGTATCATTCCCATGTGAAAATAGACTGTGGGAAACCTGAGGGGATCTGCTCTGTGAGCTGTCTGTCAGTGTGATGTGTGAGCTTGGACAGCTAAAAACATTGCAACAAATAATATTAATATACCTTGAGAATTAAAATACAAATTTTAGTAGAAAAACAATTCTTGTGGTGTCTTAAAGGGAACCTGTCATCAACTTTATGCTGCCCATACTAACAGCAGCATAAAGTACAGACAGGTGAGTTGATTTCAGTGGTCTGTCGTTTAAAAGTTAAAAGTAAGTGGTTGCCGAGAACCAACATCACAATCATTGCGGCCTGGGCCTGGAAAAGAGTCATGGCCACCTGAGAAGAGTCCTGGTTATCCATGAATTCCTGCTCTCCTGCCCTTCTGCTGATGACAGTCTTCTACCTTGTTGTCTCCCTTTCTCTCTAGGAGAGAACTGCCAATCATCAGCAGATGGGTGAGAGAGCAGGAGATTAGTAATAACCATGACTCTTCTCAGGTAGATTTGACTCTTTTCAAGGCCTGGACTGCAATGATTATGATGCTGGTTCTCAGCAACCACTTACTTTTAGTTCATCAGCAGTGTTCCCTCTAAGCTGCGCGGGTGGGCGGCCGCGCAGCAATTATTGTGGCCCCGCTCACAATTTTTTAATGCCCGCTCACTCAGCTGTGCCGGCCCCCAGCTGATTCCCCTGTCTGTTTTGCAGGCTGACGCCGCCCGCCGCACGGTCAGTTCATTTACAATACCTGACTGTGGGCTGCCGGTGGGCGGTGGCTAGTATTCAAATAGGGGGGCGGAGTCCCGGACCCGGTGGAGGCAGAGAGGGAGGGAGGGAGTGCGTGCTGTGCGGCGCAGGCTATGTTGACGTCACGTCACGTCACGTCACGCTGCATCTGATCTGAGTACCCTGCGCGCCTGGCCGTCTGCTAGCTGGTGAGGTGAGGGCATATAAAAAAAGAAGTATGTACCCCCCCTGTCCCACAGTGCTACGAATCCTCTGTTGTCCCCTGTATTACCCTGATACCCCTCAGTTATATAATATATCTGAGGGGTATCAGGGTAAATTATACAGGGGGTAATATAACTAGGGGTATCAGGGTACATGAGGGGTAATATAACTGAGGAGGGCTAGGCTACTATCAGACATTATACAGGGGTAATATAACTTATCTTACCCCTCACCCCTGTATTATGTCCCTGATAGCCCTCCTCACTTATATTACCCCTGTATAATGTACCCTGATACCCCCTCAGTTATATAATCTAACTGAGGGGTATCAGGTTAAATTATACAGGGCGGGGTAATATAACTAAGGGGTATCAGTGTACATTATTATACAGGGGTAATATAACTAAGGGGTATCAGGGGACATTATTATACAGGGGTAATATAACTTAGGAGGGCTATCAGGGGACATTATTATACAGGGGTAATATAACTTAGGAGGGCTATCAGGGGACATTATACAGAGGTAATATAACTTATATTACCCCTGTATAATGTACCCTGATACCCCTTAGTTATATTACCCCCTGTATAATTTACCTGATACCCCTCAGTTATATTACCCCTGTATAATGTCCCCCATAACAGTGTGTCCTCCACAGGTCCCCCATAACAGTGTGTCCTCCACAGGTCCCCCATAACAGTGTGTCCTCCACAGGTCCCCCATAACAGTGTGTCCTCCACAGGTCCCCCATAACAGTGTGTCCTCAACAGGTCCCCCATAACAGTGTGTCCTCCACAGGTCCCCCATAACAGTGTGTCCTCCACAGGTCCCCCATAACAGTGTGTCCTCCACAGGTCCCCCATAACAGTGTGTCCTCCACAGGTCCCCTATAACAGTGTGTCCTCCACAGGTCCCCTATAACAGTGTGTCCTCCACAGGTCCCCCATAACAGTGTGTCCTCCACAGGTCCCCTATAACAGTGTGTCATCCACAGATCCCCATAACAATACCCAAAGGAAAAAAACTATTTTAAAAACCTGCTGTTTCTCTAGATGGCCTTATGTTTATGGTAGTGGTAATAGAGTCTCAAGGGTCTATAAAAGCAGCTACACTATTTTTACAGACCTTTGAGACTCTATTAACACTACTATTAACATAAGGTCATAGAGGAAAAGCAGGTTTTTAAAATTCTTTTTTTTCCCCCCTTTAGGTGTTAGAGCAATCTAATGAAAGTTATGTTTTAACACCTAAAGAGATGAAAAAATAAATAAAAACCTACGGTTTCTCTAGATGACCTTATGTTGATAGTAGTGTTAATAGAGTTTCAATGGTTTGTAAAAATAGTTGCTTTTATAGACCCTTGAGACTATTACCACTACTATCAACATAATGTCATCTAGAGAAACAGCAGCTTTTTTAAATAAATAAATTTTTTCCTTATTAAAGCAATCAAATGAAAGTTATGTTTTAACATAAGGGTCAGAAACTGGGTTTTGTTTAGCCTCTTGGTTATTAGTTTTTCTATGTAAGTTCTCTGAATCAAAGATTTTTTTTCCCTGTATGGTTTATATATGGAGAGCAATGTCCAGTGATAACAGAGAGGACTATACTGTATATTGTACGGGATGGTGCAGGGGTTTGTATGCTCTTTGAAGTGACAATTATCTTAGGTTTTCCTATCGCCCACCTTTGATGGCGCTGTGCCCAGCTCTGAGCCGACCCCGCTCAGCAGCTGCGAAGGCTTAGAGGGAACACTGTTCATCAGTGACACACCGCTGACATCAGCATTTCTGTCACTATTTTATGCATAAAGTTGATGACAGGTTTCCTTTAAAGGAGGTCTGTACTTTAAAGGAGGTCTGTACTAACCTTAACCCCTTGCTGATGGAGCGATCTTCCGTTTTTGTGTTTTCCTCTTTTATTCACTGACTTCTTTGAGCAATAGCTTTTTTTATTTTTCCGTTCACATAGCCGTATCCGTATGAGGACTTTTTTTTTGTGGGATGAGTTGTACTTTCTATTGGGACCATTTCATATAGGATAGTAGCATAGGATGTAGCAGGAAGCTGTAAAATGTGGTAAAATTGGAAAAAAAAATGCAATTCTACCACAGTTTTATGGGTTTTGTTTTTGTGGCATTCACTACGCTGTAAAACTGACTTGTACTCTTCATTTTCTAGGTCAGTACAATTAAGCGATACCACATTTGTATAGTTTTGTTTGCGTTTTAATACAAAAAAAATAAAAAATCTTTAAAAATGAGTTTTTTCTTTTTTCTTTTAATCGCTTTATTTTGATTCCTATAACTTTTGGGTAGTTTTGTGTACAGAGCTGTGTGAGGGCTCATTTTTTTATTACTTTTTATTGATACCATTTGGTGTGTATAACTTGTTGATCACTTTTTATTTAGGCCATTTTGACTTTTTTCAGTTTTGTTTGCCGTATGGGGTTAATATTTTTATATTTTAATAGTACGGATGTTTTTACATGCAGCGATGCACATTATGTATATTTTTTATTATTTATATATTTTTATTTTGGGGAAAGAGGGGGGGATTAAAATTTTTACATTATTTTTATTTTAGATTTTTAACCACCTCAGCCCCCAGTGCTTAAACACCCTGAAAGACCAGGCCACTTTTTACACTTCTGACCTACACTACTTTCACCGTTTATTGCTCGGTCATGCAACTTACCACCCAAATGAATTTTACCTCCTTTTCTTCTCACTAATAGAGCTTTCATTTGGTGGTATTTCATTGCTGCTGACATTTTTACTTTTTTTGTTATTAATCGAAATTTAACGATTTTTTTTGGAAAAAAATGACATTTTTCACTTTCAGTTGTAAAATTTTGCAAAAAAAACGAGATCCATATATAAATTTTGCTCTAAATTTATTGTTCTACATGTCTTTGATTAAAAAAAAAATGTTTGGGTAAAAAAAAAAATGGTTTGGGTAAAAGTTATAGCGTTTACAAACTATGGTACAAAAATGTGAATTTCCGCTTTTTGAAGCAGCTCTGACTTTCTGAGCACCTGTCATGTTTTCTGAGGTTCTACAATGGCCAGACAGTACAAACACCCCACAAATGACCCCATTTCGGAAAGTACACACCCTAAGGTATTCACTGATGGGCATAGTGAGTTCATAGAACTTTTTTTATTTTTTGTCACAAGTTAGCGGAAAATGATGATTTTTTTTTTTTTCTTACAAAGTCTCATATTCCACTAACTTGTGACAAAAAATAAAGTTCTATGAACTCACTATGCCCATCACGAAATACCTTGGGGTCTCTTCTTTCCAAAATGGGGTCACTTGTGGGGTAGTTATACTGCCCTGGCATTCTAGGGGCCCAAATGTGTGGTAAGGAGTTTGAAATCAAATTCTGTAAAAAATGACCAGTGAAATCCGAACGGTGCTCTTTGGAATAGGGGCACCTTTGCCCACCTAGGCTGCAAAAAAGTGTCACACATCTGGTATCTCTGTATTCAGGAGAAGTTGAGGAATGTGTTTTGGGGTGTCTTTTTACATATACCCATGCTGGGTGAGAGAAATATCTTGGTCAAATGCCAACTTTGTATAAAAAAATGGGAAAAGCTGAAGATCAACTCTCTTACCTTCCGTTCCTGTGAGCGCACGCGCCTGTGTGCGCGCGTTCACAGGAAATCTCGCGTCTCGCGTATATGCGTGACTCTGCGCAGCGCTGCCACCTCCGGAACGCGATCCTGCGTTAGGCGGTCCGGAGGTGGTTAAAGGGAACCTGTCACCTCTACTATGCTACCCCCACTGAGCGTTTCTAAATGTTCATTGTGTTACCCTAAACATATAAATTACACTTTTAATTTCATTTGCAGGCGAATTCAATAAGTATTATGCGTTTTGGTACTTCCCGCCTTTTATGCAAATTAACATAAAAGTATCATATCTTACTTGTGTGACCAGAGAAGAGTCATATTTTCAAGCTTTGACTCATCTCAGGTTAATTTGCGTATGTATCAAATCTTTTTTCTACACAATAAAAGCACACAGAGCTATGGGGACTGGGTATTGCAGATGTGCTAGCGGCCACCTAGCAACCCATGTCCTCAGCTCTATACCCAAATTCCAGGTGACAGGTTCCCTTTAAAAACATTTTTTACACTTTTAACAGTTCCCCTAATGAACTTGATCATCAGATTGCTTTTCTCATAGACTCATTATCCCTGTACTGTGAAATAACTACACATTGTCCCAGTACTACTACTGTGATTTTAACCCTGTGCATAATTTTAGTAAATTCATTGAGATATAGCCCTACTGTGACAGAACCATATGCAATATCTATGTGCTGCAATATTAATGAGTGCATTATTCCTGTGCAGTGATGCTTTGAGCATTTTACATGTGCAGACCAACTATGCGTGGAGACCAACTTAGCAAAAGTAATGGTTGCCAGGAATTTTTTTAGGTGTTTTTAACCCCTTTAGGACACAGCCTTATTTCACCTTAAGGACCAGGCCATTTTTTTGCAAATCTGACCAGTGTCTTATCCAGGCCATTCTGAGATTGTTTTTCGTCACATATTGTACTTCATGACACTGGTAAAATGAAGTCAAAAAAATTAATTTTTATTTATAAAAAAATACCAAATTTACCATTTTTTTTTTTGAAAAAGCAAATTTCCAAGTTTCAATTTCTCTACTTCGATAATACATAGCAATACCTCCAAAAATTGTTATTACTTTACATTCCCCATATGTCTACTTCTTGTTTGGATAATTTTGGGAATGATATTTTATTTTTTGGGGATGTTACAAGGCTTAGAAGTTTAGAAGCAAATCTTGAAATTTTTCAGAAATTTTCAAAAACCCAATCTTTAGGGACCAGTTCAGGTGTGAAGTCACTTTGTGAGGCTTACATAACAGAAACCACCCAAAAATGACCCCATTCTAGAAACTACACCCCTCAAGGTATTCCAAACTGATTTTACAAACTTTGTTAACCCTTCAGGTGTTCCACAAGAATTAATGGAAAATAGAGATACAATTTCAAAATTTCACTTTTTTTGGCAGATTTTCCATTTTAATAATTTTTTTCCAGTTACAAAGCAAGGGTTAACAGCCAAACAAAACTTAATATTTATGGCCCTGATTCTGTAGTTTACAGAAACACCCCATATGTGGTCGTAAACCGCTGTACGGGCACACGGCAGGGCGCAGAAGGAATGGAATGCCATATGGTTTTTGGAAGGCAGATTTTGCTGGACTGGTTTTTTTGACACCATGTCCCCTGATGCAACCCTAGAGTGTGGGTTTGGTGGACCAAGAAAGTCCAAGAAAAACGGACAGAGTAACGGGCGCAAATCCACAACCAATGGTCCACCAAACCCACAGTTGGTCCACCAAACCCACAGTTCCCATACTCACCCGTTCGGCGGTTCGGCACCGACCGAAGGGTGTTTGGACAAAGCCGGCGGCACCAACCAACCCTTACGAGCACTCAGCCTTAATTGTAGTTGCACCCAATTGGTGCAACTCTAACAGGTGAGCATATTACCTCCTATATGATAGGAGAAACAATCGTTTACATACTCACCCTATGAGCGCCTTCTCTTTTCTTTTTTGTCTACAACCACTGCAACCCTAGAGTAGAAACTCCAAAAAAGTGACCTCATTTTAGAAACAACAGGATAGGGTGTAAGTTTTGTTGGTTCTAGTTTAGGGTACATATGATTTTTGGTTGCTCTAAATTACACTTCTTGTGAGGCAAGGTAACAAGAAATAGCTGTTTGGCACCGTTTTTATTTTTTGTTATTTACAACATTCATCTGACAGGTTAGATCATGTGGTATTTTTATAGACCAGGTTGTCACGGACACGGCGATACCTAATATGTATACTTTTTTTATTTATGTAAGTTTTACACAATGATTTCTTTGCAAAAAAAATTATGTTTTAGTGTTTCCATAGTCTGAGAGCCATAATTTTTTCAGTTTTTGGGCGATTATCTTGGGTAGGGTATGATTTTTGAGGGATGAGATGACGGTTTGATTGGCACTATTTTGGGTTGCGTGTGAGTTTTTGATCGCTTGCTATTACACTTTTTGTGATGTAAGGTGACAAAAAATGGTTTATTTAGCACAGTTTTTATTTTACATTTTTTACGGTGTTCATCTGAGGGGTTAGGTCATGTGATATTTTTATAGAGCCGGTCGATACGGATGCGGCGATACCTAATATGTATACATGTTTTATTTATGTAAGTTTTACACAATAATATCATAAAAAAAAATAAAAAATCATGTTTTAGTGTCTCCATATTCTGAGAGCCATAGTTTTTTCAGTTTTTGGGCGATTATCTTAGGTAGGGTCTCATTTTTTGCGGGGTGAGATGACGGTTTGATTGGCACTATTTTAGGGTGCATATGATTTTTTGATCGCTTGCTATTACACTTTTTGTGATGTAAGGTCACAAAAAATTGTTTATTTAGCACAGTTTTTTATTTTTTTACGGAGTTCATTTGAGGGGTTAGATCTTGTGATATTTTTATAGAGCCGGTCGATACGGACGCGGCGATACCTTATATGTATACTTTTTATTTATTTATGTAAGTTTTACACAATAACAGCTTTTTTAAAACAAAAAAAAGAATTTTTAGTGTCTCCATATTCTTAGTTATAGTTTTTTTTTATTTTTTGGACGATTGTCTCAGGTAGGGGCTAATTTTTTTCGGGAGGTGATGGTTAGATTGGCACTATTTTGGTGGGTAAACGCCTTTTTGATCGCTTGCTGTTGTACTTTTTGTGATGTAAGGTGACAAAAAAATTATTTATTTAGCACAGTTTTTTTTTTTTTTTTTTTTACGGTGTTCATCTGAGGGGTTAGGTCATGTGATATGTTTATAGAGCCGGTCGATACGGACGCGGCGATACCTAATATGTTTTAATTTTTGGGGGGGAAAACTTTATTTTTAAAAGTTTTTTTTCCCACTTTATTTAATGTCCCACTTTGGGACTTCAACTTTTGGGGGTCTAATCGCTTTACAATGCATTCCAATACTTCTGTATTGGAATGCATTGGCTGTATGAGTAATACAGTGAGTATTACTCATACAGCTTCCAGCCTGTGAGATCCAGGGGGCTGGATCTCACAGGGTCGTCACCGGAAGGCAGCGCGATGCCAAAGGAGGGCATCGCGCTGCCTTCCCTGCCATCGGGTCCCCCCTACAGCCGCATGACCCGATGGCACCTGCCCCAGCCGCCGCAACCGCAGGTAAAAGCCGCAAACCGCAGGTCTGAATTGACCTGCGGTTTGCAGCGATTGCCGAGACGGGGGGGGTCACGGGACCCCCCCGCGCATTTAGTCAAGGTGCCTGCTCAATGATTTGAGCATGCACCGGGTTCCGATAACCGCCCTCCGGGCGGCGGTGATCGGAACTATACATGACGTACCGGTACGTCATGTGTTCTTAAGTACCAGGACAACATGCCGTACTGGTACGTCATGTGTCCTGAAGAGGTTAATATGCACTCCTCTGGATCACCAGAATAAAAAAAAAAAAAAACCTATATCTGGATATAAAGATCCATTATCCTGTCCACCATTTCATAGCCAATAAATATTCCAGAGCCTTGTGATCTCTTAACTATGAAACATATTTCCTTTTCTATAGATTAACCAATCTTTGGTTTTGCTATGTTGATTGTGTTTTCTGGCATTCATTTGTTGATACAACGACCAAGGAAATCGCTGTCAGTCTTGCGTGAAAAGGTATTTACCCTGTTCATAAAAATAAGCATTTCTTTCTTGCTAAAAACATGTTTTTATTTTTTAAGGAATAATCATGAATTATGTCCACATCAGCATTTTAGCATTCCGATACCTTGTTCCAATGGGCAAACAGAGTAACAGTACTGCCATATGTGGCAGAGTACTGCAATTTTAAAACGCAGATGAGGATGTAGCCTTAAAGGGGCTGTCTCACTTCAGTAAGTGGCATTTATCATGTAAAGAAAGTCAATACAAGCTACTTACTAATGTATTGTGATGGTCCATATTGCCTCCTTTGCTGGCTGGATTAATTTTTCTATCACATTATGCACTGCTCGTTTCCATGTTTACAGACCACCATGCAATCCATCAGTGGTGGTCGTGCTTGCCCAATATAGGAAAAAAGCACTAGCCTATGTGCCCTCCTATGGTCCCGACCACCAGAGAGGCTGACGCTTTTAAATTTTTCATTGTTCTGATGAATCGTATTCCCAGAGCTAAATTTCCAACATCTAGGTTGTATAACCTTTCTGAACCTGAAAGACTGATCATGAGAGAGTATATTACCGAGAGTTTGGCTAAAGGACACATAAGACCTTTCAAGTCTCCAGTGGCAGCAGGGTTCTTTTTTGTTAAAGAAAAGGACGGAGGTCTTCGGCCATGTCTGGATTTCCATGAACTGTCCGTGATCCTTACCCTCTTCATTTGATTCCCGATTTGTTTAATCAGATTATTGTTGCCAAGGTGTTCTCCAAGTTGGACTTAAGGGGGGGCATATAATCTGGTTATGATCAAGGAAGGGGATGAATGGAAGATGGATTTTAATACTCCTGAGGAGCACTTTGAGAACCTGGTCATGCCTTTCAGGTTGACTAATGTTCCTGCGGTTTTCTAGCATTTAACATTTTTCATCACCTTGTGGGGAGGTTTGTAGTCGTGTATTTGGATGACATTCTAATTTATTCTCCAGACGTGGAAACACATCAGGATCACAATAGACAGGTGTTACAGATCTTAAATTGTACGCAAAATTAGAGAAGTGTGTTTTTGCTGTACATGATCAGTAGTTTTTGGGCTACCTTCTGTCATCTTCAGGTTTTCGAAAGAATCTAGAGAAAGTCCGTGCTGTATTGGACTAGGGTTCACCAAATTTATTCAGAATTATTTGACAATAGTAAAACCCTTAACAGACATGACTAAGAAAGGGACAGATGTCTCAGTGTGGTCTGCTTTGGCGTTGCGAGCCTTTTCTGTGATTAAGGAATGCTTCTCTTCTGCCCCTATATTGGTGCAGCCGGATGTATCACAACCTTTCATTGTGGAAGTGGACGTGTCCGAGGTGGGGGTAGGAGCAGTTTTATCGCAGGGCCCGTCACCTGGTAAATGGCGTCCATGTGCCTTTTTCTTTAAAAAACTCTCTTCCGCAGAAAATAATTATGATGTGGGGAACAGAGTTACTGGCCATTAAGTTGACTTTTGAGGAATGGCATCATTGGTTGGAAGGGGTGATTCATCCGATCACAGTGTTCACAGAACACTAAAACCTGGCTTACCTGGAGTCGGCTAAACGACTGAACCCGAGACAAGCCAGATGGTCTTTGTTTTTCACCAGATTCAATTTCATTATCACCTATCGTCCTGGGGTTAAGAACGTCAAAGCAGATGCCTTGTCACGTAGTATTCCTGGATGTGGTGATTTTGAAAATCCGAGTTCTATACTGTCGGAAGGGATGGTGATATCCGCTCTTTATCCTGACCTAGAGGTGAAGGTGTTAGAGGCCCAGGGAGACGCACCGGATTCCTGTCCCTCTGGGAAACTGTTTGTGACATCGGAAGGTGTTTGAGGAACATCACTGTACGGTTCTTACGGGACACCCTGGAAGTAGATCCACTGCCGACCTCATCTCTTGTAGATTCTGGTGGCCGGGGTTGCGTAAGTGTGTTGAGGACTATGTGCTAGCCTGTAGTACCTGTGCATGTGCTAAGGTGACACATACTTGGCCTTCCGGATCTCTACTTCTGTTGCCTATCCCGTCCAGACTATGGACTCACTTATCCATGGATTTTATCACTGATCTACCTAATTCTTCAGGAAAGACAGTTATTCTAGTGGTTTAGTAAAATTATGCACTTTATAGCGTTGCCGGGTCAACCTAATGCTAAAACACTTGCACAAGTGTTTGTTCACAACATTGTGAAACTCCATGGCATTCCCTCTGACGTGGTCTCGGATCGTAGAACTTAGTTTGTTTCCAGATTCTGGAAGGCGTTCTGTACTCGACTGGGGGTACAACTGTCCTTTCCTTTAGCTTTTTATCCTCAGTCGAACGGACAGACGGAACGCACTAATCAAAGTCTGGAGACTTACTTGAGATGTTTTGTCTCTGAGAACCAGGAGGAGTGTTCTTCATTTTTGTCTTTGGCAGAGTTTGCCATAAACAATCGTAGACAGGAGTCCCACTGGTAAGTCACCATTTTTTGGGGCATATGGGTTTCACCCACAGTTTGGCGCATTTTCTGGTTCTGATACTTCTGGTATCCCCGAGGAGGAACGTTTTTTGTCATCATTGTCATCTATATGGCGGAAAATTCAAAATAACTTGATGAATATGGGCAACAAGTATAAACGTGTGGCTGACAGGAAACGTATGAATGGTCCGGACCTAAGAGTGGGTGATTCTGTGTGGCTGTCCACAAGAAACATTAAGTTGAAGGTACCTTCTTGGAAGTTGGGTCCAAGATTTATTGGTCCATATAAGATCACTGCCATTATTAATCATGTAGCATTTCGTCTCGAACTTTCTCAGACCCTGAAAATTCATAATGTGTTTCATAAATCTTTGTTGAAGAGATATGTTGAACCTTTGGAGCCATCTTCCTTGCCACCCGCTCCTGTCATGGTGGACGGTAGTTTGGAATTTCAGATCACCAAGATAATTGACTCTTGAGTTCTCAGTAGAGCTCTTCAGTATCTTGTTCACTGGAACGGGTTATGGACCAGAGGAGAGGATGTGGGTACTGGCATCTGATGTGAATGCCAGTCGTTTGGTGAAAGCTTTTCACAGGTCTCACCCAGATAAGGTCGGTCCTGGTTGCCCGGAGGTCACCCGTAGAAGGGGGAGTACTCTCACGGACGTTCCCGAGACAGGTGGCAGGAGATTGGTGAGACTGGCAACATGTGGTTTGATCTGACAGGTTTTTACTTGTGGATCAATAGGTGTCTGTGTTGTTTCTGGTAATGGCCACACCCATTGCCTCAGGTGTTGCTAATGTGGTCATTTAACCGTCCTTATTTATTGTTGCTTCTCCCACAATGCTGTGTGGCTTATAGCTTCTGTTTCAGTTGTGGACAGCTGGTGTGTGTATCTCGGCGGAGTTCCTGGTGCTTCCATAGCCCCTTTCCTTTCCCTTTTTGTATTTTTTGGGGGTTCTGTGTGTTGCATTTCCCTATTGTTTGTATTGGGCCTGAAGCAGACTCCTGTTTGTCCTTACTTTTGAAGGAACAGGTTGTCTTGTCCCTGCCATTAGTACCAGGCTCCTATAGGGCTAGATAGGACTCTAGGTATTCCTGCATATGAACATACCTACCTCTGGGGTCTGTTCATACTGGTAGTCAGTCAGGATTTTGGTTAGGGTTTTACCAGGAGGTGTCCATCTTCCTTCCCTAGTTCTCAGGCCTGATTCCCTGTTCCCCCTTTCACTCTTATGCTCGGTGTTGTGTTTCCCTCCCACACCGAAGCGTGCCAGAGATATTTCTGTATAGGGTGGCATAATGACATCTTTAAATTAGGTTGGACTACGCAGGCATCCTGTTCTAGGTGACCCATATGCTGTAGTCATAAATAGACTGAAATGTAAGTATTCTTTTTTTTTTGTGGCACTATTTTTCTAGGGAGAGTGACCAGTAAGTGCAACCATTACCTAGTGTGGTGCACTAAGGGGACACCATAACTAGCTGTGGACACCATGACAGTTGATCCCCATTCACTATAATGGGTTCCATCGGGTTTCCGGCATAAATCCAGCATTCTTGCTGGACACACAACGGATCGCATTAAAGTGAACAGGGATTCCACGGACCATGGAGGTGTCTGACTATGCTGGATACAGAAATTGTAAACTACTGGAATGCTAAAATACAGATCTGGATGTAGCCTAAATTGACATGCTATAGGTTTAAAATCTGCACTGCTGGTCAGTTTAACGCTGCATGTTTTTTTGATGTGGATTAAATTAAATCCACATTGCTAGTCCTATAAAATGGTGTGGACTGACTGCATGCATATCCACGGCAGCAGATCTAAGGTTTAAACATACCCTTATAGCTGCGCTGCCTTGAATATATATTTGGGGTTTGGTATGCAAAGCACATGCCTCAGGCCTCGTGCCCGGCTATGATCTATTTAGATTCTAGCAATGCCCCTGATTATTACATAGACAATAGGGAATGTAACAACAGCTGGACCATATACAATTAATACATTAATTGCAGTGTGTACGGGTGGTCTATAAGGTAACACATTGGGCTGTCCTCCCGAACTGCAAATATCAAGGAGTCTCCTAATTAATCTCGAATGAACATGCTATAAAAACCTATGGATAGGATGAAGATTAGTTGTGATTCTTAATAGATCCTGCACCTTAACACTGAATTAGAGGGTAAACAACATTCAGTCAGTGCTGTAATTTCCAGCTTCTTTTCTTCTCGCCTTCTATTTTCCTTGTCCTGCAAAAAGATGCATTGTCCATGCTCTAGTAATCACACATATCGCCTCCTATATCATCTTCTGTAGAAATGATCGTATTTTACACAGACATAAAACCATCCAGCATAGTCCAGGGTAATGGAGATGTTTGTGCTCTGTACTCTGAAGCAGATGGCAAAATAAATAGGAATGCAAATCATACAGTTGTTGTCTACATCAGTCTTATAGAATGCATTTTGTAATGTAACAGCCTGTGACTTCTATATAGATGGAGTCAGAAGGGTCAGACACATGGAAGTAAGAAACATTCAGTTAATTGTTCAAGCATGATTCATATACAGTATACACAATTATTGACCAGTCTACCATAGGTTTCTAAAGGTCAGGGCAGAACCATCTGAACAAAGAGTTGAGAACGCTTTTCTATCTGTATACCAAGCTTTTTTATTTAGGTAGGTTAAAGAGGACCTTTCACCCCACCTGACATGTCTGTTTTAATACGGTAGCTTCATACATTCCCCACGTACTAACAATTCTGGAACATCTATTCTTATGGCTCTATGTTGTGCCATTCCTTTATTATTTCTACCAGAAGTTATGAATTAATTGCTATTAGCCTTCAGTAAGGGTACAGAGGGGAGGTAACCAGTTGGGGGTGTGCACCTGTACAGACTGACTCTATCCAATCAGTGCTGCCATTTTCAGACTGTGCAGGGACACACCACCAACTGGTTACCTCCCCTCTGTACCCTTACTGAAGGCTAATAGCAAATAATTCATAACTTCTAGTAGAAATAATAAAGGAATGGCACATCATAGAGTCATAAGAATAGATTCTCCAGAATTGTTATTACATGGGGAATGCATAAAGCTATTAAAACAGGCATGTAAGGAGCGGTGACAGGTCCTCTTTATAGTGTAACTATCATGTTTTTGAGCATATGTTACTGCTGCTGCAGCATTATGCATGAAGCAATCTTTAGTTTCTTCACATACCACCGTTTTCCTTGAGCTTTTCCCAGGGGCGTAGCTATAGGCTCATGGGCCCTGGTGCAAGAGTTCAATTTGGGCCCCCCCCTACTCCACAGCAGAAGTATATGCCAATCGTTCACCAGCAAGGCAGTTGGCACTGGGATCTCTATGTTATTGGTCAGTTAATACATCAGGGACCCCCTGGCATGGGGCTTATTATCACAATCTCACCGGCGCTCCCACCAGGCGGGTCAGAGCCCGGATTCACTCAGGACAGACACAGAGTCGCAGTCACTCACTCACTGGACCAACCGGACCAGGACCCCGGTCGGTCGGACGCTCACCTCAGTAAGTCAGTCAGGTCAGTCAGTGTGTCTCGCAGTCGCAGTCACACTCACAGGATAGGAGAGCAGTGGCGTAGCGTGGGTTGCCTGCACCCGGGGAAAGCCAAAAATGGTGCCACCCCCCCTACCCCGGGCACGCCCCTTTTAACAAATACTGTAGTAGATCACTAGCAGTCCTATGTAACACAGTGATAACTCTCTGAGTACAGATAATGTTGTAGATGGGTGTGAGGCCCCAGAATTCAGAACACAGTGTTACCTGAAGTCTGGGGCCGGATGCGGCAGTGTGGGTCAAATTCTATATACCCCTTACCCTACCAAGAAACAGATATGTGCATGGGTAATATTATTACAGGAGAATGCCGCACCATACCTGTTACATCCAGTGACGTCTCCTGTGATGTACACTTTTCTCAACGTCTTCATCCAGAGATAAGACCGCCATGACACCTTCTTTCAGCCGCTTCTCGTCTCTGCAGAGTTTCACAGATTATTTTTTAGGTTCCTCACTTTACTCTCATCCTCTCCTTCCTGGTGTCTCAACAACTCCTCCTGCTGCCCCCCAATATTGTGCTAGAGCCAGACAGATAGTCCCCCATTCCCCATAATATTATTCCCCCTGTATATTATAATGGCCCCCACTTTATTATTAATATAATGGCCCCCACTTTATTATTAATATAATGGCCCCTCTTTAATAATAAAGAGGGGGCCATTACATTAATAATAAAGAGGGGGCCATTATATTAACAACGAGGGGGCCATTATATTAATAATAAAGAGGGGGCCATTGCATTAATAACAAAGAGGGGGCCATTATATTAACAACAAGGGGGCCATTATATTAATAATAAAGAGGGGGCCATTATATTAACAACAAGGGGGCCATTATATTAATAATAAAGAGGGGGCCATTATATTAATAATAAAGAGGGGGCCATTACATTAATAATAAAGAGGGGGACATTACATTAATAATAATGTATTGGCCCCCTCTTTATTATTAATATAATGGCCCCCTCTTTATTATTAATATAATGGCCCCCTCTTTATTATTAATATAATGGCCCCCTCGTTGTTAATATAATAGCCCCCTCTTTATTATTAATATAATGGCCCCCTTGTTGTTAATATAATGGCCCCCTCTTTGTTATTAATGCAATGGCCCCCTCTTTATTATTAATATAATGGCCCCCTCTTTATTATTAATATAATGGCCCCCTCTTTATTAATAATATAATGTCCCCCTCGTTATTAATATAATAGCCCCCTCTTTGTTATTAATATAATGGTAGTCTCTCCAGTCTCCACTCTTATTAATACTATGATGTCCACTGACTGAGTACTGTCAGTGGTCCTCCTCTCGTGCCCCCAGTGCCTCTGCAATAAGGGTAGAACGTAGGGTACATAAAAAAAAAAAATAATTAATACTTACCTCTCTCTCCTTCACAGCTTGTGGCATCCTGGTACAGGCGGTCACCAATGCCTCGCTCACTGTGCCTTCCGGCGCCGCGTCATCTCGCGAGATCCGACGCAGGAGGTCACAGTGAGGTACGTGACTAAGTCCTGCGTCGCACCTCAATTGAAGCCGCTCCCCCGGCCCCTCCTCCTCACTTCGCCTGCCTAGCTGCCCTGCACAGTGCGCGTCACGCAGGGCCTCTCCTCTCGGCCTCCGCTCCGCCCCCTGTAAATCGTATTTTAGTTATTCAGCTGGGGCTGCGTTCTCCTGGCTTGAGGGGGCCCTGTGGGCCCCCCTGACTCAGGGGCCCGGTCGCAATTGCGACCGCTGCGACCCCTATAGCTACGCCACTGGCTTTTCCCTTAGTTACGGTTGTTTTAAACCCTACAATATGAGGATCTTCTCAAGATGGCTCCTCTGCCAGTTCTCTGAGGCCAAATCTGCCTTCCCTCATTTCCCACACACACTTGCTTTAGCCAGCAGCTTCCTGCCAGCCAATCAGATTGACTACTGAGAGACACTCCTCCTCACACTGAAGCCTAATACCATCTACACACAGGCATGCAGTGTGGCAGACAGGCCCTCTGTTTTCTGTTTACACTGAAGGGAAGGCAGAAAAGACATAGCAATGGTCTTTTAAGGGACCATTGGAAAAAGACAGGGAACATTAATGAAAGCTGTTAATATAAGTTAATTACAGATCTTTTGACAATCATTGACAGACTAACTCAGGTAAACATGCCTAGCTCGAATAAACTAGCAAATAAAAAAAATTACAGTCACACTTTAAAGGCAGTTAATGGTGGATATATTTCATGGAGTCTACTTTTATTGGGAATTAGGCTGGGGTTACACAGCGACTTTGGTGGCAACACACATGTCACACACCCATGCAATACACTACTATACTATACATATCAACTTAATGAAAGTGACTAGGATAACATTATAATTTACAGGATATTGCTACCATGACCTGACAGTATTCCAAGATTCCTGTGTTTCTCGCGACCGTTGGGTTGCAGAAACTTGTGGGTTGCAATGTGACGCCCATAATGTCAATAGTTACTATGTTGCAGCATTACATTTAGGGTCATTCAATGTGTGTCACAGCCAAAATGCCAAAATCCCCCTGTAGCCCCAGCGGTAAAGTTCTAATTTATTTCCATATTCCCCATTATATCCAGGAATAGAACAACAGAACAGTGGCTCAGCAGTTAGCAGTGTTACATTAGAGTCCTGGGGTGAAATCTAACCAAATTTTTATGTTCTTTCAATGTTATCAAGGGTCTTCTTTGGCTACTCTGTGTTAATAAAAAGCCCCAGATGCATGCTGGCAGATTATTTAACCCCTTCCCGACTGCCCACTGTGTATATACATCCTATCTGCACATGCCCCGTGCAGATAGCACGCATATAGACGTGCAGGCAGCACTTTAATCCCAGCGCTGATCAGTGCTGGGATTAAAGCTCCTGCAATCTAGCAGGAGCAGGTTGGTTCCTGGCTGACAGACACAGCAGGGACCCTGAGGAGAAGACAGGAGCGGTTTATTACCGCTTCTGCCTTCTCCTGTGCCTGCAGGAGAACGCTGAACGAGCGCATGGTGGAGGGAGCAGCAGAGCCGCTTCCTCTGTTAGTCCCGGCGGTCACGTGCCTGCCGGGGGTGTCTGGAGCAGGGCAGGAACAGAGCTACAGGGTCTAAGGAGACCCTGATCAGCTCTGCCTGTGTGTCATGCCCCCACAGGGGGCTGTTTTCCCCTGTAACTGGGGCTCCTTTGGATGCCCCAGTTACAGTGGAAACAATGGAAAAAAAAATGTTTAAAAAACAAAAGACAAAAGTCTGTGTCCTCCAGAGGTCTTTTAATGACCTCCTGGGGGACATATGTGCTAAAAAAATAATAAAAAATAGAATTTTTTTTAAATTTAAAATGCAGTCGCTAACAGAAACCGTCACCATAGTCGCCCCGTTCTCTCAAACCTATACATGTTATATATGAAAACGATCTTCACAAAATAGGGAACCTATTGCAATTTTTGGGTCAGTTTTAATATTTAAGAAATAAAACGCTATAATAAAAAAAAACTTTTTAATAATAATTAGCAGTTTGCTTCTAAATTAAACCTAAAAAAAGAAAAAAACCTCTAAAGTAACATTCTAATAAAAAGTCCTAAGTGTCAAGTAAAAAAAATAAAATCGCAAAAATTATTTTGTTAGTCAAAAAGCTACGGTCACTAAATCACAAAAAATTGCCTGGACATTCAGGCCTTATTGGGCCCGGTCATGAAAGGGTTAACATCATAAACTAAAACTGGCCTTAGAAAATATTTGTCTTAGATAAGTAAATGAATAGTAATGAAAAATCAATATCTTAATAGGATCTTTTGTCAGACGATTTTGTTTTCCTGATGTATTTCATGCCCATGTCAGGTCTTATTTTTTTTATAATAATGAACTGAGACTAAAATTAAAACTGCACTTTATTGTTGTACATATAAGGTGTATGGGGATACTGTCTATTACAGGTATGAAATCAGAATGCATATTTTATATGGTGTTTATTTGCAGTAAGAACTACGCTATAAATAATGATTTACTACATTTAGTCCTTTGTATATCACCAGGGAGTATAGAGGACCTAATGTAGTTAAGTCTGTGCATTGAACATTCCATAATATTTTATGGTTCAGTATCCGTCAGGTAATATTGAGTCTTTCACTCTCCATAATGAGTTCTGTCTCTGTGCGCTTTAAAGGGTCTGTTTTAGTGCTTGGAGAGTCACACAAGCACAAATTGTATCTTGATTACATTAAGTGGACCTTCTCCTGCTGTTGCCTCTGTATATTTCATTATAGGGCCATGCTATAGAGAAACATACTGTGCTTACCTGTAAATGGTACTGTGGAACTCAGAATAATGGTAGCATGTATATTGTGGGGTTTTGCTCTGGTAGACAGGCTAGCGGACGCAGTATAGAGGCAATCACAAAGTCTTTAATTTAAACAGTTCGGTGTTTATTCACACAAGGAAAAACAAAATGACCATTCACAGTCTTGGTGTTTGTTCACACCATGCAATGTCCATAGAACAAAATCTTCACCTGGTTAGCAGTTTTCCATCCGCAGTCCACAGCAGGCTTTAGGAGCCTGTATCCCGGCATGCGGCTCTCAGCCCTTTAGCACGGCACAAATTCACAGGTCCCAAACCACAGAGACTCCCCAGCTTCTCCTGTCAGATGGAGGATAATCCACACCCAGCTGAGACTGCTGGCTGGGTTTTATATAGGCCAAAAAATACCCGGCCTGGAGCGTGGGGAGAAGCCACCTACCCAGCACTTTGGCTACTCCAAGTAAGAGCCGGCCCGGATCGGCTTTACAGCCATACTAACAACAAAACAGTGTCAGTCAGCACTAGCTGCTGCTGACACTTAAAACTACCAGCTTTTACCTCACCGAGGCCAGGAATCTTGGTGACACATGCCTTCCATCAACGACAGCCCCTTGCACCTTCCTACACTATATATATATATATATATATATATATATATATAATTACACTGCTCAAAAAAATAAAGGGAACACAAAAATAACACATCCTAGAACTGAATTAATTAAATATTCTTCTGAAATACTTTGTTCTTTACATTTGCTGACAACAAATTCACACAAAAAAAAATAATGGAAATCAAATTTTTTAACCCATGGAGGTCTGGATTTGGAGTCACCCTCAAAATTAAAGTGGAAAAACACACTACAGGCTGATCCAACTTTGATGTAATGTCCTTAAAACAAGTCAAAATAAAGCTCAGTAGTGTGTGTGTGGCCTCCACGTGCCTGTATGACCTCCATACAACGCCTGTGCATGCTCCTGATGAGGTGGCGGACGGTCTCCTGAGGGATCTCCTCCCAGACCTGGACTAAAGCATCTGCCAACTCCTGGACAGTCTGTGGTGCAACGTGACGTTGGTGGATAGAGCGACACGTGATGTCCTAGATGTGCTCAATTGGATTCAGGTCTTGGGAACGGGCGGGCTAGTCCATAGCATCAATGCCTTCGTCTTGCAGGAACTGCTGACACACTCCAGCCACATGAGGTCTAGCATTGTCTTGCATTAGGAGGAACCAAGGGCCAACCGCACCAGCATATGGTTTCACAAGGGGTCTGAGGATCTCATCTCGGTACCTAATGGTAGTCAGGCTACCTCTGGCGAGCACATGGAGGGCTGTGCGGCCCTCCAAAGAAATGCCACCCCACACCATTACTGACCCAATGCCAAACCGGTCATGCTGGAGGATGTTGCAGGCAGCAGAACGTTCTCCGCGGCGTCTCAAGACTCCAGGATAGTGTTCCTGTCAGTTGGCTTGATGTATAGGCCTGTATTAATCAAACCATCAACCAATCTGACATTGGTGTCAAGAAAGGATAATTCTGTCTTGGAATAAGACACAGTGTATTGGAGGTCAGGGTCAATGCTATTCAGATATGTATGGAACTCAACCAATTGTGTTTCTGTACCTGACCACAGGAGGAAGACGTCATCTATGTACCGCCACCACCCAATGACATATTGGAAGTGGTGGGATACATAGATGAAGTCCTCCTCCATGTGCCGCATGTAGATATTTGCGTACGTTGGGGCCACATTGGACCCCATCGCAACGCCACGTTTTTGACTGAAAAAGGTGTCCTGGAAAAGAAAATAATTATTTTCCAGAATAAGCCTCAGCAGGATATTAATAAAATATTTTGAATGTTGTGTGATGGACGACCCATCCAGATATTTGTTGACAGCAGAAATGCCCTTCTCGTGTCCTATTGACGTGTACAAAGATACAACGTCAAAGGACACGAGAGTAGCAGTCTGTACATCTGCAGCATCAACAGATCTCAATTGTTGCAAAAAATGCCCAGTGTCCTGAATATATGACTTTCCAGCTGTCAAATTCTCGCAGGATCCTATCAAGAAACATAGCGATTCTACTAAACACAGAATCAGTACCAGATGCAGCCCAGTACCAACTACAGTGTCCTATCGTATATGCGCTACTCCAGAGACATTATTAAGCTACAGTGCGATGCTGTTTTCTGTATATGTTGAGGGACAATCCCTCTATGACCGCTTTTTCCAGCAAGTGGGTTAGGTAGGTCGGTGGGGCTCATGGAGATGTCCCCCTCCGACGTACACGGCCCCAAGGTCTGGTGTCCCTCCCGAGAGGTGGGGATCCCGGTCCTGATGCTGGCACCTGTAGGAGATCCCTGCTGCGGTCTGCTGCACATTTTCTATGTGTTCCGTTCTATGGTCACGACTTTGAGTATATACTCTGTATGGTTATTATTCACGTGACGAACATAGAGCGGACATCTAGGGCATTCTTCCCTGAACCAAAATGGCGCTGGTAGATGTTACCCTATAGAGCGCATGCGCACTATTTTGACATTGTGATTCACATGATGTTGTTACTCTGGGCATGCGCATTGAGGAGATCGAGACGCATAGGGAGCATGATGGTATATGTGGGCTCCATGGCTTTCCGAATTTCACTCCTGGGATCCCCATTCAGTATGTCTGCACTGTTTTATGATTCTAATTGGAACACAAGTTCTACATATATTTTGTTCTATATAAGAGGGATGGTATCCTGGTATGATAGAACGTATAACACTAGTCACTATGTTAAACATGCACTTTATAATTGTATCACATGTCTGTAATTTAAGATGATTGTAACCACACCCTGATGGGAGTAACACTTTTTGTAATGCTTTAAATGTGCTCACTTTCACTGTCTCCATGCTTGAGAAAGGCTCGCAAGAGCTGAAACGTCGCAAACTTTGCCATAACATGGGTGAATAAACAGCTTTGATTTTTTCATCACATATTGGAGTGCAGTCCTGCTTTCTATTTGATTATATATATATATATATATATATATATATATATATATACAGTACAGACCAAAAGTTTGGACACACCTTCTCATTCAAAGAGTTTTCTTTATTTTCATGACTATGAAGGCATCAAAACTATGAATTAACACATATGGAATTATATAAATAACAAACAAGTGTGAAACAACTGATAATATGTCATATTCTAGGTACTTCCAGGGGACTACCTCTTGAAGCTCATCAAGAGAATGCCAAGAGTGTGCAAAGCAGTAATCAAAGCAAAAGGTGGCTACTTTGAAGAACCTAGAGTATGACATATTTTCAGTTGTTTCACACTTGTTTGTTGTGTATATAATTCCACATGTGTTAATTCATAGTTTTGATGCCTTCAGTGTGAATCTAAATTGTCATAGTCATTAAAATAAAGAAAACTCTTTGAATGAGAAGGTGTGTCCAAACTTTTGGTCTGTACTGTATATATATATTAGTACCCCAGAGGATTAATTGCTGTAATTTTATTGAGTCAAATGTTATGATTTGTTATGTTTGTATACTTAATATCACTGTATAGACAATCGTTAACACCTTGACTGTGTCAGGTTTCCAGGGTGATGGACCAGGATCCACCCTTGATTAGAACAGTCTAAGTATAGCTGAAGAACAGTGAAGGGCAACGTGCACAAGCTCCTTGCAACAAGGCCCAGGTTTAAAGAATCTTCATTTCTGAGACTTCAACAGCCAAGGAAGCAATTTCGCTACCAGAATACTGCAGAGAGAAGGAAGTTAGAGGGGTTAGAACGAACAAAGCCATGCATCGGACTCAGACAGCAAGGTACTGTGCAAATTTATAGATAAACTAAATCTGAGGTCAGTGCAGGCAACGGAGAATGAGAGTCGGTTAACAGGCATAAGTTTGGTACATGTGCAGACAATCAGAGTAGAATACATTCTAACGTAAACTAGAAAACGAAGAACCTAAGCTCAGACGAGTGAGAGCGCTCTGCAGCATTCATAGCAGAAGCTGATTAACAAGTAGAAGCAGCCGTACAAAGGCATGTATGAATATGCACAAGATCCCCAAACATTATTTGCCACTAATTGGCGAAAAGCATCAAGTGAGATTTTTTTTAACCAGAGTTTCACTTTAAAACATATTCTAATAGATTTGCTGATGTGATCACAAGAAATAATGAAAATGCCATTGCAGTGACCCAGAGGATCACTGTAAAGTGTAAATTCACTGCTAAAACGAGTTAATATCCATCATTAAGTGTTAATGTATTTTTTCTGCTTGTTGTGTGATCCCAAGAGCTGAAATAGAAAAACAGCATAGTTACCATGCCCTACTCAGCAGGAGGCTGACAGGACCTGCCCCCTCTGAGGGAGGAGCTGTGTAGTCTGAATGTATCAGCCAGAGAGCCTGGCCTAAGCAGCCGAGGTGAAAGGATGCTTCCTCCTGTTTGTCCAGTAAGCACACCGTCACTGGAAGCTGCTAAAAACGACATAAATCTCTAAATTCAAAGTAGAGTAGTAAAGGACTTTCACAGACTGTTTAGAACAGGGTGAGTTGCAGCATGTGGAACGGTTTGTAGCCTGTGGTACCTACCACATTTTTACAGGCGGAATGAATTGTAGCCTCTGGCGCCTACCATATTTTTGAGAGCTTTGCATGCCTTGGTTATTTGGGAAGATTAAAAATTGTATTAAGAGAGAGAGAGAGAGAGACTCAGCGATTGCTTCCATACAGCCTGCTTTCCCATATCCAACCTTGGAGCTCTGATACCAGGGAGTGCTCTCAGGGAAGAAAGGTTGCCCCCCCATTCACTGCATAGGGAGCGTTGGAGTGAACCACAACAAGTCATATGTGTGCCATATCTACTGCTCCCATCTCCTCTCAGCACTCCCCCTCCAGTTTGCTGCACCATGTTTTTAGAGCTGTCATTTAAATGCAAGGAAGAAACTGTAATTTTACCGTTTAGAAAATGATCTAAGTAAATTAAAGAAGGTACAAGGAATCATCGTGGATGATAGGTACGTGTCACCGAGGTTCCTGGCCTCGGTGGAGTAAGAGCTGGTTTTTATGTGTCAGGAGCAGTTGCTGTTTGACACCTTGATACGTTGTATGGCTGTAATAGCTGATCCGGGACGGCTCTTACTGGGAGTAGTCAAAGTGCTTGGTGGGTGACTACTCCCCATGTTCCAGGCTGGGTTTTGCCAGGCATAAAAACCAGCCAGCACTGCCAGGTGGAGAGGATTACCTCCATCTGACAATGGAGCTTATAAGGTCTGTGTGCTGTGATCTGAGGGCTGTGTTGGGATCCGCGGCTTAAACCGGGCTGGAGGGCTCAGACCCCTGTGAGGGTGAACAGGCCGCCTAACGCCTGCCTGTGGACTTGACAAAGCAAAACTTCCAACAGGGTGTGAAGTAACACCCAGGAGAAAAGTTGACTGTTTTGTATATGAACATTTCATGTGTGTGAATGATCACCAAGGAACTTGCGTTTTTGTTTTTGCTTTCACGTGTGAATAAACACAGATGTTTTGAACCAAGAACTTGTACTTTGTCTCTGTGCTGCACCCGCTAATCCTAACTACCAGAGCGAATCCCCACATTTGGTGGAGGATGCAGGCAAGCGCAGTGAGGCTGGGGTGAACGCTGATATATTTTTTCGGTCTGCATTTTTGGGCACAGTTGTATGTCGTACATCAAACCAGCGGTATTACAACCCATACCCCACAACAAAATAGAGGCTGTTGTGAAGGCCCTGGAAGCTAATCTACAGCAGTGAAAGACCAATCTGCACCAACGGGAGACTAATAAGCAACAGCAAGAGACCGACCAGTTGCTGCTACAACATGTGATGGCTTTGCAGACAGCAGGAGCAACCACAAGCGTCCACGATGCCTGGAAAGCAGTCCGTGCAGCGATCCCTAAGATGACACCCGCAGACGACATAGAAACCTACCTGGCGATGTACGAGAAAGTGGCCACCAGGGAAAAGCTGCCCCAAGACCAGTGGGCTGAGGTCATCGCTCCTTTCCTGGCATCAGAGTCCCAGCGTGTATACAGTATTTCGACTTGCCGGACGATCAAGCGGCCGACTACCCAAAGGTAAAGGGTGAGATTTTGGCAAGATTGGGGGTAAATGTGTTGGTCCGGGCCCAGCGGGTATATCAGTGGGGGTTTATGCTGGCTAAGCCCACAAGATCCCAGTATTATGACTTACTCCACCTTTTGCAAAAGGGGTTACAGCCTGATGTGCTAAATCCCACTGCTATGCTGGATAGACTATTGGCTGACATATTCTGGAGGGCTCTGCCACCCCCTCTCCAGCTCTGGATCGGCCAGGTGTCTCCTGGAAATGCCTTGGAATGGACCTGGTGGAACGCTGTGAAGCCACTAAGAATCTTAAGGGGCGTTCTTTCGGGATGGGGGCAGGTAAACCCCAGAACTCCCCGCCCCAGGCCCAACGGTATGAGCTGGTGAAACCTACCTGGGAAGTTCCCACTATGGGCCGGACCAAGGTAATCTGCTGGCGGTGTTAGGAACCTGGCCATATAAGGACTGAGTGTCCCCATCGGGTTGAGCCCATGGACACTAATTGTGGTTACCATCAGTCACTGTATGCTATGAAACTGTGTGCCACAGGTACCCCGGAGGCTCTACACCACTTGTGCCAGGTGGAAGTGGAAGACACTCAAGCTGAGGCTCAGGGAGCTTGGTGACCCTAGTAAGGGCTACCCTAGTACGGTCCACTGAGTATACTGGCCAGAAAGTTGGGGTGATGTGCATTCACGGAGACTTAAAAGACTACCCCACAGCGCTGGTGACTCTAACCACGTTAGCCAGCAGGTGGACCCACGAAGTGGCAGTCGCTGCACTGCAAACTCATAATAGGGAGAGACTTTCCGGGTTTCCCGGCCCTATGGGGTGAGTCAGGGGTGAGCCCAGGAGATTGGCCTTGTTCAGGAGGACAGCCAGAACCCTGGGAACCTGAGGCTGAAGGGCCAGCAGTAGGGGTGACCACCACCTCAGTGGAAGAGGGGGAGATAACCCTGCGTAGGGTAATGGTGAGAGACGTGTGGGAATTGCCACCGGGACCTGAGTTGGCAGACCTCAACGTCTTTGGGGAGAATTTCGGTACAGCCCAAAGCCGAGACCCAACCCTATCCCGGGCTTGGGAAAATGTGGTAATAGTTGATGGGGTACCCCAACAACCTGGGGCCAAGTCAATGTTTCCCCATTTTGTGGTCAAGTAGAATATGCTATTTTGGGTAAACCAGCTGCGGGGTGAACCCATTGAACAGTTGGTGGTGCCCCGTGCTTATCGAAAACTTGTGTTAGAGTTAGCCCACCAACATGTTCTCGGGGGTTATCTGGGACTGCAGAAGACACAGGACCGGATACTCCAATGGTTTTACTGGAACAGTGTGTTTAGAGAGGTGGATGACTTTTGTAAGTTTTGCCCAACCTGCCAAACAACTAGCCCCCAGCACTTGTTCTGCAGTCCCTTAGTGCCTCTCCCAATTATCGAGACTTCATTTGAAAGAATCACTATGGATCTCGTAGGCCCAGTACCGAAGTCCGCTAGAGGGCACCAACATATCTTGGTAGTCCTAGACTACGCCACTCTGTACCCGGAGGCGGTGCCACTGCGACATACATCGTCCCAACTAATAGCAAAGGAGTTAATGGAGATGTTCTCCAGAGTGGGGCTACCTAAAGAGGTTCTGACTGACCAGGGGACCCCTTTTATGTCCAAGGTCATGCGGGAACTCTGTAAGTTGCTGAACATCAAGCAGATACGGACGTCCGTCTATCACCCACAAACTAACGGCCTAGTAGAAATGTTTAATAAAACATTAAAAACCATGTTAAAATGAGTAGTGTCTAAGGATGGGAAGGACTGGGACCTCCTTCTGCCCTATCTTATGTTTGCAATGCGAGAAGTGCCCCAGGCCTCTACTGGGTTCTCGTTCTTCAAACTTCTATATGGCAGACATCCACGTGGTCTGTTGGATATAGCCAAAGAGGCATGGGAGCAACAACCTACACCATATAAAAGCGTTACTTAATATGTTACCCAGATGCAGAAACGTATGGAAACCGTTTGCCGCTGGTAAAGGAACATATGGAGGCAGCTCAGTGAGCTCAAAGTCGGGTGTATAATCGTCAGGCTCGGGTCCGGATCTTTAACCTGGGAGATCAGGTTTCGGTTCTGGTACTGACAGTGGACAGTAGGTTACTGGCTAGGTGGCAGGGACCCTACGAGGTACTCAAAAAGGTTGGAGAAGTAAACTACAAGGTACACCAGCCAGGGCAGTGGAAGCCGGAGCAGGTGTACAATATGAATTTGCTCAAACCTTGGAAAGATAGGGAGACCAGTACTGATGATGGCCCGCGGGTGAATTTTCTAGGAGGAGAGTTTCTGGCCCCTCAGTCTGATGTAAGGGAAGCGGTTGCCACAGTGAAGATTGCTGACAGCCTCTCCTCTAAAGAGACTCAGGAGGCCAGGGAGTTCATCAGCAGGAACACGGACGTGTTCTCAGACCTCCCTGTACGCACTTCCATAATCCAGCATGACATTGTCACTGAGGCTCAGGCAAAAATCCGGTTGAAACCATACCGGATACCTGAGGCTCGGCGACAAGCCATCTTGGAGGAAGTGCAGCTAGATGTCATTGAGGAGTCCAAAATTGAGTGGGCCAGTCTGATAGTCTTAATACCAAAGCCGGAAACTAAACGAAATCTCCAAGTTCGATGCGTATCCCATGCCCCGGGTAGACAAGCTGATTGAGAGGTTAGGACAAGCCCAGTATTTTTCTGTTTTGGACCTCACGAAAGGGTACTGGCAGGTACCCTTAACAGAGGCTGCCAAAGAGAAAACTGCCTTCATTACACCAGAGGGGCTATACCAGTATAAGGTGTTACCATTTGGTCTGAATGGTGCCCCCGCCACTTTCCAAAGGCTAATAGACATTGTGCTGCGACCACACAGTCAGTACGCTTTGGCTTACCTGGACGATATCGTCACCCACAGTACCGACTGGGAAAGTCACCTGCCCAAAGTGCAGGCTGTAGTAGACTCCCTTCGAAAAGCTGGACTAACCGCTAACCAAAAGAAAGGCGCAATAGGGTTAGAGGAGACAAAATACCTGGGGTATGTCATTGGGCGCAGAGTGATCAAACCCCATGTAAACAAAATAGAGGCGATAAGAAATTGGCCCCGACCTGTCACCACTAAACAAGTAAAATCATTCCTAGGAATGATAGGCTATTACATGAGATTTATTCCCCACTTTGCTACTGTAGCCACGCCATTGACAGGGTTATTGAAGGGACGCAAGTCAGTGATGGTTCACTGGAATGACCGGGCGGAAAAGGCTTTCTCTGCTTTTGGTGATGCCCGACTTCAAGCGGGAATTCATAGTACAGACAGACTCCTCCGAAGTAGGCCTTGGTGCTGTACTTTCTCAGGAAGTCAATGGGGAGGAGCATCCCGTTGTGTTCCTAAGTCGCAAGCTCATCCCAGCCGAGACCAGCTACTGTATAGTGGAGAGAGTGCCTGGCTATCAAGTGGGCACTCGAGTCTCTCCGCTATTATTTATTGGGGAGAACATTCCGCCTGATGACTGACCACTCCCCTCTCAAGTGGATGAGCCAGGCCAAAGAGAGAAATGCCTCAGTCACCAGGTGGTTCCTGTCATTACAAAGCTTTAAGTTCTCCGTAGAATACAGGGCAGGCTGGTTGCAGGGAAATGTGGATGCCCTGTCCCGAGTATACTGTATGGCATGTGTTCACCCCCTCAGGGTTGAACAAAGGGGGGAGGTATGTAAGAAGGTACAAGGAATCATCGTGCATGATAGGTACATGTCACCAAGGTTCCTGGCCTCGGTGGCGTAAGAGCTGGTTTTTATGTGTCAGCAGCAGCAGCAGTTGCTATTTGACACCTTGATACTTAGTATGTCTGTAATAGCTGATCAGGGATGGCTCTTACTGGAAGTAGTCAAAGTGCTGGGTGGGTGACTACTCCCCATGTATACTGTGTGTGTGTGTATGTGTATATATATATATATATATATATATATATATATATATATAAATATATATACAGTACAGACCAAAAGTTTGGACACACCTCATTCAAAGAGTTTTCTTTATTTTCATGACTATGAAAATTGTAGATTCACACTGAAGGCATCAAAACTATGAATTAACACATGTGGAATTATAGACATAACAAACAAGTGTGAAACAACTGAAAATATGTCATATTCTAGGTTCTTCAAAGTAGCCACCTTTTGCTTTGATTACTGCTTTGCACACTCTTGGCATTCTCTAGATGAGCTTCAAGAGGTAGTCCCCTGAAATGGTTTTCACTTCACAGGTGTGCCCTGTCAGGTTTAATAAGTGGGATTTCTTGCCTTATAAATGGGGTTGGGACCATCAATTGCGTTGAGGAGAAGTCAGGTGGATACACAGCTGATAGTCCTACTGAATAGACTGTTAGAATTTGTATTATGGCAAGAAAAAAGCAGCTAAGTAAAGAAAAACGAGTGGCCATCATTACTTTAAGAAATGAAGGTCAGTCAGTCAGCCGAAAAATTGGGAAAACTTTGAAAGTAAGGGCTATTTGACCATGAAGGAGAGTGATGGGGTGCTGCGCCAGATGACCTGGCCTTCACAGTCACCGGACCTGAACCCAATCGAGATGGTTTGGGGTGAGCTGGACCGCAGAGTGAAGGCAAAAGGGCCAACAAGTGCTAAGCATCTCTGGGAACTCCTTCAAGACTGTTGGAAGACCATTTCAGGGGACTAGCTCTTGAAGCTCATCAAGAGAATGCCAAGAGTGGGCAAAGCAGTAATCAAAGCAAAAGGTGGCTACTTTGAAGAACCTAGAATATGACATATTTTCAGTTGTTTCACACTTGTTTGTTATGTATATAATTCCACATGTGTTAATTCATAGTTTTGATGCCTTCATAGTCATGAAAATGTGTGTCCAAACTTTTGGTCTGTACTGTATATATTTGAGAGATAGTTACTGATATATATTATATAGAAAATACTTACTGGGGATCCAGAAGATACGATTTCTCTTTGTGGACAGTGCCTAATAGGCCAAAGTTATGCAATTTAACTCTTTCTTCAAAAAAGAAAGCTGAGCCTCAAATTCCATCAGATGTAAGGAACAGGGACCTGTCATACATAAAATAGTAAAAGACTGCGCTGCTCCCAGCAGATACAGATCCGGCCAGTTCAAAATATATAGACAACTTTTTCTATGTAGTCAATCACTGGATTATCAGGCGTGGACTCCACAACAACACCTATCCGCCCCTCCTGTATTAAAACAGACAGAGCTGCAGAAGATAGTGAATTACTGCAACCACTTTTGCAAATCCAGCATTTATTGTACTTACAAAGTTGCTTAAAACCCAGGCATATCAAATATAAAACCGGTCTCCCGTCATGTGCCCGACCTGGATTTCACCTCTGCTTCATCAGGGGCATATGCAGCACCTGGACTCCACAAGAATGGGTGTAATTTTTGTTTTTATGCTAAGACATTGAAGTGTATATTTTATGGACATAAATTTATGTGGATATCATTTTTAAAGATTCTCTAGGTACTGGTACAGTGCCAAGTGATTGGCGCAAGGCAAATGTGGTGCCCATATTCAAAAAAGATCTAGGTCCTCCACAGGTAATTATAGACCCAGAAGCTTAGCTCTTTACACACTTATATAACACACTGTAGTGGATTTCTGAATCAGGTTCACATGAAACAAATAATTTTCATTTTTATTTAAAATTTTAAACAGAAGTGACTTATAGGGGTTTTCCGAGTTAAATAGAAAAAATAGCAAAAAAAACAAAACAATATTTACCTCTTTTCTGCCTTGTTGCTTCCAGTGCCTAACTTTAGTCTTTTGCGCCACTGATGCCATCTTCCTGGCTGCAGCAGTGATGTTTCATGTACACCGCTCAGTGGGAAGCCAGTAATTGGCCTCAGCAAAGTACAGAACGTCCCTACTGAGGCCAGTGATTGGTTGCAGCAGTGAACTGTGTGCATAGAATATCACTGCTGCAAGCACAAAAAGAAGCAGTGTGGAGGACCAGAGCACAGTGATGGAAGTGGAAAACAAGAAAAGGGGTAAGTGTTGCTTCTTTTGTCATTTTAGACCATTTGCAGTGGCTCAGCAAGTTTTTATTTACCTTGGACAACAGTTTGTATATTGTCGGCAGCACATTACTGTTTATATGGGGAGATGTGCGGACTGCAAACTATGAATTTTGTGGCAGCATAAAAGGTGCGATCAGCTCTCAAATGAGCATTCATCGGTACATATGAATGGGCCTTAAGAGGCACTGATTAAGATTCAACCAAATCTGGGCTCCCCTCATCTTTTATGATCTTCCTGTTCTCAATAATGGAGTTGTCTTCAGATCTCTTTTACATGCTGTTTACACATCACAATCCAGTAGGCCAGATACGTTTTTTGGCGGACTGAGTGAATTAAAAATTGGACAGAAATCTGTATTTGGAAAATCTGTTCATCCCCTTTAAAGTGTAACTGTCATATTTTTTTTATTTGCTAGTTTATTACAGCTAGGCATGTATACCCGAGTTAGTCTGTCAATGATTGTCAAAAGATGTGTAATTACCTTATAATAACAGCTTTCATTAAAGGGGTTATCCAAGTTATATTTATTGATGACCTATCCTCAGGATAGGTCATCAATATCAGATCGGCGGGGGTCCGACACCCGGCACCCCCTCCGATCAGCTGTTTGAAGAGAAGGCATGTGGTGTCAGCGCTGCCTCCTCTTCACTGTTTACCTTCTAGCCGTTGCATCTGCAGTGGTGAGCAGGTGTAATTACACCCAAGCCGTCCCATTCATTTCAATAGGAAGGCTTGGGTGTAATTACACCTGCTCACCACTGCAGATGCAACGGCTAGAAGGTAAACAGTGAAGAGGAGGCAGCGCTGACACCACATGCCTTCTCTTCAAACAGCTGATCGGAGGGGGTGCCGGGTGTCGGACCCCCGCCGATCTGATATTGATGACCTATCCTGAGGATAGGTCATCAATAAATATAACTTGGATAACCCCTTTAATGTTCCCTGTCCCTTTCCAGTGGTCTCTTAAAAAAACCATTGCTAGGGCTTTTCTGTCTTCCCTTTAGTGTAAACAGAAGACAGACACTTCACACTGCATGCCTGCATTAGGCTTCAGAGTGAGGAGTGGTGTCTCAGTAATCCAATTTGATTGGCTGGCAGGAACCTGCTGGCTAAAGCAAGTGTGTCTGTTAAGTGAGGGAAGGCAGTTTTGGCCTCAGAACTGGCATGACAGATGAGCCATCTTGAGAAGATACTCATATTGTAGGGTTAAAAACAGCCGTAACTAAGGGAAAAGCTCAAAGAAAACAGTGGTATGTGAAGAAACTAAAGATTGCTTTATGCATAATGCTGCAGCAGCAGTAACATATGCTTAAATAGATTTTTTTATTAAAACTTGACAGTTACACTTTAATATTAAACAATAAAATCTTGCTACAGGAGAATATACCATATATCAAATATTTTTATATTTCCATAGTGCTTATATCAGTATCACTAAGGAAAACTTGAAACTTAGCTTTAGGCTACATGCACACAAACGATAGGGCTCCATGCCCGTGCTGCGGACCGCAAATTGCGGTCCGCAATGCATGGGCAGAGACCGCGGGGCAGCCGCATGCGGATCGCGGACCCATTTACTTGAATGGGGTCCGTGATCCGCATCCGACAGTCCGCACCGCAAAAAAAGTAGTGCATGCGCTACTTTTCTGTGGTGCGGAGGCACGGCCAGAAACACCACGGAAGCAGTGCTTCCGTGGGGTTCCGATCCGTGCCTCCGTTCCGCATCTCCATGATCTCAGACCCATTCAAGTGAATGGGTCCGCGATCCGTGATGCGGAATGCACACGGCCAGTGCCCATGTATTGCAGACCCGCTGTATGTGGGCCGCAATACGGCCACGGGGTGCACACGGTCGTGTGCATGTAGCCTTAAACTGATATTGAAAACGTTCAAACTAGTGATAAACAGTATGTGCAATATGTGCCAAACATGAAAACACAAGCCGGTCAGCCTGTTCAGCTATTAGATACAGTAGTGTTTGCAGTGTGTATGCAGTGTGTGAATGCGTCTTGACAGTTATTGACAGTGTCAGACAAGTGTGCTGTGCTGTGAGTTTGTATACAGCAGCACAGTAACCTGCTTCATTCAATTATTCCTTGTATCCTACCACTGTCAGTTTTCGTACACTAGGCAACTCACACATTGCCCTCCTAGGTTCTAGCAGTATATATATAGTTGTGGGGAATAGGAGACTACTTACTAGGAGGGTACTTAAATTTTCATGCTCTAATGTGGGAGGGAAACCCCACGCCGAACACAGGAGGGAAAGGGGAAAGGAAATAAGGCCTGAAAACTAGGGAAGGAAGATGGACACCTCCTAGTGAAAACCCTAACCAAGGCCCTGACTATCAGTATGAACAGACCCCAAAAGGTAGGTGAGTTCATACACAGGAATACCTAAGGTTCTATCAAACCCTAAAGGACCCTGGTACTAATGACAGGAATGAGACTACCTGTTCTTCCAAAAGGAGGGATGAATGGGAGACTCCATGAGGCCTATTACAAGACAACAAGGAAATGCAACTAACAGAAAGGTCAAAATAAAATACAAAAGGGAAAGGTAACACTTAACTTCCAAGAAGCTATGGCAGCACCAGAAACTCAGCCGAGATCCAAACACCAGCTATCCACAGGTCCAACTGGAGCTATAAACCACACAGCATTGTGGGAGAAACAACTATAAACAGGGAATGTTAAATGACCACAATAGTAACACCTGAAAGTTAAGGGCGTGGCCAGTACCAGAAACAACACAGACGCCTATTGATCCACAAGGTAAACATGTCAAATCAAACCACGTGTTGCCAGTCTCAAAGATCACCTGCCCCTCACTGTCGCGGGGACGTCATATGACTCGGTACGTCCGTGACAGCAATACATCAATGCACAGGTGGATGTTGGTTGTTACGTCCAAATGCGTTTCCCCAATGTCAGTGGTTCATCAGAGGGCAGATAGCTAAAAGGGTAGGGGGGGGGGGGGGCACCAAGCTATCTGCAAAAATGCAACAAAAAATAGTTACCTAACAGGAAATGGTTGTAGGCTCTGCCAGTAACCGACGATCTTCTTCGTATCTGTTACAGTCAACAAGTTGTGGCTATAATGACTACCTGTACACAAAGTAAAATGGAGCTGCTCATAAAGTATACTTAAGTATACTTTCTGAGATTCTGATATTGATGACCTATCCTCAGTGTGACTTTGCTACTTTCACACTGGTGAGAGGTGGCCGGAATAAAACTACAGCACGCTGCATTTTTTGTTGGCTGCACGTTTGCTGTGCTGCGGCCGGACCTCCGGTGGACTTGCGGTAGCACGGATCCAGCAGGCTGTTTCCCCGCCGGCACAGCCTGCCGGAAAAGGCTACCACCGCAAGTGTGAAAGTAGCCTAACGAGTCCATTGGAAGTGGAAATCCAAGGTGTATACATGCCACCGGGTAATTAATTGGATTCCTTATATCCAAAATAGATGCTTTCAGAAAATAGTTTACCCAGGACATCACTTCTGCAGACAGGGATCCAGGGTTGATACCACAATCAGATTGTTCCTGTTCTGTCTGGTTTCATGGGGATATGACAGTGCCTGCAAATTGCGTTTATGTGCACTCTTGCATCTAGAACTATTCTTCTTGCAGCTCCAGAGTCAAAGCCTCATGCATACAGTAATGTGGATACCAAGCTATTAATTCACCAATTCACCAGCAGAGGGCCTTCCAGGACAACCTACTGTGGGAGATGAACACTGGGCAGAAAGGTCAGGAATCAGGATGCATGCTGCTCCTCAGCAAGCAATTCGTTGCTTGACAGAAAGAGAGAGGGACTCTTACCTATGTCTCCTTTATAGTAAGGAATGTGGGAAAATCAGGGACAGTACATGACGCTTGGTGGTGTGAACTTACTACTTTGCATGCGCAAAAATCATGCATAGTGCTGGCTTCACACAACTTTAGAAGGAAGGGAGGATCCAGAACAATGTGTCTTCTATGTACACCGCCAATATCTTCAATATCTGTAGGAGAAAAAAATTATTACAGAGTAACTGAAGAGAAACAGCCCTGAACAGCTTATACCCTTTATTCTGGAGAAGACAGGAAATAGCTAAAGTGGAAGAGGGCAGGAGGCTGCGTTTACAGAGGTTGTAAAAGAGCAAACCACTTAATCCGAAATTTGTTCTACGAGAAGGATTAACCTCTTTGTGTGCTACCGCTAAGGATGTAAAGGAATGAATAGTTACATATGTGCTCCAGTGAGTGTGGTTACACGGTGCACACCTCAGATCTCACAGCAGCTGGAGACAATAACCATCCAGAGAGAGCTTCTCCCATACATCTGCTGCGCTGCCATCCTGGAGGCACTTACCTGCTGCTGGATCTACCAACCTCCTCTGTGCCTCCCCTCCCTGCTGCTGGCAAACTTTAGCTGCTGTTGTCTATGTGATCCCACAATCAGATCATCCACCTTGCAGATTCCTTTGTCCTGGAGCCTGCCCCATCGTGAGCCCGCAGAGTCCATCCAGACTATAGGACACATCTGATGTACCATGGAGGATCTGACCGCCCTGCTTTTTGTGACCGCTCTCCTCCTGGTCGACTGTGAGTATTGCAGACTTCATTCATTTTTATTGTTAGAAAAATGTGCAAGGTGTCAGCATCTGACATTCTTAGGAGAATAAAACAAAGCAATCAGTCCTATCCAGAATGCCACAATACAAGGTATGGCACATGCCAAAGCACAAAATACTGTGGGACACATATAGTCTATGTGATCTAGTGGATATAGTATCATTTCCTACCTTGGAATATCATCATTCCTATGTTTGTGTCAGGTATACTGATGATGACACTTTGTTTCTTGGCAGAATAATAGCTTCTGGAAGACTAGAAAAACTAAAAAATTGAAATAATGATGTACACAGTTATCATGCCTCAGTTTTCAAGTATATCTCATTACTTATATAGACATTTAATCGACATTAGTTGGATGAAACCTATTCCACAGATACTAGAAGTATTAGAAAAGACAACCGATTACCTTGTCATTCTTCACACATCTAAGTGGACATGAAGTGAGCTGCTATTCATAACGGGTTCTTGGTAAACATTTATCATCATAAGTGGTTTCTATATATGAAGTGTCAAAATCTCCATCATGTCCTGTCTTCTCTTTGGGTCTTCAAGCTTCTCAATGCTTTTTCATCTTGGTTCCTTTAGTCCTCTTTCCCCTTCAGCTCTTTCGAGCATAATTATCTTTTCCAGTGAGCTGAGTCTTAATATAATATGACCATAAATAAGACAGCTCCAGCGTTTTCATTTGAGCTTCATGCGGAGGATTTTGCTTGATTTGGTCAAGGATCCGTTTGTTTTTCATGCTCAAGTCTTCAGCAACATCAAAGTTAAAAGCTTGGCATAAAAAACTGTCAATGGCTCCAATGTATTTTCAATGTCTTTTAAATGGAAAGCCCACTTATGAAGTAAGAATTATTAATTGATTAATTGATTCATAAGTTTTACCATAAAGAATATTTAAAGCCAGTTTTAATATCCCCAGAACATTATGAATTAACATATGCATTAGAATGTCTATTATTATGTCACAGAAAAAGTCAGTGTGGCAGAATACACTTGTCTGTGAGTAAGCCTGTATTACACTGCCAGATTCTGCCACATCACCGCTAATGAGCATTCATAGGAATGCTCCTTAGCGATGATCTGGCAGTGCAATACTGCCGCCAATTCTCCAATCGTCATCGGTCAATCCAGATTTGTAAGCATACGTAAAAATCGTAGTTTGCCGGCAGCAGATCATGCTGTCTAATCACGATCTGCTGCCGGCAGACAACGAGTCTGTATGGTGACGAGCAATGGCATAACGATCGTTCCTCCCCATACTCTGGAGGAGATCACTGCATGTAATAGCAGCGCTCTCTTCCACTGACAAGCAGGCGATTACCGGGAAGGAACGCTTCCCTCCCAACAATCATCTGCCTGATCTTTAATGTAATACAGCCCTAACTATATAGCCATAATAGACTCATTATTATGATGCTGAAATGATCAGGATTGATCAGATTTAGACAATGCTGACATCTAGTGGCTAATAACATGCATACAAGTTATACAATACGTTTTCTATAAATAGTTTATTATTGTATGTGCCATGCATTTTAGCTATAATGAAAAGTCTTTGTCCCTCACTGCAATCACATTTTGTGAGGCTAATGATAAAAGAAATCATATACACATATTCTATCAAATTCAAGGATGTTACATTAGGCAAGTTTACATTCGGTTACTTCCTGTAACTGGGCACACAGACTTTACTATCCTAGTTGCAGCATCTACATGAGATTTCCATACCAATAACACAGCATATTGATTAGAAAAGACGCTGAGTCGTGAATTGCAACTCAGCTCCATCAAAGTGAATGAAGTGATTCATCTACAACATATGGCGGATGTGTGGTGCTGTATCCTTAAGATTGGCTATCAATATCAGGTCAGTGGTGGTCCAGTTTTTGGAACCCCCTGTCAATCAGCAGTTTGAAGGTGAAACAGCCCTTGTACGTACATAGGTAGCTATGAGTCACTGATATGACAAGTACAAAGATAGTCTCAGATAGACACCACTGTGTCACAGCACAGAGATACTGCACACAGTGGTGTCATAACACAGTGATGTCACAGTAAAGGGATAATAAACACAGTGATGTCACAGTACAGGGATATTAAACACACTGATGTCACAGTAAAGGGATAATGTACACAGTGATGTCACAGTAAAGGGATAATGTACACAGTGATGTCACAGTACAGGGATAATGTACACAGTGATGTCACAGTACAGGGATAATGTACACAGTGATGTCACAGTACAGGGATAATGTACACAGTGATGTCACAGTACAGGGATAATGTACACAGTGATGTCACAGTACAGGGATAATGTACACAGTGATGTCACAGTACAGGGATAATGTATACAGTGATGTCACAGTACAGGGGATAATGTACACAGTGATGTCACAGTACAGGGATAATGTACACAGTGATGTCACAGTACAGGGATAATGTACACAGTGATGTAACAGTACAGGGATAATGTACACAGTGATGTCACAGTACATGGATAATGTACACAGTGATGTCACAGTACAGGGATAATGTACACAGTGACTTCACAGTGCAAAGATATAAAACACAGTGATGTCACAGTACAGGGATAATAACACAGTGGTGTCACAGTACAGGGATAATGTACACAGTGATGTCACAGTACATGGATAATGTACACAGTGATGTCACAGTACAGGGATAATGTACACAGTGACTTCACAGTGCAAAGATATAAAACACAGTGATGTCACAGTACAGGGATAATAACACAGTGGTGTCACAGTACAGGGACAGTGATTTCAGAGCACATGAATAATGCACAAAGTGATGTCACAGTACAGGTCTAATAAACACAGTGACTTCACAGTACAAAGAAAAATACAGAGATGTCATAGCACAGGGATAATTAAAGAGGTTGACTCACTTCAGCAAGTGGCATTTATCATGTAGAGAAAGTTAATATAAGCCACTTACTAATGTATTGCTGTTATCCATATTGCTTCCTTTGGCTGGCTGGATTCATTTTTCCACCACATTATGCACTTCTCATTTCCATGGTCACGACCACCCAGCATTCCATCAGCGGTGGCCGTGTCACACTATAGGAAAAAGCTCCAGCAACTCTGGTGGCCGGGACCGTAGAAATGCACATAGGCTAGTGCTTTTTCCTATAGTGTGCAAGCACGACCACCGCTGCTGGAATGCAGGGTGGTCATAAGCATGGAAATGAGAAGTGTGTAATGTGATGAAAAATGAATCAAGCCAGCAAAAGAAGCAATATCGATAATAGAAATACATTAGTAAGTGCCTTGTATTAACTTTCTCTACATGATAAATTCCACTTGCTGAAGTGAGACAACCCCTTTAACATGGTGATGTCACAGTACAGGGATAATGTACAGGACTTTTCTCTTCACTATTTTTAATGACCTCTGTGACAGAGACCCTGAATGGAGCCTTGGACGCAGATGTGAACATAGCCTAAATGCCCCTTACTTCGGTAGAGATGGGTCCCATTAGTTGCTAAACCCACAACAGCTGCTGTGCCTGCTATCCTGGTAGTTACACCCTGTGTTTTAGACAAAATGTGGCCCTGTGCAAAATCAAAAGTGGGGCCCCAATTCTTGTAATAATCTACCAACAATACGGTCACATTCTCAGATTCTGGCCCTCCCCCACAGATTTACATCCTATAAAGAACCACACACAGATCTGCACTCTCATGGCCCCTAGAATACACCAAATGTCCCCCCCCCCACAAATTTACAACCCATAAAAACCCCCACACACAGATCTGCACCCTCATGGCCCCCAGATTATGCCACATGCCCCCTCCCTTCACAAGAATGAGTTTCCCTCCCTCACAAAAAGCTACAGCAATAGAGCGGGTTGTTATACAGCACGTACCCCAGGACTGCTCTGCACACCAGTAGACCTTCCGTCCCATGGCCGTTTGCAGGCATACACAATCCCTCTCTCCCAAAGTTCCTTCACAAGCTCCAGCAGTTCGTGCCGAAAGAAAACTGTCCTATACACATTTGGTCATGTGACCATTAAGGAGCATGTGACCACTGATGTCACAACCCTCCTTCTTCCAAATCCATTCTAGCTTTTACCCTAGCGCAGCAGTGTGGTAAGAAGAAGGAGGAGATGGCACCAGGTTTGCTTTCCTCACAGAACGCCTTGACTCCAGCGTCTTGATGATTTGAGCACTGACTGAGGCTGGGCTTGCTGCAGTGAGCAGGCCTATAAGGTCCTGAGCGGGGGTGCTGTTAGGGTTGCCACCTTTCCCAACCAAAAATAATGGCCAGGTTTACACAGAATAAAAAGGTTGCCGTTGTTTGGGGCATGGCTTAACGCGGGTGTTATTTGATCATATTTTACGTTTTGCTCTTTTTCCCCACAAAAAATCTTTTCACCCTGTGTATTTAACAATTTTTTAGCCTCTGTTATTGAAGTGAAGAGCTATAGAGCTCAATGTTAAAATGCTACAGATATATTATGGCTAAAAAAAACTCAGTAGTAGTTTCCCATGTGTTATGTATTTATATATATATATATATATATATATATATATATATATCAGAACTATAATTTTGTACTTTTAGTTGCATATTTTTTTAGTAATTCCAAATTTATTTTGTGCCATATTTTTTGTTGTTGCAATTACTAAAAAAAATAACATGATACTTCTGCTATATATGAATGCATAATACATGGGAAACTACTACTAAGGATTTTAGCCACAAAATATCTGCAGCAGTTTGACATTGAGCTCTATAGCTCTGTGGTTAAGGCTCTTGACTGACAATGCTTTAGGATACACCTTCATGTTATAGCCCTGACTCCATATATGGACACAGCCATATATGATACTAGAGCAGGGACTCCCAGAAGCACTAACTCCATATATGGACATAAAGCAGGGACTCCAAAGCCGTATATGGAGTCAGAGCACAGACTCATAAGCAGCTGGGATGCCAGCACCAGCTGCCCTCTGTTCCTTCCACCTCCTCAATTGAAGCTGATGAAATACCAGCAATAATAATTTCCATAGAAAAAAAATTACAGGTACCTGCCATCTCAGCACAATACCAGACAGGCCCTCTAACCTGCGCAGCTTAGAAGGAACACTGCCTGAGTCCTGGTTTCCTCATGTTTAATCAGTTGGCTGTGACGCTGCAGTTTAAAGTGGGGCTTTTCAGCTGTCCGCCTGCTAGCTTCCACGGACGTTCAGCTGAACAGCAGCACTGAAGCAGGGGCCCCCTTAGATGATGGGGGCCCTGGGCAATTGCTCAGTTCGCCGCCCCCCCTAACGCTGGCCCCAGGGGCGTAGCTGAAGGCTCATGGGCCCTGGTGCAAGAGTTAGGCTTGGGCCCCCCTTCCCTCAGTGCTTTGTGTGTCTTCTTATGCAGCACAAGGGTCTTTGGGCCTCCTCAGGCTCCTGGGCCCGGTAGCGACTGCTACCTCTGCACCCCCTATAACTACGCCCCTGGCTGGCCCTGTTTACACTCATGCCCCACTGTCTGCTAACAGGTATTCACAGTGGTCTATTAAAATAGCAAGTGCAGTGCTCTATGACAGACACACTCTCCTCATAACTGTGATAGCCATGCTGATTCCAGAAAAAAAGGACTTTAATGGGCCCCCTTAAATAGTATCTGCCAGAATTCATTATAAACAGTGCCTTGCTAGGTGCCCCCTAAATGGGCTACTTACACATTTACATTAGTTACAGTGTCTGTTGCAGCATACATATATAATGCTCTTATGTAGCAATTGACTGGATCCCTCATGTTCTTCCCAAAGTCCACCGGAGAACCCTTTAAGAGAAGCAAGGGTTGTGTGTCATAGTGCTCCATCAATGTAGTTTTCCTTTTTACTATTAGGACTAGAGGCGACTTGTGCTACATAGCAGGATGCACTGAACACACAATGCAACATACTGGATAGACGAGTGCCATGTAATATGGATGCAGCATTGCTAGCTGCAACTGCCTGTTGGTTCACAAGCTAAAAACTACACATTGATGTTCCCATTATTAAAACAGCATTATGTACTGCAGCTAATGTCACGTGTGCTGAATTTCACACGTATAACCGCTCTATATGAATATGTTACAAGTAGTACAGCACCAGAACATGCAAAAGCAATAAATAAAAGATAAATGTAAAATATATAAGCTCTAAAAGATGATTATCTCAGAGCTATAAAATCAAATGAAGAACTCTATGTACAAAATAAATTGCAAAATATATTATATACTGGGTAAATTATTTTACTTGGATAAACTGAATGTATGAACATATAAATCTTTTGAAGTGTTTTTTTTATTGAACTTTGTATAATATGTGAGGTGCAAAGGTTACCGAGTTCTTCACAGGCCTCTGACTCATTGATTTAAAGACAGGCAGACCTTTGTAGATTTACACACTTTTGTAAAATATTCATCAACATTCAAGGGTTAGGCTGAACAGGGGCTATCTAGGGCTTAAAGCATAAAGGAAATTGGGGAGGGGTTGCAAATGTTACTAAGATAATAGTGTCAGGATTCAACCCACCTTGTCCTTTCCATGAGTAACATGCTATGTCAAGGGACTCCATCATACTGTTAGTTTAGTCTATGCCAGTTTAATGTTTCAAGTAAATCTTATATACAGTTTGAGTGTCATTTACTAACAGAAATTCACCTATATTTGGCGTATTTCTGGTGCAGATTGCGACACAAAGGTTATTTGCGCCACAATATGCAAGTTTTCCTCGCTCACGCCAGGTCTAAAAAGGGGTGCAGGACTTAGGCAGGGAAGGGGACGGGCCAGTAGGCCCGTCTCATTTTCTTTTTCTATGCCTGTTTTAGGCATAGAAAACAGTCTAATTTTAAGCCAGTAAGGAAGCTGGCGTAGGTTTTGATCAGAAACGTTATGTACAGACCCGCGCCTCTTCATAACTTTGGTGGATCGACCACCAGCGCACGGGATTATTAAGACCGATGACTAAAACGCTGGTCTTAATAAAATAACCCCTTTGTGTTTACATGTGAGTGCCTATACGAATTGCTTTATGATGAATTCATAGAGTTAAATAAAGGTATCATGTTCCTAAAGCATCTTATGTATGCAATGATATGTAAAGAAAGAGCATCCAGCACTCAGGGATGGGATTTTTATAAAATATAGTAGAACGGTATAGTGCCTTCACTTATAAAATCTTACCTTAAATTTTTGTATTCTAGTGAAAATATTGCTACACTAACAGAAGCAAGAAAAAACAGGTCAGCCCACTGGAATTACCTAAATTTTTACATTGATTACTGTGAGAAAATGTGAGCCGATTACACCATAGTCACAATTATAGAGAGCACATTATTAGTAACATGCAGAAATTCAGGTAATTTCACGCTTCGGTGTGGGAGGGAAACACCACACAGAGCATAGGAGGAAAGGGGGAAACAGGGAATCAGGCCTGAGAACTAGGGAAGGAAAATGGACACCTCCTAGTGAAAACCCTAACCAAAATCCTGACTGACTACCAGTATGAACAGACCCCAAAGGTAGGTGTGTTCATACACAGGAATACCTAGAGTCCTATCAAGCCCTATAGGACCCTGGTACTAATGGCAGGGACGAGACTACCTGTTCCTCCAAAAGGAAGGACGAACAGGAGTCTCCTTCAGGCCTAATACAAACAATAGGGGAATGCAACACACAGAACCCAAACAAAATACAAAAGGCAAAGGAAAGACTTAACTTCAAAGGAGCAATGGAAGCACTAGGAACTCAGCCGAGATCCAACCACAATCTATCCAAAGGTCCAAACAGTAGCTATAAACTGCACAGCATTGTGGGAGAAGCAACTATAAATAGAGAAGGTTAAATGACCCTAATAGCCACACCTGGGGAAAGAAGGTGTGGCAAGCGCCAGAAACAACACGGACATCATTTGATCCAAAAAGAAAACATGTCAGATCAAACCACATGTTGCCAGTCTCCCTAATCTTCTGCCACCTGTCGCGGGAATGTCCGTGACAAGTAATTCCTACTTTTTCTTGCAACTTCGCTGGTGTATAAAAATTTATTATGTATCTTGTCAATGTTAAAATGAACAAATATACCCAATAGGTCTTGTATATGCTTATCTCGTATATTGCATGCATTATAAAAATGCTAAATTAAAAAGTATTTGAAATATAAGGATTGTCTTAACAACACACGTTATAGAATACCTATGGAAATGTTATTTTCTATTATGTAAATTATTTGCTGATACTATATCTGTGTTATGTTGTTCCATTATCTAGATAGCAAAGCAGCGGATTCAGAAGAGAGATTAATGAACACCCTTTTAAGGAAAGATAGATATAATAAACTCATCCGTCCAGCTTATAATAATACACAGCGGGTCTCCATTCAACTCCAGTTGTCTTTGGCTCAACTCATCAGTGTGGTAAGAGGTGTTTTCTACATGTCTACGAATACATTACAAATACATTTTGCCCTTATTTTTTATTTCCTGTTGCTTTTATGATGCCAACATTTCCCACAGCACTGTACAAGGAATACCGTCATTTATATCAGTCCCAGTTCACAGTAGGGTTCAAAATCTTATCTCCTTATCTCAATCACATACACACATTAGAGGTGCATTTACACCTGCCAAGGAGCAGCAGATTGCCAGGAAGGAAGTACTCCTTCCCGCCAGTCGGCTCCTCGCTCAGTGGAGGTGAAGCGCTACAGTATGAGCACGAGGGATGACTAATGCGATTGCTCTTCCTCATACAGCTGCATTGTTTTTGGGCAGTAGACTACTGTTTAGACTGCACAATCTGCTGCCCAGAAACCATCATTTAGGTGTAGGCACGAACGAGCGTTTCGCTGGGTGCGCAACTCAGCATGCAGTTATGTTTCAGATATATATGTATATATATTGTAGAAAGGCACAAGGAACCATCATAGATGGAAGATATGTGTCACCGAGGTTCCTGGCCTCGGTGAAGTAGGAGCCAGTAGGTGCATATGTCCGCAGCAGTTGCTTATGGACACTTTGATAGTTAGCATAGCTGTGAAAAGCTAATCCGGGCCGGCTTTAACTGGGAGCAGCCAAAGTGCAGGGTGGGTGGCTGTTCCCCATGGTCCAGGCCGGGTTTTATACGGGCTTACAAAAAGTCAGCCAGCAGGATCAGGGGTGTGATTACCTGGCTGATGGTGGAGCTCTGTGTAGCTGTGTGTTTTTGGAGCCGAGTGAAAACCGGAGGGTCTCTGCCGAGAGACAAAGGACAAAGCAAGGTCCCTATCCACTCTGTGGGGAGTACGGTACTGTGCCCTAAACCTTCCTATGTGATTGTTCAGATTCAAGACTGAATTGTTTTTCTTTAAAGAGGACCTTTCATTACAATAAAAAATCTAAACTAAGTATGCTGACATGGAGAGTGGCGCCCAGGGATCTCCCTGCACTTACTATTATCCCTGGGTGCCGCTCCGTTCTCCTGGTATAGGCTCAGGTATCTTCAGATTTTCGGGTCAACTGGGAGGAGCCTTCTCTTGTTCTCCTGGGCCTCTCCTTCTCCCAGGCTTTTACGCTGGCCAATCGCAGCGCTCAGCTCATAGCCTGAGAGTTTTTTTTATCGTAATGAAAGGTCCTCTTTAAGTGTCGGCTGAAGTAAGCTGATCACTACCGCCTGTTGAATTGTGGTGTGCCAACAATAAAATACATTTCTTACTTTGATTTCCCCCACTAAAAGGCTACTGTGTATTTATCTGAAGGTTACCATTTGGGAAATCCCTACAATATATATATATATATATATATAGATATGTACCGGTCTGTTAATAAGTTCATGCCTATTGTACTTGTGTTTTTATATTATGTATGTGTAACCCCCTCTTAGATGTATAGCAAGCGTGGAATTGACTTAATTGAATTAATTAATTAATTTCAAATACACATACACCATACACACACACACACACACACACACACACACACATATATATAAATACATTATATATACACTGCTCAAAAAAATAAAGGGAACACAAAAATAACACATCCTAGATCTGAATTAATTAAATATTCTTCTGAAATACTTTGTTCTTTACATAGTTGAATGTGCTGACAACAAAATCACACAAAAATAAAAAAATGGAAATCAAATTTTTCAACCCATGGAGGTCTGGATTTGGAGTCACACTCAAAATTAAAGTGGAAAAACACACTACAGGCTGATCCAACTTTGATGTAATGTCCTTAAAACAAGTCAAAATGAGGCTCAGTAGTGTGTGTGGCCTCCACGTGCCTGTATGACCTCCCTACAATGCCTGTGCATGCTCCTGATGAGGGGGCTGACGGTCTCCTGAGGGATCTCCTCCCAGACATGGACTAAAGCATCTGCCAACTCCTGGACAGTCTGTGGTGCAATGTGACGTTGGTGGATAGAACGAGACATGATGTCCCAGATGTGCTCAATTGGATTCAGGTCTGGGGAACGGGCGGGCCAGTCCATAGCATCAATGCCTTCGTCTTGCAGGAACTGCTGACACACTCCAGCCACATGAGGTCTAGCATTGTCTTGCATTAGGAGGAACCCAGGGCCAACCGCACCAGCATATGGTCTCTCAAGGGGTCTGAGGATCTCATCTCAGTACCTAATGGCAGTCAGGCTACCTCTGGCGAGCACATGGAGGGCTGTGCGGCCCTCCAAAGAAATGCCACCCCACACCATTACTGACCCAATGCCAAACCGGTTGCAGGCAGCAGAACATTCTCCACGGCGTCTCCAGACTCTGTCACGTCTGTCACATGTGCTCAGTGAGAACCTGCTTTCATCTGTGAAGAGCACAGGGCGCCAGTGGCGAATTTGCCAATCTTGGTGTTCTCTGGCAAATGCCAAACGTCCTGCACGGTGTTGGGCTGTAAGCACAACCCCCACATGTGGATGTTGGGCCCTCATATCACCCTCATGGAGTCTGTTTCTGACCGTTTGAGCAGACACATGCACATTTGTGGCCTGCTGGAGGTCATTTTGCAGGGCTCTGGCAGTGCTCCTCCTGTTCCTCCTTGCACAAAGGCGGAGGTAGCAGTCCTGCTGCTGGGTTGTTGCCCTCCTACGGCCTCCTCCACGTCTCCTGATGTACTGGCCTGTCTCCTGGTAGCACCTCCATGCTCAGGACACTACGCTGACAGACACAGCAAACCTTCTTGCCACAGCTCTCATTGATGTGCCATCCTGGATAAGCTGCACTACCTGAGCCACTTGTGTGGGTTGTAGACTCCGTCTCATGCTACCACTAGAGTGAAAGCACCGCCAGCATTCAAAAGTGACCAAAACATCAGCCAGGAAGCATAGCAACTGAGAAGTGGTCTGTGGTCACCACCTGCAGAACCACTCCTTTATTGGGGGTGTCTTGCTAATTGCCTATAATTTCCACCTGTTGTCTATTCCATTTGCACAACAGCATGTGAAATTGATTGTCACTCAGTGTTGCTTCCTAAGTGGACAGTTTGATTTCACAGAAGTGTGATTGACTTGGAGTTACATTGTTTTGTTTAAGTGTTCCCTTTATTTTTCTGAGCAGTGTATATATATATAAATAAAAGTCCAGGCAGCACACCTAGCAAGCATATAGACAGAAGGAGTGCCAGCGGAATTACACTTAACCAAAGTGTTCAATCGATTAACCACTTCCAGTAGGTGAGGGAGTGGTCATGGACTAGCTTGTGTAATTCTTGAATCGTCTTATTTGGATGTCAAATACTGTCACATTGACCCAACTGTTTCAATTCCTGTATGTCTCTCAATACAGCTTCAGAAAATAAATCAAAAGCATTGGAGGGTATTTGTGGAGTAAAATCCCTTTTCAATTGTAACCCCCAATCTGACAAACACAATTCATGTTCAGACGTAATAGCAATATTATGAGTACCCTGAAAATAAATTTTAAATTTTAACAATCTGAAAAAGTATAACAAATCTGCTTCTAGCTGGAACCAGTTAATCGGGCTAGATGGGCAAAAACTCAGACCCTTCTCCAATACCTGTAACTGTATAGGTGATAAAATATGAGAGGAGATATTTACCACAGTCTGTGAGGTCAGCTTCTGGTTTTTACGGTATCGGTTCCTGTTGCGGCCGCCCCTTCTTGTTGCTTTTTTCTTGCACTGGGTGAAGTTACTAAAAATACTGTAGATTCACTCGAGGTTGTTTCCTCTATCTTTTTAGTTTTTCTTTGGCCTTGATTCTGGTTAACCCGGTTACCATCAGTCCAATTGTAGACATGTCCCGTGGTATAATCCATTGCATCACGTTGCCACTTTCCTCTTTTAGTTTCTTAAATCTCTTTTTTTATTTGTCCAAATAAGGTTGAAGCTTTTTATTATAGTCCTCATAGTCATGGGTGGATAATGTTGCTTTAAGTGGTTCCTCACCTTCCTATTTATTCGACTTAGTAGTTCAATGTTTAAAAGCATCAAATCACGTGAATATTTATTTGAAATCTGTTCATATTTTAAACGGAACTCTGGATCATGTGAGTACATAGACGATTTTGGTTGAGTACGCATTCCCCTAGGTATGCGATTAGTTTTTACAAATTCCACCAGAGTCGTAGAATATAGTTCTAAAGTCATACACTTCTTTGCATCACTTTCGTACCTCTTTTTTATATCCAAAAGTGAGGGGACAGAGAGAAAATAAACATCACCTTTGCAGGTCTCAATAATCCTGTCTTTGTCAGCTTCAGTATATGAAAAAACAGTGGGTGAAGATTGACATAGAGATGGATCCATAATGTAAATAAAACAATGAAAAAAAGAATATTTAGGCCATTTCCAGTTAGGCCTTTAAAAACCCAGCCAACAGCTCAGCTGAGTGTGGAAAGTATCCTCCATCTGACAGTGGAGCTCGGTCAGGCTTTGTTTTGGGACCTAAACATTTGGTACCGTGCTGGAGTGACACTGCTGGGAATCAGGCACCCTAAAGCCTGCTGTGGATGGCTGTGGACTGCCGTGGACAAATCAGCCTGCCAGGTAACCTCTTTGTTCTGTGGACTTTGTGCAGTGTGAATTAACACCAGGACTCTGCAAAGTATTTGTGTTACTTTTTTCCTTTGGTGTGAATAAACACTGATCTTTTTGCTTTACTACGGTGTTCTTGCCTCTGTACAGCAAATCCCTACAATTGGTGGCTTGGAGCAGGCAAGCGCAGTGAGGCTGGCGTGAACACCAAAATTTTTTTTGGTTTGCACATGGTTGTATGTCATTTATCAAACCGGCTAGATTCAAACCTGTGTCACGTGACAAAATGGAGGCTGTTGTGAAGGCCTTCATGGAGGCTAATCTGCAGCAGCGAGAGACCAACCTGCAGCAACTCGAGGCTAATAAGCAGCAGCAAGAGACCAACCAGTTGCTGCTACAACACGTGATGGCTTTGCAGACAGCAGGAGCAACCCCAAGCGTCCACGATGCCTGAAAACAGTCCGTGCAGCGATCCCTAAAATGACCCCTGCAGATGACGTCGAGACCTACCTGGCAATGTATGAGAAAGTGGCCATCAGGTAAAAGCTGCCCCAACATCAGTGGGCTGAGGTCGTCGCTACTTTTTTGACATCATAGTCACAGCGGGTGTATTTTGACTTGCCGGACGATCAAGCGGCCGACTACCCAAAGGTAAAGGGTGAGATTTTGGCAAGACTGGGGGTGAATGTGCTGGTCCGGGCCCAGCGGGTGCATCAGTGGGGGGTTCAACCCGGCTGAGCCAGTGAGACCCCAGTATTATAACCTGCTCAACCTGTTGCAAAAGTGGCTACAACCTGACGTGCTGAGCCCCACTGCTATGCTGGACCGGTTGTTAGCAGACAGGTTCTGGAGGGCTCTGCCACCCCCTCTCCAGCAATGGATTGGCCAGGTCTCTCCAGGTAATGCGCTGGAGATGGTCGACCTGGTGGAGCGCTATGAGGCTACCCGGAACTTGCAAGGGGGGGGGGGGCAGTCAAATCCCGTAATTCTCCACCCCGGACCCGGCAAATGGTGCCCACCAAACCCGCCCGGGATGTAACCCCTGTGGACCCCGCTCCAATAATCTGCTGGCGGTGTCGGGAGCCTGGCCATGTTCGAGCTGACTGTCCACATCAGGGGGAACCCATGGACACCGAACTTTGGCTTTCGTCAATCACAGGAAACTGTGTGCAGTGGGTGCTCCGGAGTCTCTGAACCACCTGTGCCAGGTGGAGGTGAGAGATACTCCAGCGGAGGCTCTGTTGGACTCGGGGAGTCTGTTGACCCTGGTAAGGGCTTCCCCACCGGCCGTAAGTTCGGAGTCATGTGTATACATGGGGACTTAAAAGACTACCCTACTGCTATGGTGTCCCTCTGTCCACGGTTTCTGGCAGGTGGACCCACGAGGTGGCTGTTGCAACCAATCTACACTATGAACTTATAATAGGGAGAAAATTCCCGGGCTTCCCGGCACTGTGGCCGGGTTTCGAGAGTGACTGATACCCATGAGACAGGGATAACCCTAGCAGAGTGGCCCGGCTCAGGGGGGAAACCAGAACCCTGGGAACCTGAGACCGAAGGGCCAGCGGTAGGGGTGACCGCCACTTCGGTGGAAGGGGGGAGACAACCCCGTTAAGTGTGATGGTGGGAGACGTGGATGACTTGCCGCCGGGTCCTGACTTGGCAGACCTCAATGTCTCCGGGGATAGTTTTGGTACAGCCCAACGTCGGGACCCAACCTTATCCCGCGCCTGGGAAAATGTGTTAATAGTAGTTGGTGAACCACAACAACCTGGGGCAGAGTCAGTGTTTCGTCGTTTTGTGGTTCATCAGGATATGTTGTATCGGGTAAAACAACTACGGGGGGGGGGGGGGCGGCTATCGAACAGTTGGTGGTCCCCAAGCCTTATCGCAAGCTTGTGTTAGATCTAGCCCACCAACAGGTTCTCGGGGGTCGCCTGGGGCTGCAGAGAACTCAGGATCGTATTCTACAGCGGTTTTACTGGCCCAGCATATTCAAAGAAGTGTAAAAATGTTGTAAGTCTTGCCCGACCTGCCAGATAACTAGCCCCCAGCCACATTTCCGTAGTCCCCTAGTACCTCTCCCGATTATCGAAGTACAGTTTGACCGAATAGCTATGGACCTCATAGGCCCAGTACCGAAGTCTGCCAGAGGGCATCAACACATCTTAGTCATTCTAGACTATGCCACTCGGCACCCGGAGGCAGTGCCACTGCGACATACCTCGGCCAAACTCATAGCTAAGGAGTTAATGGAGATGTTTTCCCGAGTGGGACTACCTAAAGAGGTTCTGACCGACCAAGGGACCCCTTTTATGTCCAAGGTGATGAGGGAACTCTGTAAGTTGCTGCACATAAAAGAACTACGGACGTCCGTTTACCATCCACAAACGGACGGTCTGGTAGAACGGTGTAACCAAACATTAAAAAATATGTTGAAAAAGGTAGTGTCTAAAGATGGGAAGGACTGGGACCTCCTTCTGCCTTATCTTATGTTCGCAGTGCGTCTACTGGATTCTCACTCTTCGAACTGCTATATGGTACGGTCTCGTGGACGTGGCCAAAGAGGCGTGGGAACAACAACCCACTCCACATAAAAGTGTTATTGAGTACGTTACCCAGATGCAAGATCGGATAGAGACAGTGTTTCCTCTTATTAGGGAGCATATGGAGGCAGCTCAGCAAGCCCAGAGTCGGGTCTATAATCGACAGGCTCGGGTCCGGATCTTTAACCCGGGTGATCGGGTTTTGGTTCTGGTGCCGACCGTGGACAGTAAGTTCCTGGCTAGGTGGCAGGGGCCCTACGAGGTACTCGAGAAAATTGGAGATGTAAACTACAAGGTACACCAGCCAGGGCGGCGAAAGCCGGAGTAGGTTTACCATGTGAATTTACTCAAACCGTGGAAAGATAGGGAAACCTGTACAGAAGACAGCCTGCGGCTGGGTTTTCTAGGAGAAGAGGTACTGGCCCCTCTGTCTGATGCAAGAGAGGCAGCTGCCACAGTAAAAAATGCTGACAGCCTCTCCTCTAAACAGACTCAGGAGGCCAGGCAGTTCATTAGTCTGAACACGGATGTGTTCTCGGACCTCCCTGGACACACTTCCATAATCCAGCATGACATTGTCGCTGAGCCTCAGGCAAAAGTCCGATTTAAAACCATACTGGGTACCCGAGGCTCGACGACAAACCATATCTGAGGAGGTGCAGCTAATGTTGCAGCTAGACGTCATTGAGGAGTCAAAAAGTGAGTGGGCCAGTCCTATAGTATTGATACCCAAGCCGGACGGGACGTTGCGGTTTTGTAGCGACTTTCGAAAACTTAACGAGGTTTCCAAATTCGATGCGTATCCCATGCCCCCGGTGGATGAGCTCATCGAGAGGTTAGGACAAGCCCAGTATTTTTATGTTTTGGACTTCACGAACGGGTACTGGCAGGTGCCCTTAACGGAGGCTGCCAAAGAGAAAACTGTCTTCATCACGCCTGAGGGGCTGTATCAATATAAGGTCTTACCCTTTGGTCTGCATGGCGCCCCTGCCACTTTTCAGCGACTAATGGACATTGTGCTTCGTCCACATCGTCGGTACACTTTGGCTTACCTGGATGATATTGTCATATACAGTGCAGACTGGGAAAGTCACCTACCCAAAGTGCAGGCTGTAGTGGACTCCCTTCAGAAAGCTGCCCTAACCGCTAACCCAAAAAAATGTGCGATAGGGTTAGAAGAGACTAAGTACCTGGGGTATGTCGTTGGGCACGGAGTCATCAAACCCCAAGTGAACAAAATAGAGGCGATACGGAATTGGCCCCGACCTGTCGCCACTAGACAAATAAAGTAATTCCTGGGAATGGTGGGCTATAACATGAGGTTTGTTCCCCACTTTGCTACTCTAGCCACGCCCTTGACAGGGCTCTTGAAGGGATGAAAATCAGTTATGGTTCGCTGGGATGATCGGGGCGGAAGAGGCTTTTGCCGCTTTGAAGTTGGCCCTGTGTGGGTCACCGGTTTTGGTGACGCCTGACTTCAAGAGGGAGTTTGTGGTACAAGTAGGCCTCGGTGCTGTACTGTCTCAGGGAGTCAACGGGGAGGAGTATCCCGTTGTCTTCCTAAGCTGCAATCTCACCCCAGCCGAAACCAGATACAGTATAGTGGAGAGAGAGTGCCTGGCTATCAAGTGGGCACTTGAGTCTATCCGCTACTATTTGTTGGGGAGAAAGTTCCACCTGGTGACCAACCACTCCCCTCTCAAGTGGATGAGGCCAAAGACAGGAATGCCCAGGTCACCAGATTGTTTTTGTCTCTGCAGAACTTTAAGTTCTCGGTAGAACACAGAGAAGGCCGGTTGAAGGGAAACGCAGATGCCCTGTCCCGGGTGTATTGTCTGGCATGTGTCCACCCTCTCTGGGTTGAACAAAGGAGGGGGGGGGGGTATGTGACACAGTGAGGGGTTGTGTCTGGCTAGACAGGTATTTTGCTCCCAGCATGTGCGGCTGGGCTGGTTTCCAGCCAGGTGAGGTCAAATACTTGACCAGAGTTTAAGTGCCGGTCCGGGTTTTGGCAGCACCTGGCTGTCCTTCAATAGGCAGCTGGGCTCAGCAGAGATGTCTCTGTTTTTGGGTTCTGAGGCTTTGTGCCATGCTGGAGGTCTGAGAGCCACATGCTGGGGAAACAGGCCCCCTAAAGCCTGCTGTGGACTACTGGGGGCAGAACTGCCAGCAAGGTGACTTGTGTTATATGAACTTTCCATTGTGTGTGAATTAACACCAAGACTGCAAAGTTACGTGCTGTTTTGTGCAATTGCCTCAAGTGTGAATAAACACTGACATTTTGAGTTAAGAACTTGTATTTTGCCTCTGTACTGCGCCTGCTTACCCTATCTACCAGAGCGAAACCACACTATATATACACTCACCTAAAGAATTATTAGGAACACCTGTTCTATTTCTCATGAATGCAATTATCTAGTCAACCAATCACATGGCAGTTGCTTCAATGCATTTAGGGGTGTGGTCCTGGTCAAGACAATCTCCTGAACTCCAAACTGAATGTCAGAATGGGAAAGAAAGGTGATTTAAGCAATTTTGAGCGTGGCATGGTTGTTGGTGCCAGACGGGCCGCTCTGAGTATTTCACAATCTGCTCAGTTACTGGGATTTTCAAGCACAACCATTTATAGGGTTTACAAAGAATGGTGTGAAAAGGGAAAAACATCCAGCATGCGGCAGTCCTGTGGGCAAAAATGCCTTGTGGATGCTAGAGGTCAGAGGAGAATGGGCCGACTGATTCAAGCTGATAGAAGAGCAACGTTGACTGAAATAACCACTCGTTACAACCGAGGTATGCAGCAAAGCATTTGTGAAGCCACAACACGCACAACCTTGAGGCGGATGGGCTACAACAGCAGAAGACCCCACCGGGTACCACTCATCTCCACTACAAATAGGAAAAAGAGGCTACAATTTGCACGAGCTCACCAAAATTGGACTGCTGAAGACTGGAAAAATGTTGCCTGGTCTGATGAGTCTCGATTTCTGTTGAGACATTCAAATGGTAGAGTCTGAATTTGGCGTAAACAGAATGAGAACATGTATCCATCCTCTGATGGCTACTTCCAGCAGGATAATGCACCATGTCACAAAGCTCGAATCATGTCAAATTGGTTTCTTGAACATGACAATGAGTTCACTGTACTAAAATGGCCCCCACAGTCACCAGATCTCAACCCAATAGAGCATCTTTGGGATGTGGTGGAACGGGAGCTTCGTGCGCTGGATGTGCATCCCTCAAATCTCCATCAACTGTAAGATGCTATCCTATCAATATGGGCCAACATTTCTAAAGAATGCTATCAGCACCTTGTTGAATCAATGCCACGTAGAATTAAGGCAGTTCTGAAGGCAAAAGGGGGTCCAACACCGTATTAGTATGGTGTTCCTAATAATTCTTTAGGTGAGTGTATATATATATATATATGTGTGTATGGCATAGAAATACCAAGTAACTAGCTTTACCTCTTGCTTCTTGCTTTTTGACTTTCAATATAAATCAATATTCTTGGTCTAGTCTAGGATAATGAGACAGATAAGAAGAAAATAAATGAGAAAAATAATAGAAGGGATTTCTAACACTAATGCCCTTTATGTATTGTATGTTGTATGACTAAATTAATGTGATCTCGTCAGGGTATAATCTGATTCTGAGCATCCTTGATTATGTTAGCCTCCAGTACATGTTCCTCTCTGTAAGAGATTGCATCTGTTTGCTGTCATGTTCTGTGTTGTGTTCTTTGCTATCCAGATGTCCATGCTTGTTTCATTCTTACTGATAAGTATCTTTTTGGTGACAATGTGCAGCATGATCCTAGAGTCTCCACGTGTCACATAAACAAAAGCCCTGAAGGACATGTCCCCCAAAATGTTGAATGTATGTTGACACATAATTTGATGTCAGATCTTATGGCATGTATTTACAATACATATCAAAGGCCAGGAAAGTGCTACTAGAAAAAAATATATTAGTGAAGTATGAAGGTACACCAAAATGCACCTTGCGGCAAATGTTCCCCTAGGTTACCAGGATGTCTGCTAGCAATATGTTTTGATTTGCTAACAGTGCAACTCCATTACAAGCCTTCCTCATTATTAGGTAATCTGAGACACTGTTATCTGCCCAATTTCCCAAGTGACTGTATAAAAAAGTATAATTGAAGTAATGTAGTGTATTTTTCTGGGGAGCTTTAAAAAACCATGCTGTTATAAAACAGTAAGTTACTTTGAAATGAAATTACAAGGTCAATTAGATTTCATATGCATTATGTCTTTATTGAATTTAACGACAAGCTCTGTTCTGACTCAGACAATATACTATTGTGTTACAGTAAAGCTCATCAATATTGAGGTCACTGCCTGGTAAATATTTGCTTCCTTATAACAAGTGTAAAAGACATATCTTGCTTTAGAATTTTTTTTGGTTATACCCAGCTGTTAGAAAGTGGGCTTTACATTAGATTCAACTCATTACTGTATATACCTTAGCAAATGTCTCAAAATGTTGTAAAATGTATTATCAAATTTATAGATTGCCAGCAATGGATTTTTTGGGAATAAAGTTACACTGAAAAAACCAAGTTATGTATTGGGTTTCTGATGTAAGAGGTTCTCTGGTTTAGATGCAGAAAAAGGGGGAAGTAAAAAGCTGACGCGTAAAACAGGTATATGGGACAAAATATGCACTGTTTGGGGTACTCTGAACAGATAAAAAAATATCATTATGAAACTATAACCGTTTCAAATACAAGCTAAGACATTCTGTGAATGCTGACAATGACATCAACATGGCATTTTCTTAATCATCGATTTGTCCCTTTTGTCCTAGAATGAAAGAGAGCAAATCATGACAACTAATGTGTGGCTCAATCAGGCAAGTGCAAATCATGTTCATTTTTAAGATCCTAAAACATTGCAATGTGTAATGGGGAAACAATGTAGGAGAAAATATAAGAATCATAAAGACTCTGCAGGAGGCTTAATTATAAAACCAATGCAAAATATAAACTGGGGAAACCAATCCCATCACAGCTGTGATTTTACTTCTAGTTGTTGAATGTTATGGGCAACACTTCACTTCATTCTTTTTTCTGATAAACTAATGTTGTTGTATCAATTTCTCTTGGAGAGAGTGTATGTTCTCAAATCATATTGATGCCTATGACTACTGATCTACTCCCCAGGTAGGGGTACATACATGTGTAACACGTGTTGGACACTTCTATTGTTTTGGGTTGCATTGGATTAACCTACCGTGTGAAGATCTGGCCACGCCCTATAACTTTACGCTCTAGGCTGTCTTTATCGGACATGATCCAGATGTCCACTTTTTGTCCATTTTTTTTAAAATTGGTGGACAGATATTATTTTAGAAATATATAGCCTAACATGGAGCCAGGAATTTCCCTCTCAGTTACAAACCTGGGCAAGTTTTCAGAACATTTCCTGCTCATACCTAGTGTTAATTGATCACATACTGTATTTCCTATCCTCCAGGGTAAGGATGAGTGGATCGATTCTAGTGAGTTGATTCTTCAGATCAGAAAAAGTTCATCTGTAAGGTGCTGTTCCTGCAGGTGAGTAAAGGACCCATCCGCCTCTTGATTGACAGGGCCGAACATTTTTACCTTGTCCTGATGATCCCCCACCTATACCACTACTCCGAGTAGCAACACAAGCACAGAGATTCTTCTTCCTCTACTGGAGCAGTGTCTATGCATGCTAGCTACACTTGTAGCTGAACAGTCATTGCTTCAGAAGTGGAAGCAGAGTCTGTGGCGCAGGCACAAGATTGTCAGGGCCAGGTGAGATGTCCGGGCCTGTGAATCAAGAGGCAGCCCCTCACAGGTGAAGAACTTTTGCTGATGAAAAGAACAGATTCATTAGAATGAATTTTCTCATGCCTACTCCAGAGCTTCTCTGTGATGCTTCAAAAGCTCATATCACCGAATCAATTTATAACCAGTGGGAAAAAGAAAATGTGCATACATTATAAAGCTTTGTGTTTTAATGTACTTTTCATGTATGTTTTATGTACCTATACTGTCTATAATTCATGCAGTATGAGTAAGACATGTTAAAGGGTAGTACACCATCAGATATGAATGATGCTGATTCCAGTGTAAAATCACGAAACGGATGTGGACCCAGAATTATGGTCATGTTAATGGACCTTAAGACAAATTTATGTGACATCAGTATGGTGAGGGAAGCAGTAACCTTCACACAAGAAGAAACCACATAGGAACATCACTAAGAGCTTAAAGGCTATGGCCCTGATTTATCATACCTTCACTCCAGAATTCTGGAATCAGAAAGTCGCAAAATAGGGCTTTTGCGACTTTTTTGCACTCGCTTGCGCAAAATTTTGTGACTTTTTGCATTAACACCACTCACTCCAGTTTTGTAATATGGGTGGAAAATTGGGCGTGGTGAGCTATGTTAGAGAGTTTCACTCCAGATTTATCATTGAAACTTTTTTAAGAAGTTGCAAATAAGTCGCAATCTCACTCCAGGAGCAGGGTGGAGTAGGAAAACTGGAGTAGCTTCGATAGATGGAAGTGTTAGGTTTAAGGACAAGCCAAATGTATCAAGCTACATGCAACATTTGATAAATGTGGCACAAAGTACTCCAACACAGACTGAAGCAAAACAGACTTCAAATATTCTCCTAATGATAAATTCCCCTTGGGGGCACTTTTTATTATTGCATTGTACTTATTTTGAGCTAAAAATATTATTTTTCAATTGGTCTTTATTAACAATATGGAATTGGAATCCTTTTTTCTGTACAGGGCTGAGATGCTCTAGTAGCAGCCTGTGGATTTTCTGTCTTTTCCGTCATCTGGGGAGCAGACGGACTCCTTATATCTGCTCTCTGACATTATAAACACTCACAATAGCTCAGTCCTTATCTAAGGGTAGTTTTTACACGTTGCCGGAACTGCCTGCCGGATCCGGAAATCCGTGTGCAAACGGATAGCATTTCTAGACGGATCCAGATGTGCATCTGTCTAACAAATGCATTGAAACACCGGTGTCATCCGGAAAAACTGATCAGTTTTCTTTTTTATTCTCTTGCATTTTTAAAGGTCTGCGCATGCGCAAACCGGAAAACCAGATCCGTTTTGCCAGAACACTTGGTGCCGGATCTGGCATTAATGCATTTCAATGGAAGATAATGCATAAGGCAAGTGTTCCGGAATTTTGGACAGAGAAAATACCGCAGCATGCTGCGGTATTTTCTCCGGCCAAATATCGTAAGGGTGACTGACCTGAAGACATCCTGATGCATACTGAACTGATTGCTCTCCATTCAGAATGCAATGGGATAAAACTGATCAGTTCTTTTCTGGTATTGAGCCCCTACCGGAAAAGAATAACGCTAGTGTGAAAGTACCCTTACTGATAAGGGCTCTTTCACACCTGCGTTATTGTCTTCCGGCATAGAGTTCCGTCGTCGGGGCTCTATGCCGGAAGAATCCTGATCAGGATTATCCTAATGCATTCTGAATGGAGAGTAATCCGTTCAGGATGCATCAGGATGTCTTCAGTTCCGGTACGGAACGTTTGTTGGCCGGAGAAAATACCGCAGCATGCTGCGCTTTTTGCTCCGGCCAAAAATCCGGAACACTTGCCGCAAGGCCGGATCCGGAATTAATGCCCATTGGAAGGCATTGATCCGGATCCGGCCTTAAGCTAAACGTCGTTTCGGCGCATTGCCGGAGCCGACATTTAGCTTTTTCAGAGTGGTTACCATGGCTGCCGGGACGCTAAAGTCCTGACAGCCATGGTAAGTGTAGCGGGGAGCGGGGGAGCAGTGTACTTACCGTCCGTGCGGCTCCCCGGGCGCTCCAGAGTGACGTCAGGGCGCCCCAAGCGCATGGATCACGTGATCGCATGGATCACGTCATCCATGCGCATGGGGCGCTCTGACGTCATTCTGGAGCGCCCGGGGAGCCGCACGGACTGTAAGTATACTGCTCCCCCGCTCCCCGCTCCTACTATGGCAACCAGGACTTTAATAGCGTCCTGGGTGCCATAGTAACACTGAAAGCATTTGGAAGACGGTTCCGTCTTCAAATGCTTTCAGTACACTTGCGTTTTTCCGGATCCGGAGTGTAATTCCGGCAAGTGGAGTACACGCCGGATCCGGACAACGCAAGTGTGAAAGAGGCCTAAGAATGTGGCTAAGTGTTTATGACCTCTCAGTAGTTTAGAGATAAGGGTTATTAGATGACCAGCACAAAGTGAAAGTGAAAGTACCAGTCACACAGCTAGAAAAACAGTTAACCCTTTGTGACAGAACAGTAATGTAGCTGTTATATGAAGACCATGGTGCAGAAAATACCTGCTGCAACCAGATGGAAATGCAGTGAAACTATAGCCACAGATGTGAGAAGGATCTTATAGAAGTGTGCAGTGACTACTTACTGTTTTTCACAAGTGGCAGATCTGTTGCAGAAATTTCTGCAACGGTTCCATCCTTATGAATGGAACAAGTGTAAATCCATGCACATGCTGCAGAAACAAACTCATTCAGATGTACAGAACAGATTTTGAGCTGCAGAAATTTCTACAACAAATCTGCTGCATGTAAACATTACCTTATACTGTTTATGATTAACATTATTTAAATATACAGCATCTAGGTGTGTTTATCAGAGGGACATTGTGGTATTATTACAATGATTTTGCTTACAAGATTTTTTTTGATTTACAGGAGAGTTAAAGAGAAGCATATGAACTTTTCATTTTCTCCATTTTAGGAATGGGTAGATTATCGTTTGACGTGGAATCCAGCTGAATATGATGGCATAAGAAAGCTTCGCATCCCATCGAAACAGATCTGGCTGCCAGACATTGTGCTTTACAATAAGTAATAACTTTATATTTGCAGCTTGATAAATGCTGATTTAAGCTAACCATAACTTTGCTTAAACTTAAAAGTTATAGTGCATGCAACTTTGCACTAATGTTTTTATTATTCATTTGCTTCCTCATTAGATCATTACATAGTATTCATTAAAGGGTTTCTATCACTTTGTTTCACCTATTTAGCTTTCAGACACTAGCGATCCGCTAGTGTCTGCTTTATCTAACCATCCTAATATAAGAGCTTATTGTCCTGCCGTTTAGCTAAAAAAATAACTTATATCGATATGCAAATGAGCCTCTAGGTGCTATGGGGGCGTGATTAGCACCTAGAGGCTCCGTCTACCTTAACAAACTGCCGCCGCCCAGCGCGTCCCTCCAGCCCGCCCATCTCCAGCTGAAGCGATCCTCTCCGTGCGCGTCTCTGTTCTGCGCATGCGCAGTGAATGTCTGATCGCTTCCCTGCTCAGACATCTCCACTGCGCCTGTTCCTCGGAGCACTATGACGTCATCGGCGCAGGCGCAGTGGAGATGTCTGAGCAGGGAAGCGATCAGACATTCACTGCGCATGCGCCGAATACGAGGAGCATTGCATTCCGGAGGAGATGGGCGGGCTGGAGGGACGCGCTGGGCGGCGGCAGTTTGTTAAGGTAGACGGAGCCTCTAGGTGCTAATCACGCCCCCATAGCACCTAGAGGCTCATTTGCATATCGATATAAGTTATTTTTTTAGCTAAACGGCAGGACAATAAGCTCTTATATTAGGATGGTTAGATAAAGCAGACACTAGCGGATCGCTAGTGTCTGAAAGCTAAATAGGTGAAACGAAGTGATAGAAACCCTTTAAAAAAAAATTCTGCTGTAGAGTCTGTACAACTCCTGCACATAGCTAGTAGCTGTGGTGCTGCTTCTGACATACAGGTGAAACTCAAAAAATTTGAATATCGTGCAAAGTTAATTTATTTCAGTAATGCAACTTAAAAGGTGAAACATATATATGAGATAGACTCATTACATGCAAAGCGAGATATTTCAGACCTTTATTTGTTATAATTTGGATGATTATGGCTTACAGCTTATGAAACCCCAAAGTCTCAATTTTGAGGTACCCTTTGCTCAGGGGATATGGATTAATTAGCTAACTAGAGTGTGACACTTTGAGCCTAGAATATTGAACCTTTTTACAAAATTCGAATTTTAAGCTGCATTAATGCAATTCCTTTTAATTTGCATTACAGAAATGGACTTTTGCACGATATTCTAATTTTTCGAGTTTCACCTGTAGATCTGACACCACAATTTTCCAGGCTGCTGTGGGTCCAAGGTCTGTTCTCTCTCTCTCTCTCTCTCTCTCTCTCTCTCACCTTTCCCCCTCTCAGTGTTAGAAATGCCAGACCAGCAGGGTGGAGAGGAATAAAGTGTACTGTAATAGAGAATGAGGAGAGTACTTAGAGTCTGGATGGGATGGGTAGATAATGATATCACACAGGCAATATCAGCTTAGACTGAGAGAGCGAGAGCGACAGAAGAGACAAACAAACCACATCATCTGCAAGGGGAATGGGAGAGATATCTTACATTCAGCATTGGTTTACAGAGAGAGCAGAATCTGCAGGTTGAGGGAGCAATCACACAGGCAACACAGGTATCTCGGAATGAAGCTAAATATAAAACAACATCAAAAACACCCTAAAAACAGCAAGATACATTTAGAAATACACTAGCTGCCCCCAAAGAAGGTAGAGGATTATACACTTAGAAAATGCATTCATTTTCTTGTCTTCCAGGGCTACGTAATATCTACTTCAGAAACTAACATCAGTATAGAAGTAGCAATGCTCTGTGAGAAACATTTACATTAAATGTACCATTTATGGGGTCATTTCTGATGTTAATGCAATATTTTGTCTGCCATATTGTCTAATATGTGCTATTTATGTTACCAGTGCTGATGGAACATATGAAGTCTCCCTGTTCTGCAATGCAGTGGTGCAAAATAATGGCAGCATTGCTTGGCTACCTCCAGCCATTTACAAAAGTGCATGCAAAATTGAAGTTAAGCATTTCCCCTTTGATCAGCAGAACTGCACTTTGAAATTCCGTTCTTGGACTTACGATTACACGGAAATTGATCTTGTACTTTCCACAGACTCGGCCAGTATGGATGATTTCACACCAAGTGGAGAATGGGATATTATTAAACTTCCTGGAAGGAGAACTGTTAATCCTCTTGATCCGACCTATGTTGATGTTACCTATGATTTTATCATCAAAAGAAAGCCTCTCTTCTATACCATTAATTTGATTATACCCTGCATCCTTATTACCTCACTAGCAATATTGGTGTTCTATCTGCCATCTGACTGCGGACAGAAGATGACTCTATGTATATCCGTTCTTCTAGCGCTGACTGTATTTCTGCTTTTAATTTCTAAAATAGTCCCGCCAACTTCTCTTGATGTTCCTCTCATTGGAAAATACTTGATGTTTACAATGGTGCTGGTGACATTTTCCATAGTCACTAGTGTATGCGTCCTAAATGTCCACCACAGATCTCCGAGTACGCACACAATGCCACTATGGGTAAAAAAATGTTTTTTGGAAAAACTTCCAGTCTTCCTTTTTATGAAACGCCCAGAGCACAATTTACCCGGTTGTAAACCACGGGGAAAACTCTTGACGAAACAGATGGACTCATGTAAAAACTCTGGTTGTCTTGTGAATGCTGCAACATCAAGACCACATGATTTGAGAGTTAATGAACAGGTGGAACATCATAGAAATCCAGATTTACGATACAGACACTCTAGAAAGTTCTCTCCACAGGTTCAAGAAGCAATGGAGGGTGTGAGCTTCATAGCAGATCACATGAAAAGTGACGATGAAGACCAAAGTGTAAGAAACATCCTAGTATACATAAAATGCATTGTCCTACATGGAGCCAATTCATAATAATGGCCTGTAGCCAACAAATGAAAATCCATATAAAAAAGGGTTTTGTTAGAGATCAGCTTGATGGTTTAAAAGGATTAGCATTAGATACAGTGATGGTCAGTTCGCAGTGTTCGCCAACGAACACATGCGGGCTGCCATCTTGACTCACCCGTCCGGCGATGCACAGGTAAGCCCTTACCTGTGCCTGTCCCGGGAGCCGGTCTGAAATCAAATGCGGTCACCGGGAGCAGGCAGTTCTGAGAACAGCCGCCAGGGGCCTTCATCAGGCTGTTCTTGGAACTGCCTGCTCCCGGTGACAGCATTTGTTTCAGACCGGCTCCCAGCACAGGCACAGTTAAGGGCTTACCTGTGCATCGCCGGACGGGTGAGTCAAGATGGCAGCCCGCATGTGTTCGTTGGCGAACACTGCGAACAGACCATCACTGATTAGATACTGTATACCTGTTTGTAGTTAGATCAAATATTTTAGTGTCCCTTAGACAGTGTACAAGAATGAAGGTATTGAAACAACTGATGGGTTATCATGGGTTCTTCCAGAGGTTGACCTTAATTTCAATGCTAGTGAAAAACATTTTGTGTATATTCTATTTGAAATTGTATTGTTTCTGTCTCATGCATGGTTTTAATTAACTCCCCAAATTTGTTTACCTCACCTTATTGATTATCAGGCATAAATCTGCAGAAAAGCCTGCTTTTTCCTCAGTGGGACCATAAAAATTGACAAGTGTGAAATCAACATACTTATTGATTGTGTAACCAACAAATATTACCGTTCAAGGACTTAAGCTGTATCTGTACAACTGAATGGTCATGGAGGAAAACATAGTATTAGGGCTTTATAGAAATGTCGATGTCCCATTACATGGACCAATGATCAGGGCAATTATCAGGAAGAAGAGTTCACAATAATTGCCTTGTGTAAAGGTGTCACTGATCACCCAATGAATGAACAACACAGTTTATCAAGTGACAGCATTGTAGGTTCGGACACCAGAATCATGTATCAGGGATCTGCTTCCTCAAAACAGTGAATCTTTATGGGGATGTGCAATCCCAGTAGAGATCGCTTGTCCCCATACAGTGGAGATGATTGCTGTATGTAACTGCAGCTCTCACCAATTACAGATAATTTCCTACACAAGTCAGCCCATGTAAAGGGGCCTTTAATAGAAGACATGGTGATGGGCCAGGCAATCTGAAGTTGGTTGACGCAGTAGTCAACCCCTCAAATTAAAAGCCTTTTCTGGGGAGATAACATATTTTTTAAAGGTCTACAAAGGATTCAAAATAAAAAAATAAGCCATACTCAGCTTCACTAATCTCTCACTGCTGGTTCAGCCCCCAATGCTCTCCACTTCCTGGTCCCAGCTCAATACTGGAAACATCAGGAAAGGCCCACTCATTCACTGGCCAGGGTCACCTGGTTATTTTATTTTTAACCCTTACTGGTCCTTTTTTCCTTTTTTTTTTAAATCTCCCTGGAAAACTAATTTGAAGCAAAATTCAGTAATAATTCACTGCAATAAATGGATTCCAAGTCATAAGTTATGTTGGAATACCTTGTTCATTTATGTATTCAAAGACATTCTCATGGTATTTTATGGACTGTATTATAACAATTATATTCACTGGTGTAGAGACATTTTGGCTCCTTTAAATCTGTTTTCCCTCGTGGGCAAAATAGCTAAATTTGTTGCGTTATACCTAGTAAAAAAAAAAAAACACAAACCGAATAAATCTCTTTATAAGTTAGGCTATATTCACACAACAGGGATAAACACATCAGTTAAAAACTGATAAACTGTCAGTTTTTAACCAACGTTTCTTTTCACTGATGCCCTTTTAAGAATTTAAAAACTGTCCTCTTCAATTGTATGGGGGCTGTCGGTCAGTGAAATGGACAAGATAGGACATGTTCTATTTTTTGACTTCCATTATCCACTGGCCGTCAAAAAAAATAAAACGCCATGTGAATAACCTCATAGACTACAATTGTTCTTAAAATGGACGTGTGACGGCCGTTAAAAAAACATCATCACATGTTCCTTTTTTCACTGTTGTGTGAATAAGATAATCAGTATCTCAATATAATTAAATATCAAATTTTGTTTCATGATACATTAAAACATCCCATATAACAGGAGAATCCCATAATAGATATAAAAAAGTCCATACATTATAAACTAACCATATATAGTAGTAAATAGCTATTCTCAAAACTTGGTGATTTGGGGTGTGAGATCCCATTTATTTTGTCAGTATGTGATAGTGTATTCCATTGTCTCTTGGTTTGCTGCCCAATATGCTCCCTTTTTGAATGGAGATTCTGCAATATAAATTTATTTTACATATTGTTTAAGCCAATCATGTACTCTTATTATCTATCTACCGTATTTTTCGCCCTATAGGATGTAGTTTTTGCAGCCCAAAGTGGTTCCTCACTGATTCCTGGTCTTCCTCGGCTTCTTGCTTTTCTGTGTCCTGTGTACAGAGTGAGGAAACCGTCACTCTGTGACCTCACACTGTGCGGTGTCGGGTCACTACTCAGCGTGGCAGGAAGACTAGGAAGAGCTGGGTCTCAGGAGCGGCATCCGGAGCAGGAGAGGTAAATTTATTTATTTATTTTCTCTGATCTGAGGTCTGCTTCACATGTACTTTTTAACATGAAGATCTGATCTGAGGTCTGATTGGGGGTCTCATAAACATTGGAGGACTGAGGTCTGATTGGGGGGGGTCTTATAAAAATTGGGCATCTGATCTAAGGGTTGATTGGGGCTCTGAGCGGAGGTCTGAATAGGGGCCTTATTAACATTGGAGGTCTAATTTGAGGTCTGATTGGGGGTCTTATTATCATTGGGGGTCTGTTCTTAGGTCTGATTAACATTGGGGGTCTGTTTGGTGTTCTGAGCTGAGGTTTGATTACCATTATGTATATATATATATATATATATATATATATATATATATATTGTGGCGATGTTTACAGTAAAAGTCCTGGAAGGGGTGTATATCTCACTCAGGTTCCTCAACTGGGTGAGATAAGTAAAATCCAGGAGGATGGCGCTGGCTTAAGCAAACATAGTTGCTGGAGCAATTTGTTTTGTTGGAGTACAAGGGCTGGATTTTATTTGGACTGGGAAAGTAGGTTTGGTAGTGGGACCTTTCCAGTCCACCCCCCATTCCACGGCAGGATTTCCCCTACCCTGAGGTCATCGCAGATGAGGCCTGCTGTAATCAAGGAGGCATAAAACCAACCCCCTGTGTGTCAGTCTGAGAAGAGAGGACTTGTAAACAGAGGCCTAGTGAGGCTCTGGGTGGTCTCAGCCAGAAAGGCTGAGGGGCCACGAGGCTACGTGTAGCCGGACCTCTTCCCCGTATGGACTTGTGTTTGATGACCGGTTCTGCTAAGGCTTGGAGCCTGAGACCCTGTGATTAACCTGTGCTTAGAGGTGAGTCAGGGAAAACTACTGTTGTATTAGTTAGAGCCCAGACGGTCAGGAGTTTATTTTGATGCTTTATGTTTGTGTTGGTGCTGAAGTGCCAAAATAAAGCACCAGTTGGGACATTAAATCCAGTTGTCTGCGAAGAAGTCTGTGATTGCGACCCCCGAGAGAGAGCGATCCCTTACAATATACATATAATGTATATATAAATATATATATATATATTTTTATATATATAAAATTTTCCTCCTCTAATTTTCCTCCTTCGTCTTATAGGGAGAAAAATATGGTATATGTTTTTTACACTTGTAAGTCATACTCTTGCCATCACCAAGTTCTGAGAATTGCTATTTACTACTATATATAGTTAGTTTATAATGTATGGATTTGTTGTATCTATTATGGGATTCACCTGTTATATGTAGTTTGCTGCCTTTTTTAAATATTTTTTTGTATTATGAAATAAAATTTGATATTTGATTATATTTGAGATACCTTGTGGTCATGTGTATAGGCGATTATCTTAGATTACAGTTTTCCACTAGGGACACATTATTGCATTAGTCCAGGTTATTTTTTTGGAGTGTATACTGTCATGTATTAGTAATACACATTAAGATCCATTACAAACAGATTAAACTAGAAGCATCATATTCACCAGGAATCCTTGACCTTCGGAAACCATAATGCCAATATGAACAGAGCCTAAAGGGCCCTTTACATGGACTGTGAATCCCGTAGATAATCACTAGCGATTATCTGGCAGTGTAAAAGTGCCACTGATTACCCAATGAACGAGCAAAACGCTTGTTCATCGGGAAATAGAACAATTATGCAGACACAGAAATTATTGTTTGCTGGCAGTAGATCTTGCTGTGTAAACTCGACCTGCTGCCGGCAAATAACAAGTCTGTATGGCAGGAGTCGGCAACCTTTTTAAGATTGAGTGCCAATTTTACCCCTTAGTGACCAGCCTGTTTTGGGCCTTATTGACCAAGCGTTTTTCTTCCCTTTTTCATCGTCGCGTTCCAAGAGCTATAACTTTTTAGTTTTTCCGTCTATATAGCTTTATGAAGGCTTGTTTTGTGCGAGACAAGTTGTAGTTTTTAATGGCGCCATTTTAGGGCACACATAACTTTCTGATTAACTTTTATTAACTCTTTCTGTGAGGGAGATGGTAAAAACAGCAATACTGCCACTACGTTTTTACGTTATAAATTTTGCAGCGTTCATTTTTTGGTATAAATAACATCATATCTTTATTCTCTAGGTCAGTACGATTACAGTGATACCAAATACATATTTTATTTTTTACATTTTACAACTTTTTTGCAATAAAGCCCCTTTTTTTTTTAAAGAAAACAATTTATTTGCATTGCCGCTTCCCAAGACCCATAACTTTTTTCTTTTTCTTTCTATAGAGTTGTGTGAGGGCTTGATTTTTGCGGGACAACTTGTATTTTTCATTGGTATCAGTTTGGAGTATATGGCACTTTTTGATCGCTTGTTATTATGTTTTTTCAGTGGCAACTAAGAATAAATTAGGCTACTTTCACACTTGCGGCAGGACGGATCCGACAGGCTGTTCACCCTGTCGGATCCGTCCTTCCGCTATTTTGCCGTGCCGCCGGATCGGCGCTCCGTCCCCATTGACTATAATGGGGATTGGGGCGGAGCTCCGGCGCAGCATGGCAGTGCACGGCGAAAGTCCGCCGGACTAAAAGTCCTGCATGTCCGACTTTTTAGTCCGGCGGCTTTTCACCACGAACTGCCGTACTGCGCCGAAGCTCCACCCCGTCCCCATTATAGTCAATGGGGACGGAGCGCCGGTCCGGCGGCACGGTGAAATAGCGGAAGGACGGATCCGACAGGGTGAACAGCCTGTCGGATCCGTCCTGCCGCAAGTGTGAAAGCGCCCTTAGCAATTCAGTCATTTTTTTTCCAAATTTCTTTTTTACACCGTTCATCGTAGAGGATTATTTAAATGATATTTATGTAGTCCGGGTCGTTACGGACGCGGCAATACCAAACATATGGGGAAGATTTGGTTTTTGCAATTTTTTTCATTGAAAAGCGTATTTTTAAAAGGAAAAAAAAACGTGATTTTTTAATGGGATTTTTTTTTATTGAATAAATGAGTTTTTTTGTTTATGTTTTTACCATTTAATTGTCCCACAAGGGGACTATAACAGACAGCTTTTTGATTGCTTTTAAAATGCAATGCACTATCCCTATACAGTAGTGCATTGCATTTTAATGGCAATGCTATTCTGACATTGACCAGCAGCCTGCTGGAAATTACTGAAGGCTGGTCTTGGCCTACATCAGACCCTAGGAAGCCTTCACACACATCGGCACCCCGCGATCGCATTTGCGGGGTGCCGATGGGAGACTGAGGGAGTCCGTTCCCTCTGTCAGCAATTTACATGCGGTGGGCGCCATTGCCCATGGAATGTAAAGTGTTAAACAGCCCGAATCGGCACTTCTGACGGTCCAGGCTGTTAGAGCAGGGCCTCGGCTCTCATGTGAGAGCCGGGTCTCTGCTCCCCGCTGCACGCTTAGACTGGGCGACGTAAAAAAGCGGGTTAAGGGTTAAAAGGGGTTAAGAAAAAAAAATTGAAGCGCTCAGCGTGCCGGGCAATACAGAAAAGTCATATAACACAAACTGTACGTGACAAAAAAACTAATCAGTTTAACTTACCACTCAATGCGACCCTTGTTCCTGACTTTCTTTGCAAAGACGATCCAGCTTTATTTTATGCAGAGACTTTTAGGTCTCTCTGGCAGTCACATATAGGCTCACTATCCTCCACACCCCCTAAAGTTGTCAGAAACTTGTTCCATATTGTCCCCCCATTTTCCCCAGCAGTCTCGCCATTCTCCCGCCCCACCAAGTTGTCAGAAGCTTGCTCCACATTGTCCCTCCATAACCCCCAGCGGTAACATGCACCCCCCAATTTAGTCACACAGTTTCCTCCATTCCCCAAGCACACCATCCCCTGCTGTCACATATGTCACTACTACTTCTAACCCTCTGCTGTCACCTGTGCCACTACTACTGCCGTCTCATTACCTGTCACTTGTGTTACTATTACTCCCATCCCTGTCACCTGTGTCATTAATCCCATCTCTGTGCTGTTAGCCTGCGCCAGCAGAACAGCAGTCGAGGAACACTAGCGGTACAGCAGCCAGCCCGTGAAGTAGTGGAGTGTGAAGCTGGCTGGCACGGCGGGAAGCGTGAGGGGTGGGCCTTGGTGATGGGTTCTGTGCAGCGCATCAGTACTCAGCCAGCCAACCAACCGTGAGGCAGTGGAGTCTCGTAGCTGGTTAGCACTGCGGGAAACATGTGGGACGGGCTTAGTAGACGCACCCTGTGTAGCGTGTCTGAATTTTTTTAAATTAAAGGTGCAGTGCGTCGCGATGCAGTGTGACTGCGTGCCAGTAAAATATGGCCTGCATGCCATCTCTGGCACGCGTTCCGGGATTGCCAACCCCTGCTGTATGGGGGCGAGCGATTGCATTAGCGATCACTCGTCCACATACTGTGATCGCTGCATCCTGATTGTCTGGATGGGAGGTTCCTTCCCGACAATGTGCTGCTTTATCGTCCCATGTAAAGGTTTAGTACCATCCTATTACCAGACATCTTTGCTATATTTACTACTAAATTTATATAATGAATTCAGTACAATTCAATAATTTGATATTAACCAACATGCATATGGATGTTTCTTACAGATTATTGAAGATTGGAAGTATGTTGCCATGGTTGTGGACAGACTCTTTCTATGGATTTTCATCATTGTATGCGTCGTAGGAACTGTTGGACTTTTCATGCAGCCTCTGCTATATAACCAGACACCAACTGGAAGTCATTAGTGGGAAGAACACCGTGCAATATTACCTTAAGGCTTCCTGCACACGACTGTATATGTTTTTGCAGTCCTCAAATCGCGGATCCGCAAAACACGGATACTGGCCGCGTGAGTTCCGCATTTCGCGGATGGGTATGTACTGCCCATGTCAGAAATGCCTATTCTTGTTTGCAACATGGAGAAGAATAGGACATGTTTTATTTATTTTTTGCTGGGCAACAGAATGGAAATATGATGCACACATCACACGGAGTGCTGTCCGCATCTTGTGTGGCCCGTTGAATTGAATGGGTCCGCATTCAATCTGCAAAAAATGTGGATCAGATGTGGACCAAAACTACGGTAGTGTGCATGAGGCCTAATAAGGACAATGCTTCCTAATTTATATCCTTGCTGGACTTCAAAGGATAATTGTTTTTTTTTTACAATGGAGATAAGCTCTTTTTTTTTCTCATATAGCTTACTTTTCAATGTCTAGATTTGTTGTGCATTTATATCCAATAAAGAACATTTCTTTTTATGATGGAATACAATCATTTATCAAATAAAACATTTTCAGACAAGTGATAAATGGCAATTGATAAAAGTCTGGCAGATGTTAATAAGACATTAGGCAACTTTCACACAGTCAGTGTTTGATCAGCGATTGTCATCTGTGATTGTGAGGTGCGGGTCAAAGACACAGAACAAGAGCAATTCTTGTGGGGCCAAATACGCCCATTGAAGTCTATGTGTCCTTGAAAAAACACGGACACAACAGTTTTTCACTGACCACTAATAGGAGATGCTCTGGAAACTAACTTTGAGCTGAGCAGAGTCCATGAAATACAGATGACACACAAAGGGCAAAAAATGGACACATGAACCAAACACGGATCTTTCATGGACATCTGAAACACAGATTAATTTATTCACAGACATCAAACAGACACAGAAATGTGTACGAAGCCTAAGGCATCGTTCACATTTCACTGTCTGTGAATAAATCTGTACGTGTTTCATCTGTGAAGGTGTCCATGTTTGGTCCATGTGTCCGTTTTTTTCCCTCCATGTGTCATCCGTATTCAATGGAGTCTGCTCAGCTCAAAGTTAGTTTCTAGAGCATATCCTACTAGTGGTCAGGGAAAAACGGACCAAACACGGATGCCATCCGTGTTGTGTGTGTGTTTTTTCAAGGACCCATAGGCTATAATGGGGCGTGTTTGGTCCTCATCATGAATCAAAGTAATGCATGTCTCTGAGATTTTTTCACTGACCCATGTTCAGTAAAAAAAAATACTGATGTGTGAACAGAAACATTAAAATCTATGGGTACCGGTGCTGTCGACGGACAATGCGAACATCACATGTCAGTGAACAATGGAAATGTGAACAAGACTCTGTTTTCAAGGATGGCAGTGCATGGGTGGTAACCTTTTCTTTTAAAGGGAACCTGTCATCAACTTTATGCTGCCCATACTAACGGCAGAATAAAGTAGAGTTGATTTCAGCGGTCTGTCATTTATAAGTTAAAAGTAAGTGGTTGCCGAGAACCAATATCGGAATCATATCAGACTGGGCCTGGAAAAGAGTCCCGGCCACCTGAGAAGAGTCATGGGTATTCATGAAATCTTGCTCTCTCTGCCCACCTGCTCCTACTGTACCTAGTTTTCTCCCTTTTTCTCTAGGAGAGAACTGCCAATCATCAGCAGATGGGCGGGGAGAGCAGGAGATCATGAATAACTATGACTCATCTCGGGTAGATATGACTCTTTTCAAGGCCTGGGCTGCAATGATTATGAGGCTGGTTCACGACAACCACTTACTTTTAGCTCATAAATGACACACCGCTGAAATCAGCATTTCTGTCACTATTTTATGCTGCCCAGAGTGAGGTCAGCATAAAGTTGATGACAGGTTCCCTTTAAATCAGTCCAACTTACGCCACAATACCAAACACTGCCCGTGGGCAAATGTGGCACTGTTTCTAGTACAAACATTTCTTCAGCCTAGGACCACCCCTTTAACCAACATTTTTAAAGCTTCTAACTTAGAATTTCTTAAGAAGATAGAACAATAAAGGCCAGAGCACATGGTCTACAGCTTTGTAGGCAGGGCTGATACTAGCTGTTTTGCAGCCTGAGAGGAAAATTTAAATAGTGCCCCCCCTCATTGAAAATCAAAGGCAAGAAAGTAGCCAACTGAATATACCATGCACATAAATATGTACCAGTAGTGAATATACCACACACACCAATATATACCAGCACTGAATAAAGTGCACCCACCAATATCTACCAGCAGTGAATATACCACACATATACATATATACCAGCAGTGGATATACTGCACACACCAATATATACTAACAGTGGATATACTGCACACATAAATATATGCCAGTCATGAATATACCTCATACATAAATATGACAATGAAGTAGCAGTTCTGGATTGGCTCCCACAGTACCCACACCTTAACCCAATCGAACACTTGTGGGTAGAGTTGAATAAAAAGCTGTATTCGTACCCAAGTGAGTTGACCAGTATCCACCAACATTGGGAACATGTAGAAGAGACCTGGGAACAGATTTCGGGCGAGACATGCTTGAATCTGAACGAGAGCATGCCCAGAAGGATTCAGACAGTGTTGAAAGCCAAAGGTGGATTTAGAAAATCATAAAAATTAAAATTTAGAATTTTAGGAGCAAAACAGTAACAATGCAGTTACATGCCAAGAATCTGCATAACTAATCATATGCTAAATACTGTAGTTACAAGTCCAATTTATGTATGAGATAGCCAAGATGATGGCCTATAAAATTATTGTAGTCTCTCGTTTAAAAGCTGTAGTAGATAGTGAGATATGGAGCCTGAAAGTCAAAAGTTTAAAACATTGTTACCCTTTTGCTCATCAGTGTATGCCAACAGTGAATATACCTGTCACGAGGGTGTTAAAACCTATCGCTGACCCTGTTGTGCCTGGGGTCAGAAGGTCGCAGCGGGTGGCTACTCGCTCAGTTTCATGAGATCGCTCCATGACCTAGTAGTGGGAATGGATTCCAATCCAGGTTTTCCTACTTAGGTTTGCGATCCTTTTTGTCCCATTTAGGAATCTGTAGCTTTTCCTTTCACTTGTTCTCTGTCAGCCACTCCCAGGTACTATATATTCTCCCTTTCTGCTTCCCTTGTTGCCAGATATAGACCTTCTTTGCAGATCTTCTATGCTGACCTCTGGTGGAGTTGGAGTTGCTGTGGAGCTGTTGAAACTGGTGCTGTCAGATCTCCAGTTTTCTCCTTTTTGTTGTCTCCCTTCTTGGATTGTTTGTGGTGTTTGTGTTGTTTGTCTTTTCCCTGTTGTTACCCTAGGTGTCAGTAGTGAGGAGTAGTGCTCCCACCGCCCTACTCACTACCTAGGGCTTATTTCAGGGTAAGCCAGGAACGAGGCACTTGATCGGCATATGCGTTAGCAGCCCATCTAGGGACGTCAAGGCAGCCACGTGCCAGTGCTAGGTGAGTTAGGGGTCACCACTCCTCCCTCTCCCTAATAATTTTCTTTTTTTTTATGATCCACTATGGATCCTATTGCTGCTTTGGAAAAACAGTTGCCTGGTCTGTCTCTTGAAGTGACAGAATTGAAGGCGTTGGCCCTTCAGCAGCAGCAGCAGCAGCAGACCTCAAGCTCAGTGGTTGCTATGGGTAACCAGGTCAATCTGCAGCATGCCAGTCCGCAGGGGTAGAACACGTGAGGTGCACGGTGGGCCGGAATGTACATACAGTTTTTCAGTTACTCATGGTTTAGCAGTCGCCTCCCGGGGCCAGCAGTGCAGTGAAGGGGAGAACAGCACTGAATTCTCCGGAGCACACTCGGTTACAGGGGACACCGGCCAGGTGGTGATTGAGGTGCCCTTGATGGTGGATGGTTGCTGAGTGCTTGTGCGGCTGGGCCCCTGGTTTAGGTTTTGTCATGACGCCAGCACCTTGGTGGTGCAAAATGTCGAGAGTAGTAGTGGTGTGGAGTTAGAAGAATGAGGCAGGTTAAAATCCAACGGTAAACTTGACTATAACCAGGTTTTTGATAACAGTTTACATCCAGCAATAAAACAGTCTCTGATACACATGCAAGTTGGATGTGATGAATCCCAGTAACAGGCTGTGCTGGTAGTATTGTGTCAGACTAGGGTAGTTAGTTATGTACTCACTGAGAAACAGCTCTTTGCCTTACTTCAGTCTTAGTTTAGGTAGTCCCAGTCTTGATCTTCTACACAAGTGATATGACAGAATCCTTATCTGTCTTAAGAATAACGGTGAGGCTGCCAGAAGCTAATAAGTCCTTCACCTTATTACAAAGGCGCCTAGAGCCTATAATAATGGCCTTGTCCTTCCTTTGTCTTGATCCAATAATACAAAAAATTAACTCCTGAAGAATGCATAATAGAATGTAGACTTTCCTCTGTCTGTCTTCCTGGCTTTGATGCTGAGATGCACGAGGGCTTCTGTGGGCCGTGGAGCTCTAGAGAGAGCTGAGAGGAGAGGGGACCTCTCCTTCCCCCTTAGCTCCTCACTCCATCTCCTTCACACTTCAAACTCTCAACTGAGAGACCCCTAACTAGGCCTGAACTACACTATTTATACTGTGGTGCTACCCAATCTAGTGGTGGATGTATGTAGTGCACCTGAGAGCCTGGTAAAAAGGAATATCACATGATAACACAATACAGCATGATATTACAGATGACAACAAAAAGCTTTTGCAGTTCCCACATAAGCTAGTGGGACGCTGCATACACCCTTTGTTTAAGATGTGTCGATCTCGACACATTCTGGACGAAGTCTCCTGAAAGATACGAAAGAGACAAGCATGCAAACAAGCATACAGGTATAAATAACAAGTAACATGAAAATGCAAATTATGAAAATACGCTTTATAGATGGATATGATAACTTAAGTGATTACAGCGCAAAACGGGATATGGGCCGACGTTTTCTTCTGATCTTGCCGGTGACACAAATGGGCGTTGATCTCACACACAAAATATAAAGTCCATGGCAAAGTCCAAGTAAATAAGTCTTTAGCATATGAAACTTTTAAGTGCAGCATAATAAGAAAAGTGCAAAAAGTCTGTTGAAATTGCAAACATAGGAATTGCCCATAAACAAGTCACAGAAAAATGTCTTTCTGAGTAAAATGACTTTATAGAACATGATAGTCCTGTTGCATAACCCTCATCAACCCGAAGAGGGAATGTGAAAGGAATAACTGTGCGCAAACCAGGCACCACTCGGTCAAAAACAGTGGTTATAAGGCAGGGAGTCCTGGATGTTAAAGGGCCAGCAGGCTGTGTAGTGGCCTAGTGAACTGCCACTTGCCGTGGTGAACTGGCATCAGTCCATGCTGGGACAAAAGAAACATTGGCTCCATGTTTTTGTAGAATGGCCTACAGGCCTACTTACAGATAGGTATCTTCCTCCTCTGGGTCCAGATAAGGGCCAGGGGCACAGACAAGGGCCAGGGATGGGGCACAGATAAGGGCCAGAGCCCAGGGCGCATACAGGGGCCAGGGGGGCGCAGACAGTGGCATGGGGGCCACAGGCCAGGGCGGGCACAGGCAAGGCCCAGAGGGGCACAGATAAGGGTCAGGGACTGTGCTGAAAGAGCCAGGGAGGCACAGACAGGGGCCAGGAGATGCGCTGAAAGGGGGCACACAGGCAGCGGGCACAGACATACCTGAAAAGCCAAGTGACTGATGTGCACACCTTGTTTTTGCAGTTGACAACATTAAGTGATCTCTTAGTGCATGGTGATGCTGGAGCACCGACTGCAGGATATTAGCTGACACTTAGAAATCCAGGGGCCAGAGGTGGGAGGAGTGTGTGTGTGTGGTGGGGGTCATATATCATTGCCAAAGACCCCATCGGAAGAAACTGGAGAGAAGTGGGGGAGGGTTAAGGCAAGATAAAGCTGTGGCGGGCACTGAAAAAAAATGTCAGGCATATGCAGCTTGTGGCTGGAGTCCAGGGTCTGCATGACGGACAGCAAGTGCAATGCAAGCAGACAGTGAGTTCCCTCTAAAGTGCCCAAAAACGCATCCCACTCAGTGTTAGAGAGAACCTTTCATGTGTCCAAATAATATGAACTAAGTAGCAGGCTACGTAGAGCGGCGCCCAGGGATCTAAGTACACTTACTTTTATTCCTGGGCGCCGCTCCGTTCGGCCACTGTGTCCCCCGTTAATTTCTCAACATTCAGAGCAGGGAGGAGGAGACGCCAGTGCCTCTCCTTCTCCCTGACAGCAGCGCTGCCCCATCTTAGCCCAGAGCTCAAAGCCAGGGAGATTTTTTTTCCTCCCTAGCTCTAAACTCTGCGCTGCGATTGGACAGCGCTGCTGTTAGGGAGAAGGAGAGGCACTGGCGTCTCCTCCTCCCTGCTCTGAATGTTGAGAAATTACCGGGGGACACAGCGGCCGAAAGGAGTAGCGCCCAGGAATAAAGGTAAGTGTACTTAGATCCCTGGGCGCCGCTCTACGTAGCCTGCTACTTAGTTCATATTCTTTGGACACATGAAAGGTTCTCTTTAACGCGTCTGCTCTGGGCGAAGACTGTACTTTCTGCACAACAGTTAGTCAAATGTCTTCCCCTCTACCTCCTCCTCCCCTACTGCTCCCTGTTCGGCCACCCAAGGAAGTGACCTCTGGTGCTTTAAAAGCTCTCTAATACCTAACAGAACAACCCTTCTAGAACACGCCCCCTCAACAACCATTGGCTGCGACGCCGGTAGGGCCTGCCCTGATTGCCTCCGTCTCTTTGCCCCCTCCCTTATTGAACGTTCAGAACTCTGAGACAGACAATATTCTGTAGCGCTGCTGCCTGCCGTGCTGCTCCTCTGGCCTGCCAAGCTATTTCTCCCGCATGCCGGGGGCGGGCGCCACACTGTATGTGAAGGGGCCTGCGCCTGAAAACTGTAACTTGTCTTGCCTGACAGGCTGCCGGGCGCCGGGCCCCTTGTCAGCCCGGGCCCCTTCCCTGGTAGTTACGCCACTGCCAGGTAGGCTTGCAGATTTTCCTGCACTTCCACCTCGGCCATGACTTGGGCTTGCTAACTACGGTCAAACGCTGGGTAAGGATTGGCATTTCCCTCCAGCACAGTCGGCTGCCAGAAGATGTCGGGACCTATAAAAGATGACTTCTGCTGATATGTGGACCGGACAGGCCCTGGCGGGGATTCGGACATGCCCTCCGATTCCGCAGGATCATGTGTGCAATCCCAGTCCTCTGGATCGGCACGCAGTCTGGATACTGCTGTCGCGTATGGACCCCGCAGGCCCTCAGCAAGGGTGACCTCCACCTTCTCTCCTGGTATCAGGTTATGCAGGTAACCCGGCAGGTAATTCCGCTTCATGGACCGGTGACTCACGTAAAAGTCCCTACCGGTACCGCGATCCTGTATGAAGCCATAGCCTTTCTCTTTTTCAAAGGCTAGTACAGTCCCCGTTCTCCGTTCCAGTCTGGGCTGGTTATCTTCTGGATGGTCAATCAGTCTCTTGGTGAGCTCCTCGAAATAAATCTTAGTACGATTAGTTTTCCTTATCACGGCCTCACGAATTTCAGCCATCAGAGCAGGCCACAACGGAAAACCCTCCTCGCGGTGGTGAGCAAGGGTAAGGCAGCAGTCTCTCATCTTGGCTGGATGCTGGCGGCGCACCCATCTTATGCTCTGGGTCAGGCTGTGACATAACGGTAAGCTCTGTGTTTATCTGCATGTCAGCAGCCAATAGCACATCTGGCAGTTTCGTCCACTGATCGCATAGACTCCACCTTTCTTTTGGAAAGCCCCCTAGGTTCTGCAGCCTAGGGGAGGCGGTGCTCATATTGTAATCCATGGTAATGAGGCAGTAGTGGCGCAGCAGAAATTGCTTTCCCGCACTTTTGCAAGGGGCAGCACTCTATTTTCCCACCGTACAGGGCGTTTTGCAGAGTGATGGCACAAAAATCCAAACAAGAAGGCCTCCGGTGGCCATTTTAGGTTCAAGGTCAAAGTCAATTAAATTTCAGCAAGCAGTTTTAGTAACACAATAATCTGAGATTTTCTCAATTTTAACTGTGCAATTTTAAAGCAGTCAATTGGCACAGTATATTCTTGCAATTTTAAGCAGTTTAAACAGTTCTTTAGCCCAATAAAAACTGGCAAACAAATGGGGCTCATTCACATAAGGCACAGAGGATATTGATCCTGTTCGTGACGCCAATTTTAGTTGCAGCGTGCCAGTCTGCAGGGGTAGAACACGTGAGGTGCACGGTAGGCCGGAATGTACATACAGTTCATCGGTTATTCAAGGTTTAGCAGTCGCCTCCCTGCAGTGAAGGGGAGAACAGCACTGAATTCTCCAGGGCACACTCGGTTACAGGGGACACCGGCCAGGTGGTGATTGAGGTGCCCTTGATGGTGGATGGGTGCTGAGTGCTTGTCCGGCTGGGCCCCTGGCTTAGGTTTTGTCGTGACGCCAGCACCTTGGTGGTGCAAAATGTTGAGAGTAGTAGTGGTGTGGAGTTAGAAGAATGAGGCAGGTTTAAATCCAATGGTAAACTTGACTATAACCAGGTTCTTGATAACAGTTTACATCCAGCAATAAAACTGTCTCTGATACACATGCAAGTTGGATGTGATTAATCCCAGTAACAGGCTGTGCTGGTAGTATTGTGTCATGCTAGGGTAGTTAGTTATGTACTCACTGAGAAACAGCTCTTTGCCTTGCTTCAGTCTTAGTTAAAGTAGTCCTAGTCTTGATCTTCTACACAAGTGATATGACAGAATCCTTATCTGTCTTAAGAATAACGGTGAGGCTGCCAGAAGCTAATAAGTCCTTCACCTTATTACAAAGGCGCCTAGAGCCTATAATAATGGCCTTGTCCTTCCTTTGTCTTGATCCAATAATACAAGAAATTCACTTGTTACTCCTGAAGAATGCATAGTAGAATGTAGACTTTCCTCTGTCTGTCTTCCTGGCTTTGATGCTGAGATGCACGATGGCTTCTCTGGGCCGTGAAGCTCCAGAGAGAGCTGAGAGTAGAGGGGATCTCTCCTTTCCCCTTAGCTCCTCACTCCATCTCCTTCACACTTCAAACTCTCAACTGAGAGACCCCTAACTAGGCCTGAACTACACAATTTATACTGTGGTGCTACCCCATCTAGTGCTGGATGTATGTAGTGCACCTGAGAGCCTGGTAAAAAGGAATATTACATGATAACACAATACAGCATGATATTACAGATTACAAAAAAAAGCTTTTGCAGATCCCACATAAGCTAGTGGGACGCTGCAAATCCGGAACCTAAGGTTGCTCTCCCTCATAGATTTTCTGGAGGGAGAGACAAATCTGTGGTGTTCCGAGAAGCCTGTAAATTATATTTCAGGCTGCGCCCAAATTCATCTAGTAATGAGGAACAGTGGGTGGGGATTGTTATCTCCCTTCTTCAAGGGGACCCTCAATCCTGGGCTCTTTTGCTGCCAGCTGATACCCAGGCCCTTCGGTCGGTAGATGAGTTTTTGAAAGGGCCCTGGGTGTCATATACGATGATCTTGACCGAGTCTCCCTAGCTGAGTCTAGATTAGGGCGGCTTCAACAGGGAGATTGGTCAACAGAGGTTTATTGTTCCGAGTTTCGAAGATGGGCCACGGATACTCGGTGGAATGACCCTCAGGAGCCAGTTTTGCCAGGGGTTGTCAGAGAAAGTAAAAGGTGCGCTTACCCTGTATGAGACTGCTAGATCCCTTGATATTGTCCTTGAAGGTCTTCCTACTCCTATGGTATTAGGTCTTCCCGCATGATCCTGTTGTTGATTGGCAGGCCGGCGAGATATTGGAGTGGAGTGAGCATTGTAGGGACAATTGCTTAAGTAGCAGTTGCTCAGCCACCTCCATTACAACCTTACCAGCATTTGTGTCCGACTTTGAAGATGTTTTCTCTGAGAAGGGGTGTCAAGAGTTACCACCCTATCGTCCGTATGATTGCCCGGTTAACCTGCTGCCTGGAGCAAAGTTACCTAAGACCAGGTTATATAATTGTTCTGGCCCTGAAAGAAAAGCCATGACTATATTTCTGAGAGTCTGGCTAAAGGACGTATCAGACCCTCCTCTTCATCCGTGGCTGCGGGGTTCTTCTTTGTGAAGAAGAAAGATGGGGGCCTGCGTCCTTGCCTCGATTTTCGTGAACTAAATCAGATAACTATCCAAGATCCCTATCCTCTTCCTCTCATTCCAGACCTTTTTAATCAGATTGTTGGTGCGAAATCCAAAATGGATTTAAGGGGAGCCTACAATTTGATTCGCATCAAAGAGGGGGATGAGTGAAAGACAGCGTTTAACACTCCTGAGGAGCATTATGAAAACCTGGTTATGCCATTTGGCCTGACTAATGCTCCTTCTGTCTTTTAACACTTTGCCAATGATATCTTTTGTCATCTTGTCGGCAGATTTGTGGTGATATATCTTGATGATATTTTTATCTATTCACCCGATCTGGAGACACACAAGGCACATGTCAGGCAGGTTTTACGGACAAATAACTTATATGCTAAATTGGAGAAATGTGTATTTGCCGTACAGTAGGTACAATACCTGGGGTATCTGCTATCAGCTTCGGGGTTCCGTATGAATGCAGAGAAGGTCCATGCAATCCTAGAATGGGATCTTTTGGAGAGCCTAAAAGCTCTGCAGCGTTTTTTGGGTTTTGCTAATTTTTATAGAAATTTCATTCAGAACTATTCTTCGATTGTCAAACACCTTACAGACATGACAAAAAAGGGGACTGATTTTTCTAAATGGTCTGACTCTGCTAAACTGGCGTTTTCCTCTCTGAAGGAGAGTTTCACCTCGGCACCCATACTGATCCAGCCTGATGTTTCTCATCCTTTTATTATGGAGGTCGATGCATCGGGGTTTGGGTGGGGGCTGTACTGTCCCAGGGTCCGTGTCCAAGTAAATGGCATCCTTGTGCTTTATTTTCTAAGAAATTGTCAGCAGCTGAGAAGAATTATGATATAGGCAACAGGAAACTTTTAGCTATTAAATTAGCGTTTGAGGAATGGCGTCACTTTTTAGAGGGGCCAGCTCATCCCGTCACGGTGATTACGGACCATAAAAACCTGCTATACCTTGAGTCTGCTAAACGTCTTACCCCTAGACAAGCTAGGTGGTCTTTGTTTTTTACCAGGTTTTATTTTGTTATCACCTATCGTCCGGGTGCAAAAAATACCAAAGCTGATGCGTTATCCCGAAGTTTTCCTGGAGGGGGTGATGTTGATGATCCAGTGCCGATTTTACAAAAGGGGGTGATTTCCTCTGTATTACACTCAGACCTGGAGGTGATGGTGTTTCAGGCTCACCCTGGTCTCCTGTCCTCCAAGAAAGTTGTTTGTGCCTTTCAATTTGCGCCGTGAAATATTAAAAGAACACCATAACTCTGCACTCGCTGGGCACCCTGGTAGTAGGGCAACCTCAGAGATATTGTCTCATCATTTTTGGTGGCTGAGGTTGCACCAGGATGTAATAGATTTTGTTTCAAATCAATAGGCCACAGCACTCTTTTCAAATAATGGCAGGGGTGGGTGCACGTCCGGGTTGTGTTCTGTAGCTCCACCTCAAGAACTGTAGATATCACACAAATATTTAGACAGCACTCCTTGATGATGATAAATAGTGATTTATTTAATTTTATTTCAGCCGGAGACAGTGGTATATCAGTTGTGTGCAACGTTTCGGGCTAACATACGCCTTTCATCAGGCACTATTGAGACCACAGCAGGTATGCAGCCGGCGCGAAATAATATGAAATAAATCACTATTTATCATCATCACGGAGTGCTGTTTAAATATTTGTGTAATAGATTTTGTGTCTTTCTGCACAACCTGTGCACGCGCTAAAGTCACTCATACTCGTCTGGCGGGGTCTCTGTTGCCACTGGTCATTCTCAACAGACTGTGGACACACCTGTTGCTAGATTTTGTTTCTGATCTACCTGTATCTGCAGGTAAAACTGTTATCCTGGTAGTAGTAGACAGGTTCATTAAAATGGTGCATTTCATTGCCTTACCCGCATTGCCAAATGCTAAAACCCTGCTCAGGTTTTTATCAGTGAAACTGTGAAGCTTCACGGGGTCCCTTCCGATGTTTTGGATCGGGGAACCCAGTTTATTTCTTAATTCTGGATAGCTTTTTGTTCTCGTCTTGGGGTTGTCACACCTGTGACAGTTGTTAGAAAATCTGAAAGATGACTTCACATGAGTGATCTTACAGTTTCTTTTGGTTTCACATTGTCTGTGTATTGCTGGTATGTCCACACCTCCTGTTCAGGTGTGCATCATGTGACCTTTACCTCTCCCTATTTAGTCTGACTTTACTCATCACTCCTTGCTCTGGATAGCTTCATTTGGTTTTGGAAGAGCTGGAGTGTGGTTCTTGTTGAAGTCCTGTTCATCCATCATCCTCAGAAGTTAAGTGTTTCGCTTGTTGTGTTTTGTATTCCCCCCCCCTCTTGGTTGTTTACTAGGTCTCAGCGAGACACTGGTTCCTTCACCAGGGAAGTAACGGATTGTCTCTGCCCTGTCATTACCTTTAGGGCATCCGAGGGTTACCATGGTTTTCCTGGTTCCTATGTATGGGCATCTCTACCATCGAGAGGTGCCCATATGGATAGGAGTTAGGGCCAGGAGCAGGGTTTTATAGGTGGTGACCCTTTTCCTTCCCTAGCGGTGAGGCCTAGTGTCTTTCCTCTTCCTTCTTGTTATCTTTTGGTGTTCTCCCCACTACATCCGTGACAGGGGCACATTTGTCCTTTTCCTCAGCCTTCCATCCAGTGTCGAACGGCCAGACCGAACGCACTAACCAAAACCTAGAGACTTACCTTAGGTGTTTTGTGTCTGAAAATAAGGAGGAATGGCCATCTTACTTACCTTTAGCAGAGTTGGCTATAAGCAATCGCCATCAAGAATCAACTGGTAAGTCAACATTTTTGGGTGCATATGGTTTTCATCCTCAATTTCAGTGAGGGGTTTACGTCATCACTCTCTTCTGTATGGCGTAAGGTTCAAAGCAATTTGAAAAATATGGGAGGCAGATATAAACGTATGGCTGATAAAAAAACGTTTGCCAGGTCCAGACCTAGGGGTGAATGATTGTGTGGTTGTCGACTAGAAATATTAAGTTAAAGGTTCCCTCTTGGAAATTGGATCCTAGGTTTATCGGTCCTTATAAAATAGTTGTCGTTATTAACCCCGTGGCATTTCGCCTGGAGCTGCCTCAAACTTTGAAAATTCATAATGTATTTCATAAATCGTTGCTCAAAAAGTATGTTGAACATCCGGAACCATCACCGTTACCGCCCCCTCCAATTATTGTCGATGGCAATTTGGAGTTTCAGGTGGCAAGAATTGTAGATTCTTGTTTCATCTGTCGCTCCCTTCAATATCTGGTGCATTGGAGGGGTTATGATCTGGAAGAAAGAATGTGGGTGCCAGCGTCAGAAGTAAACGCCAGAAGGTTAATTTGTTCTTTCCACATTTCTCATCCAGAGAGACCTGGTCCTGGGTGTCCGGTGGCACCTACTTAGGTTTGCGGTCTATTTTGTCCCATTTAGGAATCTGTAGCTTTTCCTTTCAGCTGTTCTCTGTCAGCCACTCCCAGCTACTATATATTCTCTCTTTCTGCTCCCCTTATTGCCATATATAGATCTTCTTTGCAGATCTTCTATTCTGACCTCTGGTGGAGTTGGAGTTCTTGTGGAGCTGTTGGAACTGGTGCTGTCAGATCTCCAGTTCTCTCCTGTTTGTTGTCTCCCTTCAGGGATGGTTTGTGGTGTTTGTGTTGTTTGTCTTTTCCCTGTTGTTACCCTAGGTGTCAGTGGTGAGGACTAGTGCTCCCACTGCCCTACTCACTATCTAGGGCTTATTTCAGGGTAAGCCAGGGATGAGGCACATGATTGGTGTACGGGTTAGCAGCCCGTCTAGGGATGTCAGGGCAGCCAGGTGCCAGTGCTAAGTGAGTTAGAGGTCACTACTCCTCCCTCTCCTTAGTGGTAGGGTACTTCCCTTCCCTCCCCTCTGCGCCGCATGTCTGTTACCTACCTAATCAGACGTAATAATACCACACACATAAGTATATGCCAGCATTGAATATACCGCACACACCAATATATACCAGCAGTGAATATACCGCACACATAAATATATGCCAGCAGTGAATATACTGCACACACCAATATATACCAGCAGTGAATATACTACACACACCAATATATACCAGCAGTGAACATACCGCACACATATACGCCAACAGTGAATATACCGCAAGCATAAATATATGCCAGCAGTGAATATACCACACACATAGATGTAAACTAGTAGTGAATATATTGCACACATAAATATATGCCAGCAGTGAATATACTGTAAACACCAATACATACCAATGGTAAAAGAAAATGGTGCCTTAGTAATTCAGACCACTTTACTCTTGTTCTTTCTACCCCCACAATGCTTTTTCCTGAACAATAATAGCCTGACTCCTCTATGGCTTTGGCTGCCATATGTGACTCAAATGTCCTTTCCCTCTTCTATTCCCACCCACCCCTCCTCTCTCATTGGAAGATTTCAGTAGCCAGACCACAAGGTACAGGGCAGTAATGGCATACCAATGGCTACTGCTCATGTCACCCCTGTGGCCATGTTTAAACTTCAAGTGTTTAGGTAGACCATGAACTACATGTTTGTCTGACTGGTGGACTTCTTGCACTCTTGCACAGCCAGTAATAGGCCACCCAACCCCACATACTCACTGTAATTAAGATGCCTGTACCTGCTCGTCTGCACCAGCCTGCCAGGCACTCAAAAATTCACTGTAATTAATTAAGATGCCTGAGCCTGACCCTGCATGCCAGGCACCCTTACACACCTCAACCTTGGGTGCCATTCCTCCTCAGCCTATCCAAGAAATTGGAGCAGAATTTACATATTGCTTCTTGCTTTGATGAGCTCTGTGGAGGAGGAGGGCAGAGCAGGAATGAACAAGAGTGCCGAGTACAGCCCATGGAGCACATCTGGAGCTGCGCAACGACAGAGGGCTGAGAGAGGACCCCTGCCCTCTCTCTGTGGCACTGGGCGCCTACTTGGACCAAATGCCTACTTGGACCAAATGCCTACGGATGCCTACTTGGACCAAAACTACCCAACGCGTTTCGGAACTGCCGAGTTCCTTCCTCAAGGATGATTCTGGTCCCTCCTACTCACGGATAAATAGGCGTTCTTTTCCATGATTACCAATCCTATTCACCTCATTGTTCCGTAGACCACCTATCTACATTATTTTTATGTTTATATTTGTGTTTATGAGAATGCAAATAGTTCTGTCCATCTGCTCAATTGCAGAAACAGTGGCTCTACAGTCTAGACAGCAGTAAGTTAGTTCCTGCGCTCTGCCCTCCTCTACTACTTGTGATCAGATCACAGGTCAGCTCCCTTGATAGAGTCAGCAATGCAGAGGAGGGCAGAGAGCAGGAACTAACGAGTGAAACATGGAGGCAGGTAGCAAGCACAGAGGAGGAGGCCAGTCATCAATATCTGATCAGTACCCGGCACCCCTACCAATCAGTTGTTTCAGGCAGCTGCCATTCCTGGAAACAATATAGAAGACTCTGTCCACTGTGTGGTTTCTGTTGCCAGAATAGTGCAGCTCAGTATCTATTCAATTGAATGGGAGCTGTGCTGCAGTACCCTGGCACAGCCACTACGCAATGTATGGAGCCTTCTGGTTCTGGCTCCGTCCAATGCTGTCCACAGCTGCACCTCTATTCCACGGCCCCACAAAAAAAATAGAACATGGCCTATTCTTGTTCATTTTGCATACAAGGATAGGGCATTTCTACACAACTTAGAAAATAAATGGTGGCATGCACTCAGCCGGATCCATGATTTGTGAACCGCAAAACACGGCCGTGTGCATGAGCCCTTAAGCTTTAAGCCTACACTGGAATCATCAAAAGTTAAATTCTTCTCATTGATGATCTCTCATGTTGAGGTGGCCGTTTCAAATAAAGATTGATGAGGTCTCTGCAAATGCCACAGAGTTTTAATATTATGAAAAAGATTTCAAACACAAGGGTATGATCTTGACACACATTATACTTTTTTCAGAAGGCCATCATTACACAGAGCCCCAACAACATCATAATTTATAGGAAAACAGAATCCTGCATCTGCTAAAAGATTTAGCATTGCTGAGAATGAAACTGTGTGTGCTATTACATTAATGGAAGCAGGAAACCATTAATATCTAGTGCGGGAAATTAAGTCAGAGGTTAATTGTGGATTATAAGGAGGTCCTGACTCCTGAGGCTTGTCAGTGTGGCATAGACAAGGAATACATGGCCATAGTCGGCAAGAGGAAAAAAAAGACATTTAGAGAGTGCTGCCACACAAGTTTTTATTCTCAGCATCGTTTCATCTTCCCATACTCTGGAACTCGCTACCCCAACATATCAGACTCTCACCTACATTGGAATTCTTCAAAAGAAACCTGAAAACCCACCTCTTCAGACAAGCCTACAACCCGTGACCCTGCTGCCTCTATACCGCCATGACCAACTTAACTCGCACCTACTGTGTCCTTCTCCCATACCATGTAGATTGTAAGCCCTCACGGGCAGGGCCCTCTCTCCTTCTGTACCAGTTTGTAACTTGTCTTGTTTATGATTAGTGCAATTGTCTGTATTATGTATGTGCACCGCTTATCATATGTACAGCGCTATGGAATGAATGGCGCTTTAATAATAAATAATAATAATAATCTTGTAAAAAATTGCCAGAAAATTCATGTTTTTTTGCGAGCTTTTTTGGTGTGTCATTTTTTATGTTCATGTATTTTGAGCATTGTTTCAGAGGTCTGTGGGAAATGGCTGAAATACAGTCAAGTCCATAAATATTGGGACATCAACACAATTCTAACATTTTTGGCTCTATACACCACCACAATGGATTTGAAATTAAACGAACAAGATGTGCTTTAACTGCAGACTTTCAGCTTTAATTTAAGGGTATGTACATCCAAATCAGGTGAACGGTGCAGGAATTACAACAGTTTTTATATGTGCCTCCCACTTGTTAGGGGACCAAAAGTAATGGGACACACTAATAATCATAAATCAAACTTTCACTTTTTAATACTTGGTTGCAAATCCTTTGCAGTCAATTACAGCCTGAAGTCTGGAATGCATAGACATCACCAGACGCTGGGTTTCATCCCTGGTGATGCTCTGCCAGGCCTCTACTGCAACTGTCTTCAGTTCCTGCTTGTTCTTGGGGCATTTTCCCTTCAGTTTTGTCTTCAGCAAGTGAAATGCATGCTCAATCGGATTCAGGTCAGGTGATTGACTTGGCCATTGCATAACATTCCACTTCTTTCCCTTAAAAAAACTCTTTGGTTGCTTTTACAGTATGCTTTTGGTCATTGTCCATCTGCACTGTGAAGCGCTGTCCAATGAGTTCTGAAGCATTTGGCTGAATATGAGCAGATAATATTGCTCGAAACACTTCAGGATTCATCCTGCTGCTTTTGTCAGCAGTCACATAATGAATAAATACAAGAGAACCAGTTCCATTGGCAGCTACACATGCCCACGCCATGACACTACCACCACCATGCTTTACTGATGAGGTGGTATGCTTAGGATCATGAGCAGTTCCTTTCCTTCTCCATACTCTTCTCTTCCCATCACTCTGGTACAAATTAATCTTGGTCTCATCTGTCCATAGGATATTGTTCCAGAATTATGAAGGCTTTTTTAGATGTCGTTTGGCAAACTCTAATCTGGCCTTCCTGTTTTTGAGGCTCACCAATGGTTTACATCTTGTGGTTAACCCTCTGTATTCACTCTGGTGAAATCTTCTCTTGATTGTTGACTTTGACACACATACACCTACCTCCTGGAGAGTGTTCTTGATCTGGCCAACTGTTGTGAAGGGTGTTTTCTTCACCAGGGAAAGAATTCTTTGATCATCCACCACAGTTGTTTTCCGTCGTCTTCCAGGTCTTTTGGTGTTGCTGAGCTCACCGTTGCGTTCGTTCTTTTTAAGAATGTTCCAAACTGTTGTTTTGGCCAGGCCTAATGTTTTTGCTATCTCTCTGATGGGTTTGTTTTGTTTTTTCAGCCTAATGATGGCTTGCTTCACTGATATTAGTGACAGCTCTTTGGATCTTATCTTGACAGTTGACAGCAACAGATTTCAAATGCAAATAGCACACTTGAAATGAACTCTGGACCTTTTATCTGCTCATTGTAATTGGAATAATGAGGGAATAACACACACCTGGCCATGGAACAGCTGAGAAGCCAATTGTCTCATTACTTTTGGTCCCTTAACAAGTGGGAGGAACATATGTAAACTGTTGTAATTCCTACACCGTTCACCTGATTTGGATGTAAATACCCTCAAATTAAAGCTGACAGTCTGCAGTTAAAGCACATCTTGTTCGTTTCATTTCAAATCCATTGTGGTGGTGTATAGAGCCAAAATTGTTAGAATTGTGTCGATGTCCCAATATTTATGGACCTGACTGTAAATGCCAAGGGACAAAAAAAAAGAAACTGCCTTAAAACATGTAGGGCCAGCATGTAACATCTAGGGAAATTGATGTTTAGAGGAGGGACATAGCCACCCCTGGCCTGACAGATTTACTATAGATTACTATAGATTACAATTTCTGGCAAATGGGCTACAAAAAGATGCTCCAAATTTGTTAAGAGATGCCTCTTAATGATTTTGGCATTTTATGCCAATGGACTTGTCACTTACACTGCTGTATGTAACGCCAGTCTTAATATATCTGCCCCTATGAATTTGAGATAAAAGAGAATAAAAAGAAGGTTCTATGGAACCCGCGCTGCCGTAGTGAGTAGAAGGAGAATACTGCACTAATTAACACTCCAAAGAGTGTCTCGCTGCTTGGTCTAGAGAAGGTTAATTGCCTGCCTCACCCCTCAATTTAATTCAAGAAAGAAAAAGATAACCAACTAGACCCGCGCTGATTGTTCAGTGCTGTATGATAATATAAGGATAATATGACGTGAATAACCGCCACTTAAGTATGTGACTATATATTTAGCAGTAATACACTTATTAAAGATACTATATATATTGAATAGCTTTCTTTTTATTTTTTATAGTGTATTTTATCAATTGTTACAGGCTACTATCTTCCCTGCTGCTGCTTAATAGTAATGAAGGGGTTACACCAGTTTAGGTTGGTGATCCGAGAGAAGCACACTACTTGCCTGTGTTGTTGCGAGCGGTGTTTCTCTAAACAGGAGCGGTGGTGTTGTTTCGCTATTCAGCTGTAAGTTTAGCAGGTCTTCAGCCTCCACTTCCAGCGCGCGCGGTCCTGGCCGGTGACACATGCCCGCGAGGGAAGCCGCGCTAGAAATCCAATGGAGCGAATCTTCTGTGTGACGTCACACCAGGTACAGATGCCTACTTGGACCAAAACACTCCCCAACACGTTTCGGAACTGCCGAGTTCCTTCCTCAAGGATGATTCTGGTCCCTCCTACTCACGGATAAATAGGCGTTCTTTTCCATGATTACCAATCCTATTCACCTCATTGTTCCGTAGACCACCTATCTACATTATTTTTATGTTTATATTTGTGTTTATGAGAATGCAAATAGTTCAATCTCTTGGTTAAGCCCTGCTGGTACAAGGCTATTTAAGTTTTTAATCCACTTTGCTTTGTTTCTTGACATTAATTTAATGAAGTCCCCCCCTCTAGGGTCAGGTTTTATTTGTTCCAATGTTCCGAACCTAGACCCCCCAAATTTCCCATTATGTTTCTCTTTGCAGTAGCGTGAGAGTGGATGGCCCTCAAACTTTTTATTTATATTTCTAATATGTTCCCCTATTCTGGTTAATAGTGTTCTTTTGGTTCTGCCCACATATAACTTTGCGCACGGGCAATTTATAAAATAGATAACGCCCCCAGTGTGACACGTGAGGTGCTTCTCTATTCTATAACTGTTGTGTGCAGTTTCTATTGTTTTTAATGGTTCATTCTGTTTTACAAGATGGCAGGCCTTGCATACTTTGCAAGGGAAGAAACCAGGATTAGTGTTCTGGACTATTTGAGATTTTAATTCTTTGAAATTAATTTTAGTAGAAGGGGCAATTACATTTCCCAGATTTTGTGCTTTCTTAAATATGAAACATGGGTTTTGAGGTTTATCCCCTATGATTTTATCTTGTTTTAGGATCTCCCAGTGGCGTTTCACAATTTTTTTGAGAATAAACTCCTTTTGGTTGTATTCGGTGATAATGGGGACTTTAAATTCAGTGTAATCTTTTCTGCTCTGTTCTAATTGGTCTTTTTTTATTTTATTCAGCAATATCTTCCTGTCTGTTTTTCTTACTTCCTCTTTAATTTTTTCTAATTCGCCTTTTCTATAAACCTTTTCTTCAAATATGTTCTGCAAATTATCTGCCTCTTTTTCAAACTGATCCAATACTGTACAATTTCTCCTCAGTCTTATAAATTGACTCCACTCTATCAACACAGGTAAATATCAATTAGAGAAATGAAAATAGAAGACAAGAAGTGCAAAGGGACAGTAGCCCTCTAAAAACAGCTAACAGATTTAGGCTCCATTCACACGTCCGTGGTGTGTTGCGGACCCGCAACACACCCGCCCGGCACCCCTATAGAAATGCCTATTCTTGTCCGCAAGCTGCGGACAAGAATAGGACATGTTCTATCTTTTACAGAGCTGCAGACCTGAAGATCGGGGCCGTGCTCCGCAAATGCAGATGCTGACAGCACACTGTGTGCTGTCCGCATCCATTCCGTCCCCATAGAAAATGAATGGGTCCGCACCCGTTCCGCAAAATTGCGGAACGGATGCGGACCCATTTGTGGACGTGTGAATGGAGCCTTAGTCCACTGGGAGATTTACGGTACCTGTGGATATACAGGAAAACCTGAACCTAGATACACAGGAAAACTCAGCATCATTAGTAAGAAAAAATATTAGCTATGGTGCCGCAGTGAAAAGTAAAAGTAGGAATAAGAACTATACACCCAAAAGTACAACCGAACTGAAGACAACTAATAATAAAATTAAGAAGGGTATCAAGGATTATTTTCAGGCACGACCATCAAGAAAACAACAAAAAGAGGAAAAAGAGGAAAAAAAAACTCCAAAAAGGAGATCAAAATAGAAGGACAAAAAATATATAATCTTCGTCTATACGAACTAACCAAAAATGATACAAAACTATTATAAAAGGGGCCTAAAATTTGCGTTATCAGCCCAATTCTATTCGTTTAAAGCCTTTATAGGTATTAAAAAATTCATGAGAAACCTTGCTCTCCAAAAAAAAAATTTTTCAAGAAAAAAATTGGGAATACCAGGTCATGTAAGCAAAAATAATAAAAAGACCTTAGGAAGGATGACGAATAAAATTACTAACAAAAATATAGATGAAAATAATGACCTTAAGGATAGAAGTATCGTCCAGCATACAAATTTGAAGGTCAAATCTAACTTTAATCCAATCAGTGAGTACTCAGAAGCATTTAAAACATTCGAGACTCTATTACTAAAAGATCTGAGAAAAATAGATTTTGGAAACAGTAAGAAAAGTAAAAGATATAATTATAATTGGAACAAGGGGAAACGAGAGAGAGAGCATAAAAGCATTACAGAAAAATAATTACATTGTCATCCGCTGAGCAGATAAGGGCGATGGCATTGTCATATTGGATTATACACAATACTATAATGAGTCCATTAGACTCCTAGGCGACCAGAAAACATATAAACAACTAAAATTGAATCCAACACAACAATATAAAGCGGAATTGAGTAAACTGGTCCAAAAAGGGAAGAAGCAAGGAGTCATTACCAAAGAAGAAGCTGAGTTTATAAACACCAAATTTCCAAGAATACCAATCTTTTACTATCTACTAAAATCAATAAGAGTGAAACTCAACCACCACAGAGGCCCATAATACAGTCCTGAATCCTGATCAAAAGTTTAAGACCACTTGAAAAATGGCAAAAAATCATATTTAGCATGGCTGGATCTTAACAAGGTTCCAAGTAGAGCTTCAACATGCAACAAGAAGAAATGGGAGTGAGACAAAACATTTTTTGAGCATTCAATTTAATGAAAACAACGAATAAACTGAAACAGGCTGTTTTTCAGCTGATCAAAAGTTTAGGACCACACCTCCAAAAAAAAACTAAACCCCCCCAAAACAGAAATCCAACTTCCAAACATGAACTCAGTAATGAGTAGCTCCGCCGTTATTATTTATCACTCCAAAAATTTGTTTCGGCATGCTTGATGCAAGCGTTTCCATGAGGTGAGTGGGAACATTTCTCCAAGTGGTGAAGACGGCCGCACGAAGGCCATCTACTGTCTGGAACTGTTTTCCATTTTTGTAAACTTCCCTTGCCATCCATCCCCAAAGGTTCTCAATTGGATTTAGATTAGGGGAACATGCAGGATGGGCCAAAGGAGTGATGTTATTCTCCTGAAAGAAGTCTCTTGTCCTGCGGGCATTGTGTACTGTAGAGTTGTCCTGTTGAAAAACCCAGTCGTTACCACACAGACGAGGGCCCTCAGTCATGAGGAATGCTCTATGCAACATCTGGACATAGCCAGCGGCAGTTTGACGCCCCTGCACTTCCTGAAGCTCCATTGTTCCACTGAAGGAAAAAGCACCCCAGACCATTATGGCGCCCCCTCCACTGTGGCGCGTAGAAAACATCTCAGATGGGATCTGCTTGTCATGCCAGTAATGTTGGAAACCATCAGGACTATCAAGGTTACATTTTTTCTCATCAGAGAATAAAACTTTCTTCCACCTTTGAATGTCCCATGTTTGGTGCTCTCTTGCAAAGTCCAAACGAGCAGTTCTGTGGCGTTCAAGGAGACGAGGTCTTTGAAGACGTTTTTTGTTTTTTAAGCCCTTCAGTCTCAGATGCCATCTGATGGTTATGGGGCTGCAGTCAGCACCAGTAAGGGCCTTAATTTGGGTCGAGGATCGTCCAGTGTCTTGACGGACAGCCAATTGGATCCTCCGGCTCAGTGCTGATGACATTTTTTTGGGTCTTCCACTTGACTTTTTTGTTCTATAACCCTCAGGATCATTTAAGAAATTCCAAATGACTGTCTTACTGCGTCCCACCTCAGCAGCGATGGTGCGCTGTGAGAGACCCTGCAGTTCAACAACCCGACCACGTTCAAAAAGGGAGAGTTTTTTTTGCCTTTGCCATCACAACGTGTGACTACCTGACAGAAAATGACAATGAATCCACATCTTTGCACAGATTTGGCCTTTTAAAGGCATGTGGTCCTAAAATTTGGATCAGCTGAAAAACAGCCTGTTTCAGTTTAACAGTTTTTTTAAATTAATTGAATGCTCAAAAAATGTTTTGTCTCACTCTCATTTCTTCTTGTTGCATGTTGAAGCTCTACTTGGAACCTTGTTAAGATCCAACAATGTAAAATATGATTTTTTGCCATTTTTCAAGTCGTCTTAAATTTTTGATCAGGACTGTATCTGGCATCGGCGGTTTGACTTCTAACCTGTCGATGGTATTTTACAGAAATATGTACAAAAGCTCCCCACCTACTTGAAAGATACTCAACATATTTAGCAAATATTGGAAACAACGGAATGGAAATCGGGGTAAATCCTAGGGATCTTGGATGTAACCTCCCTATATACCGTGATTGAAAATAATAAAGGCAAGGAAGCGACCGAACATTTCCTACAAAAAGAAAAGTGGTTGCCAGCAGAACAAATTAATTTTATTGGAGAATGTATTTTGTTTATTTTAAACCACAACTTTTTTAAATTCGAGGAAACTTTTTACCTACAGACGTGGGGGACCGCTATGGGGACCAGATTCACGCTGAGTTTTGCAAATCTATATATGGGAAGATGGGAGGAGCTTGCCATCTATCCAAATGGCGAACTCTGCGTGAATCTGGTCCTCTGGCAGAGATTTATTGATGACATTGTTTTTATATGGAGGGCAGAGAAGACGCCCTACATGAATTTTTATTTGAAATAAATAAAAATGAATTTTATTTACAGTTTACCCCAACTTTTAGTACAGAAAGGGTACACTTCCTGGACTTAACTATTAGTATTCAGAACAATCAGATTTATACTCAGACCTACTCCAAACCAATTGACAGCAACAGTCTCATTTCATTAGACAGCTGCCACTTACCAGTGTGGCTAACTAATATTCCTCTGAGTCAATTTATAAGACTAAGGAGAAATTGTACAGGGGTGGATCAGTTTGAAAAAGAGGCAGATAATTTACAGAACAAATTTGAAGAAAAGGGTTATAAAAAAGGCGATTTAGAAAAAATTAAAGAGGAAGTAAGAAAAACCGACAGGAAGACATTGCTGAATAAAACCAAAAAGGACCAATTAGAACAGAACAGAAAAGAAGACACTGAACTTAAAGTTACCATTACAGTCAGGTCCATAAATATTGGGACATCAACACAATTCTAACATTTTTGGCTCTATACACCATCACAATGGATTTGAAATAAAACAAACAAGATGTGCTTTAAAGAGGACCTTTCACTTGTAAAAACTATGTGAACTAAATATGCTGCCATTTAGAGCGGCGCCCGGGGATCTCCCTGCACTTACTATTATCCCTGGGCGCCGCTCCATTCTCCCGTTATGCCCTCCGGTACCTTTGCTCCTTAAGTTATAGTAGGCGGGTCTTCCCTTGTCCTGTGGGCGTCTCCTTCTCCTAGGCTGTAGCGCTGGCCAATCGCAGCGCACAGCTCACAGCATGGGAGAAAAAAACCTCCCAGGCTGTGAGCTGTGTGCTGCGATTGGCCAGCGCTGCAGCCTAGGAGAAGGAGACGCCCACAGGACAAGGGAAGACCCGCCTACTATAACTTACAGAGCAAAGGTACCGGAGGGCATAACGGGAGAACGGAGCGGCGCCCGGGGATAATAGTAAGTGCAGTGAGATCCCCGGGCGCCGCTCTACATGGCAGCATACTTAGTTCACATAGTTTTTACAAGTGAAAGGTCCTCTTTAACTGCAGACTGTCAGCTTTAATTTGAGGGTATTTACATCCAAATCAGGTTAACGGTGTAGGAGTTACAGTTTGCATATGTGCCTCCCACTTGTTAAGGGACCAAAAGTAATGGGACATACTAATCATAAATCAAACTTTCACTTTTTAATACTTGGTTGCAAATCCTTTGCAGTCAATTACAGCCTGAAGTCTGGAACGCATAGACATCACCAGACGCTGGGTTTCATCCCTGGTGATGCTCTGCCAGGCCTCTACTGCAACTGTCTTCAGTTCCTGCTTGTTCTTGGGGCATTTTCCCTTAAATTTTGTCTTCAGCAAGTGAAATGCATGCTCAATCGGATTCAGGTCAGGTGATTGACTTGGCCATTGCATAACATTCCAGTTCTTTCCCTTAAAAAACTCTTTGGTTGCTTTTGCAGTATGCTTTGGGTCATTGTCCATCTGCACTGTGAAGCGCCGTCCAATGAGTTCTTAAGCATTTGGCTGAATATGAGAAGATAATATTGCCCGGAGCACTTCAGAATTCATCCTGCTGCTTTTTTCAGCAGTCACATCATGAATAAATACAAGAGAACCAGTTCCATTGGCAGTCTACATGCCCACGCCATGACACTACCACCACCATGCTTCACTAATGAGGTGGTATGCTTAGGATCATGAGCAGTTCCTTTCCTTCATCATACTCTTCTCTTCCCATCACTCTGGTACAAGTTGATCTTGGTCTCATCTGTCCATAGGATGTTGTTCCAGAACTGTGAAGGCTTCCTGTTTTTGAGGCTCACCAATGGTTTACATCTTGTGGTGAACCCTCTGTCTTCACTCTGGTGAAGTCTTCTCTTGATTGTTGACTTTGACACATATACAATTACCTCCTGGAGAGTGTTCTTATTCTGGCCAACTGTTGTGAAGGGTATTTTCTTCACCAGGGAAAGAATTCTTCGGTCATCCACCACAGTTGTTTTCCGTGGTCTTCCGGGTCTTTTGGTGTTGCTGAGCTCACACGTGCGTTCTTTCTTTTTAAGAATGTTCCAAACAGTTGTTTTGGACACGCCTAATGTTTTGGTATCTCTCTGATGGGTTTGTTTTGTTTTTTCAGCCTAATGATGGCTTGCTTCACTGATAATGACAGCTCTTTGGATCGCATCTTGAGAGTTGACAGCAACAGATTCCAAATGCAAATAGCACACTTGAAATGAACTTTTGACCTTTTATCTGCTCATTGTAATTGGGATAATGAGGGAATAACACACACCTGGCCATGGAGCAGCTGAGAAGCCAATTATCCCATTGCTTTTGGTCCCTTAACAAGTGGGAGGCACATATGCAAACTGTTGTAATTCCTACACCGTTCACCTGATTTAGATGTAAATACCCTCAAATTAAAGCAGTCTGCAGTTAAAGCACATCTTGTTCGTTTCATTTTAAATCCATTGTGGTGGTGTATAGAGCCAAAAATGTTAGAATTGTGTTTATGTCCCAATATTTATGGACCTGACTGTATCACCCCATACAACCAAAAGGAGTTTATTCTCAAAAAAATTGTGAAACGCCACTGGGAGATCCTAAAACTAGGAAAAATCATAGGGGATAAACTACCCCAAAACCCATGTTTCATATCTAAGAAAGCACAAAATCTGGTAAATTTAATAGCGCCTTCTACTAAAACTAAATTCAAAGAATTAAAATCTCAAATAGTCCGGAATACTACTCCTGGTTTCTTCCCTTGCAAAGTATGCAAGGCCTGCCATCTTGTAAAACAGAATGAACCATTAAAAACAATAGAAACTGCACACAACAGTTATAGAATAGAGAAGCACCTCACGTGTCACACTGGGGGCGTTATCTATTTTATAAAGTGCCCGTGTGCAAAGGTATATTTGCGTAGAACCAAAAGAACACTATTAAGCAGAATAGGGGAACATATTAGAAATATAAATAAAAAGTTTGAGGGCCATCCGCTCTCACGCCACTACAAAGAGAAACATAATGGGAACTTGGGGGGTCTAGGTTCGGAGCATTTGAACAAATAAAACCTGACCCTAGAGGGTGGGACTCCTCAGGCAGAGAGTTCCATAATCTCACTGCTCTTACCGTAAAGAATCCTTTTATATGTTTGTGTACAAACCTTCTTTCTTCCAGACGCAGAGGATGTCCCCTCGTCACAGTCACAGTCCTGGGGATAAATAGATGATGGGATAGATCTCTGTACTGATTCCTGATATATTTATACATAGTAATTAGATCTCCCCTCAGTCGTCTTTTTTCTAAAGTGAATAACCTTAATTTTGGTAATCTTTCAGGGTACTGTAGTTGCCCCATTCCAGTTATTACTTTAGTTTCCCTCCTCTGAACCCTCATCAGCTCTGCTATGTCTGCCTTGTTTACAGGAGCCCAGAACTGTACACAGTACTCCATGTGTGGTATGACTAGTGATTTGTAAAGTGGTAGGACTATGTTCTTATCACGGGCATCTATGCCCCTTTTGATGCAACCCATTATCTTATTGGCCTTGGCATCAGCTAGTTTTTGCAGCTTAGTTTGCTAGATCCTTTTCCATGTCAGTGTTACCGAGTGTTTTACCATTTAGTATGTACGGGTGACTTGCATTATTCCTTCCCATGTGCATAACTTTACATTTGTCAGTGTTAAACCTCATCTGCCACTTATTTGCCCAAGCCTCCAATCTATCCAGATCCCTCTGTAGTAGTATACTGTCCTCTTCAGTGTTAATTACTTTACACAGTTTAGTGTCATCTGCGAAAATTGATATTTTACTATGCAAGCCTTCTACAAGATCATTAATAAATATATTGAAGCGAATAGGGCCCAATACTGACCCCTGAGGTACCCCAATAGTGACAGTGACCCAATATGAGTGTGTACCGTTAATAACCACCCTAACTATCACTCAGCCAGTTACTTACCCACATACAGACATTTTCTCCCAGTCCGAGCATTCTCATTTTATATACTAACCTTTCATGAGGTACAGTGTCAAATGCTTTGGAGAAGTCCAGATATACGACATCCATTGATTCACCGCTGTCAATTCTAGAACTTACCTCCTCATAGAAACTGATTAAATTAGTTTGGCATGACCGATCCCTCATGAAGCCATGCTGATATGGCGTTATTTGCTTATTTCCGTTGAGATGCTCTAAGATAGCATCTCTTAGAAAACCTTCAAACAGTTTACTCACAACAGATGTTAAACTTACCGGCCTATAGTTTCCAGGCTCTGTTTTTGAACCCTTTTTGAATATTTGCACCACATTTGCTATGCGCCAATCCTGTGGGACATTATTAAATTAATGTCAAGAAACGAAACAAAGTGGATTTATAGCTTAAATAGCCTTGCACCAGCAGGGCTTAACCAAGAGATTGAACTATTCCCATTCTCATAAACAGAAATATAAACATACAAATAATGTAGATAGGGTCACACCAACATCCACTAACGTGGGTATATTAAACCAAACAATTTGTGATAAATATATCTTCAAACACACACTTTAATATTAGCCTATGCGGATCCATATAGAAAATGTATAGGCGGTGGTATGAGAACGCTAAGATATATCATCTACAGCTGAGTGGTCTATGGAACACTGAGGTGAATAGGATTGGTAACCATGGAAACGAACGCCTATTTATCTGTGAGTAGGAGGGACCGGAATCATCCCTGAGGAAGGAACTCAGCAGTTCCGAAACGCGTTGGTAGAGTTTTGGTCCAAGTAGGCATCCGTACCTGGTGTGACGTCACACAGAAGATTCGCTCCATTGGATTACTAGCGCGGCTTCCCTCGCGTGCACGTGTCACCGGTCGGGACCGTGCTGGCAGTGGAGGCTGAAGACCTGCTAAACTTATAGCTGAATAGCGAAACAACACCACCGCTCCTGTTTAGAAAAATACTGCTCAGAAAAACACAGGCAAGTAGTGTGCTTCTCTCAGATCACCGACCTAAACTGGTGTAACCCCTTCATTACTATTAAGCAGCAGCAGGGAAGATAGTAGCCTGTAACAATTGATAAAATACACTATAAAAATTAAAAAGAAAGCTATTCAATAAATATAGTATCTAGTGTATTACTGCTGAATATATAGTCACACTCTTAAGTGGGCGTTATTCACGTCATATTATCCTTATATTATCATACAGCACTGAACAATCAGCGTGGGTCTAGTTGGTTATCTTTTTCTTTCTTGAATTAAATTTAGTGGTGCGGTAATTAACCCTCTCTAGACCAAGCAGCGAGACACTCTTTGGAGTGTTAATTAGTGCAGTATTCTCCTTCTATTAACTACGGCAGCGCGGGTTCCATAGAACCTTTTAGACTGTATTACTCACGGATACCCAGCAGCAAACCGTGAGTACATCAATAACAAAGAGAAAATCACTGACAAAAATTAGCGATTTATGGGCTGGCAGAAAAGATCGCATTCAAATCGTCCAGACATTTTTTAATTTACGTGAAGAAGGTTCTTTGGAGAATATAGATCTTGGGAATAAACAGATTGAGGAAGCAATAAGCAAAACAAAAGAATTGGAAAGACTATTTATTAACGAAATGAGAGATCTATGGCAGGTAGCATCCTTGGAGAAATACCTGGAATGGGATATTATTCCAAAGGGCCTGAAGGTGCATATTAACCCTGGCAGGGGACGTAGGAGACACAAATACTTTAAAGGAATGGGATGAGATGTTCCATAGTTTCTCTAGGAAAACAATACAATTTATTATTGAAAAAAGAAAAAAATGGATTAATAAAAATTTATAGGGAAATCGTGGAGCTATTCGAAGCCTTAAAACCATTCTCGGACCACCCAGACATCATTCAGTTACAAAGAGCCATCAAAAATAGTACATAAGGCCGAAAAAAGACATTTGTCCATCCAGTTCGGCCTGTTATCCTGCAAGTTGATCCAGAGGAAGGCAAAAAAAAAAACCCTGTGAGGTAGAAGCCAATTTTCCCCACTTTAGGGGAATAAAAAATTCCTTCCCGACCCCAATCAGGTAATCAGAATAACTCCCTGGATCTCTAGTAGCCATAGCCTGTAATATTATTACGCTCCAGAAATACATCCAGGCCCCTCTTGAATTCCTTTATTGTACTCACCAGTACACGATATAAGTATGGAAGCCCCTTGTACACCGGACTATATAAGAACCCCCCCCCCCCACTCTATCAACACAGGTAAATATCAATCAGAAAAATAAAAATAGAAGACAAGAAGTGCAAAGGGACAGTAGCCCTCTAGAAACATCTAACAGATTTAGTCCACTGGGAGATTTACCTGTGGATATACAGGAAAACCTGGACCTAGATACACAGGAAAACCCTGCACCATTAGGGTACTTTCACATTAGCGTTTTTCTTTTCCGGCACTGAGTTCCGTCATTAGGGCTCACTACCGGAAAATAACTGATCAGTTTTATCCCCATGCATTCTGAATGGAGAGCAATCCGTTCAGGATGCATCAGGATGTCTTCAGTTCAGTCACTGAATGGCGTTTTGGACGGAGGAAATACTGCAGCATGCTGCAGTATTATCTCCGTCCAAAATTCCGGATCAGTTGCCGGAATGACAGATCCGTCATTAATTTACATTAAAATGTATTAGTGCCGCAATACCGCAATGCTGGGACCCAATTTTTTTTTTTAAACGGCTCCGTTTGTCCGTATGACAAACGGAGAGACGGATCCGTTCTTGCAATGCATTTGTGAGACGGATCTGCATCTAGATCCGTCTACAAATGCTGTCCTTTTGCCTGCAGATTGCCGGATACGGCAGGCAGTTCCGGTGATGGAACTGCTTGCCGGATCACTCTGCCGCAAGTGTGAAAGTAGCCTTAGTAAGACAAAATATTAGCTACAGTGCCGCAGTGAAAAGTAAAAGTAGGAATAGGAACTATACACCCAAAAGTACAACAGAACCGGAGACAACTAATAATAAAATTAAGAAGCGTATCAAGAAGGATTTTTTTTCAGGCTCGACCATCAAGAAAACAACAAAAAGAGGAAAAAAGAGGAAAGAAAAACTCCAAAAAGGAGATCAAAATAGAAGGACAAAAAATATATAATCTTAGTCTATACAAACTAACCAAAAATGATCCAAAACTATTACAAAAGGGTTTAAAATTTGCGCCATCGCCCAATTCCATCCCTTTTTACTGCCTTTATAGGCATTAAAAAATTATTGAGAAACCTTGCTCTCAAAAAATATATTTTTTAAAGAAACAAATTGGAAATACCAGGCCATGTAAGCAAAAATAATAAAAAGACAAAAGGAAGGATGACGAATAAAAATAAAAATACTAACAAAAATATAGATGAAAATACCTGACCCTAAAGGGGGGGACTTCATTAAATTAATGTCAAGAAACGAAGCAAAGTGGATTTATAACTTAAACAGCCTTGCACCAACCAGCAGGGCTTAACCAAGATATTGAACTATTCGCATTCTCATAAACACAAATATAAACATAAAAATAATGTAGATAGGATCACACCAACATCTACTAACGTGGTTATATCAAACCAAACAATTTGTTATAAATATATCTTCAAACACACACTTTAATATTAGCCTATGCGGATCCATATAGAAAATGTATAGGCGGTGGTATAAGAACGCTGAGATTTCAGACATCCCAACCTGCAAAAACTCATTTCAGGGAGGTGCACTTCTCATTTCAGGGAGGTTTTCTTTTTTTTTTCTTTCACAAACTTTTTATTACATTTTCCAAACATAATCAGTATCTGCACACTTTGCTCTATGGTGTGGAGGACTGGGCTCATTACCCTGCCCCAAATTATCATATTTATCTACAGTGGGGGAAATAATTATTTGACCCCTCACTGATTTTGTAAGTTTGTCCAATGACAAAGAAATGAAAAGTCTCAGAACAGTATCATTTCAATGGTAGGTTTATTGTAACAGTGGCAGATAGCACATCAAAAGGAAAATCAAAAAAATAACTTTAAATAAAAGATAGCAACTGATTTGCATTTCATTGAGTGAAATAAGTATTTGAACCCTCTAACAAAAAAAGACTTAATACTTGGTGGAAAAACCCTTGTTTGCAAGCACAGAGGTCAAACGTTTCTTGTAATTGATGACCAAGTTTGCGCACATTTTAGGAGGAATGTTGGTCCACTCCTCTTTGCAGATCATCTCTAAATCCCTAAGGTTTCGAGGCTGTCTCTGTGCAACTCTGAGCTTGAGCTCCCTCCATAGGTTTTCGATTGGATTAAGGTCCGGAGACTGACTAGGCCACTCCATGACCTTAATGTGCTTCTTCTTGAGCCACTCCTTTGTTGCCTTTGCTGTATGTTTTGGGTCATTGTCGTGCTGGAACACCCATCCACGACCCATTTTCAGTTTCCTGGCAGAGGGAAGGAGGTTGTCGCTCAGGATTTCACGATACATGGCTCCGTCCATTTTCCTGTTTATGCGAATAAGTTGTCCTGTGCCCTTAGCAGAAAAACACCCCCAAAGCAAAATGTTTCCACCCCCATGGTTGACGGTGGGGACGGTGTTTTGGGGGTCATAGGCAGCATTTTTCTTCCTCCAAACACAGCGAGTTGAGTTAATGCCAAAGAGCTCTATTTTGGTCTCATCAGACCACAGCACCTTCTCCCAGTCACTCTCTGAATCATTCAGGTGTTCATTGGCAAACTTCAGACGGGCCTGCACATGTGCCTTCCTGAGCAGGGGGACCTTGCGAGCCCTGCAGGATTTTAATCCATTGCGGTGTAATGTGTTTCCAATGGTTTTCTTGGTGACTGTGGTCCCTGCTAATTTGAGGTCATTAACTAACTCCTCCCGTGTAGTTCTAGGATGCTTTTTCACCTTTCTCAGAACCATTGACACCCCACGAGGTGAGATCTTGCGTGGAGCCCCAGAGCGAGGTCGATTGATGGTCATTTTGTGCTCCTTCCATTTTCGAACAATCGCACCAACAGTTGTCACCTTCTCTCCCAGCTTCTTGCTAATGGTTTTGTAGCCCATTCCAGCCTTGTGCAGGTCTACAATTTTGTCTCTGACATCCTTGGACAGCTCTTTGGTCTTTCCCATGTTGGAGAGTTTGGAGTCTGCTTGATTGATTGATTCTGTGGACAGGTGTCTTTTATACAGGTGACTAGTTAAGACAGGTGTCCTTAATGAGGGTGACTAATTGAGTAGAAGTGTCTAACCACTCTGTGGGAGCCAGAACTCTTAATGGTTGGTAGGGGTTCAAATACTTATTTCACTCAATGAAATGCAAATCAGTTGCTATCTTTTATTTAAAGTTATTTTTTCGATTTTCCTTTTGATGTGCTATCTGCCACTGTTACAATAAACCTACCATTGAAATGATACTGTTCTGAGACTTTTCATTTCTTTGTCATTGGACAAACTTACAAAATCAGTGAGGGGTCAAATAATTATTTCCCCCACTGTATATGGTTAAAGGGGTTCTGTCACCACCTATAAGCCCTGTGAGATAAACATATGCTCATGTCCAGGTAGCATTCTGATTTCTAAGGCGGCCTTATAAAAGCTATTTGTGGCTTTATTCTGCGGAAAAACTGGTTTTACTAACCTGTCAATCATTGAATTAAGGTGCCCAAGCAGGGGAGGTCTGTGGATGCATGGTGCCCGGCCGCACGCATCGTCGTTTGTGCCCAGCGCCGCCTTCTACTCCTCAGTGCCGCCTCTCCCTCCCTCCCCCTCCTCCCGCTTTGAGATCCCGCTCGTGCGCACAGGCTCAGCCTGATGCGCCGTTGCGGATTGCTGGCATCAGCTTCTTCTTGCACTGTGCGCACGCGCCGAGAAGGGGACACTGCTACAGGTTGCCGGAAAGGTTTACTGCGAGTAAACTAGAGATGGGAAGTTCGGATCTTTCACATGAATCGGTTCATTTGAATCAGTTCATTCAAATGAACAGATTCATGATTCGAATCTTTGGTTCATTCGCTGAGCTGACAAGAAGCAAGTGAACCCTGTGTGTAATTATCTACCCCACTGTAGGAAAAAAACAAGCAAAGCATCCAGGGGGGGGGGGGGGGGGGGTTTATGGGGGAGGATTTAACACTGGGGTAAATAATATAATTAAAATGGAGGGTTAAATGTGTAAATGTATTTAAAAAAAATAGATCTCTCTCAATAGTTCTATAGCTACTGAATGAGACAGAAGAAGATGCCTTTAACATATATATCTCCTTGAGAAGCCAATTTGACCCTAAAGGGTTAATTCAACCTGTAATGTAAACTCTGTGTCCTGTCACTTCTCTTATCTCTCTGCGCTGCTATCAGTAAACCTTTCCGGGATATATTGTCTCACATGCGGGTGTCAGGGAGCCGCTATCTAATAGCGGGAGACTCCCTGAACCTCCGGGAGACTTGAGATCCCTGAGATTTGTCATCAACAGCTAAGTGGTCTATGGAACACTGAGGTGAATAGGATTGGTAACCATGGAAATGAACCTCTATTTATCTGTGAGTAGGAGGGACCAGGATCATCCCTGAGGAAGGAACTCGGCAGTTCCGAAACGCGTCTGGTGAGTTTTGGTCCAAGTAGGCATCCGTACCTGGTGTGACGTGGCACATAAGATTAGCTCCATTGGATTACTAGCCCGGCTTTCCTCACGCGCATTTGTCACCGGCCAGGACCGCGCGCACTGGCAGTGGAGGCTGAAGACCTGCTAAACTTAGAGCTGAATAGCGAAACAACACCACTGCTCCTGTTTAGAGAAACACTGCTCGCAACAACACAGGCAAGTAGTGTGCTTCTCTCGGATCACAGACCTAAACTGGTGTAACCCCTTCATTACTATTAAGCAGCAGCAGGGAAGATAGTAGCCTGTAACAAATGATAAAATGCACAATAAAAATTAAAAAGAAAGCTATTTTATATATATAGTATCTTTAATAAGTGTATTACTGCTGAATATATAGTCACATACTTGAGTGAGAATAGAAAGAATTTATGTAAATTATCACATTTAAAAACATAAGTGATATGTAATGCACTTTAAGAACTTTACTCCAAGCTATAGGTAAAGGTCAGCAAAACATTTGTGTTTTAATTTATTAAATTTTCATGTATCAGCCTGTAAGGGGAGAATATTAATTAGTAATATTTATGCAAGTACCGTTAATTAATATTCATAAATAGGCGTAATCGTCAGTTGGTAATCACGCCTATTTATTACCTTAAATACACTCCTTTCCTGTCTTGCCTTACACGCTGCGCTGACACTATCTGCGTGCGCCTTACTTTTCTAGAATAAATACTATAACAATTCACATATAGTGGGTAGCTTATAATAAAACTTAACATTTAATGTTTATATATAAAATAATAGGCCCAAAAAATTTACAAAGAATGTTGCATTGATTACAACTAAAAACTGCATAGGTATGTTAAATAGCAGTATATCTAAAGGTGAGGAAGAGACCCAATGAAGGGACAGCAATATAGATAGAGTGAGAGGAAAAACAGACGGAAGGACACAGTGCTGGGTCTCAAGCCCTAGGTGTCCCTAGGTCTGTCTCTGTACCCACTCTAGCTTACAAGCCCTAGAGTCTCCCTTCCTATTTTTAGACTGCCCAGCTTCGTCTGGCAGGTGTGAACAGGTCCAATCATTCCTGATACTACTGGTAGTCCAAACACAGCTAGCGAAAGTATATGAAATTTGGCTACACAGTGCTTCTGCCTGAAAAATCAAGATATGATGATACAGCACTAGTGTCGCACCAATACACTGGGGACCTGGTTATGTCCCTTATGATGGTAATTAGAGATGTCCCGACGCGTTTCCTTGGTTACTACCAATTCCTCAGGGGACTAAATTATGTTACACATATATGACCTCAAGATAGCCGGTCAAAAAGTCAGGTGTCGCCAATCGACACACACATATTGCCGTCCAGGGTGAAATGATAAGATCAGCCCAGATCCACTTTCCTTATGACCACAAGATATCTGATTCCAAATATGATATGTCAAGAAAGCACAGTGCTATTGTAATCCAAGCCAATACTGTCTACTCCGCCCGGAAACACCTTTATTCAATGCACAGAAAATCATTTGGCTTACTCTCCAACATTGAAGCAGATATTATGGTCAGATAATGCCAATAAATAATTCCTACTGTTCAAGGAGGTGTGCCCCATATGCTTGGCAGCGTTAAGTCAGAATCACTGAGTCACCAATAGTTTAAACTTATCTGTTCCACGTTGGATGGTCATGGTGTACAGAGGTGATGCGGATATCCTCACCGGCGTCCTGCGTATGGCAGCTGCAGTGTGAGTGTGTCGGCGGCTCATTTAAAACACTGCGCCACTCCGCCCATCGACCGCCCACACACGCCCCTTTCTCCCATCACGTGACCCGGTCACATGTTGAAACATGTGATATTTTCCGGTCACGTGATTCCGCGGCTCCAGGAAGTGCACAGGATAGCGATCCCCTGTGAATACCTAGCAACCGCTACAACAAGGTGATGTGCAGGGTGGACGGGATGATCGCATTGCATCAAAGAGTTCGTTGAATTTTGTACGGGAACTTAACATTAACCGTATAAATATGAAATTTACATTCGAGTTCAGAACCAAAACCCTCCCCTTCCTAGACATCGAGATATCAAGGGACCTTAAAGGCAGTATTCAGACGAGAACATTCAGGAAACCCACCTCCACGAACTCTCTTCTGCATTGGAGTAGTCACCATCCTCACCCCCTAAAACGAGGGATCCCGGTGGGGCAGTACCTGAGGATCAAGAGGAACTGCTCCACCAGGGAAGATTTTAAACTACAAGCAGACGATCTACGATGCAGGTTTCGGGAGAGGGGCTACCCCCTGATTCAGTTCTTAGGTTAGCCTATAAAAGAGCATGTGACAGCAATCGTGATGAACTATTGTATCCGAAACTCAAGATAGTTGACAGTGGCCTAATACGCCTTATAGGAACCTTTGATGGGGCGGCAGAAGAGGTCATGGCAGTACTGAGGAAGCACTGGGATATCCTTCAACTTGATCCTGATATCAAGGAAGTGATTCCTGAAAGAGTTCAAGTAACATACCGTAGGGGCCTCAATCTAAAGGACCGCTTGGTCCACAGCCCCTTTAGTGATAAACAAGATAAAAAAGAAATGTGGCTGCGGCGCCCCATGGGATGTTACCACTGCAGTGGATGTGTGGCTTGTCCATATATCACCCAGGGATGCTCCTTCAATAGTTATGTCACAAAAAAGGACTATCAAATTAGACATTTTGTGAACTGCCGTACGAAGGGGGTAGTTTACAAGGCAAATTGTGACTTCGGCCTGGAGTATATAGGCAAAACCACCCGCGAGCTACGGAGACGGGTGGGGGAACACCTTGGCGATGTAAGAAATAAGAGAGAGACACCTTTTGCAAAACACATTAATAGTGTACACAATGGTGACTTCTCTAAACTGAAATTTATGGGGATTGCGGTGGTCCCACAACCAATACGAGGAGGTGATTGGGACAGGAGGGTCCTCCAGAGAGAAACCTGGTGGATCTTTCAACTTAACACTGTATTCCCCAGGGGGCTCAATGAACAGTTATCCTTTAGCTGTTACATTGACCCTTGAAATATCATCCTCCTCCCCATCATACTCCTCGGGATAACCACCATCTAGTGTCCCTTTATTATGGATGCGAGTTATCACCATTATATATCTGAGGATCACCTATCATTTGGGTTCCCGGGTCTGCTTTTGTAGACTAGGTTGCCACACTTTGTAATTATCTCTATGCAATAGAACAGAAATACAGGCTATGAAAGCTCTGCTATACCTGTCTGGGACTTGTGGACCTTGCAAGTCCCACTAACAGGTAATTTATAGGAGGGTTGCATCAGATTAGATATTGCGCCCAGTATCTGAATCGAATGCAATGCGATCATCCCGCCCACCCTGCACGTCACCTTGTTGTAGCGGTTGCTAGGTATTCACAGGGGATCGTTATCCTGTGCACTTCCTGGAGCCGCGGAATCACGTGACTGGACAATATCACATGTTTCAACATGTGACCGGGTCACGTGATGGGAGAAAGCACAGTGCTATTGTAATCCAAGCCAATACTGTCTACTCCGCCCGGAAACACCTTTATTCAATGCACAGAAAATCATTTGGCTTACTCTCCAACATTGAAGCAGATATTATGGTCAGATAATGCCAATAAATAATTCCTACTGTTCAAGGAGGTGTGCCCCATATGCTTGGCAGCGTTAAGTCAGAATCACTGAGTCACCAATAGTTTAAACTTATCTGTTCCACGTTGGATGGTCATGGTGTACAGAGGTGATGCGGATATCCTCACCGGCGTCCTGCGTATGGCAGCTGCAGTGTGAGTGTGTCGGCGGCTCATTTAAAACACCGCGCCACTCCGCCCATCGACCGCCCACACACGCCCCTTTCTCCCATCACGTGACCCGGTCACATGTTGAAACATGTGATATTGTCCAGTCACGTGATTCCGCGGCTCCAGGAAGTGCACAGGATAACGATCCCATGTGAATACCTAGCAACCGCTACAACAAGGTGACGTGCAGGGTGGGCGGGATGATCGCATTGCATTCGATTCAGATACTGGGCGCAATATCTAATCTGATGCAACCCTCCTATAAATTACCTGTTAGTGGGACTTGCAAGGTCCACAAGTCCCAGACAGGTATAGCAGAGCTTTCATAGCCTGTATTTCTGTTCTATAGCATAGAGATAATTACAAAGTGTGGCAACCTAGTCTACAAAAGCAGACCCGGGAACCCAAATGATAGGTGATCCTCAGATATATAATGGTGATAACTCGCATCCATAATAAAGGGACACTAGATGGTGGTTATCCCGAGGAGTATGATGGGGAGGAGGATGATATTTCAAGGGTCAATGTAACAGCTAAAGGATAACTGTTCATTGAGCCCCCTGGGGAATACAGTGTTAAGTTGAAAGATCCACCAGGTTTCTCTCTGGAGGACCCTCCTGTCCCAATCACCTCCTCGTATTGGTTGTGGGACCACCGCAATCCCCATAAATTTCAGTTTAGAGAAGTCACCATTGTGTACACTATTAATGTGTTTTGCAAAAGGTGTCTCTCTCTTATTTCTTACATCGCCGAGGTGTTCCCCCACCCGTCTCCGTAGCTCGCGGGTGGTTTTGCCTATATACTCCAGGCCGAAGTCACAATTTGCCTTGTAAACTACCCCCTTCGTACGGCAGTTCACAAAATGTCTAATTTGATAGTCCTTTTTTGTGACATAACTATTGAAGGAGCATCCCTGGGTGATATATGGACAAGCCACACATCCACTGCAGTGGTAACATCCCATGGGGCGCCGCAGCCACATTTCTTTTTTATCTTGTTTATCACTAAAGGGGCTGTGGACCAAGCGGTCCTTTAGATTGAGGCCCCTACGGTATGTTACTTGAACTCTTTCAGGAATCACTTCCTTGATATCAGGATCAAGTTGAAGGATATCCCAGTGCTTCCTCAGTACTGCCATGACCTCTTCTGCCGCCCCATCAAAGGTTCCTATAAGGCGTATTAGGCCACTGTCAACTATTTTGAGTTTCGGATACAATAGTTCATCACGATTGCTGTCACATGCTCTTTTATAGGCTAACCTAAGAACTGAATCAGGGGGTAGCCCCTCTCCCGAAACCTGCATCGTAGATCGTCTGCTTGTAGTTTAAAATCTTCCCTGGTGGAGCAGTTCCTCTTGATCCTCAGGTACTGCCCCACCGGGATCCCTCGTTTTAGGGGGTGAGGATGGTGACTACTCCAATGCAGAAGAGAGTTCGTGGAGGTGGGCTTCCTGAATGTTCTCGTCTGAATACTGCCTTTAAGGTCCCTTGATATCTCGATGTCTAGGAAGGGGAGGGTTTTGGTTCTAAACTCGAAAGTAAATTTCATATTTATACGGTTAATGTTAAGTTCCCGTACAAAATTCAACGAACTCTTTGATGCAATGCGATCATCCCGTCCACCCTGCACATCACCTTGTTGTAGCGGTTGCTAGGTATTCACAGGGGATCGCTATCCTGTGCACTTCCTGGAGCCGCGGAATCACGTGACCGGAAAATATCACATGTTTCAACATGTGACCGGGTCACGTGATGGGAGAAAGGGGCGTGTGTGGGCGGTCGATGGGCGGAGTGGCGCGGTGTTTTAAATGAGCCGCCGACACACTCACACTGCAGCTGCCATACGCAGGACGCCGGTGAGGATATCCGCATCACCTCTGTACACCATGACCATCCAACGTGGAACAGATAAGTTTAAACTATTGGCGACTCAGTGATTCTGACTTAACGCTGCCAAGCATATGGGGCACACCTCCTTGAACAGTAGGAATTATTTATTGGCATTATCTGACCATAATATCTGCTTCAATGTTGGAGAGTAAGCCAAATGATTTTCTGTGCATTGAATAAAGGTGTTTCCGGGCGGAGTAGACAGTATTGGCTTGGATTACAATAGCACTGTGCTTTCTTGACATATCATATTTGGAATCAGATATCTTGTGGTCATAAGGAAAGTGGATCTGGGCTGATCTTATCATTTCACCCTGGACGGCAATATGTGTGTGTCGATTGGCGACACCTGACTTTTTGACCGGCTATCTTGAGGTCATATACAGTACAGACCAAAAGTTTGGACACACCATCTCATTCAAAGAGTTTTCTTTATTTTCATGACTATGAAGGCATCAAAACTATGAATTAACACATGAGGAATTATATACATAACGAACAAGTGTGAAACAACTGAAAATATGTCATATTCTAGGTTCTTCAAAGTAGCCACCTTTTGCTTTGATTACTGCTTTGCGCACTATTGGCATTCTCTTGATGAGCTTCAAGAGGTAGTCCCCTGAAATGGTCTTCCAACAGTCTTGAAGGAGTCCTGACTTCTCCTCAACGCAACTGATGGTCCCAACCTCATTTATAAGGCAAGAAATCCCACTTATTAAACCTGACAGGGCACACCTGTGAAGTGAAAACCATTTCAGGGGACCACCTCTTGAAGCTCATCAAGAGAATGCCAAGAGTGTGCAAAGCAGTAATCAAAGCAAAAGGTGGCTACTTTGAAGAACCTAGAATATGACATATTTTCAGTTGTTTCACACTTGTTTGTTATGTATATAATTCCACATGTGTTAATTCATAGTTTTGATGCCTTCAGTGTGAATCTACAATTTTCATAGTCATGAAAATAAAGAAAACTCTTTGAATGAGAAGGTGTGTCCAAACTTTTGGTCTGTACTGTATGTATAACATAATTTAGTCCCCTGAGGAATTGGTAGTAATCAAGGAAACGCGTCGGGACATCTCTAATTACCATCATAAGGGACATAACCAGGTCCCCAGTGTATTGGGCGAAACTAGTGCTGTATCATCATATCTTGATTTTTCAGGCAGAAGCACTGTGTAGCCAAATTTCATATACTTTCGCTAGCTGTGTTTGAACTACCAGTAGTATCAGGAGTGATTGGACCTGTTCACACCTGCCAGACGAAGCTGTGCAGTCTAAAAATAGGAAGGGAGACTCTAGGGCTTGTAAGCTAGAGTGGGTACAGAGACAGACCTAGGGACACCTAGGGCTTGAGACCCAGCACTGTGTCCTTCGGTCTGTTTTTCCTCTCACTCTATCTACAGGGTGAGCCATTTATATGGATACACCTTAATAAAATGGGAATGGTTGGTCATATTAACTTCCTGTTTGTGGCACATTAGTATATGTGAGGGGGGAAACTTTTCAAGATGGGTGGTGACCATGGCGGCCATTTTGAAGTTGGCCGTTTTGAATCCAACTTTTGTTTTTTCAATAGGAAGAGGGTCATGTGACACATCAAACTTATTGGGAATTTCACACGAAAAACAATGGTGTGCTTGGTTTTAAAGTAACTTTATTCTTTCACTGAATTTGCAGAATGGGCAAAACAAAAATTGGAACAGGACCCTCAGTTTATGCAGAAGATTTTGTTCAGTGATGAGGCAAACTTTTATGTGAATGGTGAAGTTAACAAACAGAACCACCGCTATTGGTCTGACACTAACCCACATTGGATAGATCCCTCCAAGACTGTTGGAACAAAAAAAATTATGGTATGGTGTGGTATATGGGGTGCAAAGATAGTGGGGCCATTCTTCATCAATGGAAACCTCAAGGCCACTGGATATGCGAAATTGCTACATGATGATGTGTTTCCCTCTTTATGCACTGAAGCTGCCACGTTCCCTGAGTTTTTCCAGCAAGATGGTGCACCACCACATTATGGGTGTCAGGTCCGAGCATTCCTAGATGAACAGTTTCCTGGAAAGTGGATTGGTCGTCGTGGGCCAGTTGAATGGCCCCCAAGGTCTCCCGATCTGACCCCCTTAGACTTTTATCTTTGGGGTCATCTGAAGGCAATTGTCTATGCTGTGAAGATACGAAATGTGCAGCACCTGAAACTACGGATACTGGAAGCCTGTGCTAGCATTTCACCTGCGGTGTTGCTATCAGTGTGTGAAGAGTGGGAGAAGAGGGTTGCATTGACAATCCAACACAATGGACAGCACATTGAACACATTTTATAAGTGGTCAGAAACTTGTAAATAACTCATGAAAGAATAAAGTTACATTAAAACCAAGCACACCATTGTTTTTCTTGTGAAATTCCCAATAAGTATGATGTGTCACATGACCCTCTTCCTATTGAAAAAACAAAAGTTGGATTCAAAATGGCCGACTTAAAAATGGCCACCATGGTCACCACCCATCTTGAAAAGTTTCCCCCCTCACATATACTAATGTGCCACAAACAGGAAGTTAATATCACCAACCATTCCCATTTTATTAAGGTGTATCCATATAAATGGCCCGCCCTGTATATTGCTGTCCCTTCATTGGGTCCCTTCCTCACCTTTAGATATACTGCTATTTAACATACCTATGCAGTTTTTAGTTGTATTCAATGCAACATTCTTTGTAAATTTTTGGGGCCTATTATTTTATATATAAACATTAAATGTTATGTTTTATTATAAGCTACCCACTATATGTGAATTGTTATTGGATTAAAGGGTTTAGCTTATTATTGATATCAATAGCCTGACCATCTTTACGTGGTTGTGTTCAACTAGAATAAATACTACACCGTGAGTGCTAACAACAAAATAAGTTTATTAATACATACACAACACCAGAAAAAGGACGCACATAATACACCGACGACACAGCACTAAATATAATACTCACTACACTACACGGTTCCCAAATTCCACCCACAAAACTATCTAATACAGTACACACACACGCACATTAGCAGCCCACCCAACCTGGACTAAAAACTATCCCTACAGGGAAATGAAGGGTTAAATACCACAGTAGCAGTAGATAGGGGTTTATAGCAGTGGAATTGTAGGGGTTAATGGTACGACAGAGCAGGAGTTCAGGTGGCGGGGATAGGGGTTTATAGCAGGGGTTCAGGTGGCAGGGATAGGGGTTTATATGTAGGGGTTAATGGTGTGGTCAGTAATAGGGGTGTATAGGAGCAGGGAGTAATGGTGGTATGGTAGGGCAGGGGTTACTGGAAAGCGTTGGTGGGATAGTGGATACTCAGCCCTCCAGGGGTTAACAGCTCATCGTCCAGGGGTTGATTCCCGCTTCTTATGCTCGTTTTGCTGGGGATGATTCTCGCGGCAGGCTCCTGGCTCGGCTAGAACTCCCTAGTGCAGGGACATGTGGGTCGGCGCAGTGAGATGACGTCACTGCGCCAGCCTGTGCTTCCCTGCATGAGCGCCTCGGGGCCGTGCCACTTGCTTGACAGGCGGGAGAAGCCTTTGATCTCCCGCCTGTAGCACTTTGCATTCCGGGCAGCGCAATAGTAATCGCGCTGACGGAATGCACATAATAGAAGGAGGGGAGGTTTCTCCCTTCTTCTTATTATGCATAACTATCTCCAGCTGCGCTGGAGATAATTAATACAAAGGACTACGATTCTATTGAATCGGAGTTCTTTGAAGCATACAGGATGACCGGACTCTTGTCCGGTCATAATGATGCAATTAACCAGATGGCATCAGTGTGAATGCTTGGGGCACATTCACACTGATACCTCTGGTTTTAGGTGACTTTTCCCCATCAATTGGGCCTATGGATAAGGGGATATATGATTATAAGGGGACATCTACTATAAGGGGACACATATGGGGGCACATATATATAAAAGGGACATATAAGGGGGCACATATTACCCACAGGGTCCACAATGAGCCCCTGTGGAATACTAAGGACAGATGTCACGGGGCGCCAAAGGCGCACTCGTTCTCCCATTAGCCGCAGACCTGCTGCTTAGCTTCAGGAGCGAGGATCTGTGTTTGGCCTCGTTCTCAGGACGGCTTTGCTAGCTGGGAGGCTCCCTGCTCCTAGGTCTGCCTTGAGTGCCGAGCTGATTACTCGGTGCTCGACTTGTCTGTCTGTCGGTCATGTGACGCTGGCCACGTCACATGACCCTCAGACCCCACTATAAATACAGGCAGCCTGCTGGCCACAGGTTGCCTGTTAATTCTAGGTTCCTGGCTATTTGTTGGACTACTAAATACTCACCTGATCCTGTTCCCTGATGATCCTTTGCCTGCTCCTCCTGTACTGCGCATCCCTCCTGGTATTGTGACCTCGGCTCCCACCTGACTACTCTTTGCGGACTCCTGTGGTACTTCTCTACTCTCCTGGTATTTGACCCCGGCTTCTCCTAACCATTCTTTGCTTAACCCTTTGTACTGCGTAGCTCTCTTGGTTCTGACCCGGTCCGTTCACGTTCCGTATTTTGTCGTTTGTCTTCCCTGCACATATCCTAAGTAAGGGACTGTCGTCCAGTTGTCCCCTGTCATCAGGACTCGTGAGGCAAGTAGGCAGGGCCAGGGGTGAGGGTGGAGCGCAGTGGTCACTATCCTCCCCCCTGTGTGTGTGGACGTGACCGTTACAGATTTACAGGCCCAATAACCACTGTATCATGAATCCTCTTGTGACCCTGACTAACCATGTCTCTAACCTGACACAGATGGTGCAGGAGCTAGGAGAGAAACTCAGTTCCTTTGAGTTAGGGCAAGGTTCTTCCACTCCTCAGCCCTCCAGTCCACATTTTGAACCCCAGATCAAGCTCCCAGAACCCTTTTCTGGGGACCGGAAGAGGTTTCTCTCCTTTAAGGAGAGTTGCAAACTCTACTTCCGTTTGCGCCCCGTGTCCTCCAGTCCCGAGAGCCAACTCTTGGGTATTATCATTTCTCTACTACAGGGTTATCCCCAGGACTGGGCATTCTCGTTACCTCCTGGGGCCCGTTGTCTAACTTCTGTGGAGTTTTTTTTTCAGGCCCTGGGTACCCTCTATGACGAACCAGACAGGGCCCTGATAGCCGAGACGGCTCTTAGGGCACTGGTTCAGGGCCATCTCCCTGCGTAGGAGTATTGCACCCAATTCAGACGGTGATGTGTCCCCTCAGGATGGAATGAACCAGCCCTGAAGAGACAGTTTAGGTCTGGTCTGTCTGATAATTTAAAAGATCTATTAGTCAGTTATCAAATTCCAGAGACCTTAGAGGAGATGATGACCCTAGTTGTCCGACTTGACTGACGAGTTAGAGAGAGACGACAAGAACGACAGTTCTGTTCTCAGATGGTGGTCCAGCCAGAGGCCTTTCCCAGGGACAACACTGAGGTCTCCACCGAGGAACCCATGCAGGTTGGCATGACCCGGGGTAATCTTCGTCGCAGACGCGGAGAGTGCTTCTACTGTGGAGATCCTGGCCATTGGACCAACAAGTGTCTTAAGAGGGTCCTCTCTGACAAGTCTCCTAAGGCAAGACAACCTAAAGACCAGGTACACCCTGATTTTTCTAAATGTAAGCTTTTGGTACCCATAACAATTTCTCTGGGGGTTAATAAGTGGCCAGGTAAGGCCTTTATTGATTCCGCTTCAGCGGCCAGCTTTACTGACTTTGAATATGCTAGTAAATTGGGTATTCCAATGTTTGCTTTACCTACACCTATCCATGTCATGGCTATTGATGCTACTCCCCTGATTGGTGGTACGGTGAGGTCATGTACCTCTGAAATTTCTCTAACCGTGGGTGTGTGCCACTCTGAGAGATGTTCTCTTTTAGTCCTGGAGAACCTACCGGTTGAGGTGGTACTAGGGTTGCCTTGGCTCCGTTTACATAACCCCACAATAGATTGGTCCAAAGGAGAGTTGGTGAAATGGGGACCTAAGTGTGACTCATGCTTATCCGTGGTCCAGGCTCGGGTTTCAGTAAGGTCTAATACATTACCCTCAGTTATTAAGGAATATTCTGATGTATTCTCATCCCCTACTCCAGAGGTTCTACTCACCCATAGACCTTATGATTGCGCCATAGAGCTAATAGAGGGTGCCAAATTTCCTAAAGGGCGAATTTATAATCTTTCTAAGCCCAAACGCAAGGCAATGGAAGATTATATTAAGGAGAGCCTTGGTAAAGGGCATATTAGACCTTCAGTCTCTCCTATGGGAGCAGGGTTTTTCTTTGTTAAGAAGAAGGATGGTGGTCTTAGGCCTTGTATTGATTACCGGAGATTAAATAAAATCACTGTCCAAAATAGATACTCTCTCCCATTGATTCCAGATTTATTTAACCAGGTTCTGGGGGCAACCTGGTTTTCCAAGATTGACCTGAAAGGGGCATACAATCTAATCTGAATCAAGGAGGGAGACGAATGGAAGACAGCGTTCAATAATCCGATAGGACACTTTGAATATCAGGTGATGCCTTTTGGACTCAGCAATGCCCCAGCTGTGTTCCAAAACTTAATGAACGATATTCTTAGGGAGTTCTTAGGTAAATTTATTATTGTCTATCTTGACGACATTTTGATATTCTCTCCTGATTTCGAATCTCATGTGTCTCATGTCAAACAAGTATTAGAGGTGTTGAGGGAGAATCAGCTATCCGCTAAGCAAGAGAAATTTGTCTTTGGTGTACAGGAGATACTGTTTCTAGGGCATGTTCTGACTCCTCATGCCTTTAAGATGGATCCTGGTAAGGTTTTGGCAATTAAGGAATGGGTTAGGCCTTCATCCTTAAAGGCCTTATAATGTTTTTTGGGTTTCGCTAATTACTATCGTAAATTTATCATGAATTTTTCTGTAATTGCTAAACCATTGACCGACCTTAGAAAGGGGTGGATTTGGAGAATTGGTCTACCAAGGCCATTTCTTCATTTGAAACATTAAAAAGGGCATTTAGTAGCGCTCCCATTCTGATCCAGCCTGATCAGGAAAGACCCTTTATTGTGGAGGTGGATGCGTCCGAGGACGGCGCAGGAGCAGTCCTTTCACAAGGTCCTGCTAGCCTCACTAATCTGAGACCGTGTGCCTTCTTCTCCAGGAAATTCTCTCCCACGGAGAGAAACTACGACATAGGGAATAAGGAGCTGCTGGCTATTAAATGGGCATTTGAGGAGTGGAGGCCTTTTTTGGAGGGGGCAAGGCATCGGGTAACTGTTGTCACTGACCATAAAAACCTAAAGTTTCTCGAGTCTGCTAAGAGGTTGAATCCCCGGCAAGCCCGATGGGCTCTGTTTTTTACCCGTTTTGAGACGCTTTATCTCGGAGCTTCCATGCTTTTTAACCCACTGAGGCACCGCCTGAATCCATCCTACCAGCAAACATCTTCTTAGCAGCTCTAACCCAGGATATCTCGGCTCGCATTAAGGCTAAACAACATCTGGCACCGGCATCCACCCCAACAGATAAGTTGTTTGTTCCCGTACAATTTAGTCTCCAGCTGTTGGGTGAGTGTGCCTTTTGTGGACATCCGGGTTTTGAGGGCACTAAGGATCTGGTTTCTAGATCTTATTGGTGGCCCACTCTGACCAGGGATGTCAAGTCCTACATGTCAGCCTGTGAGGTTTGTGCCAGGTCTAAGACACCTAGGACTCGCCCTGCTGGTAACCTACGACCCCTACCCATTCCCAGTAGACCCTGGTCCCATATCTCGATGGACTTTATAACTGACCTACCGCTGGCGGAGGGTAAGACTGTGGTTTGGCTAGTGGTCGATAGGTTTAGCAAGATGGTTCATTTCATTCCCCTGTCTAAACTTCCGAATGCAAAAACCCTGGCGTCTATTTTTGTGAGAGAGATTGTTCGTTTACATGGCATCCCGGAAAATATTGTTTCTGACAGGGGTGTGCAGTTTCTGTCCAAATCTGGAGGGCCTTCTGTCAAAGATGTAAAATTTCATTGTCTTTTTCTTCCGCCTACCATCCTGAGAGTAATGGGCAGACTGAACGCCTTAATCAGTCTGTGGAACAATTCTTGAGGTTGTATGTTGCTGATGACCAGCAATTATGGGTCAAATTCATGACGATCCTTTGCCTGCTCCTCCTGTACTGCACATCCCTCCTAGTATTGTGACCTCGGCTCCTACCTGACAACTCTTTGTGGGACTGTTGTGACATTTGCAACAGATGTGCGCAGATGTTGGGCACATCTGCGCACATCATCCTATAATGTGCCTATTTATGTATGCATATATATTATACATGCACACACGTGTTCGCATGCATATATATATATATATGCATATATTTCAACCCTTCCTCAACAATCCCCCTATTGTAGGGAATACGACAATATTTTGGGGGAAAGGGTTGAGACATATTTGCCCCCCCCTCAACCCCATCCTTGGTGATAGTTCAGGAAGAACTGTAGTGCACACTGATCTTTAGGCACCTAGACATCACCCATCCAGACCTACTTCCTCCGACCTGCCGTTCACCGCAACCTACTCCTCCATCCACAGGATACACAATCTTCTTCTTTAGAACTTTCTTGACATTTTTTGCTTTGAACGTTTTGGTATCAGCCCCTCCTACTGTCATTTTAATTTTATTTTTTTCTTGACTTCCGGAGCGGCTTGACCCTCGCAGTCTTTGACTGGCCTTTCTTACAGGTAACCGTCTTCCGGTGTTAGCCACCCCTGGTGAGTTTGGGGTGACCACACCCTCACTATCTCTCGGTATTGCTGCCGATCTTCAGGTATAGCCCACCCCCAAGGAATCTGGAGCGGGTTCACCCTCACAACCTCAGTCTCTGACTGCGCCAACTTTCTTCAAGCACGACCTTCGGCCAACATCTCTTGTTCCTTCTTGATTGAAGGATAGGTGCGGTTCTCACAAGGACAGATGAATAGGTCTTCACAAGCCAGGTCAGATTTTTCATTAAGCGAGGTGATGTCATGGTACCTAAATTCTAACTGCGGGAACACCTCCGCCACACTACACATCCAGCCCTTCCCTTATGAACTTCACCGTTCCAGGGTTCAAGGCGACAAATGGCAAACAGAGGGGGCCTGTCCCTATCGTTGTCACGACCATGGTTATGGTCGTGACTCCTGATCCGCATGCAGTTTCCTGCGGTTTGGTTTTTGTCAATCACATGGTGAGGGCGGCTGGATTGTTGCCTCACATGTGGTTGCCGCTGGCAACATGTTTGTGCTTGGCAGCTTGCTGCAATCTGCATGCGGTTACACCTGGCAACCTGTCTTTGTAGGTGTGCCTTTTTATATGTTTGGTGTGCACGAAGTTTGGGTGTGTGCACTGTGATAGTTTCCCTTCACTTGTGGCTGCCCGAGGTAACCTGTTGTATTCTGTACATGTGGTGGCAGTGTCTCGGCCTTCTGGCTGACTCCCAGGACACGGTTGCCACGCATGTCGTTGCCTGCGGTAACAGTTGCAGTGTGATAAGGGTTTGTACACTTCCCCTGTATGTGGCTGTTTTCCCTTGCCTGGTCTAGGAAGGGTTAACTCCCTTCTGTGTGTGTGAACACTGGGTGTGTCTGCGTGGGTGTGGCTACTTGGGCCTATATAGCCTCTGCTGAGAGCAGTAGTCAGAGGGGTACTTCAGCCATGGTCTGCTGGAGTCATCCTCCTACTTTTATACCACCTGCCAGTGAGGGCCACCCTTGTGGTCATAAGCAAATGTTGTTATGTGATGTTAAGTTTATGTCACACATGATGTCATGTAGATGTGTTTTTGGTATGATTGTTTATTGCAGCTTATGGTCCTGGGTTCCTGTGTAATGTCTGGTGTGTGCTGTGTCCGTGTGTGTTCTTTGGACAGCAGCGCTTCTGCATGGGTTCCAGGCTTTGTGTCTGTGGCAGGTAGGTGCTATACTTGTTGCATTTACCTGCCATTGCCATAAGTTGTTTATGTTTCCCCTTTTTGGTAGCCTGGCCTGTGAGACTCCTGTTCCTCCGTGTCTAGGAGGAACAGGTAGTCTTACCCTGCTCCTAGCTTTAGGGATCTGCGGAGGGTTACTAGGGATCCGAGGTTCCGGACCATGAGCCCTCCTACCTTCAAGGTCGGCTCATGCAGATAGGAGTCAGGGTCAGATTAGGGATGCGATAGGAGGTGACCTGCTCCCTAATTCTGTGCTCCTGGCCAAGCAGGGACTAACATCTCGTGACATCGCACGGCTGAGGGTTTTCCCCATCCTCAGCCGTGACAATCGTGCCTCTAATCTTATCGCCATTCACACAAAATACATGTTTATTTACACAGTTCCCCTCACCCAACTCACCTAACTCAAGGCACAAAAAGGAATATTTGGTTTCACGAATTGTCCTGTCCTTTGGATCTTTTTAGGCTTCCGGACTTTGGTGAAATCAAGTCCTGAGCCTCCGGCGGTTGAGTTCATGAAGTGCCATCTGGTTCTGGCTTAGTTGGTCCGCTAGTCTCTTGACCCTCCGGTACATCCACCACAGTCCTAGGTACATGAGTCCAACCAGAACCAGAAGCACTATGTTGTCCAATGCAGTGGCAACCACGGTAATTTTCGTCCGATCATGGGTAAGTCGGATGGTGGCCTGTTTCTCTGTCTCCCAAAGATGTTGTATAATTTCTTCCTCTTGGCTGAAGTCCAGCAGGAGCTGTTTAAGTTCTTTGCCGAAGCCAAGAGGAATCTTCTGGAGTCTCACAGGAACATCGGGGCGAATGTTGAGTCTTTTTTCCGGGGTAATCGGGGTTCTTCCTTGCTGCTCTGTGACGTCTAGACCTAGAACGGGACTAAGGGTACAGTACGCTCTGGGGAGGAGTACTCCTCGCTCGGTACAATTAAGTCCATAAATTGTATACGATCCGTTACTCCCTTGGTACCAACACCAATACCCCTGTCCCAAGTATTTTAAAGAGGACGAGGGTATTGGGTTGGCCTTCATCTCACAGGTCTCCTCGGTGTTCCAACACTGGTGCCTAAGCACCCGATCCCGACTACCCTGACAGAGGATGGCATCCTCTCTCAACCAACATCCCTCAGTGTCAAACAAAGAAGGATAGCCTTCTTCATAGGTTAGAACACTCAAGGGGAGCTGGGGATGAAGTACCGTTCGGTTGTTCATCAACGTTCCTAGATTGATGCCACTGTATCCCTGTCTGAGGCGACCGGACACAGGTGCCAAGGACGAAGCAGTGCAGGTTAAATTTCGACATCCATGCCACTGAACCACCCACCAGTTGGTATGATTGATGGCGAAAGGAGAGATCAGTGGACTTATTCGCTGACGGAGGTTGAATGGGAAGTGGCCGCTGTGTAGCGCTGAGACAATATGTTTAAGGTTGTCCGAGAGTTTGCTTTGGACCTGCGTACATGCCAGAGCAAGCTGAGCACGATCCTGCACCTCCAAGAGATCCACAACTAACCTCCTAAACTTCTCACGTATAGCAAAAGATAGAGAGGTAGTGGCATCTATGTGCGAATGCTGTAAACCCTCTAAGACGTGGTTTACATCAAGCTGGGTCTTGAATCCTTCCCCGGCGTGTCGCGCAACCTCCCCAAGCTTACGTCTCAGGACTTCCATATCCATAGTGCTCAGGGCGCCCACTCCCAAAGCACCTCCGCCAAGTCCCATAGCCACTAGTTCTCTCCTTCCCCTGTTCTTCCTATGTCGGGAGTCGTCTTTTCTTACCTCTTGCCCCGCCTCTATCCAACCTCTTACCATGTCAATATGGTTCCTAACAAACTCTTCACACCTGTGATCCCAATGGTCAACTCGGAAGTCATCTACGGAAATTCTCCAGGTAAACAGGATTAATTTGGCATCTTCCAGGGGGATGACAGTTGAGGAGCTATAGGATCTGCCAATTGAAGGATAGGGGCGGTGCAAGAGTCCGAATGCGATTTTACCGGTTGGAGATCTTCTGTATCATAGGGGACCCTCACCACTGTTGCACAGATCTGCCCCCTTCCTTTGAACGGATACCACTGATGGTTTTATCCAGCATCCTTCGTCTACTGCCTCGCAAAAAGGCCACTTAACGAACCATCTATATTGATGTCAAAGTTAATATCCCTGCCCCTGGGGTCTTTCCAATCGGAAGACACATACCTACCCTGATATTCTTCAGTCATAGGGTACCCCCATCCATACATCCACCGTAGGGGTATCTACCCCGTTGCACACCAAATCCCACCTCCAGGGATTAGTGTCCAACATCACCATCTGGGTTTCCTGCTCCCAGTGGGCATAGGTGACAAAATAGTATCCTGTCACCTCAGGAACACAGTTGTCTCTCATGATCGTGATCATGAAAGACCGTATGGATGGAGATCCCTTTAACTGAACATACCTAGGGTCCTTGGCATCGGTCCGTACCTTTAAAACTGTGGCTCGATATAAACCTTCCAGTTTTACCGGACCACTCTGATCATTCCAAATGGCCTGACCAGAGTCACTGCAGTTTAACTTTAACATTATTATACTGGTTCGTAAGTAATCAGTGGACACATGTCCCTGAACATAACTGGATTCCCTGGTGATAATCATCTGGGAATCCCTCAACATGCAATAAGCCTTCAGGGTGCCTTTTACTGGAATGGGCCTATCAAAATATGTCCTAACCCTTAACCTGTCCTGGCTATCCTTCCCCAGGAAGGTAGCCTTCAGGATGTACCAACCGCTGTACTCTGCCCCAGTGACATCTTCAGGACTCAGCATTCCCTCCTTGGTACACAACACCGTAGTAGTGTTGGCTCTCACTTGCTTGTAAGGGTGCAAGTGTGGGTCCCTAGACACCCATCTTAAAGGGGCTGGCCACCCTAAGTATCAAAAATCCAAAAAGCCCCAGACAATAGCCAAAACCATGAAGTATTTATATCATGTGAAATGTACTGGCAATATGTCCTTTTTCTGACCTGTTCACCATGGCACACTTCCCTGGAGGAGCTTCCTCAGACCGGATGTGTGGGAGGAGCAGCTGTAAAGTGAAAGTAAAAATCCCAGCATGCACTGCAGCAAGTATCTTCAGAGGAGCAGTCACATGACATCCCCACCCACCTGTGTTCCCATGGAGACAAGAGCCCCTTTGACATTATAAATATCTCAGTCATCAGTGAATAACTGCAGACATAGTAATAGGAAGAACACCCCAGTCCCAGCAGTAAAGAGAGGTCACTACCCGTCCCACACAGTCACTACCATGTATCACACATTTGTTGTTGGGGGAGTTACCCTATTCATAAACTTGCTGGAGGGCCCAGTCATTTCTAGTTGCACCACTGGATGTAAGCCATGAACAGAATGAATAGAAGGGGAGATTTATCATTTGCCTTGTTTCTGAAATGTGCCGTTAAAAAGCTGCAAACTATGTGTTTGCGACTTTTCAACTGTGCCTTTAAAAAAAAAAAAGGGTGGGGGGGGGCGTGACAATGGCCAGGAGGGGGCGTGACCAGTCGCCTCAACAAATTTATGTTCATTTTCGCCAGTTTTCTGACACAAATGAAGCCAGAAGTACAAATTGATCTGCTCACATAGCGAGGAGCATCCTGTCTATCACCACACGACCTGCTCCCAGCTGACAGCCTAGAAATCATCTATGAATATAGGATTACCCTTCACCTGGGGAAAAAGAGAAATGATTGTAGTCCGACATCTCTGTATACAGTGTACAGGGGGGTCACACATCAGTATATACAGTATAAAGGGGGTCACAAATTACCAGTGTACACTGGTACCTTATAAACAGTATATAGTTGTATGTGTCCTACCTGTACACTGTATATAGAGACACCCCCTTCCCTGTACACTGTGTATTATGATAATAATGAGATCCTCCAGTGCAGGGGGTCACACATCTCTATACACAGTGTACAATGGTGGTGGTGGGGGTCACACATCACTGTATACAGTATACAGAGGGCCACACATCTATATACAGTATACAGTGGTGTGATGGGAGTGGGGGTCACATATCACTGCATACAGTATACAGAGGGTCACACATCTCTATATACAGTGTACAATGATGGTGGTGGGGGTCACATATCACTGCATACAGTATACAGAGGGTCACACATCTCTATATACAGTGTACAATGGTGGTGGTGGGGGTCACACATCACTGCATACAGTATACAGAGGGCCACACATCTATATACAGTATACAGTGGTGTGATGGGAGTGGGGGTCACATATCACTGCATACAGTATAGAGAGGGTCACACATCTCTATATACAGTTTACAATGATGGTGGTGGGGGTCACATATCACTGCATACAGTATACAGAGGGTCACACATCTCTATATACAGTGTACAATGATGGTGGTGGGGGTCACATATCACTGCATACAGTATACAAAGGGTCACACATCTCTGTATACAGTGTACAATGATGGTGGTGGGGGTCACATATCACTGCATACAGTATACAGAGGGACACATATCTCTATATACAGTGTACAATGATGGTGGTGGGGGTCACATATCACTGCATACAGTATACAGAGGGTCACACATCTCTGTATACAGTTTACAATGATGGTGGTGGGGGTCACATATCACTGCATACAGTATACAGAGGGTCACACATCTCTATATACAGTGTACAATGATGGTGGTGGGGGTCACATATCACTGCATACAGTATACAGAGGGTCACATATCTCTGTATACAGTGTACAATGATGGTGGTGGGGGTCACATATCACTGCATACAGTATACAGAGGGACACATATCTCTGTATACAGTGTACAATGATGGTGGTGGGGGTCACATATCACTGCATACAGTATACAGAGGGTCACATATCTCTGTATACAGTGTACAATGATGGTGGTGGGGGTCACATATCACTGCATACAGTATACAGAGGGTCACATATCTCTGTATACAGTGGTGGGGGTCACATATCACTGCATACAGTATACAGAGGGACACATATCTCTATATACAGTGTACAATGATGGTGGTGGGGGTCACATATCACTGCATACAGTATACAGAGGGTCACACATCTCTGTATACAGTGTACAATGATGGTGGTGGGGGTCACATATCACTGCATACAGTATACAGAGGGACACATATCTCTGTATACAGTGTACAATGATGGTGGTGGGGGTCACATATCACTGCATACAGTATACAGAGGGTCACATATCTCTGTATACAGTGTACAATGATGGTGGTGGGGGTCACATATCACTGCATACAGTATACAGAGGGTCACATATCTCTGTATACAGTGTACAATGATGGTGGTGGGGGTCACATATCACTGCATACAGTATACAGAGGGTCACACATCTCTGTATACAGTGTACAATGATGGTGGTGGGGGTCACATATCACTGCATACAGTATACAGAGGGACACATATCTCTGTATACAGTGGTGGGGGTCACATATTACTGCATACAGTATACAGAGGGGCACATATCTCTGTATACAGTGGTGGGGGTCACATATCACTGCATACAGTATACAGAGGGTCACATATCTCTGTATACAGTGTACAATGATGGTGGTGGGGGTCACATATCACTGCATACAGTATATAGAGGGTCACACATCTCTATATACAGTGTACAATGATGGTGGTGGGGGTCACATATCACTGCATACAGTATACAGAGGGTCACACATCTCTGTATACAGTGTACAATGATGGTGGTGGGGGTCACATATCACTGCATACAGTATACAGAGGGACACATATCTCTGTATACAGTGGTGGGGGTCACATATCACTGCATACAGTATACAGAGGGTCACATATCTCTGTATACAGTGTACAATGATGGTGGTGGGGGTCACATATCACTGCATACAGTATACAGAGGGACACATATCTCTGTATACAGTGGTGGGGGTCACATATCACTGCATACAGTATACAGAGGGGCACATATCTCTGTATACAGTGTACAATGATGGTGGTGGGGGTCACATATCACTGCATACAGTATACAAAGGGTCACACATCTCTGTATACAGTGTACAATGATGGTGGTGGGGGTCACATATCACTGCATACAGTATACAGAGGGACACATATCTCTATATACAGTGTACAATGATGGTGGTGGGGGTCACATATCACTGCATACAGTATACAGAGGGTCACACATCTCTATATACAGTGTACAATGATGGTGGTGGGGGTCACATATCACTGCATACAGTATACAGAGGGACACATATCTCTATATACAGTGTACAATGATGGTGGTGGGGGTCACATATCACTGCATACAGTATACAGAGGGTCACACATCTCTGTATACAGTGTACAATGATGGTGGTGGGGGTCACATATCACTGCATACAGTATACAGAGGGACACATATCTCTGTATACAGTGTACAATGATGGTGGTGGGGGTCACATATCACTGCATACAGTATACAGAGGGTCACATATCTCTGTATACAGTGTACAATGATGGTGGTGGGGGTCACATATCACTGCATACAGTATACAGAGGGTCACATATCTCTGTATACAGTGTACAATGATGGTGGTGGGGGTCACATATCACTGCATACAGTATACAGAGGGTCACACATCTCTGTATACAGTGTACAATGATGGTGGTGGGGGTCACATATCACTGCATACAGTATACAGAGGGACACATATCTCTGTATACAGTGGTGGGGGTCACATATTACTGCATACAGTATACAGAGGGGCACATATCTCTGTATACAGTGGTGGGGGTCACATATCACTGCATACAGTATACAGAGGGTCACATATCTCTGTATACAGTGTACAATGATGGTGGTGGGGGTCACATATCACTGCATACAGTATACAGAGGGTCACACATCTCTATATACAGTGTACAATGATGGTGGTGGGGGTCACATATCACTGCATACAGTATACAGAGGGTCACACATCTCTGTATACAGTGTACAATGATGGTGGTGGGGGTCACATATCACTGCATACAGTATACAGAGGGACACATATCTCTGTATACAGTGGTGGGGGTCACATATCACTGCATACAGTATACAGAGGGTCACATATCTCTGTATACAGTGTACAATGATGGTGGTGGGGGTCACATATCACTGCATACAGTATACAGAGGGTCACATATCTCTGTATACAGTGTACAATGATGGTGGTGGGGGTCACATATCACTGCATACAGTATACAGAGGGACACATATCTCTGTATACAGTGGTGGGGGTCACATATCACTGCATACAGTATACAGAGGGGCACATATCTCTGTATACAGTGTACAATGATGGTGGTGGGGGTCACATATCACTGCATACAGTATACAGAGGGCCACATATCTCTGTATACAGTGTACAATGATGGTGGTGGGGGTCACATATCACTGCATACAGTATACAGAGGGTCACATATCTCTGTATACAGTGTACAATGATGGTGGTGGGGGTCACATATCACTGCATACAGTATACAGAGGGTCACACATCTCTGTATACAGTGTACAATGATGGTGGTGGGGGTCACATATCTCTGTATACAGTGTACAATGATGGTGGTGGGGGTCACATATCACTGCATACAGTATACAGAGGGTCACATATCTCTGTATACAGTGTACAATGATGGTGGTGGGGGTCACATATCACTGCATACAGTATACAGAGGGTCACACATCTCTGTATACAGTGTACAATGATGGTGGTGGGGGTCACATATCTCTGTATACAGTGTACAATGATGGTGGTGGGGGTCACATATCACTGCATACAGTATACAGAGGGTCACATATCTCTGTATACAGTGTACAATGATGGTGGTGGGGGTCACATATCACTGCATACAGTATACAGAGGGGCACATATCTCTGTATACAGTGGTGGGGGTCACATATCACTGCATACAGTATACAGAGGGTCACATATCTCTGTATACAGTGTACAATGATGGTGGTGGGGGTCACATATCACTGCATACAGTATACAGAGGGTCACATATCTCTGTATACAGTGTACAATGATGGTGGTGGGGGTCACATATCACTGCATACAGTATACAGAGGGCCACATATCTCTGTATACAGTGGTGGGGGTCACATATCACTGCATACAGTATACAGAGGGTCACATATCTCTGTATACAGTGTACAATGATGGTGGTGGGGGTCACATATCACTGCATACAGTATACAGAGGGTCACATATCTCTGTATACAGTGGTGGGGGTCACATATCACTGCATACAGTATACAGAGGGTCACACATCTCTATATACAGTATACAGTGGTGGGGTCACATATCACTATATACAGTGTGCAGGAAGGAGAGGGCACACATTTACAGATGAGACCAGTGACTGCTGCTGATATCACTGACTTCAGCTATATCAACAGCTCAGAAGGGGTTAAAATCTTGGTCTGGCTGTAATAAACATGTCTGTGATAAGATCACAGAGCAGAGGGGCCATAAACAGGACAGACACTGGGATTGCTCACAGTTTGTGGTCCACAGCACCTTCCTGGCTCTGCTTACATCCTCACATACAGCAGTAGCCTCTCAGTACAGGAGACAGAGTGGATGGAGTCTACAGACAGTCAGCTTCCATCAGCCATCACAGCTTCTCCTCAGTCTCCCTTTCTCCTGCAAAAGTTTATTTATTTCTGCTTGAATCTTCCTGCTAAGCCCCTCAGCCCTGCACAGCCAGGACCTGTGCCAGTCACAGAAGGAAAGCGCATCTGATACAAGCAGGGTGCTTTAGGACCCAGGGAGCAGCACACTCCTTCAGGCATGGACGAGACAGGCAGCTGTGAGAGCAGGACAGGAGGGGGCGTGGCTGCCAATAGCAGGAAAACCAGGCAGATCTGCTTAAGAAGATATATTAGTAAGTGTAATATCTCCCTACTTTCTTTACAGTTGTAATAAGTGCTAACAAAGTGGCCAACCCCTTTAAAGATTTGATAGGTGTAGGGTCCTGAAAATGTCTGAATTCCTTGAGACAGAGGGCGTATAAGTCATGTTGTATGGCAGACACATTCTCCACCGGGGTAAAATGCTGAATTACACTATTGGCAAAACCCTCTATCTGGAAACCATACAGATACCACTGACCCGATGTAAAGGTGAAGTTCTCGTATGGTTTCCGGATTTTTCTATCCAAACATTCCACCATTAAAAGGCCGGGTCCATTAAGTGATATGTTGGCCATACCAATGTTAGTCCCCAGGCCCTCCCTTGAAGAGGCCGATCCTGCCATCAACATGCTTACCACCAGTGTCACAAGCTGGAGATGCATCCCGTTCAGAGGACGCCTAGCTCTTCCCTGGCCATGTGGTCCCATAGCGTATCTCCCTCTTGTGTTCTGTAATTAGATGGAGTGTGATAAGTGTGATGGATTCGCCAACGACCCACGTCGTTGACTTGAGCACACACCAGGCACTGTTGAGTAACCTCCTCTACTGAATTGGACATTCCTGGCCAGTATAATTTGTCTCAGGAGAGGCAAGAGTTTATTCCGGCCGAGGTGTCCAAACAGTTGGTGGTTCAATCGCGTCAGCTCTGCTTGCAGATGCTGCGGGACCACCGGAAGGGGAAGTTGCTGAGTACCGGTATCGTAACACAGGATCCCTTGCTGTACAGACCAGGGATACTGCGGTGATATGATATGTGTCATTAGAAGAGGATCTTTGGCTTGTTCCTCTTCAAATGACATCGGGCCGTCACTCAGATGGGTACGCGCTGCAATCTGGTGCGTTTGTAGTGGCCCAGTGCATGGTTCCCGGAGGGTACCAGACACTGCCGCTAGTTTTGCCAGCTCGTCTGCCTTGTTGTTACCAATTATCAAAGGTTCGTCCCCTTTTTGATGCACCGGGATTTTGATAATGGCTGCTTCCGTCATGTGTGCCATGCCCCACTCCCACAGCTCCTTCAGGACCGACACATGAGCCAGAGGTTTGTTTTGACTGTCCACAAATCAACTCCTCTTCCATATGTCAAGATGCAGGGTGAGGGAGCGAACTACATATGAACTGTTGCTATATATAGTTCGTTTCCCTGGGGGCTGAAGAAGCAGAGCTTCTTTGACAGCCTCTAGTTCTGCCTGCTGTGCCGACATGTGACCCGGTAACCTGGCAAGACTCTGGGTACCGGTGGTCTCATCCAGCACAGCAAAACCCGTGACATATTCCCCATCCAGATAGAATCTAGAGCCATCGACAAAGATGACTCTGTCGTCAGGACGCCTGTCAGTCCTGAACATCTGTGGCGAGTCGTCCATTTCTGGTTGGCCACAGTCATGTTCGGTTCCAGTCAGGTTTAGCAACTGGGACAGAACATACTTGGCCTTGTGGTCCACCTGCAGATTCCGGCCACTGAGATCCATGATCCATCTCCCAAATCTCTTTTGGGAGACTCCAGGGAGAGTATCACGGAGCAAGAGGGCTAAAGGAGAATGTGGAGTCTGCAAGGTGAGGGGTCGGAAGCCTACAATATGCTCGGTGGTCTTGACGGCATAGTGTATGGCTGCCAGTTGATTAGCACATTCATCGAACCCTCGTTCGACGGGCAAAAGTGGCCTGGAGAAATATTCCAGCGGTCTGGTCTCATACCCTACTTTCTGTAGAAGGAACGCTGAGATAGACTCCATCCCTGCATGCGCCTGTATGGCCATTTCCCCATCTGGATGTGGAGTGGCCAACACAGGCGCCGAGGAGAGATCCCTTTTCAAAGTTGAAAAGGCCTCCTCCTGCGCATCGGACCAACCTTTGATTGAGGGTTCTTCACCTCGAAGGAGGTCATAGAGAGGTTTCGCTTTGGCAGCGAAATCCTCTATGAATTCCCTCATGAAGTTGGCCACCCCCAGGAATTTCCTCAAATCCTGAAGAGTGCCGGGCCTGGGTAACTTTACCATGGCTTCCACACGGGCTGTCATGATTCCTTTGGTTACAAATGGAATTTGGACCCCAAGGAAGGTTGCCTCCGACTTTGCCAGGAGTCCCAGCATCTCTCTCAACAGAACCAAATGTTCCTCCATGGTTTCTGTATGCAAGAGCAGGTCATCCACGTATTGTAGAAGGCATTCCGGCCGTGAGAACACACTCAGTACGGCCGCCAATGCCTGATGAAAATACGTGGGGCTGCTGTGTAACCCCTGGGGCAGTACAGCAAACATGTACTGTTTGTCCCCCACCGTAAAGGCAAATTTGTACCGGCATGACTCTGTGAGTTCGATGGAGAAGAACCCGTTAGCAACATCTACGGTCGAGAATACACTGCTTTTGCCGCTTATTCTGGCCATGATGTCGGGAGTCTGGGCCACCACTGGAGCGGACATTGGGGTGTATTTATTGAGGACCCGGAGGTCTATGGTAAGCCTCCATGCACTAGTGTCCTTCTTCTTGACTGACCAGAGGGCATTGTTGCATTTTGAATTACCCTCAATGACCACACCCCTAGTCTTCAATTACTGGACCGTATCCATAATTTAATGGGTGGCCTCTGGTGGAAATCGGTATTGGCGTTGATGTGGAGGGTCAGGACCCTGTATGTCCACCTGAACGCCAATCAGTCTGCCACAGTCGTTTTTGCTCTGGGCCCACAGCTCGGGATGCTCGTACACAATAGGCTCCAGGTCTAGATTGTGTGAGACCTCAGGCCACTTGTGTTCGAGCATATCAGTAGAATTCTCTACTGCTTGCAAAGGTGGTCCCAGACAAACACCTTAGCTCGTCTGGGACCCTTCCACACAATGCAATTTGCTAGATCCAGGATCGACCCATTTTGTGTCATTACATCGGTTCCGATAATGTTATCAGAACCGGGGTAATACCACATGGGTATCCTGAGCGTCGTGCACCTGGTATTCTGGACGATTACCTCTTCAATTCTGTGGGCCATCACCCCCCCTTGTTGGTGAGCAAATCTGATCACCACACATTGGGGGCTGTTGGGGTGTAAATCGTGTTTGACATTAGTGATGGATATTTCCGCACCCGTGTCAAGCATGATTTTCGTTTCCTGTTCTTTTATGTGGGGTCTCCCTGAAGAGTCCAGTATGATGGGACATACTGGTGCCAATTCTTAAGGGACCCCTAACCCTCAGTCCATGTCCACCAGACTCCCAGTAGGTACCTGTGAGGTACATACTGCCACTTGTGCACTTTCACCCTGAGTATTTGGTGTGGAATATTTTAATTCCACACCCCCTGGGACATTCACGACAGCCAAGCGTTTTGGTGATTGGCCTGGTGAATGTCCCAGATTTTTATCAACGTGTTCCCCCACTGACTTGGCAAAATTAGGTTTTATTCTGAAACCATTATTATTGCCAGTCTTTTCCGGGTTTGTCCAGTATTGTAAACACAGGAAACAACGAATGTTTTCTGACTTTTCCATTGGTGGGGCCGTGGGGCCGTGAGGCGAACAGTTGATGCAGACCATGTGTGCTGTACCCGTTCATCTTGTGATCTAACGTGTACAGGCACACGCTCCCTCACTTTAACAGACTTCTTATTGTGCAGTATGTCTTGTCTATACTGCTCAATAATTATGGCCGCGTCTGTGAGGGATGGCTCCCTAGCTGCACTTAGCTGGATTGCAGTATGAAGGTATGGGAACTTTTCCCCAAACATGCGCACCATGCCTTGTGGAATCCCAATACCCTGATCTTTAGTAACCCTCCTGTACATCGCTTCAAACCGACTACACAATGACAAAGGTTCATCATGTATAGTAGGCTTGAACTTTGACAGGACCTCTGGAGTGACGTCCCAATGACCCGTGGCCAGTCTCGTGAGTATGGAGAGGCGTTCCTCCTTATCATGAAACTGGCCATTCGTGGATTGCATCCTCCCCGTTACCTCATACCTTTGGTTAAGGTTTACCAGCTCCATACGATATTCCGGAGTCACTGAATATTTATTACAGTGACCCTCGAAAATATTGCATGAAGTGAACGGATCTACATTGGGATCGTATTTTGAGATCTCCTTGCAAATCCATAACAGGAAGTTTATCCTTTCCATACTGGAATGGTTAGGATAAACCCCTTTGTGTTTCTCCGGGCGTGTTGGTGGATTGGAAGCGGAATATGGCCATCCACTTTCCTCTTCCCATACGTTGTCCTGTTCCTGGAAACGGCTGCTACTCCTATTCTCCCTGGGTGTCGGGGTGAATCGTAGCGACCGATGTGTTATCCGCTGAAGACCTTGGCGCTGTTGCCGCTTTCTCTCCCTGTGCCGTTCCCAAAACGCAAACCTGTTTCGTGGGCACCATACCATTGGTACTAGGCCTGGACAAATTGGAGATTGCCTGCTGCAAATCCGAAATGCTTTGCTTCTTTGCAGCCAGGTCCTCCCTCATTTGAACAATCAGGGCATCCGTAGATGCCGCATTGTTCCTGTACTGATTATTCTCAGTGTACAGCCGGAGTAGCTCTCTGTCCATGTCAGAGCAGAAACCCTCCTTGTCCGAGAGTCTCGACTCTAACACGCAGATCTCTCTGCTCCTTTCGACTGCACACTGGGTTTCTTCTTGTAACTGAGCCTATAGTGTGTATATTCTCCTAATGTTGTCAACACAACAATTGTAGTGGAAGTTTGCCTTATCAGCCTTTCCTGTGTTGGCGAGTGTCTCTGTGTGTTCTGCCTTCCAAATGGTATCCTCAAAGGTGAGAACCAATTTGGCTAACATTTGGAGGCGTTTGTCTTGTTGAAGACACTTCTACTGATACAAATCCGGTCATGAGCGTATGCCAGGTCAAGCAAAGCGGACCATAGCAGCTCAGCGGATTTGTATGTAGTGGGGACAATGGGATTAAAAGTGCTGTGTTTACTCAAGTGTTGCAGTGTGGAGGTTCATATTCACTTTTTGCTGAGCGTCCATCTTCTCGTTGGTGCCGTACTTCTTTGTCCTATGTAGCTGCTTGGAAGAAGTCCTTTTTCTACCGGATCGCTTCTTCCCGACCAGCCGGACTTGTACGCTGCTCCAATGAAGATGGATCTCCTCCAGTGACGTGTCTTCTTCTCCCTTGCAACACTCGAGCGACGCGGTGACCGTGTAAAGCAAAATCTAAAAATATTAATACACAGATAGATTATAGATTCTCTGCTAGAGATTTTGATCTGCATTTGGTACTATAAGGAAGAATCGCATTACCTGTCCGAATGATCAGGTCCTAGACGCTCAGACCGCTGACCGCGTCTCTCTTGCCTGATAATTCACAGTATAAGCGACCTCTAGCCTCAAGACCAAATACAGATTTCAAAATCTAAGCAGTGGGCCTGGCTCGCCAATGTAAGGGGAGAATATTAATTAGTAATATTTATGCAAGTACCGCTAATTAATATTCATAAATAGGCGTAATCGTCAGTTGATAATCACGCCTATTATTACCTTAAATACACTCCTTTCCTGTCTTGCCTTACACGCTGCGCTGATGTTTATATGTAGGGGTTAATGGTGTGGTCAGGGATAGGGGTGTATAGGAGCAGGGAGTAATGGTGGGATGGCAGGGAAGGGGTTAATGGAAAGCGTTGGTGGGATAGTGGATACGCAGCCCTCCAGGGGTTAACAGCTCGTCGTCCAGGGGTTGATTCCCGCTTCTTATGCTCGTTTTGCAGGGGATGATTCTCGCAGCAGGCTGCTGGCAAGGCTAGAACTCCCTAGTGCAGGGGCCGCCGGATATTTATGTCGCCACCATCAGGGACACGTGGGCCGGCGCAGTGCACGAGCGCATCGGGGCCGCGCCACTTGCTTGACAGGCGGGAGAAGCCTTTGATCTCCCGCCTGTAGCACTTTGCATTCCGGGCAGCGCAATAGTAATCGCGCTGTCGGAATGCACATAATAGAAGGAGGGGAGGTTTCTCCCCTCTTCCTATTATGCATAATTATCTCCAGCGGCGCTGGAGATAATTAATACAAAGGACTCCGATTCTATTGAATCGGAGTTCTTTGAAGCATACAGGATGACCGGACTCTTGTCCGGTGTGAATGCTTGGGGCACATTCACACTGATACCTCTGGTTTTAGGTGACATTTTTCCCATCAATGGGGCCTATGGATAAGGGGATATATAATTATAAGGGGACATATACTATAAGGGGACACATATGGGGGCACATATACAGTACAGACCAAAAGTTTGGACACACCTTCTCATTCAAAGAGTTTTCTTTATTTTCATGACTATGAAGGCATCAAAACTATGAATTAACACATGTCGAATTATATACATAACAAACAAGTGTGAAACAACTGAAAATATGTCATATTCTAGGTTCTTCAAAGTAGCCACCTTTTGCTTTGATTACTGCTTTGCACACTCTTGGCATTCTCTTGATGAGCTTCAAGAGGTAGTCTCCTGAAATGGTCTTCCAACAGTCTTGAAGGAGTTCCCAGAGATGCTTAGCACTTGTTGGCCCTTTTGCCTTCACTCTGCGGTCCAGCTCACCCCAAACCATCTCGATTGGGTTCAGGTCCGGTGACTGTGGAGGCCAGGTTATCTGGCGCAGCACCCCATCACTCTCCTTCATGGTCAAATAGCCCTTACTTTCAAAGTTTTCCCAATTTTTCGGCTGACTGACTGACCTTCATTTCTTAAAGTAATGATGGCCACTCGTTTTTCTTTACTTAGCTGCTTTTTTCTTGCCATAATACAAATTCTAACAGTCTATTCAGTAGGACAATCAGCTGTGTATCCACCTGACTTCTCCTCAACGCAACTGATGGTCCCAACCCTATTTATAAGGCAAGAAATCCCACTTATTAAACCTGACAGGGCACACATGTGAAGTGAAAACCCCTGAAGACGCCAAGTGCTTGGCGAAACATGTCGGGGAGCAGAAAGTGTTATTAGGGTGTTTTTAGGCAGCGGATGCCTAGCCAATATAGGGCTGGTAGATACATAGAAGAGGAGTGTATTCCACCAGGGGTGAAAAATCGCTAGTGAGTAGCGCACTGTGGAAGAAACAGTGTGCATTAACTGAGCATAGATGACTATAAAAGAATAGAGACATTAACAGTTAATAGGGAAGAGTGCCCCCTAGTGGATCCACCTTATAATCAGACCCTGAGTGATTACAAATACACAAGAGGCAGGCAGAGCTGATAATTTAAATTCTATAAGTTCTATATGTTTTAATGATAAGAAATAAATGTAAAATTTTACAATCAGTAACACGTGTTAACCGAGGTACATCAATGGTCTCAATGACCAACTGTAAATAAAATGTATGTCAAGTCCCAACACGTGTTAGGGAGCTATATGTAAATTAAGTCAGTAAATGTGCTGAAACGTCTCAATTGGCTGTCCTGTCCCACCTGATGGATGTGTCATGGGTCAAAGTTCGACGCTATGTAAAAAAATATGGCGCTTGCGAATATCGCTATATGTTCGCATGTTCTGCGAATCGTGAATGAGCAAAGTTCGCCGCAAAACGACCACCGGGCGAACTGCATGGCCATCTCTGGTGGTCAGGGTAGTAATGTTGGCACGACAGCCCTGCGTCAACACATAGAGCATTACCATGGGAAAACCGTGCCACTCATTTAGTCTTACAGCCTGATGCAGTAACTGCTGCATCTCCAACCAGCCCACAACCACTCTCAAGCAGTCCGGGCTCGTCAATGTCAGCAGAAGGATTCTGTTGTTCCTTCCTATCAACTTCAATGTCGTCTATTGCTCCTGATGCTCCTCCTTCTCTTTTTTCGACAGCAATTAATCACCTGGGCGATTGCAAAAAGACATTAGTATGCATCCACTCATCCAACGGCACAGAAGCTGAATGTGCACCTGGCCAAGTTGCTGGTACTACAGTCTCTCCCTTTCCATGTTGACTGTACATTTCAGAGAGCTGATGGCTTCTGCCCATCCTAAGTGGAGAGTCCCAAGCTGGCATTACTTTTCCATAAAAGCTGTACCAGCCCTACACACATACATTGAGCAGAAGGTGGGCCAGTCCTTGGGCCTCTCGGTAGAGTTCAAACCAGCCCTGATGTATGGAGTTGTAACTATGGTCAAGGACAATATATGTACTTCACAGTCCACTGGGTAAATGTCGTTCTGGCCCAGGCATACCTCATTGTAATGCTGGGATTTATGCACCAATGTCTTCCTCTGCCTCCTCTTCCTCCACCTTGTCCACACCCTCCCCTAGGCACAGTTCACAGTGGTCCTCCAGCATATCACCTATGCAAAGCTAGGCATTGTCATGCGGTTCTGCACCTCATAAAGCCTGGCCAAACGGAGCCAGACTGGGGAGGAACTGTTCGGTGTCATCAATAAAGAAATCAAGCACTGGCTGTCTCCTCGTCAACTGGAGACAGGAACCATGGTTATTGACAACAGGAAGAACATTTTTTCTCTCTATGACTAAGGGTGCTACAAGCGTGTACCCGAAACGTGTCAGAGAGATGTGAGGCCTGTTTTGTATTTACCTTTTGTAACTGCTTTTAATGGAGAAAAAATTAAATTGAATGTATTTTACAAATGCCGGTGGCTGGAAATCGCTTACATTTATCGAACATATTTTCTGCTCCGTGTCAGGGAGGGCTGACCCATGCGCCCTGAATGGGGCGCATCTTCAATATCATTGTCACCCGGTTCCTCAAGTCTTCTACTAAACTGCAAGAGCTGTTAAAAATGTCCAGCTGTGCATGCACTTCAGCCACTCTTATTGTGCAAAACACGACCTCCTGGAGCTGCAAAGACAAAATGCTTTTCAATAACATCACTTGATATGTGACGTTTCCACCAATTGGAACTCTATGCTCCTTAAGTTAGACTGCCTGTATGAGCAGAGGAAGGCAGTCAAAGATTTGTGAATGCTACAGATGGACGGGTTTACTCCCTGGTGTAACTTCCATGTTAGCCAGTGGCAGCTCATATGTGAGACATGTCATTTGCTCAGGCCCTTTGAGGAGGCCACTTTATTTGTCAGCCGGCAGAACTACGGGATGAATGATGTTATTCCACTCCTTCACATCCTAGAGGGGATGCTGCGAAATCTGTTTGGTGAGGTAACAGAAGACGTGGTGCCTATATCTCACAGCCACCTGAGCCCTGAGAAAGATGAACTGGCAGAGGAGGAGGAGGAGGACACAAACGCCCAAGAATTTTATATACAACTAGGTGGTTTATCTGACCAAGCAACAGGAGAGGAGCAGGAGTTGCTGGAGGGCAACGACGAAGACAACCTAGATGACCCTGACAGACCGTGGTAGTATGCAGTGGAAATTGAGGCAAATCCCTTGCGCAAATAGCCAGATGCATGATTTCTTGTTTGTGTAGTGACAGCCGCATTTTCAGGATTCGGCAGAGGGATGACTACTGGCTATCCATATTGTTAGACCCCCACTATCGGTCAAAAATGGGGATACAAAAATCGACTATTATAGAGACATGCTGTGTATTCAGTTGGTCGCTGCCTACGAGCGCCATCGCTGTCCTCATGAATGTCTGACAGGGTGGACCTTATACGCTCACTGTCATGACTGGTGGTGGTGGTGGTTGTGCAATAGCAGCACCAGCTCTATAAGCAGCAAGTCTCGAGTCTCTGATGAGCAGTATTCTTCAGCCACCTTCTGATGAAACCACCCAGCAGCAGCAGCAGGACATGCAGCAGAACTTCAACCAGCAGGCGTTGGCATACTTGGACTGCACCCTGTCATCCATGATTCAAGATCCCCTGGACTACTGGGCATGCAAACTTGTCAGAGTTTGTCATGGGCATGTTTTCCTGCCTGGCCAGTAGTGTGGCATCAGAGTGGGTATTCAGTGCAGTGGGGGGCATAGTTAACTATAAGAGAACTAACCTTCTTAAAGATGAATCAGGCGTGGATCAACAAGGATTTCCAGACACCACTGCCTGATGCAACAGAATAGATCATTTTGCCTCTAATGATCACACTGTAGTGTGCTAGCACACTGGAATATTGTGAAAAATGCGCCGCTACTCCTGGCCACATGCTGCTGCCACCATTCTGATGCTGCCATCCGTCTTATGCCTCTACTGCCATTCCTACAAAGGGGCTTCTTGGTCTACTGATATGTACATGTTACATTTTCTCAAGGATATGCATACCACTGGCCCTTGCTATCACACTGCTGTTGTTGGGTTCTGCTACTACTGTGATCTGCCACCATCTTGTGTTGTACACCACTGCTGTTGCCCCCTTCACACACTGTCATGGAGCCACTATTGTCACAGTTACTTCTACTGCTGCCACCCTCCCCACTCTGTGATAGGACCACTACTATCACTGTTACTGCCACTGCTGCTGCCATCCTCCTCACTCTGTAATGGGGCCACTACTTGAATATTAGTGCACTGCACAGTTACTGTATGTACACAGCGATAAATTATATCAGAGTCTGTAGTTCAGCAGTCTCCTACACTCTCCCTGCACTCTCCCTGCAGTTTAACTTCTAAGCCTTCACACTGAAATTTGGCCACCAAGTGGGAAAAATATGATTTGTCAGATTGGGCTGGGTATACTAGATTTATAGTGATTCGTGAAGAATGAATTCAGAACGAATTTAATTTCTTAGCGAACTGCCGAATTGAATTTTTCAAAACTATGCTTATCTCTTATAGATATAAAGCACTAAAAATATATTGTATGACATTAATCAGAACTGAATTTTGGACCTAAAATTACAGTACATGGCGATATAAGACAAACATTAATTTAACACAGTTCCAAAGGTAGAGCTTTACTTTAAGCTTTCTCAATAAACTGTTACATTACGCTACATTCAATCATGTTGTTCACCTATATAATACACCTTATTAATTCCAAGTACTGTATCTAGCTCTCAGGCTCTGCATTTCTATTCCCGGTATTGACATTACTGTAAATCTTACTCTACAAGAAGTCACTGTATTTACATTTGTATAGTCCCAATAGACCACTACAGTTATTTGAGTTGTATGTTTGTCATAGCAACATCTGGTGCTGGAGATGAAATACTTAGAAGCATTATCATGAACAGAGGAGTTGGTGATTGAAGACAGCCATAGGATACATTTGCTACTTTAAGACATACAATTTAATAACAAAGTAACAATTTCTACTATAACAACCAAAGCCATGAGTAGCTACTAGAGTGCGACCTTTAAGAAATAAATGCAAACTACTTCAATATCGAGTTTGTGAATGTTAGAGGAAATCTCTAATATGGTGGCCCACACTCAACAAATAAGATCCACCGAAATAATAATCTAAATATGGTCCAAAAGAAAAGAACTGAATCTGGCATCATAGTAATTGAAATGTGATTTACTTTATTGAATAATTTAAAAGTATATAAGCATCTAAAAATATTCAAGAATTGATTCTGACATTTATATTTTTGGGACTGCTCTCAGGTAAAAGTCTTATGGTCTTGTAGCAAAGATTATCATCATCATACTTTTCAGTTGTCTTTTAGTTTAACTCCAGAGTGGGCTATCTTCAATATTCTTTGTGATTGTGCCACACAACTCCTCTCTAAATTTGACAAGTATGCTGTTTATATTTGGGCTAGCAGAACGCATAATAGCACTTTGCAGCATTAGGCTTGTCTAGAGATGAGCGAATCGAAGTTCACAAAGTGGAATTCGGTATGAATTTCAGGAAAAATTTGATTCGCACCGAATCCAAATTTCCTCACTCTTCGTGGTAACGAATCAAATTTTTTCCTAAAATGGCTGATGCACGTGTTAGGACATGGAGCAAGGAACCCTGGGAACGAGGGTTCACCCACAATGCCATGCATGCAGCGAATCAGCAGCCAGCCAGCCCTGTGATGTCACAGCCCTATAAATAACCTCAGCCATCTTGGATTCAGCCATTTACCAGTGTACTTAGTGCAGGGAGAGACGTCAGCAGGCGCTAGGGACAGTGCTAGAAAATACTTTAAAACTTTTATTTTGCTGTATAGAAGTTCAGCGAAAGGATAGGGAGGAATCATTCCACAGTATTGAAGAATAACAGGGTTCAGTAGGGGAGTTTACAGCCTGGGTAATATAAACAATCCTATTACACCTTGCTGCACTGACTAGGGATCCAAATTGCAATTATACAGCTCTGTAATTCCAGCAAACCGTTCTTGTTATTGGGGTGCAAGTGCTGTTCTAAAGCATTTTTTGGCTTGTATTAGTGGGAAAAAAGGGCTTACTAGTCGTTGTGTGGTGAAGTAAGAAAATGACAGTCCTTTTTGGCGTGTATTAGTGGCAAAAAAATATATATATTTGCTGGTCAGCGGTGCAGTTATATGTTCGAAAGCCCTTTTTGGTGTGTATTAGTGGCAAAAAAATATATATTATTTGCCATTCAGCAGTGCAGTTATATGTTTTAAAGCCCTTTTTGGAGTGTATTAGTGGCAAAAAAAATATATTATTTGCCATTCAGCGGTGCAGTTATATGTTTTAAAGCCCTTTTTGGTGTGTATTAGTGGCAAAAAAATATATATTATTTGCCATTCAGCGGTGCAGTTAATTGCTTTAAAGCCATTTTTGGTGTGTATTAGTGGCAAAAAAAAGATTATTTGCCATTCAGCAGTGCAGTTATATATTCTAAAGCCTTTTGTGGCGTGTATAAGTGGCAAAAAGTAAGGGCCTATTTGCCATTCAGCGGTGCAGTTATATGTTCTAAAGCCCATTTTTGCATGTATTAGTGGCACAAGAAAAAGTATTTGACGTTGTGTGGTGCAGTGAGAAAATGACAGCCCTTTTTGGCATGTCTTAGTGGCAAAAAATATATATTTGCCATTCAGCGGTGCAGTTATATGTTCTCCACACTCTGTCATTGTGCCACTTTGTGGTCTCCTCCTGATGCTGCTGCCGCCACCTCAACAATCTGTCATTGCGCCTCTCTGTGGCCTCCTGATGATGCTGCCGCCACCTCCGCACTCGGTCATTGTGCCACTCTGTGGCCTCCTAATGCTGCTGCCACCTACACACTATCATTGTGTCACCCTGTGGCCTCCTGATGCTGCTGCCAACTCCACACTGCCATTGTGCCACCCTGTGGCCTCCTCCTGATGATGCTGCTGCCACCTCCACACTCCGTCATTGTGCCACTCTGTGACCCCCTGATGCTGCTGATGCCACCTACACACTGTCATTGTGCCATGCTGTGGCCTCCTACTGATCATGCTGTAGCCACCTCTATACATTGTCATTCTGCCACTCTGTGGCCTCCTGATGCTGCCGCGTTGTGGTTGCTGTGAAGAATTGGTGTCGCTGCCGGAGCTTGATTTAAATGACTTTTTTCTATTTCAGGACAGTTTCTTCCTACAGATTCAGGGTACCGCAATGGGGTCCAATGTGGCGCCCCCCTATGCAAATAGCTATATGGCAGAATTTGAAGACACTTTTATCTACCCACATGTGGATTTTGAGAATGTCCTACTATGGAAACGTTATATAGACGACATCTTTTGCATATGGGGGGCCCGTTGGATTCCCTGTTGCGGTTCCACACATTTCTGAACTCGGTGTATCCGGAATTACAATTTAGCATACACTATCACATTAAATAAATTAACTTTCTGGACACAATGGTCATAAAACAAGACGACGGCACGATCACCACTGACCTATATAGAAAGCCAACAGACAGAAATAACCTGCTGCATTACTCAAGTTTCCACTCTCCTAATACAAAAAAATCACTTCCATATTCACAATTGGAACGCGTACGTCGTATAGTTAAAATGAATCACTTACGTCAGAAAAGATCCAGAGAAATGAAAGATAGATTCCAAGAACGAGGGTTTTCTAAAAACCTTTTACAAAATGCAGAAAGACGCAGAAATAATAAGACAAGGGAGACCCTACCCAGAATACCATTTGTGCATACCTACCATCCGAGCATTAGGAAAATAACTAATTTATGTGGGGGAAACTACCCAAAAAATCAGCGATAGAGTGTGTCAACACAAGTCTAATATCAGACGAGGTAATCTGTTACTCCCAGTACCAGCCCATTTCGCAGCCGCAGGACACAATCTTTCCCAGCTTAAATATCAAGTCATAGAACAGGTGACACCACATGGGAGGGGAGGAGACAGGGTAAAACTACTCAAAAAAAGGGAGGCCTTCTGCATTCATACATTGGATACCCTAGAACCAAAAGGCCTCAATAGGGAATATGAGATTCTGGGTTTCACATGAACACTATTCAGCTATCTGTCTAGATCTTATTACCACCTAGATACATATAGTGATATCTGGGTCCCTATAGGAGTCTGTCTGAAATGGATAATTGTGAATCATATGGTAGAACCGTTATACATTTTATTATACAGATTATACTTTTTAGGTGGTTTTCCACAAACACATCTCAATGATTATTCTCTTTTTTTTCACAGATTCCATAGTATATGTCACCCTATATACATAGTATCCTTCTTCACGTTGGTACGTATATAGAAAATTCGGTTTACTGGGTGGGTATAATTATAATCATACAAGGAGTAATATTACCATATATCTTCATGTATCCTAATGGGTCCATATTGACTATTTACCCCAGTGAATTACTGTACTGTCTGAATTGCTAACTATGTTATTTTTTGTGAATTTCTAACTGTCTCTCCTAAAACCAGATTTTGTTAATTTATTCTGAGACTCCATATAGCTACCTTATTCCTGATATCCTATATTATTCAATGTCATGTCATGTCCGTATATGCGCAATCTGCGCCACGCTCACTATAGGTGAAAGGAAATTCCATGCCAGGCATAATTACATCATAGTAAGTGCAACAATTATAGCAGCATTCCTCGATAGATTGTGCCAACCCCCTTATTAATATGCTAATCTTGTCACCTACGAACGTGATGCTGCCGTTCCTACACTCAGAACGAGACGTGTACTCAGCTCTAGCTCCAAAGAGAGGCTTGGAGCGCAGAACAGTGGTTCTGCGCATGTGCGGCGTCCGGAAGACTTCCGGTACGCGCGCATTTGAAGCCGACCAGCGGCCATCCAGTAGCAGCGGCTGATTCTCCAAAGCAGCAGACAATTTCTGCGCACTATACGGATCACAAGCACCGCCAAGACAGCACCAGAAAGCGGCTCTAGGTAAATCCATTAGTAAAATCCACCAGGGGGGCCCTTCACAGATATCGATAACAGTATATACATATGTGGACATAGTGTGACCTATTAATTTATGCTATGTGTGATGTTGTTGGCTTTATGGTCCAGTACATTTTTGCTGCATATTATTATCTATATGGATATACTCTACATCACATATACTCAATGGCTCCAGGAATCTATGCCATTTGGCGTAGGTCAGTGTTGGTGTAATTTTGTGTATAATTTTGTGTATATTCTATTTCTGATAATTCATTTCTGATATGCCAGACAACCTATATCATATGGTCTCTCGTTTTGAACATTTTTGATCTTCGTGTTCTTCTGATGACTCCCTTTATAAAATTATAAAATTATAGAAATATACATGTTCTGTCATATAGTTTTTGTCTTATATTCCCCTGCGTGACATCACAGATACAGATTTACTTTACTTTTGACTTTATTTTGACGTTCACATTATGAGATATGTCTTTGCCTTGACTTTTGGATTGTAGAGATAAGTCTGAATGGCTCTAATCACAGAATTCCGGGATGGACTACACCGGAAGCAATCTTGGTCATGAATTTTCAACTATGCATTATTAAGTCTGTGTGAAACCACTTATCATGTAATCTATTCACCTAGATATAATTTGTAACTTCTACACTTTGTGGCATCCTGATGCTGCTGCTGCCACTTACACACTGTCATTGTGCCAGCATGTGGCCTCCTCCTGATGCTGCTACTGCCGTTACCTCCACACTCTGTCATTGTGCCACTCTGTGGCCTCCTGATGCTGCGGATTCTACCTCCACACTGTCATTGTGCCACCCTGTGGCCTCCTCCTGCTGCTGCCGCCACCTCCACACTCTGTCAATGTGCCACTCTGTGGCCTCCTGATGCTGCTACCACCTACACACTGTCATCGTGCCACCCTGTGGCCTCCTCCTAATGATGCTGCTGCCGTCACCTCCACACTCTGTCATTGTGTCACTCTGTGGCCTCTTCATGATGCTGCTGCCACCTCCACACTCTGTCATTGTGCCACCCTGTGGCCTCCTCCTGATGCTGCTACTGCCGTTACCTCCACACTCTGTCATTGTGCCACTCTGTGGCCTCCTGATGCTGCGGATTCTACCTCCACACTGTCATTGTGCCACCCTGTGGCCTCCTCATGATGCTGCTGCTGCCGCCACCTCCACACTCTGTCAATGTGCCACTCTGTGGCCTCCTGATGCTGCTACCACCTACACACTGTCATCGTGCCACCCTGTGACCTCCTCCCAGGGCCGGCCTTAGGTGTTCAGGCGCCCTGTGCGAGCTAACCTTGTGGCGCCCCCCCCCCCCCCCCAAAAAAAAAAAAACACTGCTTGTTGCTGGCATCATGGCATAGGCTGGCTGACTATCCAACCAAGTAGTTACCAGCCCACACACCCCAAAGGCCGGTATAATGTTATACTTCCCTACTTCGTGAGATTTCCCTACCCTCGTCACTTCCAGTCGCACCGGACATGACGTGAGGAGGTGTGCAGCGCCGCGCAGGCGCACAACGACAGGTTAGGGAAGTTTCACAGCAGAGCCAGGAGCCTCACCAGCGGTTAGGGAAGGGAAAAATTACGTACGGGCCAGTGCTTTTTCCCTACCCTAACCGCTGGTGAGGCTCCCAGCGCATGCGCAGTGTCGGCCGGTGTCCAGCTGAGAACATCCATCCGATCACCGCACCTGTGCACTGGCCCATAATTTTTCCCTACCCTAACCGCCGGCGAGGCTCCCAGCGCATGCGCACTCTGCTGTGAAGTTTCCCTAACCCATCGTTGTGCGCAGTGCGCCCCCCCAATATAATAAACATTGGTGGCGCAGTGCGCCCCCCCAATATAATAAACATTGGTGGCGCAGTGCGCCCCCCCAATATAATAAACATTGGTGGCGCAGTGCGCCCCCCCCAATATAATAAACATTGGTGGCGCAGTGCGCCCCCCCAACACCCCAGTATAATGAACATTGGTGGCGCAGTGCGCCCCCCCCCAATATAATAAACATTGGTGGCGCAGTGCGCCCCCCCAATATAATAAACATTGGTGGCGCAGTGCGCCCCCCCAACACCCCAGTATAATAAACATTGGTGGCGCAGTGCGCCCCCCCCCCAATATAATAAACATTGGTGGCGCAGTGCGCCCCCCCAATATAATAAACATTGGTGGCGCAGTGCGCCCCCCCTCAATATAATAAACATTGGTGGCGCAGTGCGCCCCCCCCCCAATATAATAAACATTGGTGGCGCAGTGCGCCCCCCCAATATAATAAACATTGGTGGCGCAGTGCGCCCCCCCTCAATATAATAAACATTGGTGGCGCAGTGCGCCCCCCCCAACACCCCAGTATAATAAACATTGGTGGCGCAGTGCGCCCCCCTAGTATAATAAACATTGGTGGCGCAGTGCGCCCCCCCAACACCCCAGTATAATAAACATTGGTGGCGCAGTGCGCCCCCCCCAATATAATAAACATTGGTGGCGCAGTGCGCCCCCCCCAATATGATAAACATTGGTGGCGCAGTGCGCCCCCCCTCAATATAATAAACATTGGTGGCGCAGTGGGCAGTGCCAATGAGGGTTAAAAAATAATTAACTCACCTCCTCCAATTGATCGTCTTCTGTTCTTTCTTCATGACCTGTCAAAGGACCTGTGGTGACATCGCTGTGCTCATCACATGATCCATCACCATGGTAATGGGTCATGTGATGAGCTCAGTGACGTCACCACAGGTCCTGAAGAAAACAGGAGACCGGCAGCTATGCGATCAACTGGAGGAGGTGAGTTAATTTTTTTAAATTATTTTTTAACCCTCACTGGCACTTCCCACTGTGCCACCAATGTTTATTATATTGGGGGGGGGCGCACTGCGCCACCAATGTTTCTTATACTGGGGTGTTGGGGGGGGGGGGCCGCACTGTGCCACCGTTTCTTATACTGGGGTGTTGGGGGGGGGGCCGCACTGTGCCACCGTTTCTTATACTGGGGTGTTGGGGGGGGGCCGCACTGTGCCACCGTTTCTTATACTGGGGTGTTGGGGGGGGGGGGGCCGCACTGTGCCACCGTTTCTTATACTGGGGTGTTGGGGGGGGGGGCCGCACTGTGCCACCGTTTCTTATACTGGGGTGTTGGGGGGGGGGGCCGCACTGTGCCACCGTTTCTTATACTGGGGTGTTGGGGGGGGGGGCGCACTGTGCCACCAACGTTTCTTATACAAATACAGGAGGCGGGTGCTGGAATCAAATAGCCGGCACCCGACCTTTGTGACAGGGAGCTGCGATCAGCGGCAGTTAACCCCTCAGGTACCGCACCTGAAGGGTTAACTCAACTGCAGCTGATCGCAGCTCCCTGTCACAGAGGTCGGGTGCCGGCTATTTGATTCCAGCACCCGCCTCCTGTATTTGTATTTCAGGTCAGTTTTTTTCATTGGTGGCGCAGTGGCCACAGCCCCTCCCCTCCTCCTCCTGCCTCTCTTCTTATTGGCAGCGGCGGGGGCAGCAGGCAGGTCAGACAGGGGAGAGGGAGATGGAGGGGGCGCCCCGAGGGAGAACACAAGTGCAGCCTCGCCTGCCGCAGATTACATTGCGAGCTGTCGGCCGCCCAGCGCCCCTGTTACTATGGCGCCCTGTGCGGCCGCACAGCCCGCACACCCCAAAGGCCGGCCCTGCCTCCTCCTAATGCTGCTGCTGCTGTCACCTCCACACTCTGTCATTGTGTCACTCTGTGGCCTCTTCATGATGCTGCTGCCACCTCCACACTCTGTCATTGTGCCACCCTGTGGCCTCCTCCTGATGCTGCTACTGCCGTTACCTCCACACTCTGTCATTGTGCCACTCTGTGGCCTCCTGATGCTGCGGATTCTACCTCCACACTGTCATTGTGCCACCCTGTGGCCTCCTCCTGCTGCTGCCGCCACCTCCACACTCTGTCAATGTGCCACTCTGTGGCCTCCTGATGCTGCTACCACCTACACACTGTCATCGTGCCACCCTGTGACCTCCTCCTAATGCTGCTGCTGCCGTCACCTCCACACTCTGTCATTGTGTCACTCTGTGGCCTCTTCATGATGCTGCTGCCACCTCCACACTCAGTCATTGTGCCACTCTATGGCCTCCTGATGCTGCTGCCCCCTACACACTGTTTTGTGCCACCCTGTGGCCTCCTCCTGATGCTGCCGCCACCTCCACACTCCGTTATTGTGCCACTCTGTGGCCTCCTGGTGCTGCTGCTGCCACCTTCATACTGTCTTTGTGCCACTCTGTGGCCTTCTCCTGATGTTGCTGCTGCCGCCACCTCCTCACTTATTGTGACATTCTGTGGCCTCCTGATGCTGCTTCCACCTCCAGACTGTCATTGTGCCACTCTGTGGCCTCCTCCTGATGCTGCTGCCACCTCTACACTGGCATTGATCCACTCTGTGGTATCCTCATGATCTGTCAGAAGGAAGGAAAAATGAATTGCACAATGGATCCTGTCTATGTGACAGCTGTAAGGCCTGCATGACATGGTCCCTATTTTGCATCAGAATTGGCTTATTATTTGCTAGCCAGCCAAAAGCAGGAGTAGGTACAAAACACAGAAGACATGTAAGTATTCCATTCACGTGTCTTCTCTGTTTTAAATCCACTCCTGTTTTTTTTTTGTTTAAGCAATACTGATGGATTACTGACCAAATGCTGACCGAGTGAAGGCGGATGCTCCAAAGACAGGATCCGTTTTTTGGGGGTTGTTGTTCGGACGCATCAGAGGAAGGGCAAAATAATCAGTGACGTCAACACAAACTTACTGCTGACACCCTCTCTACTCTGTCCGGGGGGTTCTACTTGTATAAGCGTTTACTAGAACAGGTTCTGTAGATATGTATGTGGAATCTGCTGACGTTAATATTGACCTGTAAGGCTGAGTTCACACTTGAGTTATTTGGTCAGATTTGGCCCCGTAACTGCCCAAATAAGTGAAGTGTGCAGTGATTCTAAGAGCGACGCCTATCATCTACATGTCATATGGACTCACATCAGGGGGGAACTAACTCTTCTTACGAAGAGAGCACCTTAATCAGTGTGAGGAGACTTATAGGCCATATATGCTCCTCTGGAATTCTGGGAGGTAAGGGATGCAAATGAGCTCTTAACAAGCTTTGCTTCTAATGCCACCAGATGTAAGGCAGCTATCCTATAAGTCAATGTTCATCTCTTAAAACAAGCCTTGAGACATGACTTGGATATTAAATAAGCCAGCACCTCATCTGCAGACAGCTTTTTCAGGGTGATTGCCCCTCATCAGTGCAGAGCAGAGAGTACTGGCTTAACTGGGTGAGAGGCCTGTGTCCAGGTCAGGGGGGAACTAACTCTCCTTAGGGAGAGAGCACCATAATCAGTGTGATGAGACTTACAGGCCATACATGCTCCTCTGTATTCTGTGAGGGAAAGAATGCAAATTAGCTTTTAACAAACTCTGCCTCTAATGCCACAAGATGTAAGAACTCACAGTATTGGACTCACAGTATTGTTTCACTACCACAGGGGACTCCCTATGTGTGTTACTGCAAGGCACAGTGTTCTACACCACTATAAAGGCTCTCTGCAGCCAGAAAAAATTAGAAAAATTCGGAGATCCAGCCGAATTGAATTTTTGAGAAATTCGCTTATCTCTAGGCTTGTCCTATGCCGGTCCCTTTAGCTTCGGTTGATTCTAAGGTTGTATACCTTTTTGCATGGATTGGATTAATACTACTTTGCAAAAAAGTGGTTCTCTTGCAAACTTTTATTAAATCCAGAACAGTGACAGTTAAAAATGGTTTAAAATTCATGACTTGGTACCCTTTAGAGCTTCTTTGTGGTAGGATGTTAATGCTATTATCATAATGCTTCCTTTATTTAGCAGGTTGTGACTTGGGAGGGGGCCAGGGGCGTCGCTATAGCGGAAGCAGAGGAAGCGGCTGCTTTGGGTCCCTAACCCAGAAGAGGCCCGACCAGGAGGAGGAGAACTGAAAGATTTTTTCAGGGCCCCCTCAACAGTATTACACAATGAAATTATATACAGTGACAGTATAGACAGTGTAGAAAACGGATGGAACAGCTGCCGGGCCTGGTCTGAGAGAGCGTTCTTTACTAGACACAGGAATGGGGGCGGCATGAAAGGAAAGGGTTGCGAAAGAATTACTGGGGGAGGGGGTCCTATTCCAAAATTTGCTGTGGGGCCCAGTCATTTCTAGCTACACCACTGGCGGTGGCAGTGGTACTCGTTTATTTTGTGATCTATTTTTTTATGTCTAGGGACTGAGAAATTGTCTCTTTCATTGTGTGTTCTTTCTTTGTAATGTAAATAAATAGAGTATTCAAGTATTGAAGTAATTTCAAAATAAAAAAGTATTTTATATTATAAAAAATTTGTAATATACAACCTACGTAGATCTTATTAAGTTTCCATTAAAGGACATCTGTCAGCAGAATTGTACCTATGAAACTGGTTGATCTGTTGCATATGCACTTGGCAACATAAGCAAATGAGCCTACAGGAGCAACGGAGGTGTTGCTGTTACACCTAGAGGAGCTAAAAGCCGCACCCTCTGCACCTTGATTGACACGGCCAGGCAAAATGATGTTCACACTGCCTGGCCCTGTCAAGCAAAGTGCAGAGGGCTTGGCAGTTGCAGAGAGAGAAAAACCTGTAGGAGTAACGACAACACCCCCGTTGCTCCTAGAGGCTCATTTGCATATATGAACACTTTGTTTTGCTCAGCAGTGCAGGCACATATAAACATGGGATAAACACAGATGCCTTCCGCTGCCAAATGCACATGCAACAGGGCAGTCAGTTTCATAGTTACAAATCTGCTGACCAGTGCTCTTTAAATTTGCAAGCACCACTGGGCAATCCCTACTTATTAAAAGGGTTCACCGATAATAATTAGATCACAAAGTGTTTCCATGCTTGTACTCCCAACGATCAGATGAGATCTCTGGTAAATCCTGGCAGTTAGCGATCAGTTATATGATGCAGAACATGACAGGTTCTCCAGAGTGAGAGATATTTGTAGCCATTCTATACTTTGGCCAAGAGATGAGCATTTTGAGCAGTAAAACTTGCAGTCATGACGGAGCTAACCACTAATAAACACACTGTATTGTGACATATATATAATATTTTTGGTGTAAATCTGGATTTGTAAATGGCACATGGATAGCCACCATGTTTGAAATTTTAAGCTTAAATGGTCCGTAACTTTTCATTAAAGTTTGCATAAATCAGGTGAATAAAATTAACTTAGTAATATATTACAAATTAATATGTTCTTCCATCTTTCTCCATTTAGCAGCTCGCATCTTCCCCTCTTTCTTCTTTATAGAGTTCTATGGGAAGCTGTAGTGTGATCCTTCAGTGAGCTGACAGTCTGTTTTGTTCCGTAGCAGATAATTCAAAGTGAAGATTTTAATAATTGGAGAAAGAGGCATTTTTCTTTAGTATGAAATATTTCTTTTATTCACCTATACTATTGACTTATGCAAAGTTTCTTTAAAGGTTTGTGACACTTAAGTGAGTTATAACACTTTAGTGAGCCTCTAAGTTATAGACCCAGGAAATGTAAACTGGCGCAGATTTGGAATTAATCTTCTTCCATTTTTCAGTTTTTTCACTTATTTTTAAGTTTATATTGAGAGCAGTGTATGAAAATAAAACAGATATGCATATTAACTCTTTCCCTACACGTACGGCCAATAATGCAGATCGCGGTCATTAAAGTCTTTAGATGCCGTGATCAAGTGAGATCACAAGGGTGAAAAACCCGGAAGCAAGATTCTTACTGGCATCCTCTGTGGCCAACGACGATGCCGGAACTGATTTTAATGCACTGGGTCTCGGTGAAGAGACCCAGGGCATTTAAGCTGGAATTCTTATTTTGACCAGCAGGTAGCAGGCCAACATAATAAATTAGCAATTTTTAACAATTTATGGATGTAAAAAAACCATGATTGTTCAGAATAAAAAAAATATATATTTTGTAGGCTCAAATCCGAGTTTCAAAATCATAAAAAAAAACATATTAAAAATGTAAAAAATATAAAAGTTTAAATCACCCCCCTTTCCGTAGAATAAAAAAATTAATATATAAATAACAAAAAATATAAACATCATGGGTATCACAGTGACTGAAAATGCCCATGCTATTAAAATAGAAAAATATATTTCCAATACGGCGAACGGCGTAACAGAAAAAAAAGGTCAAAATGGCCCATTTGCTATTTTTTCCATCGCTTCTCTTACCCAAAAAAATTCAATAAAATGTGATAAAAAAGTCACACACACTCCAAAACGGCATCAATAAAAAAAAAAATATATACTTATGGGGTATCGGTCTAGGCTACTTTCACACTAGCGGCAGGGTCAACTGCCTGTCGGATCCGTCCTGCCGCTAATTCGCCATGCCGCCGGACCGCCGCTCCGTCCCCATTGACTATAATTATATATTAAAATATTAAAATATATAATTTTTTTCCCTCTTCCCACTGCATTGTATGTCATATTTAATGGTGGCATTAGAAAGTACAGCTTTTCCTGCAAAAAATAAGCCCTCATACAGCTACAGTATGTGAACTGAAAAATAAAAAAGTTATGGCTCAAGGAACATAGGGAAGAAAAATGAAAACACAAAAATGAAAAAACCTCCGGTATCCTAAGGCCCCTTTCACACGGGCGAGTATTCCGCGCGGATGCGATGCGTGAGTTGAACGCATTGCACCTGCACTGAATCTCGACCCATTCGTTTCTATGGGGCTGTTCACATGAGCGGTGATTTTCACACATCACTTATGCGTTGCGTGAAAATCGCAGTATGCTCTATATTCTGCGTTTTTCACGCAACGCAGGCCCCATAGAAGTGAATGGGGTTGCGTGAAAATCGCAAGCATCCGCAAGCTAGTGCGGATGCGGTGCGATTTTCACGCACAGTTGCTAGGAGACGATCGGGATGGAGACCCGATCATTATTATTTTCCCTTATAACATGGTTATAAGGGAAAATAATAGCATTCTGAATACAGAATGCATAGTAAAATAGCGCTGGAGGGGTTAAAAAATAATAAAAAATAATTTAACTCACCTTAATCCACTTGATCGCGAAGCCCGGCATATCCTTCTGTCTTCATCTTAGCTGTGTGGAGGAACAGGACCTGTGGTGACGTCACTCCGGTCATCACATGATCCATCACATGATCTTTTACCATGGTGATGGATCATGTGATGACCGGAGTAACGTCACCACAGGTCCTGTTCCTCCACACAGCTAAGATGAAGACAGAAGGAGATGCCGGGCTGCGCGATCAAGTGGATTAAGGTGAGTTAAAAAAAAAATTAACCCCTCCAGCGCTATTTTACTATGCATTCTGTATTCAGAATGCTATTATTTTCCCTTATAACCATGTTATAAGGGAAAATAATACAATCTACAGAACACCGATCCCAAGCCCGAACTGCTGTGAAGAAGTTTGGGTTTGGGTACCAAACATGCGCGATTTTTCTCACGCGAGTGCAAAACGCATTACAATGTTTTGCACTCGCGCGGAAAAATTGCGCGTGTTCCCGCAACGTACCCGCACATTTTCTCGCAACGCCCGTCTAAAAGAGGCCTAAGGGTTAACCTACTAAAAATGCTTTTTATTTTGATGGGCCATGCAGCAGATGCAGTCGTGTCCTCTGGCTTTTTCTCAGAGCATCTAATAGACACACAAAGTTAAAGGTTTCCTGGGATCAAACTGGTGTTATGTGAGCTAAAGAAGTGATGGAAATATACATTGAACATTTTATTTGATCCTTTTCAGTGGATTATTTAACTGATACATAAAGCTATACTCATATGTTTCCAGGTTGAAGATCATACATTAAACTAGGGCAGTACACAGATTTTTGTTGCTTAACTTCTAGGTGCAAGAATAACTTTTTTCACCCCATGTATTTTCTCCAGTTATTTTGTTGCATGTCACTACATGTGAAGGATAGCTAGATAGATAATGGATAGATAGATAGATAGATAGATAGATAGATAGATAGACAGATATGCATATATATTTGTGCAGACATCTGATAAAAAGTTGAAACTTTGCTTTAATAATTCAGACGCCATAGCCGATGATTGCTGTTATATATTTCTTTTTACTTGTATCTTTTCAGTTGTTTGTGTATTATTATATTTCCCAGTTGCCTTCACTCATACAGCTGTTCCGTTGGGGGAGGAGAACATCATTATGAGCAGAGCTGTTTTATTGTCAGTAGGTCTCTGATATTGTAGTGTAGACCTTTCTCACACACGATCTAGTATCTGACACCAGTAAAAACCTTCTTGTATGACCACAACCATGAAATGGCTGTATATCTGCATTACTCTCCTGGCACTAAGCAATGGTAAGTTAACGCTAAAATATTCCATTCATACAATCAATAAATAGTGAATTTTTATAGTGTTTTTTTTTTATCTCTGTATATTGATATACAAAGACAAAAGAAAGGGGATTGTACATTTGGCTAGTTTATTTGGAAGGATGATATTTCTGTATGTGCGTTTAAAAGTTTCAGTATAGTGTGTTAAAGAGTGTGTCTGCTAGATCATTATAGACCTATACATGCCAATGCTTTTTAAATACTGGAAAGCAGAGCTCAAGTTCCCTATGCCTGCTGTGCCGTAAATATAAATAAGGAATCCTGCAGCCGGTAGCATGTTATCACTATATTTATGGATCAAGTTGGTACATAGATGTTTTTCTGTTTTTAGGGTCCCTGCTTTTTGTTGTTTATATGGAATATTTCATGTACATGGTGTGTTAGAGTATTTAGCGTAATTCTATATTGTCAGAACCACGCTGATCCTGTGATATCATTGACTGAATAACCAATTAATAACCTGGTTAAATGCTTAATATGACACAGTATCAGTTTGTTATGCACAGAATGATTCTATAGAAATAAATTTTTTCTCAAAAGATTTCCAAATGGATATGAAAACTAAAGCCGCCCCTAGATATTGGAAAATTTGCTAAAGTTTATAGATGTTAGCTGGCACCATTGTTTTTCCTGCCTCTGCATGCTTAGCTGTGCATATGAATGAAAAGATGGGGGTCACTTTTTTTAGCTGATGTGTACGGCATGTTTGTGCATGGATTAAAAGCTCTCATCCTTTTTAAATGCAAGACTGCCACAACTGTTGCTTTATTCCTCAACATACTCAGTGTTCAATTGCAGGCAAATATCTGTCAAAAATCTGGCCAGGAATTGTTAGACTCAATGTATATTTATGAAGAATGGCGCTTTCTGAGCTGGTCTTGATATTCCCTGCACGGCTTGGAAGCGCCTTGTCATAAATTAGATGTATCCTTTGGCAGTCCATGCGCCTAAACAGAAATCTACTGCAGGTCTGAACTGCTGTAGATTTCTGGCTTTAGCTGTGCCAGAAACCTGCCGTAAATGAAGATAAATTTGTCGCTGCTGGCCACACCACCTTCCCACTCTTTCCACAGTATTGAAGCAGAACAAGGTTCAGTAGGGGAGGTTACAACCTGGGTAATAGAAACAATCCTATTACACCTTTCTGCACTGACTAGGGATCCAAATTGCCATTATACAGCTCTAATTCCAGCAAACCGTCCTTGTTTTTGGGGTGCAAGTGTTGTTTGATACAGCCATTAATAGGGTTTATTACAAGGAAATATTTCTACGTCTTATAACTGCACCACTGAATGGCAAATATGTTCTAAAGCATTTTTTGGCTTGTATTAGTGGGAAAAAAAGGGCTTACTAGCTGTTTTGTGGTGAAGTGAGAAAATTACAGCCCTTTTTGGCGTGTATTAGTGGCAAAAAAATATATATTATTTGCCGTTCAGCGGTGCAGTTATATGTTCTAAAGCCCTTTTTGGCGTGTATTAGTGGCAAAAATATATATATTATTTGCCGTTCCACGGTGCAGTTATATGTTCTAAAGCCTTTTATGGCGTGTATAAGTGGAAAAAAGTAAGGGCCTATTTGCCGTTCAGCGGTGCAGTTATGTGTTCTAAAGCCCTTTTTGGCGTGTATTAGTGGCAAAAAAATATATATTATTTGCCGTTCTGCAGTGCAGTTATATGTTCCAAAGCCTTTTGTGGTGTGTATAAGTGGCACAAAAAAAGTATTTGCCATTGTGTGGTGAAGTGAGAAATTAATAGGGTTTATTACAAGGAAATATTTCTACGTCTTATAACTGCACCGCTGAATGGCAAATATGTTCTAAAGCATTTTTTGGCTTGTATTAGTGAGAAAAAAAGGGCTTACTAGCTGTTTTGTGGTGAAGTGAGAAAATTACAGCCCTTTTTGGCATGTATTAGTGTCAAAAAAATATATATTTGCCGTTCAGCGGTGAAGTTATATGTTCTAAAGCCCTTTTTGGCTTGTATTAGTGGCAAAAATATATATATTATTTGCCGTTCAGTGGTGCAGTTATATGTTCTAAAGCCCTTTTTGGCATGTATTAGTGGCAAAAAAATATAAAAATTTGCTGTTCAGCTGTGCAGTTATATGTTCTAAAGCTCTTTTTGGTGTGTATTAGTGGCACATAATAAATATATTATTTTCAGTTCAGCGGTGCAGTTATATTTTCTAAAGTCCTTTTTGGCGTGTATTAGTGGCACAAAAAAAAGTATTTGCCGTTGTGTGGTGAAGTGAGAAAATTACAGCCCTTTTTGGCATGTATTAGTGGCAAAAAAATATATATTTGCCCTTCAGCGGTGCAGTTATATGTTCTAAAGCCCTTTTTGGCATGTATTAGTGGCAAACAAAATATATATTATTTGCCGTTCAGCGGTGCAGTTATATGTTCTAAAGCCCTTTTTGGCATGTATTAGTGGCACAAAAAAAGTATTTGCCGTTGTGTGGTGAAGTGAGAAAATTACAGCCCTTTTATGCGTGTATTAATTGCCCAAAAATATATATTTGCCATTCAGTGGTGCAGTTATAAGTTCTAAAGCACTTTTTTGCATGCATTAGTGGCACAAAAAAAGTATTTGCCGTTGTGTGGTGAAGTGAGAAAATTACAGCCCTTTTTGGCTTGTATTAGTGGCAAAAATGTATAGACCGTATTTTTCGCCCTATAAGACGCAGTTTTTCTCCCAAAAATGGGGTGGGGGGGGGAAGTTAGTGCGTCTTATGGGGTGAATATAAGGAAAAAAATGCCCGGCGCTAACTGGGTGGCACTGCAGTCCTGGGATGAAAGGACCGCATTGATAGATGGAATCATCGGTGGTGAAGCAGGTGTGCGCTCCAGTTGCCAGAAGTGCCCTCTGCTTCCCTCTCCGAGTTTGACTTTCGCTCTGGTATACACGGTAAATGCAGGATCAGAGGGCACTCATGTTTCCATCCTGAGTCTGCACCCACCCCCCCGCTGCCGGTGCTGGGCGCAAAGGGCCGGGCGCGCTGCAGCTGTTAGGAGGCAGGGACCGCCCCCTGCTGCAGATGGTGGGATGCAGGGGCTGGTCGCCTCTGCGAGTTGTCTGTGGTAAGGACCGGCCGGCCGCAGCAAGTGCTAGGTGGTAGTGACTGGCCGGCCCGAAGATGCGCTGTTATGGAGGAAAGTTGATGGGAGCGAAGAAGCAGGCAGATGAGGGTCGGAACAGACTTCCCTGTCACACATGCCTGCTCCACCTCTTAGTCTTCACATGTGCCTGCTCCTGACTACGTGCACTGTGACTGCTGTGAGAGCTACTCCCTGCCAGAAATTCATCCCTAAGGTACCCCTAATGACCCCCCTAATAAAGTGACCCCCCCTAATAAAGTGACCCCACTCCTAATAAAGGGACCTTACTCCTAATAAAAGTGACCCCACTCTTGATAAAGTGACCCACTCCTAATAAAGTGACCCCACTCCTAATACAAGTGACCCCACTCCTAATAAAGTGACCCAGTCCTAATAAAAGTGACCTCACTCCTAATAATGTAATCATTTTAACACACCTTTTGTTCAAAATGATTTTTCTATTTTCACCCAAAGTATTTGCCATTGTGTGGTGTTTTGGCGTGTATTAGTGGCAAAAAAAAAAATTATTTGCTGTTCAGCGGTGCAGTTATATGTTCTAAAGCTCTTTTTGGCATGTATTAGTGGCAAAAAAAAATATATTATTTGCCGTTCAGAGGTGCAGTTATATGTTCTAAAGCCTTTTGTGGCGTGTATAAGTGGAAAAAAGTAAGGGTCTATTTGCTGTTTAACGGTGCAGTTATATGTTCTGAAGCCCTTTTTGCCGTGTATTAGTGGCAAAAAATATATATTACTTGCCGTTCAGCGGTGCAGTAATATCTTCTAAAGCCTTTTGTGGCATGTATAAGTGGAAAAAGGTAAGGGCCTATTTGCCATTCAGCGGTGCAGTTATGTGTTCTAAAGCCCTTTTTGGCTTGTATTAGTGTAAAAAATATATATATTATTTGCCGTTCATGCATTTGCTGTTTAACGGTGCAGTTATATGTTCTGAAGCCCTTTTTGCCGTGTATTAGTGGAAAAAAAATATATTATTTGCCGTTCAGCAGTGCAGTAATATCTTCTAAAGCCTTTTGTGGCATGTATAAGTGGAAAAAAGTAAGGGCCTATTTGCCATTCAGCGGTGCAGTTATATGTTCTGAAGCACTTTTTGCCGTGTATTAGTGGCAAAAAATATATATTATTTGCCGTTCCACGGTGCAATTATATGTTCTAAAGCCTTTTGTGGCGTGTATAAGTGGAAAAAAGTAAGGGTCTATTTGCTGTTCAACGGTGCAGTTATATGTTCTGAAGCCCTTTTTGCCGTGTATTAGTGGCAAAAGATATATATTTTTTGCCGTTCAGCGGTGCAGTTATATGTTCTAAAGCCTTTTGTGGCGTGTATAAGTGGAAAAAAGTAAGGCCCTATTTGCCTTTAAGCGGTGCAGTTATGTGTTCTAAAGCCTTCTTTGGGGTGTATTTGTAAATAAAAAAAGGGCTTATTAGCCGTTGTGTGGTGAAGTGAGAAAATTACAGACTTTTTTGGGGTGTTTTAATTTCCTTTTTATTTATTTATTTGATCTAACAGTATGTCAGTCAGAGACAGAGGACAGTCAGCAGCTATTGGCCAGCCAAGATGTGAAGGAGACATCCGCCGCTTCCTCTGGTAGGCGGACAAGTAGTGATGAGGAGAGTGGTGTGGGAGCTGGTGTTGCGAGCGGTCAGGCTCCTGACCCAGAGACAGTTGAGGAGGACATCAGTGTCGTGCAGACAGTACTCGATGATGATGATTTAGCTGATCGTACTTGGGAGCCGGGTGAATTATGGGCTTAAAAATCATCGGGAGAACAGGTTCGCAACTTGGCCGTGAGGCAGCGGCGAAGCCAGCAAGTCACTAGAGTGGCTAGGAGTCAGCAGGGTGGCAGCAGTGGGAGTTCGGGAGCCAAACGTGCCCGGGGTAGAGAACCCACTTCGTAGGAGCCTACCTGCCCGGAAAGTAGTGGTGCAGGGGTTCACGGCAGCAGCGGTGGTAGCACTAAGTCAGTGCGGAGTGTTGGGGGTAAAATCACCTACTCGGCGGTGTGGCAGTTTTTTGTTAAGCCGTCGGAGGAGGTGAACATGGCCATTTGTAGAATCTGTGTGCAGAAGGTGAAGCGTGGCCAGGCCATGCATCAACATATGCAGCATTACCATAAAGTAGGTAGAACCATAGCTCCGATGTGGTGGTCCATCCTGCCGCAGCAACCGCTGCATCACCCAGTGGCACGCACCTGATTTCAGGCAGTCAAGGCTCCACCACCTCAGCTGAAGGGAGCTGTCTCTCCTTCCCATCATCTGATGGTCCTGATGCTCCTACTTCTCCTCCTCGTCAGTCATTCCGTCAGCAATCAATCACTGAAGCGATTGCCAAGGGACAACAGTATGCGTGCACTGATCCAACGGCGCAGAAGCTGAATGTGCTCCTGTCCAAATTGCTGGTGCTGCAGTCCCTCCCTTTCCAAGTGGTGGACTCTGCACCTTTTAGAGAACTGGTGGCTTGTGCCGAGCCGAGGTGGAGAGTCCCAAGCCGTCATTTCTTTGCCAAAAAGGCAGTATCCGCCCTGCACATGTATGTAGAACAGAAGGTTGGCGGCACGGCAGCACCGACGTGCGGAACTATAACTACTGTCAGGGACAATACATGTCCTTTACGGCCCACCGGGTGAATGTGGTTCCTGCACAGCCACACCAGCAACTTGGCCAGGTGACGCCGCTTCTGCCTCCACATTCTCACGTCATTGGTGCTGCGAAAATGTTCGCTTCTGCCTCCTCATCCTCCACCGTGTCCTCAGTCTCCACTGCAGGGACAATTCACAGTACCCCTCCAGCATACCACATATGCAGGGCATGGCGGTGTCATGCTGTTCTGCACCTCGTTTGCCTGGGCGAACGGAGTCACACAGGGGAGGAGCTCTGTGTCCTTCATCAAGAAATGGAATCCTAGCTTTCTCTATGTCAACTCAAAATCTGGACCATGGTGACCAACAACGGGAAGAACATGGTGTCGGTGCTTCATCAAGGAGGGCTGAGCCATGCGCCCTGCATGGCACACTGTTCAATCTGGTTGTCAAGCGGTTCCTGAAATCTTCCACCCATCTGCAAGACATCCTAAAATGTCCAGGAAACTTTGCATGCACTTCAGCCACTCGTACACCGCAAAACACACCCTCCTTGAGCTGCAGCGGCAGAACGGCATTCCCCAACATAGGCTGATATGAGATGTTTCCACACGTTGGAATTCCACCCTCCATATGTTGGACCGACTATACGAACAGAGAAAGGCCATAAACAATTTCTTGATGATCCAAGCAGACAGGAGTACTCCCCTGTGTAACTTCGATGTCAGCCAGTGGCAGCTCATGCGTGACACCTGCCGTTTGATCAGGCCCTTTGAGGAGGCAACGTTATTTGTCAGTCGCCAGGACTACGGGATGAACAACGTCATTCCACTGCTTCATGTCCTGGAACAGATGCTGGTAAATCTGGCTGGCCAGGGGACTGGAGATGTGGCGCCTAGATCTCATGGCCACATGAGCCCTGTGGGAGCTGAACTGGAGGAGGAGGAGGACATTGGAGCACAAGCAATGTGTAGCGAAATGTGTGGTTTTTATACATGCGATGAGGAAGACGAGGCAGAGGACCCAGACACACCGTGGCAGTATGCAGTGGAGATGGAGGCATGGAGTCCCTCCGAGTCACTTGCAAAAATGGCCCAATGCATGTTCACTTGCTTGTGTAGTGACAGACAAATTGTCAGCATTCGGTAGAGGGATGACTTCTGGCTCTTCATCTTGTTGGACCCTCGCTACCAGTCAAAAATGCGGGCCTTTTTTTACACCCACTGAGAGGGAGGACAAACTGAACTACTACAGAGACATCCTATGAAGTCAGTTGGCTGCTGCCTATCTGTGCCATCGTCTATCCTCTCGCAGGTCTGACCGGGGGGGGGGGCCCTCAGGGCTCACGTTACTCTGCCATGGCTGCTGTGGCAGGGTGGGGGGGGGGGGGGGGGGGGGGGGGGGTAGGAGCAGTTCCAGCTCCATTAGCAGCAACTTCTGTCAAGAGTCGCTGATGAGCAGCTTTCTTTACCCGCCTAGTGAAGAAACTACTCACCAGCAGCAGTAGCAGCTAGACCTGTAGCAGAACCTGAACCAGCAGGTGGTGGCATACTTGGGCAGCACCCTGCCACCTCATGTTGAAGATCCGCTGCACTACTGGGCAGCCAAACTGGATTTGTGTCCAAATTCGGATCGAAACAAATTTTTGGGGAAAATTTGGCAAAACGGCCAAATCAATATTTTTTTTAATTCGCTCATCTCTAGTGACTAAACCGCATTAAAAAAAATTGTGTAGTTTGTGACTTTTTAAGGCCACTTTTCTGGAGCAGTGAGTTGATAACTCTCCCCCTTACTCTGCTAATAATGCTTTAATATATGTGTACCCTTTTGGATTCATGCAAATACTTGCCATAGAAAAGGTCAATAGGAATATGCCCCGTGGGTATTAAACATTATGATGCATTTTACAATAACGCTGTACCCTTGCCAAACTCTTCTTGGCAAAGTATCAGCATTGCCTTTTCACTAATGTAAAAAAAAATATTGAATTCTAAACTACATAACCACATCAGTATAAATATATAACCTAGGTTTTAGGGAAATGAATAAGCCTATCATACAGTATAGAATACTGGATATACAATATTGACATGAGCTTCTGCAAGTGCCCAGGGGCGGCGTTACTGCCGCAAGTGCCCAGGCCCCTCAGCGATGTGCCCAGAAAAACACACCTCTTTCAGCCCTCTGGCCCGCCTGCTCTATGTGAGCGCTTGTTTCTGCTCCTTTTAGCGATCAGTGGGGGTTTCAGCACTCCCACTGATCAAAACCTATGATATGTCAGTATGACATATCAATAGTTTTTTTGAAAGTACAGGGACCTTCTAAGCAATGAGCTGTGCATCTTGTTAATAATAAGTTATTTGTTAGCAGGATGTAACTGAGGCGTAACAGGACTATACTTCCTACCAACCAGGTAACATGAAGCAAGAGCCTTGAGAGAGAAGAGGCATGGTTCCCCGGAGGAGACCTATTTTTTACACCAACAAATAACCAATGATTTTAATAATTGTCATTTCCATCAAAACATTGATTGCATAGATTTAAGACAGTGGTTGGAAGGAACCCCCCATCTGCTTATATGTCCATACTGAGCCTTGCGATCCCTGATGTTTTTCACCTCAATGTCTGTTCCTCTTTATAGCCTTTTTATAGATGAAGGTGTGTCCTTCATGTGTGTCCTGTGCATATATGTGTGGGTAAATGCTTGGTGGGTTTTAGCTGTGGCATTGCTTCTTCCGTTCAAGAGGCGAGGAAGGGTTTCCTTAAAGACTGGTGGGAAGGATCATTGTTACAAGAGCCAATCACTTGTCTACAAGCTGCAATTACTTTTACCACGACCGCCAACTATGGTTATGGTTTTTAGGTGAAACAAACAAATACAGTACATTGGGCAGTTGTTGGGAGTGAATGGCCACATGAAAGATTGTTCATAACTTACAATTGTTCACGTGGACGTCCATTTCCGACTTACTGCAGCGTTTGAGAACAGAGATGCCATAACCTGGCATGGCCACTTAACACTGGACTAAACCTGCTGGTTCTGGCTCCATCCATTTTATGGATGCCGAAATTAGCTGGAAAGTGGGGATGCCAAGTGTCAGGTCTTTACCAATCTGATATTTATGATCTATCCTGACAAAGTGTCCTCAATATCTAAAGACTGGAAAACCCTTTTAATATTGTAATGTCATTTAAATTACAAAATTGAATCTGCGAAAGCTGCATTATATATACATTAAACAATATATCAAATGTGAGGTTTAGTATGTACTCTTAATAATGATGTCCAATATTTCACTTCTAGAGTGCTTTTGCTTCAATGCAGAACACAAACTCTATAAAACCTTATTTGAAAGCTACAATCCATACATCCGACCAGTGGAGAATGTGTCTGATCCTGTAACTGTACAGTTTGAAGTGTCGTTGTCACAGCTTGTTAAAGTGGTAAGACTTGTGATGGTATTGACTGTTGCTCATTTATAATCTATTGTCGTTGAATTATTTCCCATTTTTCCCTTTTTATATCGTTGTGCTGCTGTATACTTTATAGAAGAACGAAATGCATAACACATCTGCTGTTAAAAGATTTAACCATTGCCTTGACCATAATACAAATGATGATCACACATATATCATTATATATCATAGATAATTACTGAAGAGATAATTAGCAGGTATCTGAGATTTCTAAGCAATTCAGTACTTCAGAAGACTAAAGCTTTACAGGCAGGCTGAGGGACCATTAAAGTGTGAAAACCTACAAAATAACAGGATTTGAGTGGACTTCACCTTTATTTTGTCCCATTGAACAACCTACTATGTGGATTCATAAAAAAGGCAAAGAAACACATTTCTTTGATTGCCAGGCAACTACCAGGTGCCTCTGCACTGGCACACATTATGTTCACTGATCAGCAATCACATTTTTACTTAAAGAGATTCTGTCACCTCGTTTTAGCTTAGAGATGCGGACATGCACGGCTAGATCGTCTCTAGCATGTCCGCAATATACCGGTCCTATAGGGCTGTGTCCTTTTATTGTGTGTAAAAAATGATTTTATAGATATGTAAATGACCCTGGTAAGGAGCCCAAGGGGCTGTACTAACCTCCTTGGAGTCCAGCCACGCCCCCCTGTGAAGGAGCCCAGCACCGCCTGCGTCCTCCGAATCTCCTCCTTGTTTAGAGTTAGATTGCCGTAATCTCGCGATGTGCAGTTCCTTCCCTGAGGCTGATGCCAGCACAGGGAAGGAACACTATACCGGCACTGAGCATGCGTGAGCTCGTGCATTGCGAGATTACGGCAATCTAACTGTGAAGAAAGGAGGAGATTCGGAGGACGCAGGCGGTGCTGGGCTCCTTCACAGGGGGGCGTGGCTGGGCTCCAGAACGGTTAGTACAGCGCTATGGGACAAGTATATTGCGGACATGCTAGCGGCGATCTAGCCGTGCATGTCCGCAGCTCTATAGGCTAAAACGAGGTGACAGAATCCTTTTAAAGGAAGGCTCTTACCTCCAAAATTCAAACATACCGCTGTTTAGGGTAAGTGAAACATACCTTTCTTGTGAAAATTCGGTTCTCTAATCCTGAGAAATGCATTTTATTTTTATGCAGCTGCGGTTTTTGGAAAACACAGGTGGGGCCACTTTATTTGGTGCACCATCACTCTGACCATAATGCCGCCCAGCATTTCCCCCTGAGATTTCAAAGCCGGTACTGATGATGCACGGAGAAGCCAGGTGCACAGAATGGAGCGGCCTCACCCACTGTGCGCCAAAAACATTATTTGTATAAAAATAAAAAGAAGCACTTCTCACAAAAATAGGTATGCTTATATGTCAGGGCACCTAACGGTGCATGGCGGTATGCTTACTTTGAAACCATTTTTTGGAGGTGACAGACTCCCTTTCAAGGGATAACTATACACATATCTGCTATGTATCAGTAGACCCCAATAAGAATTAGTAACTGAGAATAATTTTAAGGAAAGTTCAATAAATTAGGTAAAAAAAAGGTTTTATTTAAAACCTTTGCATGCCCCCATAGATGCCTTGGCAATATACTATATTTAACACTTTAATTATGGTCATGTTTATGGCCACCTTACAAAATAAATCAACCAGCATACAAACAGCAGTTCTTACTTTCTTACTCCTAGCGCAATTTGCAGCTTTGTACAGAATTTTTACTACTGTTAACAGCGAGGCTCGGGTTAGTTAGAAATGTATTACAGTTGTGGCCTAATAGCATCAAGAGAACAAAATGTGGCTGCGCAGAATATTGCGTTAATCTAACCAATAATATATTAGACGTTGACATTTATAGATGTTCTGTTTAGTTGGAAATCTGGAACTGTAGCCAAATCAAATTGCCCTGGGAATATTCCCCATGAGTGTTGGTTTCCTCCTGACAGCAGAATCTGTGAGCAGATTCCTCTAATGATTTATGTGCGTTATAAGGCATAAAAAATCAAGCAGAATCCTGTTTTCTCTAAAGAAAGGTCAGGAAAGGAACTGCTTTGCTTGCAGTCATGTAAGAAAGCAGTGCCCTGGGAATAAGCAAATTAAGAGGCACTAACCACTGACATGTAACTAGAGATGAGCAAATCGATTCTAAACAAATCTGATTTAACTCACATTTTGTAAAAATTTTAGGTGGATCAAAATCCAAATGTTTGTTTTGGGCGAATTTTGGAGAGACAGAGAGAGAGAGAAAAAATGAAACTAATGCAAAGATTTTTCCAACAAGTGAGAGACTAGAGACAAAAAAAAAATCCTATGAGTTTTAGGAGACCTTAGAGTGTCATACACAAATTTTTAGGCCAATTAGAGCACTTTGAATTGGGGTAGGATCAATTCGGACTCTAATTGAATTGGTCAACTGATTGGGCTGTATGAAATTTTGCTCATCTCTGTATGTAACCATGCCATAATGCATATTTTACAACACAGTGGGGTCTGACAAGACCCATGTAAAAGTGATTTCTGAATTGTATAATTTTAATAAAAATTGTAGGATGTATATAGATATTCTTACTGGACCATTGGTAACTGGCTTTCTGTGTGCATATTTGTAGGATGAAGTTAATCAGATTATGGAAACCAACCTTTGGCTGAAACATGTAAGTATCTATAACAAAGATTACTACATAATGGAGTATCCCACATACACTTTAGATTTCAACACATTGCTGATGTTAACTCACATTTTGCAGTGTACCATTTGACTACCATTATTGGTGGTTGCAGACCACAACAAGCACTCTTGGGATGTGTTATGGCTGAGCTACTGAAAAATAAGATCAGAATGAGATCCAATTTAACAACTAAAGAGATCATTTACTAAGCAACATGTTTCAGAATTTTGACAGGAATTGTGGTGTAAAAGTCTGGAAGACCTCTTGAGTTTTTTAGTCACTTTTTGCATGTTCTTCAACAATTTTGAAAAATGTCTAGAAAAAATGGGTAAGACTAAGAGGAATTGTAAAATGAGTCAAACAAGTTTTTTTGGGCTTAAAATATTGATGTAAAACATAAAGTGGCAAAAGAAAAAGGAAACTGCATAGTGAGATTGGCCTGATGTGTTATTCCATCTGGGCCACTTTGATAAATTTTGCTTCTAGGGGAGAATGGGGGGCCGGCACCATATGGAGGCACACATGGTTAATGTGGCTATGGAATATATGGAGGAGGGTGGTTTCTATGTGCTGCCAGACAGGCTGTTTGCACATGGTTTTACCATATCTATGAGGCCTCTCTGTCCATAGACATCTCTTTTGGCTACCAGACAACATTGTTTGTTCACATTTCTCAAGTACTGTCTTTGTTTTCTCCAAAACGCAAAATAATGTTTCTGCTTAACGCTAGAATCAAATCAGCGAAGAAATTCTTTTTTTCTATTCAGAAAACGGAAGCACTGGATCTGGCTTATGCCGGACATCAATGGCACCTGATGGATTTCATGACAATAATGGGAACTGTTGGGTTTTCAGTATGGGCGCAGTGATATTTTGTCCTTTTTTTTCCTAGAACCTCCGCCGCAGATATAAACCAAGCCTAAAGCTAAAGCTATAAAGTAACTGCTTACTGAGCATATAAACGACTTGCATTTGATAATATTTTTACATTAACATGCTCCTACTGTCTTACATAATAATAGAATGTCCAGTTGTAGCATTTATATTTCCATAAATACACTTATTGATACATTATGTCTTTCCAAAACAGTATAGTAAATTTGAAGAGCTCATAAAATGGGAGCGCATATCAGAAATATTTTTATTCCTGAATAATGTCAAATGCAATTCAAAATACATGTATCCGAATCTTTATATTTAATAAAAGAAAATGATCTTTTAGCATCTTCCATTTCTGTAATGTGAAGCCAATTTATGAAAACAGAAAGCTTGCCCGAGACCTCTGATTCTATCCAGTGCTAGGGCTCCCTCTACAGGAGAAAGTCATGAACAGAAATACCTTTTTGCATGTCACAAGCCAAGGGCTCAATTTATACTACAATATTGTACAACCATCTGACTTGTGATAATTATTTTTAAAGGGTGAGCGAATTGCGTTCCGGATTCAAGATCCGAAGTTGATTCGTTCCCCAACTTCGTTTAATGCTGTATGGAGATCTGTCTCCATACAGCATTAAAACGAAGTTGGGAAACAAATTGACTTTGGATCTTGGATCCAAAGCGCGTTTCATTTACCCCTAATTAGTTTTCAAATATGTGAAGGATCCATTTTATAACATTGATAGAAGTGAATATTGGGAAGCCATACATTCCTATACTGATTACTTATTTATATATAGCCCAATCACAATCTTTGACGAAAAAATAATAATATAGGTGCTTTTATGCAAAATTCTGGATGAACTAGTTTTTGGTGGCTACAATTATAGCCAGTATCATGAATTAACAGCGATCACTACAGGACATTTCCAACCAGTGGCTAGATGTCATTGACACTGAGTGGAATAATAGGAACACACAGGCCCAGATTTACTAATCCTATAGATGGTGTAACCTTAGACAGGCTGTCTAGACCTGCACCAGATTTATCACAGGGGCTCAGGCCGGATGCTGAATGTGGTGCAGGGACAGACACTTTACTCTAATTCTATATCAATCATTGGTTGGCTTACTTTCAGACAAAATTTTAAACCAGAATTGGGGTTCAATTTTGTTAACAATGCGCATTCCCCCCCCCCTCCTTTTGTCATAAGTACTTTTGGATAAGCATTGCCCCATTTTTGAGCAAGTCGAAAAATGTGTAGAAACCCTAGTTGTGCCAAACTGTACCCAAATTGTGCATTAGTAACTCTGGGCTATAGTGTTTCTCATCGTAGCAACATATTTCCCATCATCTGGATATCAGGGAGATTGCAAGGACACACTTTCGTGATCTTTCTGCTGGGATCGACAGCTGTCTTTTTGTACTAATGGCCTGGAACATAGAAATCTTAATTTGCAAACAATTAACTCTGGTGGCCAAGGCAAACCTGACAAATTCATAGTGAGCCCATAGTGCGAACCTGAGTACCCCATAATAAGAGTGTCAGCTCTGCCAGTGCAGCTACAATACCCCCTGTAATGCAAGGCACCAATGAAACAGACCAGTGAGGGTGAAGTCAAAGGGATTTATTAACAAAATAAACAAAGTCCAGGTAAACTTCACTGGGCAAACATCAGGCAAAGAAAAAATGAAGGAAAGCCAGGAGTAGTCCAGATCTGTGCATAAGTCTCTGCAACTTGCCAGGTAAACGGATGCATCACGGAAAGTCCCGCGTCCTGGGTCCTATTGGAACGGACGGAGTCCCAGCAATCTTCAGTCAGTAGCTAGCAGTACTGACCTGCACCTGGATAAGGAAGGATAACAGTGGGCACTGACCGACCTGGGAGGCCACCTTTTATGTGCCTGCTAACAAATCCCAGGGCACCAAGTGTCCACTCCCCATAGGTCATGATTCTGCCCTACACCTGTGTACAAGGCTTTGGTCGGTCATTAGTCAATTAGACCAATGCCGGCACCCTAATCTGCTTTGAACTTGCAGCCAGGTGCTATTCCCTTCGCTTGTCGGAGAAGCGCATAAGAAGCGCGTACACGCGACCACGTATCCCCTTGCGAACCCGTTTTCGAACGTAAATGGGGATGCACGATAGGCTCTGCGAGAGTGCGTGAGCGCGTCGACATGGACACCGGAATGGAATCCGCAACAGGCACCAGAGACAGGCTCGGCCGCAGCGTATTGCCACTAGCCCGGCCAAGCTGTCCCTGAAAGCCATGCAGTCTTTCCCTCCGGCGCACATGCGAACGCATCCCCGCGTCGGTTCGCAAAGGGGTCGGATCTGGTGTATCAATGGAGACACGCGTAACCTGTCCCGCAGCTCCACGAGGACCCTTTTTGGTCACACCGGAGTGCGAGACAGGTGAGGATCTTACACCCCCATAGAAGTGCCAGCCATGGCTGTAGCAAAGTATGGGCGCTAGGTGGCTGCCTCTCCTGCCTACCTTTAGTTCTGCCTATAGAAAAAGGCTTCCCTGCTTTCACACGACTGGATCCAATCCCAATTTTTTCGACACCACAAAACCGTATTCCAAAGTTATAAATGAACCCCTAATCTAATAGAACGCTTATCCACAGGAAATGAAGTAAATTCCCTTTTTTTCAACCAAATGGCTTAACAGTTTTTCATATTTTTTTTTACAGATATGGAACGATTACAAGCTGAAATGGGATCCAAAACAGTACGGAGAAATTGAATTTATTCGAGTTCCTTCTGCACGGCTCTGGAAACCAGACATAGCTCTCTATAACAAGTAATTACTCTCCATCCTTATACATTATACTTGAGTGGTTTCAATTAGATTTATTTATTGAAAACCAGATCATGCACAGTAATGAAGAAAAGATGGGAAATGTATTCCTTGATAGCTGTAAAGATGTAATACAATATTTATGTAGTGCCTATCTACGCTAGGAATCAAAGCTCATAAAGTGCATATGTCATCAATTAGTGCAACATATGTTATAGTCATCTGAATGATGTCCTATTAGAAAGCTACCCCACCCCAAACTGCACTACAATGTCCTACCTCTGGCAATTTAGTGACAGGTCATGACAGTGTCTTCTTGAACTAACGTTAGTAAATGCCAAAAATTACACATACAATTAGGTCCATATATATTGGGACAGAGACAACATTTTTCTAATTTTTGTTCTGTACATTACCATAATGGATTTTGAACAAAACTATTCAGATGCAGTTGAAGTTCAGACTTTCAGCTTTAATTCAGTGATTTGAACAAAATGATTGCATAAAATTGTGAGGAACTAAAGCATTTTTAAAACTCAATCCCTTCATTTCAGGGGCTCAAAAGTAATTGGACAAATTAAATGATTGTAAATAAAATGTTAATTTCTAATACTTGGTTGAAACCCCTTTGTTGGCAATGACTGCCTGAAGTCTTGAACTCATGGACATCACCAGACGCTGTGTTTCCTCCTTTTTAATGCTCTGCCAGGCCTTTACTGCAGCGGTTTTCAGTTGCTGTTTGTTTCTTGGCCTTTCTGTCTGAAGTTTAGTCTTTAACAAGTGAAATGCATGCTCTATTGGGTTCAGATCAGGTGACTGACTTGACTATTCAAGAATATTCCACTTCTTTGCTTTAATAAACTCCTGGGTTGCTTTGGCTTTATGTTTTGGGTCATTGTCCATCTGTATTATAAAACGCCGACCAATCAGTTTGGCTGGATTTGGCTGGATTTGAGTACACAGTATGTCTCTGAAAACCCCAGAATTCATCTGGCTGCTTCTGCCCTGTGTCACATCATCAATAAACACTAGGGACCCAGTGCCACTGGCAGCCATGCATGCCCAAGCCATCACACTGCCTCCGCCGTGTTTGATCATGAGCTGTACCATGCCTTCACCATACTTTTCTCTTTCCATCATTCTGGTAGAGGTTGATCTTGGTTTCATCTGTCCAAAGAATGTTCTTCCAGAAGTGTGCTGGATTTTTAAGTAGTTTTTTTTTTAGCAAAGTCCAATCTAGCCTTCTTATGCTTGAGGCTTATGAGTGGCTTGCACCGTGCAGTAAACCCTCTGCATTTACTTTCATTCAGTCTTCTCTTTATGGTAGATTTGGGTATTGATACGCCTATATCCTGGAGAGTGTTGTTCACTTGGTTGGCTGTTGTGAAGGGATTTCTCTTCCCCATGGTAATTATTCTGCGTTCATCCACCACTGTTGTCTTCCGTGGACGTCCAGGTCTTTTTGCATTGTTGAGGTCACCAGTGCTTTCTTTCTTTCTCAGGATGTACCATACTGTAGATTTTGCCACTCCTAATAGTGTTTCACCTGCGTGGAGAGCTCCTTTGACCGCATGTTTGCTTCTCAGCAAAATCTTCAAAATGCAAGCACGACACCTCAAATCAACTCCAGGCTTTTTCTGTGCTTAACTAAGAATGAAATAAAGAAAGAATTGCCCACACCTGCCCATGAAACAACCTTTGAGTCAATTGTCCAATTACTTTTGGTCCCTTTAAAAACAGGATGCCACATGTAAAGAAGCTGAAACTCCTAAGCCCTTCATCCAATTTTAATGTGGATACCCTCAAATAAAAGCTAAAAGTCTAGACTTTATGTCTATGTCCATTATATAATTATAACTTGAATATGTTTTAGTAAACAGGTAATAAAATCAAAATTTGTGTCAGTGTCCAAATATATATGGACCTAACTGTATATGGGGTTATTTATCAAACTGGTGTAAAGTACGACTGGCTTAGTTGCCCATAAGACCCAATCAATCAGATTCCACCTTTCATTTTTCACAGCTCCTTTGGAAAATGAAAGGAGGAATCTGATTGGTTGCTACTTATCCAGTTCTACTTTACACCAGTTTGATAAATGACCCCCATAGTTTAAATATATTAATATATGTTTCACGTGTATTCTTTGTTACAATAACTCAACCAATGTAATATTTTTTCTCTTATTATCCAGATTGACTTTGTGATTCATAGTAATGTTTTGGCACACTGGCTATGAATCAATGAACTGGGGAATAACAGCACTAACAGAAGGGGATACATATTATTCATTCTCAGCAACATTTATTCTGTAAATTGATATATACTATATTAAAAAGGGAATACAAATATGTGTTTTATCTCATATCGCATTGACTAACATATAATCTGGTCACGCCATTAGCCTAATCAGATTGCATTATGCCAGGGAATTGCAATTAAGACAGTACTTTATAATCCAGTTCTATGAGTGGGAACTAAAAAAGTATATTTTTTATGGTTTTCGACAAAAAATTGCATCTCTTCTTCAGACACCAAAGCCAGACTTTAAAGACATAAGATGCTATATATGTGTCATCCACAGATCTCCCCCATAACAGGGTCATCCACATATAACCCCATAACAGTGCGTCATCCACAGATATTCCCATAACAGTGTGTCATCCACAGATGCCTCCATAACTGTGCATCATCCACAGATCCCCATAACATCAGCTGTTTGTAGGGGGTCATATCGCTTGTGTGAGCGCCGAGTCCTCTTCAATATTTTCTTGCACAATGTCTAGACTATAGAGGTGGTACAGTTACAGCTGCTTGTCCCATTAAAGAGACTGCGCCACCCCTTTAAAGAACCAGATTTAGATCCAGGGACCCCTTTATCTAATAAATCAATTAAATCAACCTGGGGAATCATGGATTTTTTTTATTTGCCTACGTGCAATGGTTCAGCTTTCAGGAACCAAAGAGTTGTATATGGGTAACTAAGATATCCATGATTCACAGAAGTAGAGTGCTGTGCATTCACAATGTGAAATGTCTATTACAAAGCCACGTGAGTACAAGGAATAGCGACATCTTAGCTAATACTACACTATGGCACATTATACAGAATCCAACATCGATAGTATATATATATGTAACTTATGTCCATTGATTGAAACGTTTTATGGTTTCAGTGCAGATGGAATCTTTCAGGTGGATGATAAAACAAAGGCAATATTAAAACACACAGGAGAAATAATGTGGATCCCACCAGCTATATTCAAGAGCTCCTGCTGGATAGATGTAACATTCTTTCCATTTGACTATCAGAACTGTACCATGAAGTTTGGCACCTGGACATATGATAAAGCAAATATTGATCTGGTTATGATTGGCACGGAGATGAACCTGAAAGAATTCTGGGAGAGCGGTGAGTGGGTGATTATCAGTGCCTCTGGATACAAGCATGAGATAAAATACAACTGCTGTACAGAAATCTACCAGGATATTACCTATTCTTTATACATCAGGCGTCTACCATTGTTCTACACCATTTACATCATCACCCCTTGTCTCCTCATTTCCTGCTTAACGATCTTGGTTTTCTACTTACCTTCAGATTGTGGGGAAAAGGTCCAGTTGTGCATGTCTGTCCTTTTATCACTAACTGTATTTCTTTTGGTTATTACTGAAATTATTCCTTCAACCTCCTTGGTGATTCCCCTGATCGGTGAATATTTACTTTTTACAATGATATTTGTAACGCTTTCTATTGTTATAACTGTATTTGTGCTGAATGTGCACTACAGAACTCCTAAAACGCACACAATGCCCCAATGGGTAAAGAAAATCTTTCTGGAGAAACTGCCAAAAATAATGTTCATGACCAGACCATCGAAAGAAGATGTAACTGCAGTAAAATCTAATTTCATTGGTGATAGCTTCAACATAAGTAGCATCAGCAGTTCTGAGATTAGAAGCTGTCATGACCAGTTCTTCTGCCAGGACAACTCTTGTCCTTGTGGACAAATGAAAAGATTATATACATCCGAAATTGCATGCAACCTTACCCGTGGCTCCAGCCTGGAATCAGTCGACAATCCTCTTTCAAATTCAATATTATCATCAGAGATAAAAGATGCCATTGAAAATGTACATTTTATTGCAGAGAACATGAGGATACAAAATGAAGCCAAAGAGGTAAGAGAGTTGTTTTCATATATACACAATGTATCCTGACTCTACAGATTTGCATACTTATAGAAACAGACTACACCTTGACACATAGGTAGGCCTGCCTTGTGAATAAAAGAGCATTTACACGCATCAACTGAGCAGGCAATTATCGGGAAGGAACTGTTCTGTCCCAATAACTGCCTGCTGGTCTGGGAAGTAAAAAGGTGCGTTTACATGCAGCGATAACCTTCACTGTATGAGGACAAGTGATGGCTACACACCACGATCTGCTGCCCAGAAATGATAATTTAGGTGCTCTAATAAATGATGATTTCACCCGATAAACAAGCATTTTGCTACTTTATTGGGTGATCTGTGGCACCTTTATAAAGACCAATTATCAGGAACGAGTGTTCATACTAAGGTTCTGTCCTGATAATCTACACAACAATTGGCCCATGGAACTCTGCCTCTAGATATACAAGGACAGAACTATAGCTCTTCCAGTGCATATCTGAACCATTTCTCTATCCAAGCCCAATTGGTGAAGTTTAGGCAGATTTACATGGGGTAACTGTTGGGCCGATTATCGGGAACAAATGTTAGTACCAACACTTGTTCCCGATAATCTGCCCATGTAAAGGTGCCGCAGATCACCCAATGAACGAGGAAAATGCTCATTCATCAGAGGGTTGATATAATCTTTCATGAGGACATCTAAGTCATCATTTCGGGACAGCATATTGTGCTGTGTAAAAAGTGATCTTCTTCCAAAAAAATGAATCTGTAGGAGGATGAGGGCTGGCAGTAGTGATTGCTCATCCTCATACAAGGAAGGTGATCACCAAATGTACTGTAAATGAGCTCTTACATCCTCTGAACGGTTCCTTTCTGATAAATATCTGCTCAGTTGATGAGTGTAAATGCAGAGTTAATGAATAAAATAAAAAAACTAAAGATTCAGTCACTGCATTGCTATTACAGTGGGCAACTGTAAAGACCAAGTCCAACAACCCTACTAGTGAAAGTGACATTAAACATATTACCAGCTCACTGCTCACCTACTAGAATCACCATGTGCATGGAAGGGTTTGAAGACCAGGGTTCACAGACCAGGGTTCACAGATGTAACCCACAGAGAAAAATCAATGGAAAACCTGGGAAACAATATCTTCTGTATTTTATCCATTTTAAAATGCATTCACACATGCATTAATCTTATATGATGGGAAATGATGCAATTTAAAAGCTCTTGAGAATCAGTTATGTGATCTCTTTATGTTATATGCAATAAGACAGCTGGACATGATACAAAATGACATTTTAATACACCTGTCCTGTAATGATCCACTTCCCTATATACACCAACCTGCACAAAAAGGCTGCTCTAGTTTCCAAACACTCTATAATTGTAACTCTTTAACCAGTTCTCTATAATATTTTTATGTCACACTTTATGCCTCCATATGGCATTTTAACATTATTTTTTTTCTTATTGCTGATTTCTCCTGTAACTGGGCCTGACACATTAGCCCCATTTACAGGGTTGATACAGCCCTCTGTGGTTGTAACAAGGCTGCTGAGCCCTACTGCATAACTGATCTGGGTCTGCTAAGACCCAGCAACTCATGCAGCTACCTGGCCCCCAGTGATTACATGATTGGAGCAGAAAGTGACATTACCACTTTTCATCTGTAAACACCGCACTTACTGAGCGTGGTTTACACAGCAATAGAGAAGGTAGGATGGTAAAAAAAAAAAATCTCTTCTTCATAAGGAGCCTGGCTGTCAGAGATCTCCCACTCCTGCAGCTGTATGATCTTCGTGCAACTGCTAACTATGCAAGGATGTTCAGAAAGACTTTGCAGAGTTAGACCTCTTGTACACGACCGTATGTATTTTGCCGTCTGCAAAAAACGAATCCGCAAAAAATACGGATGAGGTCTGTGTGCATTCCGTATTTTACGGAACGGAACAGCTGGCCCCTAATAGAACAGTACTATCCTTGTCCGTAATGCGGACAATAATAGGAACATGTTCTATTTTTTTCAGAACAGAAATACGGACATACGGAAATGGAATGCACACGGAGTACCTTGCATTTTTTTTGCGGACCCTTTGAAATGAATGGTTCCATATACGTTCCGGCAAAAAAAAAACGAACGGCACGGAAAGAAAATACGTTCGTGTGCAAGAGGCCTTAAAGAGGTTTTCCCCCCGTGTTCAATGCTAATGACTAGAGTTGAGTGAACCCGAACTGTAAAGTTCGGGTTCGTACCAAACTTTAGGTTTTTCCGCACCCGGACCCGAACCCGAACATTTACGTAAAAGTTTGGGTTCAGGGTTCGGTGTTCGGCGCTTTCTTGGCGCTTTTTGAAAGGCTGCATAGCAGCCAATCAATAAGCGTCATACTACTTGCCCCAAAAGGCCATCACAGCCATGCCTACTATTGGCATGGCTGTGATTGGCCAACTGCAGCATGTGACCCAGCCTCTATTTAAGCTGGAGTCACATAGCGCCGCCCGTCACTCTGCTCGGATTAGTGTAGGGAGAGGCTGCAGCTGCTGTCAGGGAGAGATCAGGGAGAAATATTATCAAGAATTGCCTTTTTACTCAGCGATCTACATCAAATGTGTTTTGTGGGTGCAGTGCACAATTTTTTTAAGCCTGCACTGAGCCAACTACTGCTGAAACTGCTTTTTTTTTTACTTCAGTTTGTCAATATCAATACATAATCGGCAGCCATTTTATGCAACGATAGTGCACCAGCACTATCTATCTGCATGTCTGCTAGTCCAGAAATACAGCGTTTTGCTTACTGTGCTTAAAAAAACCTTTTTTTCATATATTGCACATCTGTGATTACACTTGCATAGGTGACTGTCACATTTAAGCCACAAATAAGGCTTTTAGGATACTGTGGTGAAAAATCCCTCTGATATACTGCACATCTGGGATTACAAGTGCATAAGGGACTGTCACATTTAGGCCACAAATACTGCTATTAGGTTACTGTTGTTAAAAAAAACCTTTTTTTCATATACTGCACATCTGTGATTACACGTGCATAGGAGACTTTCACATTTAGGCCACAAATACGGCTATTAGGTTACTGTTGTTAAAAAAAAACTTTTTTTCATATACTGCACATCTGTGATTACACGTGCATAGGTGACTGTCACATTTAGGCCACAAATAAGGCTTTTAGGATACTGTGGTGAAAAAAACCTTTTTTTCATATACTGCACATCTGTGATTACATGTGCATAGGAGACTGTCACATTTAGGCCACAAATACGGCTATTAGGTTACTGTTGTTAAAAAAAAACTTTTTTTCATATACTGCACATCTGTGATTACACGTGCATAGGTGACTGTCAAGTTTAGGCCACAAATAAGGCTTTTAGGATACTGTGGTGAAAAAAACCTTTTTTTCATATACTGCACATCTGTGATTACACGTGCATAGGAGACTGTCACATTTAGGCCACAAATACGGCTATTAGGTTACTGTTGTTAAAAAAAAAACTTTTTTTCATATACTGCACATCTGTGATTACACGTGCATAGGTGACTGTCACATTTAGGCCACAAATAAGGCTTTTAGGATACTGTGGTGAAAAAACCCTCTGATATAGTGCACATCTGTGATTACACGTGCATAGGTGACTGTCACATTTAGGCCACAAATAAGGCTATTAGGATACTGTTGTTAAAAAAACACTTTTTTTCATATACTGCACATCTGTGATTACATGTGCATAGGTGACTGTCACATTTAGGCCACAAATATCGCTGTCATATAGAGTTTAAAAAAAATATATAGAGTGCAATACCCTACATCAGGGTTTATATTGGCGCTTAATTATTTTTAACATACTTAACCACTTTTTACTTTGCTTTGTGAACGCTAACTAAGAGGCAAACATCTCATAAGGGACGCGGTCATGGTCGTGGTGTTGGTGGAGCCTCTGGTGCAGAGAGAGGAAATGGCCTTTCTGCCACAGCTACACGTCCTACTGACCTACTACCTCAGGTCCCAGTAGCCGCCAGAATCTACAGGGATATTTGGTCGGGCCTAATGCCGTTCTAAGGATGGTAAGGCCTGAGCAAGTACAGGCGCTAATCAATTGGGTGGCCGACAGTGGATCCAGCACGTTCACATTATCTCCCACCCAGTCTTCTGCAGAAAGCACACAGGTGGCGCCTGAAACCCATGCCTATCAGTCTGTCACATCACCCCCGTGCATATCGGGGAACCTGTCTGAGCCTCAAGTCATGCAGCAGTCTCTTATGCTGTTTGAAGACTCTGCTGGCAGGGTTTTCCAAGGGCATCCACCTAGCCCTTCCCCAGGGGTGGAAGACATAGAATGCACTGACGCACAACCACTTATGTTTCCTGATGAGCACATGGGAATACCACCTCAGCACGTCTCTGATGATGACGAAACACAGGTGCCAACTGCTGCGTCTTTCTGCAGTGTGCAGACCGAAAAGGAGGTCAGGGAGGAAGACTGGGTGGAAAACGATGCAGGGGACGATGAGGTCCTAGACCCCACATGGAATGAAGGTCGTGCCACTGACTTTCAGAGTTCGGAGGAAGAGGCAGTGGTAAGACCGAGCCAACAGCGTAGCAAAAGCGGGAGCAGGGTGCAAAAGCAGAGCAGCCGTCGCCAAAACAGTTCGCCTGCTACTGGCCACCGTCAACAGGGACCGAGCACACCAAAGGCAGCTTCAAGGAGTTCCCTGGCATGGCACTTCTTCACACAATGTGCTGACGACAAGACCCGAGTGGTTTGCGCGCTGTGCCATCAGAGCCTGAAGCGAGGCATTAACGTTCTGAACCTTAGCACAACCTGCATGACCAGGCATCTACATGCGAGACATGGGCTGCAGTGGAGTAAGCACCTTCAAAACCAAGAAAGGGCTCAGGCGCCTCCTGCTCCCTCTTCTGCTGCTGCCTCGGCCTCTTCCTCCGCCTCTGGAGGAAGGTTGGCACCTGCTGCCCAGTGAACAGAGGATGTGCCACCAACAACACCACCTCCGTCATTAAGCATCTTCACCATGTCACATGGAAGCGTTCAGCTCTCCATCTCACAAACCTTTGAGAGAAAGCGTAAATTACCACCTAGCCACCCTCGATCCCTGGCCCTGAATGCCAGCATTTCTAAATTACTGGCCTTTGAAATGCTGTCATTCAGGCTGGTGGAGACGGACAGCTTCAAACAGCTCATGTCGCTTGCTGTCCCACAGTGAGTCATTCCCAGCCGCCACTACTTCTCCAGGAGAGCCGTGCCCTCCCTGCACAACCAAGTATCGGTTAAAATCAAGTGTGCACTGGGCAACGCCATCTGTGGCAAGGTCCACCTAACCACAGATACATGGACCAGTAAGCACGGCCAGGGACGCTATATCTCCCTAACTGCACACTGGGTAAATGTAGTGGCGGCTGGTCCCCAGGCGGAGAGCTGTTTGGCGCACGTCCTTCCGCCACCAAGGATCGCAGGGCATCATTCTTTGCCTCCTGTTGCCTCCTCTTCCTACTCGGCTTCCTCCTCCTCTTCTACCACCTCCTCATCCGGTCAGCGACAGACCTTCACCACCAACTTCAGCACAGCCAGGGGTAAACGTCAGCAGGCCGTTCTGAAACTGATGTGTTTGGGGGACAGGCCCCACACCGCGCAGGAGTTGTGGCGGGGTATAGAACAACAGACCGACGAGTGGTTGCTGCCAGTGAGCCTCAAGCCCGGCCTAGTGGTGTGCGATAATGGGCGAAATCTCGTTGCAGCTCTGGGACTAGCCGGTTTGACGCACATCCCTTGCCTGGCGCATGTACTGAATTTGGTGGTGCAGAAATTCATTCACAACTACCCCGACATGTCAGAGCTGCTGCGTAAAATGCGGGATGTCTGTGCGCGCTTCCGGCGTTCTCATCCTGCCGCCGTTCGGCTGTCTGCTCTACAGCGTAACTTCGGCCTTCCCGCTCACCGCCTCATATGCGACGTGCCCACCAGGGGGAACTCCACCTTGCACATGCTGGACAGACTGTGCGAGCAGCAGCAGGCCATAGTGGAGTTTCAGCTGCAGCACACACAGGTGAGTCACACTGCGGAACAGCACCACTTCACCACTAATGACTGGGCCTCCATGCGAGACCTGTGTGCCCTGTTGCGCTGTTTCGAGTACTCCACCAACATGGCCAGTGGTGATGACGCCGTTATCAGCGTTACAATACCACTTCTATGTCTCCTTGAGAAAACACTTAGGGCGATGATGGAAGAGGATGTGGCCCAGGACGAGGAGGAGGAAGAGGGGTCATCTCTAACACTTTCAGGCCAGTCATTTAGAAGTGGCTCAGAAAGAGGATTTTTGCAACAGCAGAGGCCAGGTACAAATTTGGCCGGCCAGCCAGGGCCCACTACTGGAGGACGAGGAGGATGAGGAGGAGGAGGAGGATGGGGATGAAGCATGTTCACAGCGGGGTGGCATCCAACTTAGCTCGGGCCCATCACTGATGTGTGGCTGGGAGGATACGGAGGACGCAGACGATACGCCTCCCACAGAGGACAGCTTGTCCTTACCTCTGGGCAGCCTGGCACACATGAGCGACTACATGCTGCAGTGCCTGCGCAATGACAGCAGAGTTGCCCACATTTTAACGTGTGCTGACTACTGGGTGGCTACCCTGCTGGATCCCCGTTACAAAGACAATGTGCCATCCTTAATTCCCTCACTGGAGCGTGATCGGAAGATGCGCGACAACAGGCGCACGCTGGTAGACGCGCTTCTGAGAGCATTCCTGACTGACGCCGGGGGACAAGTGGAAGCACAAGGCGAAGGCAGGGGAGGAGTAAGAGGTCGCCAATTCAGCTGTGTCAGCGCCAGCACCTCAGGAGGCAGGGTTAGCATGGCCTAAATCTCTCAAAATCGTCTGTTCTATTGCTGGGTGACATGAACTCCCTTTTGCCGTGAATGAACCCCTGCTGTGCCTGGGTGACAGGGGCCTAAATCTCTCAAAATCGTCTGTTCTATTGCTGGGTGACATGAACCCCCTTTTGCCGTGAATGAACCCCTGCTGTGCCTGGGTGACAGGGGCCTAAATCTCTCAAAATCATCTGTTCTATTGCTGGGTGACATGAACCCCCTTTTGCCGTGAATGAACCCCTGCTGTGCCTGGGTGACAGGGGCCTAAATCTCTCAAAATCGTCTGTTCTATTGCTGGGTGACATGAACCCCCTTTTGCCGTGACTGAACCACTGCTGTGCCTGGTTTACATGGGCCTAAATCTCTCAAAATCCTCTGTTCTGTTGCTGGGTGACAAGAACCCACTTTTGCCGTGAATGAACCACTGCTGTGCCTGGGTGACAGGGGCCTCGTTCTCTCAAAATCCTCTGTTCTATTGCTGGGTGACATGAACCCCCTTTTGCCGTGAATGAACCCCTGCTCTGCATTGCTGACAAGGAACTAAATTTAGTGAAAACATCTGTTACTGATCGGAAGATGCGCGACTACAAGCGCACGCTGCTGATGGCATTCCCACCTGACAGCGGGGGCACAGTGGAAGCACAAGGCGAAGGCAGAGGAGGAGGAAGAGGTCGCCAACGCAGCTGGGGCACCGCCAGCACCTGAGAAGGCAGGGTTACCATGGCCAAAATGTGAAAAAGCTTTGTCAGCCTTGGAGGTGCTGACCTGCCCTGCAGCCAGTGTATAGTGTGAACGTGTGTTTAGCACGGCAGAGAGCATTATCACAGGCCACAGCCAATGTGGACAAGCTTACGTTTATTAAAATAAACCAGGCATGGATCCCACAGGACTTGTCCGTACCTTGTGCAGAATAAACATTTATACCAGCCTTAACCATCCATTCTTGTACTCAAGTGCACATTCTTAGTTTTATTTTGTGATATGTCCCAATATTTTTGGGGATACCCCAAATTAAAAATTAAAAATAACACAAATCAGTGTTGGCTACCTATTCCTCCTTCACCGCCGCTTCCACCTACACCGCCACGTCAACCTCAACCTCCTACTCCTAGATCCAGATTTTAATTTTTTTTTTCTGTATTTTATGTTATTTTAAGTCATTTCCCTATCCACATTTGTTTGCAGAACAATTGCCATGCTCTTAAGCACATTTTTATGCCTTTTGCAGCCCTCTAGCCCTTTCCAGGACTATTTTAGAGCCATTTTAGTGGCCAAAAGTTCGGGTCCCCATTGACTTCAATGGAGTTCGGGTTCGGGGTCAAGTTCGGGTCAAGTTCGGGTCCCGAACCCGAACTTTTTTTTCAAGTTCGGCCGAACCTGCCGAACCCGAACATCCAGGTGTCCGCTCAACTCCTCAGGATAGGTCATCAGTATCTCACTGGTGGGGGTCTGACACTCAGCACCCCTGCTGATAAGCTATTTGAGCACCATGGCCTCGTAGCAGCTTACCAAGAACAGCATCATCCCCTGGATAGCAGCTGTGCTTGCTATTGCATCTCAGCTGCATTCATTTGAATAGGAATGAGCTGCATCTAAGCCATGTGACCAATGAACGTGACATCACTGTGCAGGTAGAGGCTGTGGCACTTATGGAGTGCAGCGGCCTCTTCAAACAGCTGATACCTCAGACAGGAAAAACTAAAAACGTTACAGTAGTAATGCACAGAGGCAAAAAAACAAAAAATGTTTCTGTTCATTAAGACTAGAGATGAGCGAATTTCTTATTTTTAAATTCGTTCACGCTTCGTTTGTTGGTAAAAGCAGAATTGCATTATGGATTCTGTTACCACGGACCATAACGTAATTCTATGACGGAATGCATAACGGAATGCCTTTAGAGGCATTCCGTTATTCATTTGGTCATAATAGAAGTCTATGGCCTGCATAACGAATCATAGAATTGCGTTATGCTCTGTGGTAATGGAATCCATAACGCAATTCTGCTTTTACCACCAAACGAAGCGTGAACGAATTTCATAACATGAAATTCGCTCATCTCTAATTAAGACCCTTTCAGGCCTGGTCATTCAAATTGCTTGGGATAACAACACAATATACACAATATAGTTGGCCAAAAATGTATATTAAACAAGTGTGCATTGTAAAAAAGTAATACTGATCATAATTTTCTTCTTATCTTCAGATCCAAAATGACTGGAAATATGTTGCCATGGTAATTGATCGCTTCTTCCTCTGGGTATTTGTAATGGTTTGCATCCTGGGCACTGTTGGACTGTTTTTGCCACCATTGGTGTTACGTGACTAAAGAAGTATTAAATGGGTTTTCTAGGGCTACTGTATTGATGCTATATCCTTTGAATCCTAGTATCAGATTAGTGCAGGTACGACTCTTGGTACTCAAGTGAATGGGACAAAGCTGCAAGACCCGCATAGCCACTACTAAGTGCATTACAAAGCAATGTAAAAAATGAAGAGGCAAGAAAACCCCCTTAAAAACATGAAGAATATTCTTTAAGTTAGATGCCTTTAATTGTGCACACAGTAAATGTGCATAAATAAGAGGTTGCTGCATGGACACAGAAGAAAAGGATCTTGCCTAGAATCTAATAACTGTAAAATAGCTAAGCCTTCCTCACATGTGATGCCACGGCCTTGCTGCATTGTACCTGTTTGCTGGATTTGTGCATGCTTTTTATTGATGCTAAAGGAACTGTAAACTATGTAAACTTTGTAATATACATTATCAGACAATGATTTCTCCTCCTCAGGAGATGTATCCTCCTCCTGCTCCACCCTCCTCTTCAATAACTCTTAATTCACTGCTCAGATTCATCTACAGTGATGATAGGTTGCCTGCCATTGGAAGATCAGATTACACAGAAATCTATGGAGAGGGGAGGGAGTAGGAGAAGGGAGTGGTCGCTGGAGACAGTCAGAGGCAGAGAGACTGACAAAGAGAGACTGCTGCTGAAAAAGTTGGTTCTAGAAATGAAGACATTGCAGCCATCATTTTCTAGCTCTGGAGTGGAAACATGGGGAAGTTTATAAAGCCCTACACGCTTGTTTTCTCTGACAACTTCTTGTGACTTTATACTAATCTTGTCACTTTTCAAAAAGGGGTGGGGAATTTGCCATGGTTAGCTAGGCAAGGAGGTGAATGTCTGATTTATCATATGTTAAATAGCAAAAAATGTTGCAATTTCCTTCCCGTATGGGTGTAAAAACTGGAGTAAAATATCTAAACAAAAGTGTTATTTTTAAAGATTGACCAAATTTATTAGACAATGTGCAAAGTTTGATAAATTTGGTATAATTATACAATGTAATCTTCTCCTTATGACAAATCTCCCCCCTATTACTGCAGTAATGATTCCTCTATGCAGTGAAAGTGGGGGCTGTTTCACTGGATGTACCATAAATACAATAAAATGCAACAAAGAGCTGTAATTGTTATGGTCATAGTGTTCCTGGCATTGTCCTACTATATTTATACTAGCAGAAAATTAAGAAAGAACACCTGGAAAACTTAATTTGATTGAGCTGAGATGGTCAAAGTATAAACTGACACTGGTGCTTGGTCAATAATTATACAACCCAGGCGGTTAATTAGGGTTCTGCAGCAGGGTATACGTTGAGGCAGGGTCACATTAATATTCGGTGGCATCTCCCCTTGCTGTGATACAGGCTGCCACTCTGGCACGATATGGGTCATACAGATGCTCAGTGGCGTACCAACATTGGAGGCAGACCATGTGGTTGCTATGGGGCCCATTGGGTTGGGAGGCCCAGCCAAATGACTCCATCCCTATACAGAGTTTCTGCTTTTTTCTATGGAGTCACATTGACTCCTTCCCCCTTTCAGAGGCTGCTCTCAGCTGTGCTCTAAGGAGTACCTGCCCTTGTCTATGCAATCTTCTAGTGGCTACTCTGACATGAAGGGGGATGGGCCTTCAGCATTCTGGTTAGTGCTTGATTATACCCCTGTGTTTCCACACTATGCATGATGGCAGACGGCACTCTACAATTCCCCTGCAAATGCTGATGCAGCCATCATAAGTACCAAGCCAGAACCTGCTGTCATCACTAAACACTATTGTTTGACATTGATGGGAGGGCTAGATAGCACCTGCTACCATCATGCATAGTGCAGAGACACACAGGACCAACACCAGGTGTCATGGTATGGAGCACCATTAGCTACCATGGTCATTACCATCAGGTATTCATAGAGGAACATTGACCAGCCTTTGTCCAGGACATAGTAAAAATCAGTTCTACTGCCTTTTTGTTTACTTAGTTAGGAGATGTGGTGTTCCAGCAAGATATTGCTCGGGCACAGACTGCAAACACTACGCAACATGCTTTTCAGGTTATCCAGCAGCTCCCTGGCCAACTCCATCACCAGATCTCTCTCCCATTGAGAATGTCTGGGACTGAAGGGGCAATGGATCTCCAATGCACAGCAGCCAAAAATCACCTTGACTGAGCTATAGATCCAAGTTGAAAGAGTTTGGAATGACATAACACAGGAGGATATGCAGTATCTCTGTGACCATTACCATCCCAGAGTGGCAGCCTGTATTGCAGCAAGGGGAGATGCCACTCGATATTAATATGACCCTGCCTCAGCATATACCCTGCTGCAGAACCCAAAATTAAGGGTGCACCACCTTAGTTGTGTGATCATTGGCCAAGCACCACTAAAAGTTTATACTTTGTCAATCTCAGCTCAATCTCATTAAGTTTCCCATGTGATCTTTTTTCATTTCCCTGTAGTGTAGATAAAATCACCACATGTATTACCCTGGTGGGCTTGCGGGACAAAAACTGATATTTTATAGAGAGCACTGAAAGTGATGACACTGACTCTGCATTTACTATAACAATTTTCTGGATAGTAAATGACTAAAAAGCAACCACTAAGTTTATGATGCATATAGTTTTGTACAGTGCATAAATATGTGTTACTATATAAGTTCTACAACAAAAATGTGAATAATAAAGACATTAATGTAACACAAGTGTCCTCTTTACTCAAATAAAACTCTAGGTATCAGTTCCACCGAAAAAATAGAGATGTATGGTTGATGCTTGATACTGATGCAAAAACCTCTTTATATTGCTACTTTTTTGAATAAATACTTTCAGATCTGGAGTTCTGGTCTATTGCATTTCTAATTAGAGATGAGCGAATTTCATATTTTGAAATTAGTTCACAATTAATTTACTGGTAAAAGGTGAATTGCGTTATGGATTCCGTTACCACGGACTATAACGCAATTCTATGATGGAATGCATAACTGTATGCCTTTAGACAGGACTCCCCTGCATAACGGAAACGGGACAGATCCTTTTTGCAGCCCAAAGACTTCTATTCTAAAGGCATTTTGTTATGCATTCCATCATAGAATTGTGTTATTTTCCGTGGTAACCAGTAAACAAAGAGTGAACGAATTTCATAACCTGAAATTTTCTCATCTCTATTTATAATATATACAGTTGCAAGAAAAAGTATGTGAACCCTTTGGAATGATATGGATTTCTGCACAAATTGGTCATAAAATGTGATCTGATCTTCATCTAAGTCTCAACAATAGACAATCACAGTCTGCTTAAACTAATAACACACAAAAAATGAAATGTTACCATGTTTTTATTGAACACACCATGTAAACATTCACAGTGCAGGTGGAAAAAGTATGTGAACCTCCAGACTAAAGACATCTCCAAAAGCTAATTGGAGTGAGGTGTCAGCCAACTGGAGTCCAATCAATGAGATGAGATTGGAGGTGTTGGTTACAGCTGCCCTGCCCTATAAAAAACACACAAAAGTTCTGGGTTTGCTTTTCACAAGAAGCATTGCCTGATGTGAATGATGCCTCGCACAAAAGAGCTCTCAGAAGACCTACGATTAAGAATTGTTGACTTGCATAAAGCTGGAAAGGGTTATAAAAGTATCTCCAAAAGCCTTGCTGTTCATCAGTTCACAGTAAGACAAATTGTCTAGAAATAGAGAAAGTTCAGCACTGCTGCTACTCTCCCTATGAGTGACTGTCCTGTAAAGATGACTGAAAGAGCACAGCACAGACTGCTCAATGAGGTGAAGAAGAATCCTAGAGTGTCAGCAAAAGACTTACAAAAGTCTCTGGCATATGCTAACATCCCTGTTAGTGAATCTACGATACGTAAAACACTAAACAAGAATGGATTTCATAGGAGGATACCACAGAGAAAGCCACTGCTGTCCAAAAAAACATTGTTGCACGTTTACAGTTTGCACAAGAGCACCTGGATGTTCCACAGCAGTACTGGCAAAATATTCTGTGGACAGATGAAACCAAAGTTGAGTTGTTTGGAAGAAACACACAACACTATGTGTGGAGAAAAAGAGGCACAGCACGCCAACATCAAAACCTCATCCCAACTGTGAAGTATGGTGGTGGGGGCATCATGGTTTGGGGCTGCTTTGCTGCGTCAGGGCCTGGACGGATTGCTATCATCGAAGGAAAAAAGAATTCCCAAGTTTATCAAGACATTTTGCAGCAGAACTTAAGACCATCTGTCCACCAGCTGAAGCTCAACAGAAGATGGGTGTTGCAACAGGACAACGACCCAAAGCATATAAGTTAATCAACAACAGAATGGCTTAAACAGAAAAAAATACGCCTTCTGGAGTGGCCCAGTCAGAGTCCTGACCTCAACCCGATTGAGATGCTGTGGCATGACCCCAAGAAAGCGATTCACACCAGACATCCCAAGAATATTGTTGAACTGAAACAGTTCTGTAAAGAGGAATGGTCAATAATTACTCCTGACCATTGTGCACGTCTGATCTGCAACCACAGGAAACGTTTGGTTGAATTTATTGCTGCCAAAGGAGGTTCAACCAGTTATTAAATCCAAGGGTTCACATACTTTTTCCACCTGCACTGTGAATGTTTACATGGTGTGTTCAATAAAAACATGGTAACATTTAATTCTTTGTGTGTTATTAGTTTAAGCAGACTGTGATTGTCTATTGTGACTAAGATGAAGATCAGATCACATTTTATGACCAATTTGTGCAGAAATCCATATCATTCCAAAGGGTTCACATACTTTTTCTTGCAACTGTATGTTGTACTTTCCAGAATTTACAGCATCTGGTAAGATTTCAACTTCAGTCTCAGATCTGTTGATAACCTTTATAGCAAAAGTTCTTTAGTCTGGCTCTCAATGGTGCCACAGATCAGCTGGTCTAGCATTTGGGCTCAATATTTCCAAATCACTTGAAAATCCGGATTTACAGCAAAACATGGGACGCAATCTGCTGTTACACCATAGAACAAAAGCTAAATTACTGGTACTAGTAAAGCAGGATTTCACCAAAATAGCGGCAAAGTTATATAGTTAACTTAAAAAGCTATGAAATGCAAGATCTACAGAAAACGTTGCTAGATATGAATACTAAAATATACTGCTAATTGTAAATGTGTAAAATAATAAACCATATACACTGCTCAAAAAAATAAAGGGAACACAAAAATAACACATCCTAGATCTGAATTAATTAAATATTCTTCTGAAATACTTTGTTATTTACATAGTTGAATGTGCTGACAACAAAATCACACAAAAATTAAAAAATGGAAATCAAATTTTTAACCCATGGAGGTCTGGATTTGGAGTCACACTCAAAATTAAAGTGGAAAAACACACTACAGGCTGATCCAACTTTGAAGTAATGTTCTTAAAACAAGTCAAAATGAGGCCCAGTAGTGTGTGTGGCCTCCACGTGCCTGTATGACCTCCCTACAATGCCTGTGCATGCTCCTGATGAGGTGGCGGACGGTCTCCTGAAGGATCTCCTCCCAGACCTGGACTAAAGCATCTGCCAACTCCTGGACAGTCTGTGGATAGAGCGAGACATGATGTCCCAGATGTGCTCAATTGGATTCAGGTCTGGGGAACGGGCGGGCCAGTCCATAGCATCAATGCCTTCGTCTTGCAGGAACTGCTGACACACTCCAGCCACATGAGGTCTAGCATTGTCTTGCATTAGGAGGAACCCAGGGCCAACCGCACCAGCATATGGTCTCACAAGGGGTCTGAGGATCTCATCTCGGTACCTAATGGCAGTCAGGCTATCTCTGGCGAGCACATGGAGGGCTGTGCGGCCCTCCAAAGAAAGGCCACCCCACACCATTACTGACCCAATGCCAAACCGGTCATGCTGGAGGATGTTGCAGGCAGCAGAACGTTCTCCACGGCGTCTCCAGACTCTGTCACATCTGTCACATGTGCTCAGTGTGAACCTGCTTTCATCTGTGAAGAGCACAGGGCGCCAGTGGCGAATTTGCCAATCTTGGTGTTCTCTGGCAAATGCCAAACATCCTGCACGGTGTTGGGCTGTAAGCACAACCCCCACCTGTGGACGTCGGGCCCTCATATCACCCTCATGGAGTCTGTTTCTGACCGTTTGAGCAGACACATGCACATTTGTGGCCTGCTGGAGGTCATTTTGCAGGGCTCTGGCAGTGCTCCTCCTGTTCCTCCTTGCACAAAGGTGGAGGTAGCGGTCCTGCTGCTGGGTTGTTGCTCTCCTACGGCCTCCTCAACGTCTCCTGATGTACTGGCCTGTCTCCTGGTAGCGCCTCCATGCTCTGGACATTACGCTGACAGATACAGCAAACCTTCTTGCCACAGCTCGCATTGATGTGCCATCCTGGATAAGCTGCACTACCTGAGCCACTTGTGTGGGTTGTAGACTCCGTCTCATGCTACCACTAGAGTGAAAGCACTGCCAGCATTCAAAAGTGACCAAAACATCAGCCAGGAAGCATAGGAACTGAGAAGTGGTCTGTGGTGACCACCTGCAGAACCACTCCTTTATTGGGGGTGTCTTGCTAATTGCCTATAATTTCCACCTGTTGTCTATCCCATTTGCACAACAGCATGTGAAATTGATTGTCACTCAGTGTTGCTTCCTAAGTGAACAGTTTGATTTCACAGAAGTGTAATTGACTTGGAGTTACATTGTGTTGTTTAAGTGTTCCCTTTATTTTTTTGAGCACTGTATATATATATATATATATATATATATATATATATATATATATATATAGAGAGAGAGAGAGAGAGAGAGAGAAAAAAAATGCAATCCAGGAATTAACAGGACAAAATTTTGCTGATGCCTTTTTCCCTGCCTGACCACTGAATTGAAGGGAAAACGTTGGACTTATGGACAATGTAAATCTGTTTTTTCTTAGTCCTTTGACATTCCATTTAACATCTGACCATTATAAATTGGGAAGCACTTTTGTATTTTAAAGGAGTTGGCCCACCTCATACAGTGGTGGTATATCGCTTGGATATACCACCAATGTCTGATAGGTGTGGGTCCCACCTATGGGACTCACACCTATCTCTAGAAGGGAGCCCACAAAGTGAAGGAGAGTGGACCACACATGCTAGGCTGCCCTTCATTCATTTCTATGGGAGTGACGAAAATAGCCGAAGAGCGTGCTCGGCTATTTTCAGAAGGTCCATTGAAATTAATAGGAAGCACACAAAGCAAGTACGGCCACTGCTCCATTCATTTCTATGGGGTTGGCGGAAATAGCAGAGCCAGTGCTTGGCTATTTTTGGCGGTCCCATAGAAATTAATGGAGGGTGGCCGCACATATGTGATCTACTCTCCTTCACTTTGTGGGCTCCATTCTAGCGACAGTTGTGGGTCCCAGAGGTGGGACCTGCACCTATCAGACATTGGTGGCATATCCTAGCTGTATGCCCACAATGTATCAGATGGGCCAACCTATTTAAGTCATTATTGGAAAACTACCAAAATTATAGGCAGGCAGTCTTGTGCTGCTGAGGGGAATGAGGGAAAACAGATTTGCATTTTAAAGTCCAAACTTTCTTTAGTGCCTGTGAGCAGCACAACATACTGTACAGGGATAAGGCAAGAAGAATCCATTAGGATCTCAATGCAGTTGGTCTCCCAAAGTTGTTTGTCAGTAATGAGGCGGACTCAAGAGGAGCACACACTTTATAATGTCCATATGCCCTAATAAAGCATATAGACTTGAATTCTCCTCAAGAGAGCCTTTAAAAGGGTTGTCAACCTTTGAAAGCATTTCCGCCAGGCCCCCTTACATCACCAGACTTCCGGAGGGAAGCACACTTAGCTACTGCCTGCTGTTGGATTCTGCCAACTTCGTCATCTGGTTTGACAGGGGTCAAGTGTGTCACTGTAGCCAATGACTGGTAGCAGCAGTAACATAACCTCCATGTGTCATGTCATTGGGTTACGTGATGCATGGCGAACACATCACCATTGTTGCCAGTCATTAGCTGAAATGTGATCCCCATTAAACCGAATGTTGATGAGTGAGACCAGGAAGTGGCAGCAACAGCAGGGGACTTAAAGGGGGTATCCGAGAGTATAAAAAGCCCCCCCATATGCCGGTCCCCCAACACTGAATATACTTACCTGGCTGGCTTCCTGCACCGCCGCTGTTGCTTCTTTCTGTGTGCGGATGAAAACATCCAGTATCGGGGGGACGAGCCTCCCTACCATCGCATGTGACGCTAGGGAGGCTCCCCCATTGGCTGCTCCCCCCAACACCGGATGTTTTATTTGCGCACGTGGGAGAAGCAGCAGCGGCGGTGCGGGGACCAGGAGCGGCTCAGGGAGCAGGGAGCCAGGTAAGTATATTCAGTGTGGGGGGGCCCGGCATATGGGGGGGCTTTTTATACTTTTGGATACCCCCTTTAAGTCCCCTGCTGTTGCTGCCACTTCCTGGTCTCACTCATCAACATTCGGTTTGATGGGGATCACATTTCAGCTAATGACTGCCAACAATGGTGGGGGGCTTTTTATACTCTCACATAATCCCATTAGGGATAATAATAGTGAAGAGTGTTGCGGGTACACAATCACTGCAGTTGATAGAAGTCTATGGAAGTCACATAGAAAAAAAACAACAAACAAATCTAAAAGACCTCTTGCTTTGTCTCTTCCTGCACATTCCTGTATTACACACAGCCCATTGATTTCAGTGGGAACTATGTAATCCTTCATTCCCCTGTGCCCTTGTTGCCAGGTCCCCTCACAGATTACAACTGATCACTACGGGTCTCCAAGTAGACAACTGCTTTAACTGCTAGGTCTCAACATAAAATGTCACATATGATAATGCATCTGTGAGCACGTGGTCACTCAGCTGGTAAATTGGAACGGACTATTAAATTAGGTCAAGTTGCCGTAGTCCACTAGGACCTATGCTGAGGACAGTGCCTTTTCCAGATTTCTTTTGCAGGAAACTTTGTAACTTTAAGAAAAATCATTGTTAGTGATTTTACAATAGCATAACTGCTCCATGTATGGAACTAAAATGATCAATACTTAGGTTGTTTCACCATTAAAGGGAGCCTGTCATCAACTTTATGCTGATCTCACTGAGGGCAGCATAAAATATTGACAGAAATGCAGATTTCCGCGGTTTCTCACTCATGAGCTAATAGTAAGTGGTTGCCGAGAACCAGCATCATAATCATTGCAGAACAAGGCTTGAAAAGAGTCAAATCTACCTGAGAAGAGTCATGGTTATTCCTAATCTCCTGCTCTCCCCGACCATCTGCTGATGATTGGCAGTTCTCTCCTAGAGAGAAAGGGAGACAACTAGGTAGAAGCCTGTCAGCCATCAGCAGGTGGGCAGGAGAGCAGGAATTCATGGATAACCATGACTCTTCTCAGGTGGTCGTGACTCTTTTCCAGGCCTAGTCTGCAATGATTGTGATGTTGGTTCTCGGCAACCACTTACTTTTAACTTTTAAATGACAGACCGCTGAAATCAATTCACCTGTCTGTACTTTATACTGCCGTTAGTATAGGCAGCATAAATTTGATGACAGGTTCTCTTTAAATATTATTTTAATATAATTCAGTTTAAAAACATGTTACTTTCTGTTGCAAAAATCCGTCAGGTGCCGCCTGGTATTTAATCTGTACATTAATGTGCACAGCCACCTACTGAGGTGGTCACACATGCTCAGTTCCATCCATAAAATCCTACTAACCATATCTACTGTTAGAAACTGTGACAGTTACAGCATATGTTGGAAACATCTGGGGCTGGTTTATATTCTTCCGAAGTAAATATGCCATTTGGCCAGTTCAAGCATACTTATGGGCAAATTGGGTAAGATAGCTGACAGATATATCATGTCTATGGCAGTCATCGGAATATTAGTTTCCTCTAGGATCCGGTCTAGCAAGAATGTCTTTGCAATATATAGAAATAAAAATAACACTGATAACCTATGGAAGTTTGTCCTCATCATATTCCAAAAGAGACTGTTTTGCCAAGATTCTGCTGTCACACGGTGCCTGCTGTTATATTTGGCCACCAGTCATTAGTGAAGAATCATTTATGCCATCTGTGTGTTGTGATGTGGAAATTGTAGGTATAGAAAGCTGCAGATTTTTCTTACTTCTACTTGAATGTCTGATTCTAATTAATTTATCATACCTGGTTTTATTTATAAACACCAAAAAGCCCTTTCATTTAGGTCACTTAGCCTTTTTTGTCATTATTAATTAAAGGGATTGTCTGAATTTATCTAAAAGCCACTAATTGTGTTAAAATGATAAAAAATTAATCCCCTGATGCCGCTCCAGTCCTCACCTCCAGTCTGTGTTATATAGATGCAGCTGTAGCCATTACCCAATGTGATCGCTGCAGCCAATCACTGGTCTCAGTGGTCTCGTGCTATATGCTGCTGAGGCCAGTGATAGGCTGCAGTAGTGACATGGGGTATACATCACATCATCGCCGCAGTCAAGTGAACAAATCCTGGCCGGGGGAACAGAGTAACAACACTGAAAATGGGGGATTATGTGGTGAGTATATGATTTCTAAATATTTTAACCCTTTGGTGACCGCCAATGCATCTTGTTTTAGCGGTGACCAAGAGGTCTTAAACCTGCACATACACATTTTTATGGTGTTGCGCATTTAGTTCCAAATGGGTTTTCTGTGCTGGGTGCAGAGGGTGCTTGACAGTATAAAGACAGCAGGGCTCCTGCTCTAATGGCTAGGATCTGAGAAATCTCAAAAGTGACTGCAGCATGAAGGCCTGCAAGTCTTCGCTCTGTGTATAATATACTGCACTACATAAGTAAGCAATCAAACAATCACATCAGAAAGTTCGCTTGTTGGACTATTTAATGCAGTAATGCAATAATGTTTTATTTTAAAAAAGTCCCAGAGTTAAAGGGGTAGTCCAACGAAAAATAGTCTACAGAGTTCAAACCAGAGTAGTAAGGAGCAGGTCAAACTCAAAGTGACATGTGACCATGCCCCTTTTCCACCCATAACCCCGCCCACTCTGTTCCATTTCCACGCCCACAATCCCGCCCAAACCACGAAACAAAAAATAACCCAAGGTGTCCCAAAAGAGGGGCGGGGGGATGATATCCAGCCTTTTACTGGAATAGTAAACCCCGGGGGAGGGACACACAGAGATAAGACTCGGTAAGAAGCTCCCGAGTAAACTAGCAGAAAAAAAGGAAAAAGGAGCTCATGATACCAAAAAATATATTGTTTATTAAAGCATGATTAAAAATGACATAAGTAAAGCCAATAGATAAATGGTGCCATAAACATGATGAAAAGTCGGAGCGGAGGACAGAAAAAGAAACGCCACCCCGGAAGAACAAGCACACGGATCAAAAAAGCATGGTACAGTGTATAGAGAAGAGACATGGAAAACAATGCAGAGACAATGCTCTAAACCATGTACTAAATATTACTGGAATAAAGTACCAGGTGAGACACATGTCAACCGCATGAACACCTCTGTATATAAGTCATTGGTATGCAAGCAGACAGTAACACATAAAGTAATGCTGTAGACCAATGAGCAATAAAAAATAAGAATAATGATGATGATGGTAAAACAGAGGGGAACAACCGGAGACAGGGACTCACCCAATGAAGAGCCGTGTGCTAGAAAAAACCAGGGTGGCGCTACCCCAACGCGCGTTTCGGCGTACCTTCGTCAGGGGGTAGCGCCATCACTGTGAATTGGACATAAAAAGGCTCCCACAGCCAATAGGAAAGCCGGTACTCACTCATCCCCCGGTGTGTATAAGTAAAGGCGCGCGAAAAACCAGGCAAGCACCGAGTCCAGCCACCCCACGGCCGGCGTCCCGCCGGCACGCCCACACCATGTGAGGAAATCCCATGATCGGGCGGCTCCGACGTCAGGACGCACGGACGTGAGGCGCCGGAGACGGCTCTGGATGACGCGCGCACACATCACACAGGGGGGGGAGAGTCGGGAGGCCACCACAATACCGTAATCAAAACGGGACGAATGCTGCAGCATAAGGGATCACATCTATATACGTCAATGTAACACAACTTGTATTGAACATGAATATGAATATACATGTATATACATGTATACAATGAAAGAAAAGATCATAAATACAATCATATATATCAACATATATGCATTACACATCAATGGATCCAATATACAAATAAATGGGCATGATTAGAACAGACATAATGAAAATTAAGACACTAGTTAAGATCATAATAATAATTATGGACATGATTAAGACATAATACAAAAAGATATATAAAACAACAATGTGAATAAATAAATATGTCTGATAAATGTGAGATTAATAAGAAATTAATAAGTATATACACACCTCGTCATGAAAGACAGTGAATAGAAATAATGCTAAAAACACGCAGAATGTACACAACATATCCACGTGAAGTAATAATGAGGTGAGTGGTGTGTAAATATGAATGTAAATAAGTAGAAGGGAAGGGGAAAGAATGGGGGATAGCAACAAGTCAAAAGTGCAAGGATGAAAGATGATGATAAAAAGAATGCGGGTAGACAAGAAAATGAATATGGGTGGGTAGGGGGGGACAAATGGCAATAGATGAAAAAAATAATAATGCAAGAGGGATGAACAATGGTGAGGATGCTGGTGAAGAAGAGGGGGCATGTAAGAGGAGGAAAAAGTAATAATAATACTGAATAATAATAATTCCTCCTATGATGTGATGCACATGGTGGGAGAATAAATACTGGATGTGTGGCTGAGAATGAAGGTTCATAGTAAATTTCATTTCAAATTTCATCAAACAATTATACACAACAAGTACGATGATGAACATGAAGTGGGATGTGCTAGAAAAGATGTGGGGTAAAGGAAAAACGAAAAAGGGGAGGAAAGGAAAGGGGGAGGGAAGGAGGGGGCGGGGAGGGGGGAAAGAGAAAGTGCAAAAAAAGAAGAAGGGAACGTGGGGAAGGGAGGGAAACGAAGAGAGGAAAGTACCAAAGGCACAATAAATAGTACAAAAATGGGTAGTTATATATATTAAAGAAGCTGCAGCATATACATAGAACAATCTCGCATCGACAGGGTCAAGATATGCCAAGAAGAAGTCCCTTCATGATGAATCAAAAAAAGGAGAAGGAAGGTGGCTCAATATCCCAAGAATGGAAGCTGGGGAGAAAATAAAATTGGAGAATGTAAAGACTATCACAATGTAAACAAACTGTTAAAAGAAAAAAGATGGAATCCACAGTTGTGGGTCCAGTGGTTACAAAAAGGAAGAGAACCCCAAATTCTCATTAAGACCCCTGGGGCGTAAAGTCCCAAGGGTCCAAATCCAGCGGCTCTCTTTTTGAGCCAGCCGCTTGGATGTATTACCTGCACGTAGATCGACCTGAATACAGTCAATACCTCTAACTTTTAGGCCTCTCGGATTGCAGGAGTGGAATTCCCTGAAGTGTCTCGGGATTGGTTTAAGGGTCTCAACCTCCTTTATCTCCTGTGCATTCAGAATATCCCTCACGTGCTCCCGTACGCGGACCCTCAACTCACGGGTTGTAAGGCCTACGTATATTTTAGGACACGGGCATCTAGCATAATACACTACCCGCGTACTGGAGCACGTGAGGGATTGATGGATTTTGAAAGATCTAGTTCCAGACGAATCTGCGAAATCAAAGGAACGCTCCATATTAGGGCACGCGGCACATCTGCCGCATGGTCTAAAACCAATCTTTGGGCCACCTTGCCCTGCATTCAGTTGAGGTGCTATTGGTTGTAAATAACCTCGAACTAAGTTATCCCGTAGGGTGCTGACCCTACGTGCCGTGACCAGGGGTTGTACAGATAGGAGCTTTTCCAACACTGGATTCGTAAGTAAAATAGACCAATGTGAAGCCAGAACCTCCCTCATTTTGTTCCACTGCGAGTGATATGTACTCACGAATCTGATCTTATCATCCGTGGTCTTATCTTTTCTGGTTTGTAACAGGTGCGATTGATCCTGACTTTTAGCACGCCAGTAGGCCTTTTTTATGGATCGGTGGCTATAGCCTCTTTTAAGAAACCGAACCTTCAGCTCACTGGCCTGTTTTTCAAATGTTGCATTGTCAGAACAAATCCGCCGAATGCGTAAAAACTGACCGACAGGAATGGCGGAAATCGTACTTTTGGGGTGCAGGGATGTTGCATGCAAATATGCGTTGACGGCCGTCTCTTTCCGGAAAACATCCGTCCTGAGGCGGCCGCCAGTATCCCTAAACACCGAAACACCCAAAAAATCCACTCTCTGTCTGCTGTAACTATAAGTCAGCTTAATATTAATGGAATTGGTGTTCAGCACCTGAAAAAAACCATGAAGTTCCTCTACAGTGCCCTGCCAGATCAAGAAGACGTCATCTATGTACCGCGCCCATAAAATGGCGCGGTCCATGATGACGTGTCTGTCTGACAGGAAAAGGTCCCTCTCCCACAGCCCCAGGAACAGGTTGGCATATGCGGGCGCACATGCCGCCCCCATCGCTGTCCCCTGGAGCTGCAGGAAAAAGGACCCGTTGAAGGAAAAGAAGTTCCTCGTGAGCACAAATGTTAGAAGTTGTAATAGAAACTTAGAAAATTCCCTCGGAAGATTGCTAGCAGCCAGGAAAAATTACACTGCTCGTAGCCCCTCAGCATGTTGGATACTCGTGTAGAGGGACTCTACATCGCAGGTCACCATGATGTTATCATCCTCTAAAGTAATACCCTGTATCCTTTGTAAAAAGTCAGACGTATCTCTGACGTATGATGGTAGAGTTTCCACAATTGGTTTTAGGTGAAAATCTAATAATTTGCATATATTCTCCACCATACTATTACATCCAGAGATAATAGGCCTACCTGGCGGTGTAGAGGCGTTCTTATGCACCTTGGGTAGTAGGTACAGGGTGGGGATGGATGGTTCCTGAACGATGAGAGATTCATACATCTGTTTGGAAATAAGATTTCCTTCCAGTCCGGTGTCCAGTATTTTCATGAGTTCACCTCTAAAAGAGATTAAGAGGTTGAAGGTTAGCTTACGATAGCAGATGGGGTCTCGGAGTTGTCGGTATGCTTCCGCCAGGTACATGCCTCGGGGCCACACCACCAAGTTTCCCCCCTTGTCAGCAGGTTTATAAATTACGTCTGGGAGGTTTTTGAGCTTGTAGAGACTCTGTCGTTGTTCCTTATCTAAATTGTCATTTGGAACGGATGTAGAAATCCGTTCAAAGTCTCTACTGACCGTCTTCACAAAGAGGTCAATCGCCGGACATAGTGACAAGGGGGGAAATTTCTTAGACCTCTTTTTTATAGCCGATGGAATTTCGTCAGCCATATTACAATCTGGTCTCTCCTGTTCTAACAGCAAATCCTCCAGAACTTTCAGGGCCCGCTGTTCATCCTCAGAATTGAGGGAATCGGGGGAATCACCTCTCGCATGCCATCTCCTCATCATTAAGGAGCGCCCAAAAAGGTGCAGATCCTTAATGGCGGTGAAACAGTCAAACCTACAACTAGGTACATATGATAAACCTCTCTCCAACAAAGAAATATCTGTGTTGGAGAGGGTATAGTCAGATAAATTAATTACCTTAGGTGTATTGTCCGGATGTTTGGGGTTTGGAACTTACTCCGGTTGTTTCTTCCTTCCTGGACCAGTGTCTTGTTCCATTTTTCTTTTATTACTGTTATTCCGGGTCTGACGAATCGGATAGCTACCCCGTGGTTGAGAATCACCAGTCGATGACACGGAAGAAATAGATGATGATCTACTACGAGACCTATTCCTGTTGGAATCTCTGCTTTTCCATTTGTATATGCGGTTCGACTGCGCATCATTATTATCTCTAGCGAATTTTTGAATTTTCGCCTCCTGGATTTCTTTTTCCCAAATGGGATATTTGATATCCAGTTGCTCTTGGAAGGTTTTCAACAATTCAGTACTACAGATGGTCGACAGACGTGTCTGTAACTGGTCGATCTCCGTATCCAGCTGTTCTAGGCTCTTTTTATTGTGGCCGATCAAGAGCTCCATAAATGTAAATGAGCTCTGATTACAGGTCTCCTCCCATTTCGACACAAAAGTGTCGTCCTCTATGGGAAAGGAGGGGAACACCTGTATTCTTAAGCCCCGAGGAATAAGGTCTCTTTGAAGGTATTTTTCTAAGAAGGCCTTACTGACCAAGAGGTCTTAAACCTGCACATACACATTTTTATGGTGTTGTGCATTTAGTTCCAAATGGGTTTTCTGTGCTGGGTGCAGAGGGTGCTTGACAGTATAAAGACAGCAGGGCTCCTGCTCTAATGGCTAGGATCTGAGAAATCTCAAAAGTGACTGCAGCATGAAGGCCTGCAAGTCTTCCCTCTGTGTATAATATACTGCACTACATAAGTAAGCAGTAAGTTGGACTATTAAATGCAGTAATGCAATAATGTTTTATTTTAAAAAAGTCCCAGAGTTAAAGGGGTAGTCCAACGGAAAATAGTCTACAGAGTTCAAACCAGAGTAATAAGGAGCGGGTCAAACTCAAAGTGACATGTGACCACGTCCCTTTTCCACCCATAACCCCGCCCACTCTGTTCCATTTCCACGCCCACAATCCCGCCCAAACCACGCCTAAAATACCGCCCATTCAAATCCCCTGTTAGATCCGATAAAGCGTCAGTAATTTAATTAAGTTTTAATATGTTTAAAAATAAAATATTAAGCTTATATTTAACTGTTATTCAGCTATTATAAATATTCACATTAGTTATTTGATCCGTCTAGCTTTGCTAAATGCTAAATGACCTTCGATGATGTCACCACAGGTCCTGTACTAATTATCTATCTAACCCAAATCTATCGTTCAATAGATAAATATTTTATCTATCTATCTAACAATCTATCTATCATCTATCTAACAATCTATCTATCTATCTATCTATCTATCTATCTATCTATCTATCTATCTATCTATCTAATATCTATCTATCTATCTATCTATCTATCTATCTATCTATCTATCTATCTATCTCATATCTATCTATCTATCTAATATCTATCTATCTCATATCACACATCTTTCTATCAATCTAACTATATAGCGACCTATCTATATATGTTTCTATCTAACTGTCTATCTTCCCACTATCTTTCCACTATCTTTCTATCTATCTTTTAGTGTTGATCACGAATATTCGTATTGCGAATTTTAATCGCGAATATCGGCACTTCGAGAATTCGCGAATATTTAGAAAATCGCAAAAAATATTCGCAATCGCGAATATTCGATTTTTTTTTTAAATGCCAGTTCATGCGAATATTTTAGGCGAATTTTATGCGAATTTTCGCAATCAAGAAAATAATGCCTAAAGATCATGAATGCGCGAATTCTTGAATATATGGCGAATATTCGCCCGAATATTCACGAAATATCGCGAATTCGAATATTGCCCCTGCCGCTCATCACTACTATCTATCTATCTATTTATCTATCTATTGATTTAACAATCTATCTATCTTTCTATCCATCTATCTATCAATTTATCTATTTATCTATCTATCAATCTATCTATCTAGCGTCTAATATCTAACGTCCTATCTATCCATCCATCTATCTAACAATTTATCTATTTATCTATCTAACTATCTACCAATCTATCTATTTCTATCTATCTATCAATATATATATAAAAGAAAAAGGAAGAAAGCAGCACACAAAAAATGAACGGGTGCAAAAAAATCCTCCCAGGAGACCTGCGACCAAGATCCCAAATGTAGATAATGTAGCAAAAGAAGGCAGCACTCCAGTTTGCAGTAAAAAAGTGGACGGTTTATTCACTCATCAGCAACGTTTCAGCTCTCACATTGGAGCCTTTTTCCAGCTGGAAAAAGGCTCCAATGTGAGAGCTGAAACGTTGCTGATGAGTGAATAAACCGTCCACTTTTTTACTGCAAACTGGAGTGCTGCCTTCTTTTGCTACATTATCAATATATATATATATATATATATATATATCCAAGAAAAAGGACGGCACTCCAGCAGGATAGAGGTGAGGTGAATCTTTAATCAACCATAAGGTGCGACGTTTCGGCTCCAAAAACTGAGCCTTTCTCAAGCTTGAGAAAGGCTCAGTTTTTGGAGCCGAAACGTCGCACCTTATGGTTGATTAAAGATTCACCTCACCTCTATCCTGCTGGAGTGCCGTCCTTTTTCTTGGATATATTGACTGGGGTAAGAAGTCCATTCCCCTGGAGCGTGCACCCTTTTTCCCTCATTTTGCAGTCTGTGCCGCCATTTTTCCTCTATATATATATATATATATATATATATATATAGACCTACCTATCTATTCTATCTATTAGTCTTTCTATCTTTTTATCTATTATCTATCAATCTTTCTTTCTATCAATCTTTCTATCTATCTATCTATCTATCTATCTATCTATCTATCTATCTATCTATCTATCTATCTATCTATCCATCCATCTAACAATGTATCTATCTACCAATATCTTTCCACTATCTTTCTATCTATCCATATATCTATCTATCACATATCTATTTATCTATTATCTATCTATCAATGTATCCATCTATCTATTTAGCTAATCTATCTACCAATCTATCTATTTTTATCTATCTATTATCTATCTTTCTATCTATTATCTATCTATCTATCTATCTATCTATCTATCTATCTATCTATCTATCTATCTATCTATCTATCTATCTATCTATCTATCTACCTAACTAACTATCTACCAATATCTTTCCACTATCGTTCTATCTATCCATCTATCTAACATTCTATCTATCTATCTATCTATCTATCTATCTATCTATCTATCTATCTATCTATCTATCTATCTATCTATCTATCTATCTATCTATCTATCTATCTATAACAAAAAAAGAGCAAAGGCAGCACACAAAAATTGGTGAAAAAAAGTGGGTAATTTATTAACCCATGTGATAGCAACATTTCAGCTTTCTCTATGGAGCCTTTGTCAAGCCATGTTACAATGTGCAAAATCAAGTGCTTATATAGCATACATAAGTAGACATAGTGATTACATGATTACAGTAGATCTCAATATGATTAAAAACAGTGTTAAAATACATAATTCCAAAGTGATTTCATAAGCGTGTACATGATTCTTTATCGAAAATACCAAAACAATAGTATATAAAGTGCAATGTGCTAATATTCCATGTGTAAATACATATAATGCAATACATATCTTAAAATATCCTTAATTAACAAACATCTCATCACAGGTGTACATGATTGTGTAATTAAAATCAAATAACTTATTATAAGAGTCTCACCATGTAGCTCGAGACGGCAGGACCTGATCGGCGTCGAGTGCTTCTCTTCCCGCGAGACAAACATTTCACATAGAGGACATACGATTAGAGTTGAGCGAACACCTGGATGTTCGGGTTCGAGAAGTTCGGCCGAACTTCCTGGAAATGTTCGGGTTCGGGATCCGAACCCGAACCGAACTTCGTCCCGAACCCGAACCCCATTGAAGTCAATGGGGACCCGAACTTTTGGGCACTAAAAAGGCTGTAAAACAGCCCAGGAAAGAGCTAGAGGGCTGCAAAAGGCAGCACCATGTAGGTAAATCCCCTGCAAACAAATGTGGATAGAGAAATGAATTAAAATAAAAATTATAAAAATAAAAATGAACCAATATCAATTGGACAGAGGTCCCATAGCAGAGAATCTGGCTTCACGTCAGCAGAGAATCAGTCTCTTCATGCCATAGCAAAGAATCTGGCTTCATGTCAGCAGAGAATCAGTCTCTTCATGCCATAGCAGAGAATCTGGCTTCATGTCAGCGCAGAATCAGTCTTCATGTCATAGCAGAGAATCAGGCTTCACGTCACCCACCACTGGAACAGGCCACTGTCACATATTTAGGCCCCGGCACCCAGACAGAGGAGAGAGGTCCCGTAACAGAGAATCTGGCCTTATGTCAGCACAGAATCTGTCTTCATGTCATAGCAGAGAATCAGGCTTCACGTCACCCACCACTGGAACAGGCCACTGTCACACATTTAGGCCCCGGCACCCAGGCAGAGGAGAGAGGTCCCGTAACAGAGAATCTGGCCTTATGTCAGCACAGAATCTGTCTTCATGTCATAGCAGAGAATCAGGCTTGACGTCACCCACCACTGGAGCAGGCCACTGTCACACATTTAGGCCCCGGCACCTAGGCAGAGGAGAGAGGTCCCGTAACAGAGAATCTGGCCTTATGTCAGCGCAGAATCAGTCTGCATGTCATAGCAGAGAATCAGGCATCACGTCACCCACCACTGGAACAGGCCACTGTCACATATTTAGGCCCAGGCACCGAGGCAGAGGAGAGAGGTCCCGTAACAGAGAATCTGGCCTTATGTCAGCGCAGAATCAGTCTTCATGTCATAGCAGAGAATCAGGCTTCACGTCACCCACCACTGGAACAGGCCACTGTCACATATTTAGGCCCAGGCACCCAGGCAGAGGAGAGAGGTCCCGTAACAGAGAATCTGGCCTTATGTCAGCACAGAATCTGTCTTCATGTCATAGCAGAGAATCAGGCTTCATGTCACCCACCACTGGAACAGGCCACTGTCACATATTTAGGCCCAGGCACCCAGGCAGAGGAGAGAGGTCCCATAACAGAGATTCAGGCTTCATGTCAGCACAGAATCAGTCTTCATGTCATAGCAGAGAATCAGGCTTCACGTCACCCACCACTGGAACAGGCCACTGTCACATATTTAGGCCCAGGCACCCAGGCAGAGGAGAGAGGTCCCGTAACAGAGAATCTGGCCTTATGTCAGCACAGAATCTGTCTTCATGTCATAGCAGAGAATCAGGCTTCACGTCACCCACCACTGGAACAGGCCACTGTCACATATTTAGGCCCAGGCACCCAGGCAGAGGAGAGAGGTCCCATAACAGAGATTCAGGCTTCATGTCAGCACAGAATCAGTCTTCATGTCATAGCAGAGAATCAGGCTTCACGTCACCCACCACTGGAACAGGCCACTGTCACATATTTAGGCCCAGGCACCCAGGCAGAGGAGAGAGGTCCCGTAACAGAGAATCTGGCCTTATGTCAGCACAGAATCTGTCTTCATGTCATAGCAGAGAATCAGGCTTCACGTCACCCACCACTGGAACAGGCCACTGTCACATATTTAGGCCCAGGCACCCAGGCAGAGGAGAGAGGTCCCGTAACAGAGAATCTGGCCTTATGTCAGCGCAGAATCAGTCTTCATGTCATATCAGAGAATCAGGCTTCACGTCACCCACCACTGGAACAGGCCACTGTCACACATTTAGGCCCCGGCACCCAGACAGAGGAGAGGTTCATTCAACTTTGGGTTGCCCCGCAATATAATGGTAAAATAAAAATAAAAATAGTATTGAATGAGGAAGTGCCCTGGAGTAGAATAATATATTGTTAAGGGGAGGTAGTTAATATCTAATCTGCACAAGGGATAGACAGGTCCTGTGGGATCCATGCCTGGTTCATTTTTATGAACGTCAGCTTGTCCACATTGGCTATAGACAGGCGGCTGCGTTTGTCTGTAATGACGCCCCCTGTCGTGCTGAATACACGTTCAGACAAAACGCTGGCCGCCGGGCAGGCCAGCACCTCCAAGGCTTAAAAGGCTAGCTCTGGCCACGTGGACAATTTGGAGACCCGGAAGTTGAATGGGGCCGAACCATCAGTCAGTACGTGGAGGGGTGTGCACAGGTACTGTTCCACCATGTTAGTGAAATGTTGCCTCCTGCTAACACGCTCCGTATCAGGTGGTGGTGCAGTTAGCTGTGGCGTGTTGACAAAACTTTTCCACATCTCTGCCATGCTAACCCTGCCCTCAGAGGAGCTGGCCGTGACACAGCTGCGTTGGCGACCTCTTGCTCCTCCTCTGCCTTCGCCTTGGGCTTCCACAGGTTCCCCTGTGACATTTGGGAATGCTCTCAGTAGCGCGTCTACCAACGTGCGCTTGTACTCGCGCATCTTCCTATCACGCTCCAGTGTAGGAAGTAAGGTGGGCACATTGTCTTTGTACCGGGATCCAGCAGGGTGGCAACCCAGTAGTCCGCACACGTTAAAATGTGGGCAACTCTGCTGTCGTTGCGCAGGCACTGCAGCATGTAGTCGCTCATGTGTGCCAGGCTGCCCAGAGGTAAGGACAAGCTGTCCTCTGTGGGAGGCGTATCGTCATCGTCCTGTGTTTCCCCCCAGCCACGCACCAGTGATGGGCCCGAGCTGCTTTGGGTGCCACCCCGCTGTGAACATGCTTCATCCTCATCCTCCTCCACCTCCTCCTCATCCTCGTCCTCCTCGTCCTCCAGTAGTGGGCCCTGTCTGGTCACATTTGTACCTGGCCTCTGGTGTTGCAAAAAACCTCCCTCTGAGTCATTTCGAAGAGACTGGCCTGAAAGTGCTAAAAATGACCCCTCTTCCTCCTCTTCCTCCTGGGCCACCTCCTCTTCCATCATCGCCCTAAGTGTTTTCTCAAGGAGACATAGAAGTGGTATTGTAACGCTGATAACGGCGTCATCGCCACTGGCCATGTTGGTAGAGTACTCGAAACAGCGCAACAGGGCACACAGGTCTCGCATGGAGGCCCAGTCATTGGTGGTGAAGTGGGGCTGATCCGCAGTGCGACTGACCCGTGCGTGCTGCAGCTGAAACTCCACTATGGCCTGCTGCTGCTCGCACAGTCTGTCCAGCATATGCAAGGTGGAGTTCCACCTGGTGGGTACGTCGCATATGAGGCGGTGAGCGGGAAGGCCGAAGTTACGCTGTAGCGCAGACAGGCGAGCAGCGGCAGGGTGTGAACGCCGGAAGCGCGAACAGACGGCCCGCACTTTATGCAGCAGCTCTGACATGTCGGGGTAGTTGCGAATGAACTTCTGCACCACCAAATTCAGCACATGCGCCAGGCAAGGGATGTGCGTCAAACCGGCTAATCCCAGAGCTGCAACGAGATTTCGCCCATTATCGCAGGAGGCAACATTTCACTAACATGGAGCTTGAGGCTCACCGGCAGCAACCACTCGTCGGTCTGTTGTTCTATACCCCCCCACAACTCCTGTGCGGTGTGGGGCCTGTCCCCCAAACATATGAGTTTCAGAACGGCCTGCTGACGTTTACCCCGGGCTGTGCTGAAGTTGGTGGTGAAGGTGTGTGGCTGACTGGATGAGCAGGTGGCAGAAGAGGAGGAGGAAGCTGAGTAGGAGGAGGAGGAGACAGGAGGCAAAGAATGTTGCCCTGCGATCCTTGGCGGCGGAAGGACGTGCGCCAAACAGCTCTCCGCCTGGGGCCCAGCCGCCACTACATTTACCCAGTGTGCAGTTAGGGAGATATAGCGTCCCTCGCCGTGCTTACTGGTCCACGTATCTGTGGTTAGGTGGACCTTGCCACAGATGGCGTTGCGCAGTGCACACTTGATTTTATCGGACACTTGGTTGTGCAGGGAAGGCACGGCTCTCTTGGAGAAGTAGTGGCGGCTGGGAACAACATACTGTGGGACAGCAAGCGACATAAGCTGTTTAAAGCTGTCTGTGTCCACCAGCCTAAATGACAGCATTTCATAGGCCAGTAGTTTAGAAATGCTGGCATTCAGGGCCAGGGATCGAGGGTGGCTAGGTGGCAATTTATGCTTTCTCTCAAATGTTTGTGAGATGGAGAGCTGAACGCTGCCGTGTGACATGGTTGAGATGCTTGGTGACGCAGGTGGTGGTGTTGGTGGTACATCCCATGTTTGCTGGGCGGCAGGTGCCAACGTTCCTCCAGAGGCAGAGGAAGAGGCCGAGGCGGCGGCAGCAGCAGCAGCAGAAGAGGCCGAGGCGGCGGCAGCAGCAGAAGAGGCCGAGGCGGCAGCAGCAGAAGAGGTAGCAGGGGGAGCCTGAGTGACTTCCTTGTTTTTAAGGTGTTTACTCCACTGCAGTTCATGCTTTGCATGCAGGTGCCTGGTCATGCAGGTTGTGCTAAGGTTCAGAACGTTAATGCCTCGCTTCAGGCTCTGATGGCACAGCGTGCAAACCACTCGGGTCTTGTCGTCAGCACATTGTTTGAAGAAGTGCCATGCCAGGGAACTCCTTGAAGCTGCCTTTGGGGTGCTCGGTCCCAGATGGCGGCGGTCAGTAGCAGGCGGAGTCTCTTGGCGGCGGGTGTTCTGATTTTGCCCACTGCTCCCTCTTTTGCTACGCTGTTGGCTCGGTCTCACCACTGCCTCTTCCTCCGAACTGTGAAAGTCAGTGGCACGACCTTCATTCCATGTGGGGTCTAGGACCTCATCGTCCCCTGCATCGTCTTCCACCCAGTCTTGATCCCTGACCTCCTGTTCAGTCTGCACACTGCAGAAAGACGCAGCAGTTGGCACCTGTGTTTCGTCATCATCAGAGACGTGCTGAGGTAGTATCCCCATGTCCTCATCATCAGGAAAAATAAGTGGTTGTGCGTTAGTGCATTCTATCTCTTCCACCCCTGGGGAAGGGCTAGGTGGATGCCCTTGGGAAACCCTGGCAGCAGAGTCTTCAAACAGCATAAGAGACTGCTGCATAACTTGAGGCTCAGACAGTTTCCCTGATATGCATGGGGGTGATGTGACAGACCGATGGGCTTGGTTTTCATGCGCCATCTGTGCGCTTTCTGCAGAAGACTGGGTGGGAGATAATGTGAACGTGCTGGATCCACTGTCGGCCACCCAATTGACTAATGCCTGTACTTGCTCAGGCCTTACCATCCTTAGAACGGCATTGGGCCCCACCAAATATCGCTGTAAATTCTGCTGGCTACTGGGACCTGAGGTAGTTGGTTCACTAGGACGTGTGGCTGTGGCAGAATGGCCACGTCCTCTCCCAGCACCAGAGGGTCCACTAACACCACCACGACCATGTCCACGTCCGCGTCCCTTATTAGATGTTTTCCTCATTGTTGCCGTTCACCACAATTTTGAGAATGGCAAATTTGGGAATAGTTTTTCAACCCAGAACAAAAAGTGTGCTTTTACGGTCACTACAAATAACTTGACCAGCTAAAACAGTACAGATTTGGTTGAATAGAAATATGAGGCCTGTTTTTTTTGCGCTGTGTGACAGGTATAGGTTTAATCACAGAATTAGACTTCTATCTGCACGGTAGCGTGTGTCTTAGGTTTTTCTGAATGACACTATCAGCACCTTCAATGTAAGATATCCTTTTTGGGATAGATTTCAAGTAGGCCTCATATAGCAGAAACCAGTTATTTTGAGAATGGCAAATTTGGGAATAGTTTTTCAACCCAGAACAAAAAATGTGCTTTTACGGTCACTACAAATAACTTGACCAGCTAAAACAGTACAGATTTGGTTGAATAGAAATGTGAGGCCTGTTTTTTTTGTGTGCTGTGTGACAGGTATAGGTTTAATCACAGAATTAGACTTCTATCTGCACGGTAGCGTGTGTCTTAGGTTTTTCTGAATGACATTATCAGCACCTTCAATGTAAGATATCCTTTTTGGGATAGATTTCAAGTAGGCCTCATATAGCAGAAACTAGTTATTTTGAGAATGGCAAATTTGGGAATAGTTTTTCAACCCAGAACAAAAAATGTGCTTTTACGGTCACTACAAATAACTTGACCAGCTAAAACCGTACAGATTTGGTTGAATAGAAATGTCAGGTCTATTTTTTAGGCGCTGGGTGACAGGCTCAACTTGCCCCTGATGTAGTATATGGCCAAAAAATAACCACACTATTGATGGTTAAATGCACTTGGGTGACACAGGCTCAGCCTGCACCAGATGTAGTATATGGCCAAAAAATAACCAGACTGTTGATGGTTAAATGCACTTCGGTAACACAGGCTCAGCCTGCAGCTGATGTAGTATATGGCCAAAAAATAACCAGACTGTTGATGGTTAAATGCACTTCGGTGACACAGGCTCAGCCTGCAGCTGATGTAGGATATAGCACAAAATAACCACACTATTGATGGTTAAATACACTTGGTGATAGCTTGTGCTGGCGCACCACAAGCCACAAAATGGCCGCCGATCACCCCAGAAAAAAGTGATCTAAAAACGCTCTGGGCAGCCTCAAAAAATTGAGCAAGTCGATATTAGCACTTCAATGATCCACAGCTGCAGATCGATCACAGAATGAAGTCTTTTGGAGGAGTTAATCTGCCTAATCTCGCCCTAACGTCGCAGCAGCAACCTCTCCCTATGCTTCAATCAGCAGAGTGACGTGCAGCGCTACGTGACCCAAGCTTATATAGAGGCTGGGTCACATGCTGCACTGGCCAATCACAGCCATGCCAATAGTAGGCAAGGCTGTGATGGCCTCTTGGGGCAAGTAGTATAACGCTTGTTGATTGGCTGCTTTGCAGACTTTCAAAAAGCGCCAAGAAAGCGCCGAACACCGAACCCGGACTTTTACGAAAATGTTCGGGTTCGGGTCCGTGTCACGGACACCCCAAAATTCGGTACGAACCCGAACTATACAGTTCGGGTTCGCTCATCCCTACATACGATACCACAACCAGGATGGGGACCCAGCAGTGAAAAATAACTGCGCATACTCCAGCCCATAAGGAGGTGGATGCGTTTATCAAATCACATGGTCGCGGCACATGACCGCCCTTAAAAACATAACATTTCACTCCATACTGTTAACCTCATAGAGGAATACTGGCTCGAATTACAAATCGGGCTAATAGCAAATTGCCATCATCACCCTCATTCACAGCCCTTTTATAGTATATCTTCATCAAATTCAGGTGATTTAATCGCCATGTTCAATTCACCATGGTACACTCAACAATCCACTCAAGGCCAAGATTCACAACCAGGGGGCACAGAGTCACCCCCCCAGGGGTCACACGGCTGGGGACAATGCACCCTATTGGGACCAGGGGATGCTAATGTCACTCTTACGTGAACTGGCATCTCCGTCCCACTCCTGGATCACTCCACCCAATATTTGAAAATTACGTCCATCCTCAAAAGGCTATATATTAAAATCCGAGGCAACCAAACACCTCACCATCGCCCCCATAATAGGGGCAGTAGGCGATGAGTCTGTGACCTCACTTTATAATAAATAGGGTCTATTCCTGATTGTGGCATCCCACGTCCCATTATATTTATACACACAAAAAGCAAAAAATGCAAAGAATAAATTTATCCGCATCAGCCTGTCTTCCAAGGAGGCAATCCACTAATATCAACATTGGTATATCCATCTGTATAAAAACAGAAAAAACTATTAAAAAACTTTATTAAATCATAATGTTGGACATGTAAAAACCTTACAAGAGATTGGTGGAAAGAACTCAAAAAAGGGGGGAGATGTTCATATTACCTTAAATTCAACGTTAAGACTAGAGTTGAGCGAACACCTGGATGTTCGGGTTCGAGAAGTTCGGCCGAACTTCCCGGAAATGTTCGGGTTCGGGATCCGAACCCGACCCGAACTTCGTCCCGAACCCGAACCCCATTGAAGTCAATGGGGACCCGAACTTTTCGGCACTAAAAAGGCTTTAAAACAGCCCAGGAAAGAGCTAGAGGGCTGCAAAAGGCAGCAACATATAGGTAAATCCCCTGCAAACAAATGTGGATAAAGAAATGAATAAAAATAAAAATAAAATAAATAAAAATTAACCAATATCAATTGGAGAGAGGTCCCATAGCAGAGAATCTGGCTTCACGTCAGCAGAGAATCAGTCTCTTCATGCCATAGCAGAGAATCTGGCTTCACGTCACCCACCACTGTAACACGTCTCCTCTGCACCCAGGCAGAGGAGAGAGGTCCCGTAACAGAGAATCTGGCTTCATGTCAGCAGAGAATCAGTCTGCATGTCATAGCAGAGAATCATGCTTTACGTCACCCAACACTGGAACAGTCCATTGTCAGATATTTAGGCCCAGGCACCCAGGCAGAGGAGAGAGGTCCCGTAACAGAGAATCTGGCTTCATGTCAGCAGAGAATCAGTCTGCATGTCATAGCAGAGAATCATGCTTTACGTCACCCAACACTGGAACAGTCCATTGTCAGATATTTAGGCCCAGGCACCCAGGCAGAGGAGAGAGGTCCCGTAACAGAGAATCTGGCTTAATGTCAGCAGAGAATCAGTCTGCATGTCATAGCAGAGAATCAGGCTTTACGTCACCCAACACTGGAACAGTCCATTGTCAGATATTTAGGCCCAGGCACCCAGGCAGAGGAGAGAGGTCCCATAACAGAGATTCAGGCTTCATGTCAGCAGTGAATCAGTCTTCATGTCATAGCAGAGAATCAGGCTTCACGTCACCCACAACTGGAACAGTCCACTGTCACATATTTAGGCCCAGGCACCCAGGCAGAGGAGAGAGGTCCCATAACAGAGATTCAGGCTTCATGTCAGCAGAGAATCAGTCTTCATGTCATAGCAGAGAATCAGGCTTCACGTCACCCACCACTGGAACAGGCCACTGTCACATATTTAGGCCCAGGCACCCAGGCAGAGGAGAGAGGTCCCATAACAGAGATTCAGGCTTCATGTCAGCAGAGAATCAGTCTTCATGTCATAGCAGAGAATCAGGCATCACGTCACCCACCACTGGAACAGGCCACTGTCACATATTTAGGCCCAGGCACCCAGGCAGAGGAGAGGTCCCATAACAGAGATTCAGGCTTCATGTCAGCAGAGAATCAGTCTTCATGTCATAGCAGAGAATCAGGCTTCACGTCACCCACCACTGGAACAGGCCACTGTCACATATTTAAGCCCAGGCACCCAGGCAGAGGAGAGAGGTCCCATAACAGAGATTCAGGCTTCATGTCAGCAGAGAATCAGTCTTCATGTCATAGCAGAGAATCAGGCTTCACGTCACCCACCACTGGAACAGGCCACTGTCACATATTTAGGCCCAGGCACCCAGGCAGAGGAGAGAGGTCCCATAACAGAGATTCAGGCTTCATGTCAGCAGAGAATCAGTCTTCATGTCATAGCAGAGAATCAGGCTTCACGTCACCAACCACTGGAACAGGCCACTGTCACATATTTAGGCCCAGGCACCCAGGCAGAGGAGAGAGGTCCCATAACAGAGATTCAGGCTTCATGTCAGCAGAGAATCGGTCTTCATGTCATAGCAGAGAATCAGGCTTCACGTCACCCACCACTGGAACAGTCCACTGTCATATATTTAGGCCCAGGCACCCAGGCAGAGGAGAGAGGTCCCATAGCAGAGAATCTGGCTTCATGTCATAGCAGAGAATCAGGCTTCTTGTCACCCACCACTGGAACAGGCCACTGTCAGATATTTTTAGGCCCCGGCACCCAGACAGAGGAGAGGTTCATTCAACTTTGGGTTGCCCCGCAATATAATGGTAAAATGAAAATAAAAATAGGATTGAATGAGGAAGTGCCTTGGAGTACAATAATATATAATTAAGGGGAGGTAGTTAATGTCTAATCTGCACAAGGGATGGACAGGTCCTGTGGGATCCATGCCTGGTTCATTTTTATGAACGTCAGCTTGTCCACATTGGCTGTAGACAGGCGGCTGCGTTTGTCTGTAATGACGCCCCCTGCCGTGCTGAATACACGTTCAGACAAAACGCTGGCCGCCGGGCAGGCCAGCACCTCCAAGGCATAAAAGGCTAGCTCTGGCCACGTGGACAATTTGGAGACCCAGAAGTTGAATGGGGCCGAACCATCAGTCAGTACGTGGAGGGGTGTGCACAGGTACTGTTCCACCATGTTATTGAAATGTTGCCTCCTGCTAACACGTTCCGTATCAGGTGGTGGTGCAGTTAGCTTTGGGCTTCCACTTGTTCCCCTGTGACATTTGGGAATGCTCTCAGTAGCGCGTCTACCAACGTGCGCTTGTACTCGCGCATCTTCCTATCACGCTCCAGTGTAGGAAGTAAGGTGGGCACATTGTCTTTGTACCGGGGATCCAGCAGGGTGGCAACCCAGTAGTCCGCACACGTTAAAATATGGGTCGTTGCCAGGCACTGCAGCATGTAGTCGCTTATGTGTGCCAGGCTGCCCAGAGGTAAGGACAAGCTGTCCTCTGTGGGAGGCGTATCGTCATCGTCCTGTGTTTCCCCCCAGCCACGCACCAGTGATGGGCCGAGCTGCGTTGGGTGCCACCCCGCTGTGAACCTGCTTCATCCTCATCCTCCTCCACCTCCTCCTCATCCTCCTCGTCCTCCAGTAGTGGACCCTGTCTGGCCACATTTGTACCTGGCCTCTGCTGTTGCAAAAAACCCACCTCTGAGTCACTTCGAAGAGACTGGCCTGAAAGTGCTAAAAATGACCCCTCTTCCTCCTCTTCCTCCTGGGCCACCTCCTCTTCCATCATCGCCCTAAGTGTTTTCTCAAGGAGACATAGAAGTGGTATTGTAACGCTGATAACGGCGTCATCGCCACTGGCCATGTTGGTGGAGTACTCGAAACAGCGCAACAGGGCACACAGGTCTCGCATGGAGGCCCAGTCATTGGTGGTGAAGTGGGGCTGATCCGTGCGTGCTGCAGCTGAAACTCCACTATGGCCTGCTGCTGCTCGCACAGTCTGTCCAGCATGTGCAAGGTGGAGTTCCACCTGGTGGGCACGTCGCATATGAGGCGGTGAGCGGGAAGGCCGAAGTTACGCTGTAGCGCAGACAGGCGAGCAGCGGCAGGGTGTGAACGCCGGAAGCGCGAACAGACGGCCCGCACTTTATGCAGCAGCTCTGTCATGTCGGGGTAGTTGTGAATGAACTTCTGCACCACCAAATTCAGCACATGCGCCAGGCAAGGGATGTGCGTCAAACCGGCTAGTCCCAGAGCTGCAACGAGATTTCGCCCATTATCGCACACCACCAGGCCGGGCTTGAGGCTCACCGGCAGCAACCACTCGTCGGTCTGTTGTTCTATACCCCCCCACAACTCCTGTGCGGTGTGGGGCCTGTCCCCCAAACATATGAGTTTCAGAACGGCCTGCTGATGTTTACCCCGGGCTGTGCTGAAGTTGGTGGTGAATGTGTGTGGCTGACTGGATGAGCAGGTGGAAGAAGAGGAGGAGGAAGCTGAGTAGGAGGAGGAGGAGACAGGAGGCAAAGAATGTTGCCCTGCGATCCTTGGCGGCGGAAGGACGTGCGCCAAACAGCTCTCCGCCTGGGGCCCAGCTGCCACTACATTTACCCAGTGTGCAGTTAGGGAGATATAGCGTCCCTGGCCGTGCTTACTGGTCCACGTATCTGTGGTTAGGTGGACCTTGCCACAGATGGCGTTGCGCAGTGCACACTTGATTTTATCGGATACTTGGTTGTGCAGGGAAGGCACGGCTCTCTTGGAGAAGTAGTGCCGGCTGGGAACAACATACTGTGGGACAGCAAGCGACATGAGCTGTTTGAAGCTGTCTGTGTCCACCAGCCTAAATGACAGCATTTCATAGGCCAGTAGTTTAGAAATGCTGGCATTCAGGGCCAGGGATCGAGGGTGGCTAGGTGGCAATTTACGCTTTCTCTCAAATGTTTGTGAGATGGAGAGCTGAACGCTGCCGTGTGACATGGTTGAGATGCTTGGTGACGCAGGTGGTGGTGTTGGTGGTACATCCCATGTTTGCTGGGCGGCAAGTGCCAATGTTCCTCCAGAGGCGGAGGAAGAGGCCGAGGCGGCGGCAGCAGCAGAAGAGGCCGAGGCGGCAGCAGCAGAAGAGGTAGCATGGGGAGCCTGAGTGACTTCCTTGTTTTTAAGGTGTTTACTCCACTGCAGTTCATGCTTTGCATGCAGGTGCCTGGTCATGCAGGTTGTGCTAAGGTTCAGAACGTTAATGCCTCGCTTCAGGCTCTGATGGCACAGCGTGCAAACCACTCGGGTCTTGTCGTCAGCACATTGTTTGAAGAAGTGCCATGCCAGGGAACTCCTTGAAGCTGCCTTTGGGGTGCTCGGTCCCAGATGGCGGCGGTCAGTAGCAGGCGGAGTCTCTTGGCGGCGGGTGTTCTGATTTTGCCCACTGCTCCCTCTTTTGCTACGCTGTTGGCTCGGTCTCACCACTGCCTCTTCCTCCGAACTGTGAAAGTCAGTGGCACGACCTTCATTCCATGTGGGGTCTAGGACCTCATCGTCCCCTGCATCGTCTTCCACCCAGTCTTGATCCCTGACCTCCTGTTCAGTCTGCACACTGCAGAAAGACGCAGCAGTTGGCACCTGTGTTTCGTCATCATCAGAGACGTGCTGAGGTGGTATTCCCATGTCCTCATCATCAGGATAAGTGGTTGTGCGTTAGTGCATTCTATCTCTTCCACCCCTGAGGAAGGGCTAGGTGGATGCCCTTGGGAAACCCTGCCAGCAGAGTCTTCAAACAGCATAAGAGACTGCTGCATAACTTGAGGCTCAGACAGTTTCCCTGATATGCATGGGGGTGATGTGACAGACTGATGGGCTTGGTTTTCATGCGCCTACTGTGTGCTTTCTGCAGAAGACTGGGTGGGAGATAATGTGAACGTGCTGGATGCACTGTCGGCCACCCAATTGACTAATGCCTGTACCTGCTCAGGCCTTACCATCCTTAGAACGGCATTGGGCCCCACCAAATATCCCTGTAAATTCTGGCGGCTACTGGGACCTGAGGTAGTTGGTACACTAGGACGTGTGGCTGTGGCAGAACGGCCACGTCCTCTCCCAGCACCAGAGGGTCCACTAACACCACCACGACCATGTCCACGTCCGCGTCCCTTACTAGATGTTTTCATCATTGTTACCGTTCACCACAATAAGAAAAATATTATTCGGGCCAATGTATTGAATTAAAATTCAGGCCTTTTTTTACAGACACCTAACACTATCTGGCTATCTATTTAGGTACCGTATTACACTAATACAGGCACACCAGTAATGACAGATTTAGCTGAATATAAATGTGAGGCCTATTTTTTAGGCGCTGGGTGACAGGTATACGTTTAATCCCAGAATTAGACTTGGATCTGCACTGTAGCGTGTGTGTATAGTTTTTGAGAATGACCCTATCAGCTCCTTGAATCTAATATACCCTTTTAGGGATAGATTTAAAGTAGGCCTGATACAGCATAAACCACTAATTTTGAGAATTGCAAATTTGGGAATTGTTTTTCAACCCAGAACAAAAACTGTGCTTTGACGGTCACAAAAAATAACTTGACCAGCTAAAACAGTACAGATTTGGATGAATATAAATGTGAGGCCTATTTTTTAGGCGCTGGGTGACAGGTATACGTTTAACCTCTTAAGGACATAGGGCGTACAGGTACGCCCTTGTGCCCTGGTACTTAAGGACACAGGGCGTACATGTACGCCCTGTGTATTTTCGATCACTGCCGTGCGGCTGGCAGTGATCGGAACCCGGTGCCTGCTCAAATCATTGAGCAGGCACCTAGGCTAAATGCGCGGGGGGGTCCCGTGACCCCCCCATGTCGGCGATCGCGGCAAACCTCAGGTCAATTCAGACCTGCGGTTTGCTGCGATTTCTGAAGTTTCTGGTCCCCGCAGTCCCTGACCGCAGGGATCAGAAACTTTATATGCCAAAAAAAGTGTTTTATTTACCCCCCCCTGCACCCCCGAATGATTTTTATGGTGGCGGGAGGTGCAGGGGGAGGGTTGCGGGCGGTGTGGGCGGTGCGGGAGGCGGGCGGTGCGGCAGGCGGGATCGCGATCCCCCGCCCGCCTCCCCTTGTATAATCGTTGGTGTCTAGTGGGGATACCAGGGTGCCAGCACATTGCTGGCACCCTGGTATAAACGGCTGACATCTGCGATGCGATGTCAGCCGTTTAACCCTTTCCATACAGCGGTCCGTACGGACCGCTGTATGGAAAAGGTTAACAGCGCAGGGAGCTCCCTCCCTCTCCCATCGGGGGGCTGCTGTGCCTTTGCAGCCCCCCGATGGGGAGGGAGAGAGCCCCCAGAGAGCCCCCCGAGAGATCCCCTCCTTACCCTTCCCCGTCTGCGAAGTTCTGAGCAGTACTGAGCAGACGGGGAAGGTTCCCATGGCAACAGGACGCCTCTCAGGCGTCCTGCTGTCCATGGTGCTGAACAGATCTGTGCTGAATGGCATAGATCTGTTCAGTGTAAGTAAAATACAGTACAGAACAATATATATTGTACTGTACTGTATTATTCAGACATCAGACCCACTGGATCTTCAAGAACCAAGTGGGTCTGGGTCAAAAAAAAGTGAATAAAAGTGAAAAAAAAGTAAAAATCAAAAAACACATTTATCACTGATAAAAAATGAAAAAAATAAAATTCCCTACACATGTTTGGTATCGCCGCGTCCGTAACGACCTGATCTATAAAACGGTCATGTTACTTTACCCGAACGGTGAACACCATAAAAATAAAAAATAAAAAACTATGATGAAATTGAAATTTTGCCCACCTTACTTCCCAAAAAAGGTAATAAAAGTGATCAAAAAAGTCGCATGTACGCCAAAATTGTAACAATCAAACCGTCATCTCATCCCGCAAAAATCATACCCTACCCAAGATAATCGCCCAAAAACTGAAAAAACTATGGCTCTTAGACTATGGAAACACTAAAACATGATTTTTTTTGTTTCAAAAATGAAATCATTGTGTAAAACTTACATAAATAAAAAAAAAGTATACATATTAGGTATCGCCGCGTCCGTATCGCCCGGCTCTATAAAAATATCACATGATCTAACCCCTCAGATGACCACCGTAAAAAAATAAAAATAAAAACGGTGTAAAAAAAGCCATTTTTTGTCATCTTACGTCACAAAAAGTGTAATAGCAAGCAATCAAAAAGTCATATGCACCCCAAAATAGATGCCAATCAAACCGTCATCTCATCCCGCAAAAAATGAGACCCTACTTAAGATAATCGCCCAAAAACTGAAAAAACTATGGCTCTTAGACTATGGAGACACTAAAACATTTTTTTGGTTTTAAAAATGAAATCATTGTGTAAAACTTACATAAATAAAAAAAATTGTATACATATTAGGTATCTCCGCGTCCGTGACAACCTGCTCTATAAAATTACCACATGATCTAACCTGTCAGATGAATGTTGTAAATAACAAAAAAAAAACGGTGCCAAAAAAGCTATTTCTTGTTACCTTGCCGCACAAAAAGTGTAATATAGAGCAACCAAAAATCATATGTACCCTAAACTAGTACCAACAAAACTGCCACCCTATCCCGTAGTTTCTAAAATGGGGTCACTTTTTTGGAGTTTCTACTCTAGGGGTGCATCAGGGGGGCTTCAAATGGGACATGGTGTCAAAAAAACCAGTCCAGCAAAATATGCCTTCCAAAAACCATATGGTGTTCCTTTCCTTCTGCGCCCTGCCATGTGCCCGTACAGCTGTTTACGACCACATATGGGGTGTTTCTGTAAACTACAGAATTAGGGCCATAAATAATGAGTTTTGTTTGGCTGTTAACCCTTGCTTTGTAACTGGAAAAAAAATATTAAAATGGAAAATCTGCCAAAAAAGTGAAATTTTGAAATTGTATCTCTATTTTCCATTAAATCTTGTGCAACACCTAAAGGGTTAACAAAGTTTGTAAAATCAGTTTTGAATACCTTGAGGGGTGTAGTTTCTTAGATGGGGTCACTTTTATGGAGTTTATAATCTAGGGGTGCATCAGGGGGGCTTCAAATGGGACATGGTGCCAAAAAAACAGTCCAGCAAAATCAGCCCTCCAAAAACCAAACGGCGCACCTTTCACTCTACGCCCCGCTGTGTGCCCGTACAGTAGTTTACGGCCACATATGGGGTGTTTCTGTAAACAGCAGAGTCAGGGCAATAAAGATACAGTCTTGTTTGGCTGTTAACCCTTGCTTTGTTAGTGGAAAAAATGGGTTAAAATGGAAAATTAGTCAAAAAAATGAAATTCTCAAATTTCATCGCCATTTGCCAATAACTCTTGTGCAACACCTAAAGGGTTAACGACGTATGTAAAATCAGTTTTGAATACCTTGAGGGGTGTAGTTTCTTAGATGGGGTCACTTTTAGGGAGTTTCTCCTCTAGGGGTGCATCAGGGGGCTTCAAATGGGACATGGTGTAAATAAACCAGTCCATAAAAATCAGCCTTCCAAAAACCAAACGGCGCACCTTTCACTCTACGCCCCGCTGTGTGGCCGTACAGTAGTTTACGGCCACATATTGGGTGTTTCTGTAAATGGCAGAGTCAGGGCAATAAAGATACAGTCTTGTTTGGCTGTTAACCCTTGGTTTGTTAGTGGAAAAAATGGGTTAAAATGAAAAATTAGACAAAAAAATGAAATTCTCAAATTTCCTCCCTATTTGCCAATAACTCTTGTGCAACACCTAAAGGGTTAACAACGTATGCACAATCAGTTTTGAATACCTTGAGGGGTGTAGTTTCTTAGATGGGGTCATTTTTGGGTGGTTTCTATAATGTAAGCCTCGCAAAGTGACTTGAGACCTGAACTGGTCCCTAGAAATTGAGTTTTTGTAAATTTCGGAAAAATTTCAAGATTTGCTTCTAAACTTCTAAGCCTTATAACATCCCCAAAAAATAAAATATCATTCCCAAAATAATTCAAACATGAAGTAGACATATGGGGAATGTAAAGTCATCACAATTTTTGGGGGTATTACTATGTATTACAGAAGTAGAGAAACTGAAACTTTGAAATTTGCTAATTTTTTTCAAATTTTTGTTAAATTAGGTATTTTTTGGTGCAAAAAAATTTTTTTTTTTGACTCCATTTTACCAGTGTCATAAAGTACAATATGTGACGAAAAAACAATCTCAGAACGGCCTGGATAAGTCAAACCGTTTTAAAGTTATCAGCACTTAAAGGGACTCTGGTCAGATTTTCAAAAAATGGCCTGGTCCTAAGGTGTAAAAAGGCTGTGTCCTTAAGGGGTTAATCACAGAATTAGACTTGGATCTGCACTGTAGCGTGTGTGTTAAGTTTTTGAGGATGACCCTATCCGCACGTTCAATCTAATATACCCTTTTATGGATAGATTTAACCTTGGCCTGATAGAGCAGAAACCACTAATTTAGGGAATTGCTAAGTTGGGAATTGTATTCAACCCAGAACAAAAACTGTGCTTCGGCAGACAGCAGACAGTATTACAATTGGCTAGCCACAGCTGAAACACCAGATTTAGGGTACTGCTATTTTGGCAATTGTATTTTACCCCTCAATAAAATAGCAAGCACAGCCAAGCCCCTGATGTAGGATATAGCAAAAAAAAACAACACACTATTGATGGTTAAAAATGGACTTGGTGGCAGCTTGTGCTGGCGCACCACAAGACACAAAATGGCTGCCGATCACCCCAGAAAAAAGTGACTGAAAAACGCTCTGGGCAGCCTTAAAACAGTGAGCAATTGAATAGCAGAGGTTGTATGATACACAGCTGTATATCGATCACTTCAGTAAATAAATCCCAGCCTAATCTCGCCCTAACAGCAGCAGCTGCATCCTCTCCCTACACTGATCAGAGCAGAGTGACGTGCGGCACTACGTGACTCCAGCTTAAATAGAGGGTGGGTCACATGCTGCACTGGCCAATCACAGCCATGCCAATAGTAGGCATGGCTGTGATGGCCTCTTGGGGCAAGTAGTATGACGCTTGTTGATTGGCTGCTTTGCAGCCTTTCAAAAAGCGCCAAGAAAGCGCCGAAAACCGAACCCGAACTTTTACGAAAATGTTCGGGTTCGGGTCCGTGTCACGGACACCCCAAAGTTCGGGTTCGCTCATCCCTATTTGTGGGGTGTTTGTACTGTCTGGCCTTTGTAGAACCTCAGGAAACATGACAGGTGCTCAGAAAGTCAGAGCTGCTTCAAAAAGCGGGAATTCACATTTTTGTACCATAGTTGGTAAACGCTATAACTTTTACCCAAACCATTTTTTTTTTTACCCAAACATTTTTTTTTAACAAAGACATGTAGAACAATAAATTTTGAGAAAAATGTCATTTTTTTTGCAAAATTTTACTACTGAAAGTGAAAAATGTCATTTTTTTGCAAAAAAATCTTTAAATTTCGATTAATAACAAAAAAAGTAAAAATGTCAGCAGCAATGAAATACCACCAAATGAAAGATCTATTAGTGAGAAGAAAAGGAGGTAAAATTCATTTGGGTGGTAAGTTGCATGACCGAGCAATAAACGGTGAAAGTAGTGTAGGTCAGAAGTGTAAAAAGTGGCCTGGTCATTAAGGGTGTTTAAGGTAGGGGAGCTGAGGTGGTTAACTCTTGCGTGGCCTTGATTTCTTCCCTTAGATGTCCTCATGTGACACTATCAGGCCCATGAGTTTGATGGAGCAATCAGATAAAATATTGTGCCACTGGGATACAAAGCCATCAGAGTAAAGAGTAATGGGTTTTTTACGTAATCTGAGTCCACGAGGAATCATGTTTTTCTCAATATAGCGTTGGAGCGAAGTTAAGTCCCACCAGGTTTGCATTTCTTTTATTAATAATTTCTCCAGGGAGGTCATCTGAACATTGAGTTCTAAAGTGTCCTGGGAATCCTTGTCTTTGCTGTTAAAAATTGCATCCATTTTCTTAAGACGTTCGTTGCAGTCATCTATAATACGAAGAGATGAGTGGTTCATATTCAGCTATATAATACGATGCAGCCGTTGGAAATATATGAGCTGTAGTGTAGGAATATATATTCAGAACATAGGATCAGGGAGCGACACGCCAAATTTCCAAGTGATGAAAGCACAAATGTATAAAAGTTCCGTAGGCGGTGCTCACCTGGTCAGTCTTGCAGTGAAAGCACGGACGGTGCTTGGAAGGGGCACCAGTTGCAAACTGTATGAAAATAAGACGGGATGTCCAGCTTTCCAAAAAAGACGTTGTTCTTTATTCCAAAATAACACAGGATAAAAAACAATCCAACACGGCAAGCAGGTCTACATGTTTCGGATGCTCTAATACTGATCCTTATTCATGACACAATGGTTGCTGAATGGCTACATACTTAAATAGCTGAACTTCCTAGCACATGCAGGTGGTTTGGATTAGCAGGAGTGGACACACAAATTGGGTTCCGCCTACTATCCAAATGCCATGTGAGTATAGAAGCAAAGATACATATAGAAATAAAAAGTTGGATATGTCAAAAAACACATAAACTGTTTTAAAAGTATATCTGAGCAAAGATCAGTAATGCAGGATTAAATCATGTTAGCGATTGGCGGTATGTCATCACCAGGTGTGGAGCACAATCCTGTTAGTTTAGCTTTATGACAGTGAGACATATGATAGTGGCTGGGAGGAACAGACCGGTCCAGTCCTATCTCGCCGTACCAGGGCAATTGCACGCCTAGTGGCGCATGTGCTCAGATTCAGAGGCTCTGCTGGAGACTGTGCATTCACTGCAACCCATAAGTAGCAGCACATGTACTCTGCTCTTCTACCATTGTAGCAGCAGTGCAGGAGGGAGACTTTTTAGGGCCCCACAACATGTCCAGAGCCTGCAGCCCTATCAGTCAAGAGGGAGGGACAGATGAGATTCCTCATCTGCAGCAGCCAGCAGGGACAGTCACAGACTGGGAAGGGGGGGGGGGGGGGTTAGTTTATCACGCCGCCAGTTAATACATCCCTGAATCTGATGTATTAACTGACCAATCACATGGAGATCCCAGTACCAGCTGCCTTGCTGGTGGACGATTGGCATATACTTTTGCTGTGGGCCACAGCAGAAGTATATGCCAATCGTCCACCAGCAAGTCAGCTGGCACTGGGATCTCCATCCATGTTATTGGTCAGTTAATACATCAGGGACCCCCTGGCATGGGGCCTGGGCATAGCTAAGTGCAAACTGGGTGATCAATAGGCAGGACCGGGTGGCTGCCCTCATCCACCAGCCCGTCCCTAATGCCAGTCAATACCCCTTTAGGAAATCTCTCATCAGATGTGAGAGCAGCAGCGATCGATCAGCCAGGATTAATGTGCACAGTGGGAGGCCCCCCCTTAGGAAAGTGACAAACTGCCCCCCCCCCTCATTCTTAGGCAAGTGACAAACTCAGCTATGCTACATCTACAATGAGCAACTACAACAAATGTAATGCCAAACTGCAGTTCCTCTATTCTATGCGATGCCTTGGATAGATTCCAATAGACCCACAGGCTGTGGGTCCAGTGGAAGCTATCCAAGGCATCACAAGGAACTGCAGTTTGGCACTACATTTGCTGTAGTTGCTCATTGTAGATGTAGCAGAGCTGAGTTTGTCATTTGCCTAAGATTGAGGGGGGGGGGGGGCAGTTTGTCACTTGCCTAAGACTGAGGGGGGGCAGTTTGTCACTTGCCTAAGAGGGGCCTCGCAGGCTATGCACATTAATCCTGGCAGACCTGGCTGATCGATCACTGCAGGCCTGATGCAGTCACATCTGATGACGAGAGTGACTGAGATTTCCTAAAGGGGGTATGGACTGATCTGGGCTTGCTTAAGTTATCACGATTCACCACCGGCGCTTCCACCAGGCGGGTCAGGGGGGCCCGGACTCTCTCAGGGACAGTCACTCACTGGAGTCTGGACCGGACCAGGACTGGACCGGACCGGATGGTCGGGCTCGGGCAGTTTATCACGCCGCCGGGCCGGCGCCACGCTCACCTGAGTAAGTCAGTAGTCAGTCAGTGTCAGTGACTGTCTCGCAGGATAGGGAGAGAGTTCAGAGTCAGTGAGTCACTCACTCGTCTCGCAAGTTCGCAGCACCGCGCGCGGCACACAGCTACTTCCTCTTCCGACCTCAACTGAAGGCTGAAGCCGCTCCCCCTCCTCACTTGGCCCTGCCATGCACAGTGCGCGTCACGCAGGGCTCGGCACTCAGCCTCCGCTTCGCCCCCTGTCCTGTGAATCTGATTTCAGACAGATATCAACTGCGCCTACAGGCCGCGTTCTCCTGGCTTGAGGCGGGGACCCCATGGGCCCCCCTGACTTAGGGACCCGGTCGCAATTGCGACTGCTGCGACCCCTATAGCTACGCCACTGGAGGGGCATTAGAGAAAGGGGATTAACCCCTCCACCCATAAATACGTAGCTGTGCGTTGTTATGCTGAAGGGGTTGTATGGAGCAGACTGCTGCGCTGAGCCCGCTCCATAAACCACGAGTGCTGGCTATATAAAACAGTGCAGCTAAAATGACAAGGATAGGCGATAATGCCAAACCTCGTCATTTAAACGCTTACATGCTGTGTTTAATAGAGATAGCGGCATATGTGTGGTTAGTAAGAGGGAGGGGGCTCCCTCGGCCATCTGATTCAAGCTCCTGCTGCGAAATCACTGAGCTCCATATAGTTACCATGACAGCCCTCGACCTTCAGAAAGGGTTTTCGGGCTGTCATGGTTAACTGCCTGTAAAACGGTGCACGAGGCACAGTATAGCAGGCAGAGTATCATAATCTCATTGACTACATTACAGGGAGTGCAGAATTATTAGGCAAGTTGTATTTTTGAGGATTAATTTTATTATTGAACAACAACCATGTTCTCAATGAACCCAAAAAAACTCATTAATATCAAAGCTGAATATTTTTGGAAGTAGTTTTTAGTTTGTTTTTAGTTTTAGCTATTTTAGGGGGATATCTGTGTGTGCAGGTGACTATTACTGTGCATAATTATTAGGCAACTTAACAAAAAACAAATATATACCCATTTCAATTATTTATTTTTACCAGTGAAACCAATATAACATCTCAACATTCACAAATATACATTTCTGACATTCAAAAACAAAACAAAAACAAATCAGTGACCAATATAGCCACCTTTCTTTGCAAGGACACTCAAAAGCCTGCCATCCATGGATTCTGTCAGTGTTTTGATCTGTTCACCATCAACATTGCGTGCAGCAGCAACCACAGCCTCCCAGACACTGTTCAGAGAGGTGTACTGTTTTCCCTCCTTGTAAATCTCACATTTGATGATGGACCACAGGTTCTCAATGGGGTTTAGATCAGGTGAACAAGGAGGCCATGTCATTAGATTTTCTTCTTTTATACCCTTTCTTGCCAGCCACGCTGTGGAGTACTTGGATGCGTGTGATGGAGCATTGTCCTGCATGAAAATCATGTTTTTCTTGAAGGATGCAGACTTCTTCCTGTACCACTGCTTGAAGAAGGTGTCTTCCAGAAACTGGCAGTAGGACTGGGAGTTGAGCTTGACTCCATCCTCAACCCGAAAAGGCCCCACAAGCTCATCTTTGATGATACCAGCCCAAACCAGTACTCCACCTCCACCTTGCTGGCGTCTGAGTCGGACTGGAGCTCTCTGCCCTTTACCAATCCAGCCACGGGCCCATCCATCTGGCCCATCAAGACTCACTCTCATTTCATCAGTCCTTGAGATATTTCTTGGCCCAGTCTTGACGTTTCAGCTTGTGTGTTTTGTTCAGTGGTGGTCGTCTTTCAGCCTTTCTTACCTTGGCCATGTCTCTGAGTATTGCACACCTTGTGCTTTTGGGATCTCCAGTGATGTTGCAGCTCTGAAATATGGCCAAACTGGTGGCAAGTGGCATCTTGGCAGCTGCACGCTTGACTTTTCTCAGTTCATGGGCAGTTATTTTGCGCCTTGGTTTTTCCACACGCTTCTTGCGAACCTGTTGACTATTTTGAATGAAACGCTTGATTGTTCGATGATCACGCTTCAGAAGCTTTGCAATTTTAAGAGTGCTGCATCCCTCTGCAAGATATATCACTATTTTTGACTTTTCTGATCCTGTCAAGTCCTTCTTTTGACCCATTTTGCCAAAAGAAAGGAAGTTGCCTAATAATTATGCACACCTGATATAGGGTGTTGATGTCATTAGACCACACCCCTTCTCATTACAGAGATGCACATCACCTAATATGCTTAATTGGTAGTAGGCTTTCGAGCCTATACAGCTTGGAGTAAGACAACATGCATAAAGAGGATGATGTGGTCAAAATACTCATTTGCCTAATAATTCTGCACTCCCTGTAGTGGGAGAGGGAAATTAGAGAGGGGTGGTATTAACCCCTTCTATCATAAATACAATAATTTTTCTAATTATAAGTAAAGGGGCAGTACAGAGCAAGTTACTACGCTAAGCCCACTCCATACACGACGGGTGCTTGCTGTATATTACAGCCCAGCCAAAATAACCAGGATCTGCAACCATGTCAAACCCGGTCATTTAATCTCTCAGATGCCACATTTAATAGAGATAGCTGCATATGTGGGGTTAGGCAAAGGGAGTGAGGGAGCTCCCTCTGCATTCTGTTCCAAGCCCCAGCAGCGAAATCACGAAGATCCAATCAGTTACCATGACAGCCCTGGTCCTTCAGAAAGGGTCTTCGTGCTGTCATGGTGAACCGCCTGTAAAACCGTGCAGAAGGCACAGCTCATCAGGCACAGTGTCATAACTTCATTGACCACAATAATGGGAGAGGGGGATTAGAGAGGGGAGATTAATCCATTCACGCTTAATCATATACACTGCGTGCAGAAATATTAGGCAAATGAGTATTTTGACCACATCATCCTCTTTATGCATGTTGTCTTACTCTAAGCTGTATAGGCTCGAAAGCCTACTACCAAGTAAGCATATTAGGTGATGTGCATCTCTGTAATGAGAAGGGGTGTGGTCAAATGACATCAACACCCTATATTAGGTGTGCATAATTATTAGGCAACTTCCTTTCCTTTGGCAAAATGGGTCAAAAGAAGGACTTGACAGGCTCAGAAAAGTCTAAAATAGTGAGATAACTTGCAGAGGGATGCAGCACTGTTAAAATTGCAAAGCTTCTGAAGCGTGATCATCGAACAATCAAGCGTTTCATTCAAAATAGTCAACAGGGTCGCAAGAAGCGTGTGGAAAAACCAAGGCGCAAAATAACTGCCCATGAACTGAGAAAAGTCAAGCGTGCAGCTGCCAAGATGCCATTTGCCACCATTTTGGCCATATTTCAGAGCTGCAACATCACTGGAGTGCCCAAAAGCACAAGGTGTGCAATACTCAGAGACATGGCCAAGGTAAGAAAGGCTGAAAGACGACCACCACTGAACAAGACACACGCTGAAACGTCAAGACTGGGCCAAGAAATATCTCAAGACTGATTTTTCTAAGGTTTTATGGACTGATGAAATGAGAGTGAGTCTTGATGGGCCAGATGGATGGGCCCGTGGCTGGATTGGTAAAGGGCAGAGAGCTCCAGTCCGACTCAGACGCCAGCAAGGTGGAGGTGGAGTACTGGTTTGGGCTGGTATCATCAAAGATGAGCTTGTGGGGCCTTTTCGGGTTGAGGATGGAGTCAAGCTCAACTCCCAGTCCTACTGCCAGTTTCTGGAAGACACCTTCTTCAAGCAGTGGTACAGGAAGAAGTCTGCATCCTTCAAGAAAAACATGATTTTCATGCAGGACAATGCTCCATCACACGCGTCCAAGTACTCCACAGCGTGGCTGGCAAGAAAGGGTATAAAAGAAGAAAATCTAATGACATGGCCTCCTTGTTCACCTGATCTGAACCCCATTGAGAACCTGTGGTCCATCATCAAATGTGAGATTTACAAGGAGGGAAAACAGTACACCTCTCTGAACAGTGTCTGGGAGGCTGTGGTTGCTGCTGCACGCAATGTTGATGGTGAACAGATCAAAACACTGACAGAATCCATGGATGGCAGGCTTTTGAGTGTCCTTGCAAAGAAAGGTGGCTATATTGGTCACTGATTTGTTTTTGTTTTGTTTTTGAATGTCAGAAATGTATATTTGTGAATGTTGAGATGTTATATTGGTTTCACTGGTAAAAATAAATAATTGAAATGGGTATATATTTGTTTTTTGTTAAGTTGCCTAATAATTATACACAGTAATAGTCACCTGCACACACAGATATCCCACTAAAATAGCTAAAACTAAAAACAAACTAAAAACTACTTCCAAAAATATTCAGCTTTGATATTAATGAGTTTTTTGGGTTCATTGAGAACATGGTTGTTGTTCAATAATAAAATTAATCCTCAAAAATACAACTTGCCTAATAATTCTGCACTCCCTGTACATGTATGTTTCAATACGTAATGGGTTATATGGAGCAGAATACTGCGCTGAGCCCTCTCCATACACGACAGCAGCTGGCTGTATAATACAGCACAGTTACAATGACCAGGATCGGCAATGGTGCCAAACCCTGTCATTCTACTGCTCATTGCACCGTTTAATAGAGATAGCTCCATATGTTGGGTTAGGCAGAGGAAGAAGGCTCCTTCTGCCTTCCGATCCAAATCCCGGTAGCGAAATCACGGATCTCCAACTAGTTACCACCTCAGCCCTCGGCCTTCTGAAGGGCTTTGGGCTGTCTTGGTTAAATGCCTGTAAAACCGTGCACAAGGCACAGCATATCAAGCAGAGTGTCATACTCTCATGGACCACAATAGTGGCATAGGGGGATTAGGTAGGAGGGATTCACCCTTTTAAATCATAATTACGTACATGTACTGTATTATGCATAAGTGGTTGCATCAAGCAGGCTGCTGCTCTGAGCTAACTCCAAACACGTTAGGTTTTGACTGTAAAACACAGCCCACACCTGACCACGATTATCAGGATTGGCCAAGACGCCCAACCTGGTCCTTAAACTGCTTACATGCCACGTTCAATAATGATTAAGGTATTTGTGTTGAGGTAGGGGGCTCCCTCTGAATTTCGATCCGAGACGCGGCATCAAAAAAAAATGTGGGCTCCAGTCGGTAACCTTGACCGCCCTCTGCCTTCTGAAAGTTCTTTAGGCTGTCATGGTCAACCACCTATAAAGCTCTACACAAGGCACAGCTCAGCGGGGAGCATGTCAGAAATTCATGGACCACAATAGTGCTCTATTATGGTCTATGTGACAAGCGATCAGAAGGTCGCAGACACTAGCTCTTTACGCGGCCTACATTAATTATGTAAAAATAATCGACGAAAACGCAACTTGTACCACACAAAATAAGCTAATATATGGCTATGTAAACGGAACATTTTAAAAGTTATTTCATTTGGAATATGGGGAGAAAAAAATAAAACCCAAAGATATAAACGGGCTTTGTCTTTAAGGGGTTAAAGAGAGGGAGAGAGTCTGAAAGGGGAGAGATGAAGAAAGGGTGAGATGGAGCAGGATAAAGAGGATAGTGGGGTGCTAGACAGCCCCCAGGCCCTAATTTCTCACCTAATATGTGTTATTAAAAACAATGGGCATACCCTAATTTTACGGTTCAAAAATACCATTACAAGTTTATCCTAATTAAATAAATGGCTTTTCCTGATTATAGAAGTAAGGAAAAAGAAGCTTCCTTATCTCTGAACCTGAGATATGGTTGTGTTATATTACCAGTGTCTGTATATGATATGCATATGGTAACCACATACTGTATATCCACATGTATCAGGAAGATACTTCAGGACTAGAACTCATGTCTAGCCTGATTATTGTCAGTAATTAATATAAATATTAATTACCTGTCTTGTGATTCTTTTCTTGTAGCTGACCAGGGAATATGTCGGGTTCCACCATTTCACTGGGCATCAGTCACCTGTAAAAAAAGTCAGAGGTGTGATAATATGCTTCTGCTACATGCTACAGGCACTAATATTTATAACAGGCTAGGGGCATAACTATATATCTCAGGGCTCATTTAAAAATATGGGGTGAGAGAGCAACAAATTGAGAAGGGAAGAAGGAAAGTGGAATAAAATATGGGAGGGGCATTAGAGAAAGGGGATTAACCCCTTCACCCATAATTACGTAGCTGTGCGTTGTTATGCTAAAGGGGTTGTATGGAGCAGACTGCTGCGCTGAGCCCGCTCCATAAACCACGCGTGCTGGCTGTATAAAACAGTGCAGCTAAAATGACAAGGATAGGCGATAATGCCAAACCTGGTCATTTATAAGCTTAAATGCTGTGTTTAATAGAGATAGCGGCATATGTGTGGTTAGTAAGAGGGAGGGGGCACCCTCGACCATCTGATTCAAGCTCCTGCTGCGAAATCACTGAGCTCCATATAGTTACCATGACAGCCCTCGACCTTCAGAAAGGGTTTTCGGGCTGTCATGGTTAACTGCCTGTAAAACGGTGCACGAGGCACAGTATAGCAGGCAGAGTATCATAATCTCATTGACTACATTAGTGGGAGAGGGAAATTAGAGAGGGGTGGTATTAACCCCTTCTATCATAAATAGGTTAATTTTTCTAATTATAAGTAAGGGGCAGTACAGAGCAGGTTACTACGCTAAGCCCACTCCATACACGACGGGTGCTTGCTGTATATTACAGCCTAGCCAAAATAACCAGGATCTGCAACCATGTCAAACCCGGTCATTTAATCTCTCAGATGCCACATTTAATAGAGATAGCTGCATATGTGGGGTTAGGCAAAGGGAGTGAGGGAGCTCCCTCTGCATTCTGTTCCAAGCCCCAGCAGTGAAATCACGAAGATCCAATAAGTTACCATGACAGCCCTGGTCCTTCAGAAAGGGTCTTCAGGCTGTCATGGTGAACCGCCTGTAAAACCGTGCAGAAGGCACAGCTCATCAGGCACAGTGTCATAACTTCATTGACCACAATAATGGGAGATGGGGATTAGAGAGGGGAGATTAATCCATTCACGCTTAATCATATACATGTATGTTTCAATACGTAATGGGTTATATGGAGCAGAATACTGCGCTGAGCCCTCTCCATACACGACAGCAGCTGGCTGTATAATACAGCACAGTTACAATGACCAGGATCGGCAATGGTGCCAAACCCTGTCATTCTACTGCTCATTGCACCGTTTAATAGAGATAGCTCCATATGTTGGGTTAGGCAGAGGAAGAAGGCTCCTTCTGCCTTCCGATCCAAATCCCGGTAGCGAAATCACGGATCTCCAACTAGTTACCACCTCAGACCTCGGCCTTCTGAAGGGCTTTGGGCTGTCTTGGTTAAATGCCTGTAAAACCGTGCACAAGGCACAGCATATCAAGCAGAGTGTCATACTCTCATGGACCACAATAGTGGCATAGGGGGATTAGGTAGGAGGGATTCACCCTTTTAAATCATAATTACGTACATGTACTGTATTATGCATAAGTGGTTGCATCAAGCAGGCTGCTGCTCTGAGCTAACTCCAAACACGTTAGGTTTCGACTGTAAAACACAGCCCACACCTGACCACGATTATCAGGATTGGCCAAGATGCCCAACCTGGTCCTTATACTGCTTACATGCCACATTCAATAATGATTAAGGTATTTGTGTTGAGGTAGGGGGCTCCCTCTGAATTTCGATCCGAGACGCGGCATCAAAAAAAAATGTGGGCTCCAGTTGGTAACCTTGACCGCCCTCTGCCTTCTGAAAGTTCTTTAAGCTGTCATGGTCAACCACCTATAAAGCTCTACACAAGGCGCATGTCAGAAATTCATGGACCACAATAGTGCTCTATTATGGTCTATGTGACAAGCGATCAGAAGGTCGCAGACACTAGCTCTTTACGGGGCCTACATTAATTATATAAAAATAATCGACGAAAACGCAACTTGTACCACAAAAAATAAGCCCTTATATGGCTATGTAAACGGAACATTTTAAAAGTTATTGCATTTGGAATATGGGGAGGAAAAAATAAAACCCAAAGATATAAACGGGCTTTGTCTTTAAGGGGTTAAAGAGAGGGAGAGAGTCTAAAAGGGGAGAGATGAAGGAAGGGTGAGATGGAGCAGGATAAAGAGGATAGTGGGGTGCTAGACAGCCCCCAGGCCCTAATTTCTCACCTAATATGTGTTATTAAAAACAATGGGCATACCCTAAATTTTTGGTTCAAAAAAACCATTACAAGTTTATCCTAATTAAATAAATGGCTTTTCCTGATTATAGAAGTAAGGAAAAAGAAGCTTCCTTATCTCTGAACCTGAGATATGGTTGTGTTATATTACCAGTGTCTGTATATGATATGCATATGGTAACCACATACTGTATATCCACATGTATCAGGAAGATACTTCAGGACTAGAACTCATGTCTAGCCTGATTATTATCAGTAATTAATATAAATATTAATTACCTGTCTTGTGATTCTTTTCTTGTAGCTGACCAGGGAATATGTCGGGTTCCACCATTTCACTGGGCATCAGTCACCTGTAAAAAAAAGTCAGAGGTGTGATAATATGCTCTTGTTACATGCTACAGGCACTAATATTTATAACAGGCTAGGGGCATAACTATATATCTCAGGGCTCATTTAAAAATATGGGGTGAGAGAGCAACAAATTGAGAAGGGAAGAAGGAAAGTGGAATAAAATATGGGAGGGGCATTAGAGAAAGGGGATTAACCCCTTCACCCATAATTACGTAGCTGTGCGTTGTTATGCTAAAGAGGTTGTATGGAGCAGACTGCTGCGCTGAGCCCGCTCCATAAACCACGCGTGCTGGCTGTATAAAACAGTGCAGCTAAAATGACAAGGATAGGCGATAATGCCAAACCTCGTCATTTAAACGCTTAGATGCTGTGTTTAATAGAGATAGCGGCATATGTGTGGTTAGTAAGAGGGAGGGGGCTCCCTCGACCATCTGATTCAAGCTCCTGCTGCGAAATCACTGAGCTCCATATAGTTACCATGACAGCCCTCGACCTTCAGAAAGGGTTTTCGGGCTGTCATGGTTAACTGCCTGTAAAACGGTGCACGAGGCACAGTATAGCAGGCAGAGTATCATAATCTCATTGACTACATTAGTGGGAGAGGGAAATTAGAGAGGGGTGGTATTAACCCCTTCTATCATAAATAGGTTAATTTTTCTAATTATAAGTAAGGGGCAGTACAGAGCAGGTTACTACGCTAAGCCCACTCCATACACGACGGGTGCTTGCTGTATATTACAGCCCAGCCAAAATAACCAGGATCTGCAACCATGTCAAACCCGGTCATTTAATCTCTCAGATGCCACATTTAATAGAGATAGCTGCATATGTGGGGTTAGGCAAAGGGAGTGAGGGAGCTCCCTCTGCATTCTGTTCCAAGCCCCAGCAGCGAAATCACGAAGATCCAATCAGTCATCATGACAGCCCTGGTCCTTCAGAAAGGGTCTTCGGGCTGTCATGGTAAACCGCCTGTAAAACCGTGCAGAAGGCACAGCTCATCAGGCACAGTGTCATAACTTCATTGACCACAATAATGGGAGAGGGGGATTAGAGAGGGGAGATTTATCCATTCACGCTTAATCATATACATGTATGTTTCAATACGTAATGGGTTATATGGAGCAGAATACTGCGCTGAGCCCTCTCCATACACGACAGCAGCTGGCTGTATAATACAGCACAGTTACAATGACCAGGATCGGCAATGGTGCCAAACCCTGTCATTCTACTGCTCATTGCACCGTTTAATAGAGATAGCTCCATATGTTGGGTTAGGCAGAGGAAGAAGGCTCCTTCTGCCTTCCGATCCAAATCCCGGTAGCGAAATCACGGATCTCCAACTAGTTACCACCTCAGCCCTCGGCCTTCTAAAGGGCTTTGGGCTGTCTTGGTTAAATGCCTGTAAAACCGTGCACAAGGCACAGCATATCAGGCAGAGTGTCATACTCTCATGGACCACAATAGTGGCATAGGGGGATTAGGTAGGAGGGATTCACCCTTTTAAATCATAATTACATACATGTACTGTATTATGCATAAGTGGTTGCATCAAGCAGGCTGCTGCTCTGAGCTAACTCCAAACACGTTAGGTTTCGACTGTATAACACAGCCCACACCTGACCACGATTATCAGGTTTGGCCAAGACGCCCAACCTGGTCCTTAAACTGCTTACATGCCACGTTCAATAATGATTAAGGTATTTGTGTTGAGGTAGGGGGCTCCCTCTGAATTTCGATCCGAGACGCGGCATAAAAAAAAAATGCGGGCTCCAGTCGGTAACCTTGACCGCCCTCTGCCTTCTGAAAGTTCTTTAGGCTGTCATGGTCAACCACCTATAAAGCTCTACACAAGGCACAGCTCAGCGGGGAGCATGTCAGAAATTCATGGACCACAATAGTGCTCTATTATGGTCTATGTGACAAGCGATCAGAAGGTCGCAGACACTAGCTCTTTACGGGGCCTACATTAATTATGTAAAAATAATCGACGAAAACGCAACTTGTACCACAAAAAATAAGCCCTTATATGGCTATGTAAACGGAACATTTTAAAAGTTATTGCATTTGGAATATGGGGAGGAAAAAATAAAACCCAAAGATATAAACGGGCTTTGTCTTTAAGGGGTTAAAGAGAGGGAGAGAGTCTGAAAGGGGAGAGATGAAGAAAGGGTGAGATGGAGCAGGATAAAGAGGATAGTGGGGTGCTAGACAGCCCCCAGGCCCTAATTTCTCACCTAATATGTGTTATTAAAAACAATGGGCATACCCTAATTTTACGGTTCAAAAATACCATTACAAGTTTATCCTAATTAAGTAAATAGCTTTTCCTGATTATAGAAGTAAGGAAAAAGAAGCTTCCTTATCTCTGAACCTGAGATATGGTTGTGTTATATTACCAGTGTCTGTATATGATATGCATATGGTAACCACATACTGTATATCCACATGTATCAGGAAGATACTTCAGGACTAGAACTCATGTCTAGCCTGATTATTATCAGTAATTAATATAAATATTAATTACCTGTCTTGTGATTCTTTTCTTGTAGCTGACCAGGGAATATGTCGGGTTCCACCATTTCACTGGGCATCAGTCACCTGTAAAAAAAGTCAGAGGTGTGATAATATGCTCCTGCTACATGCTACAGGCACTAATATTTATAACAGGCTAGGGGCATAACTATATATCTCAGGGCTCATTTAAAAATATGGGGTGAGAGAGCAACAAATTGAGAAGGGAAGAAGGAAAGTGGAATAAAATATGGGAGGGGCATTAGAGAAAGGGGATTAACCCCTTCACCCATAATTACGTAGCTGTGCGTTGTTATGCTAAAGGGGTTGTATGGAGCAGACTGCTGCGCTGAGCCCGCTCCATAAACCACGCGTGCTGGCTGTATAAAACAGTGCAGCTAAAATGACAAGGATAGGCGATAATGCCAAACCTCGTCATTTAAACGCTTAGATGCTGTGTTTAATAGAGATAGCGGCATATGTGTGGTTAGTAAGAGGGAGGGGGCTCCCTCGACCATCTGATTCAAGCTCCTGCTGCGAAATCACTGAGCTCCATATAGTTACCATGACAGCCCTCGACCTTCAGAAAGGGTTTTCAGGGCTGTCATGGTTAACTGCCTGTAAAACGGTGCACGAGGCACAGTATAGCAGGCAGAGTATCATAATCTCATTGACTACATTAGTGGGAGAGGGGAATTAGAGAGGGGTGGTATTAACCCCTTCTATCATAAATAGGTTAATTTTTCTAATTATAAGTAAGGGGCAGTACAGAGCAGGTTACTACGCTAAGCCCACTCCATACACGACGGGTGCTTGCTGTATATTACAGCCCAGCCAAAATAACCAGGATCTGCAACCATGTCAAACCCGGTCATTTAATCTCTCAGATGCCACATTTAATAAAGATAGCTGCATATGTGGGGTTAGGCAAAGGGAGTGAGGGAGCTCCCTCTGCATTCTGTTCCAAGCCCCAGCAGCGAAATCACGAAGATCCAATCAGTTACCATGACAGCCCTGGTCCTTCAGAAAGGGTCTTCGGGCTGTCATGGTAAACCGCCTGTAAAACCGTGCAGAAGGCACAGCTCATCAGGCACAGTGTCATAACTTCATTGACCACAATAATGGGAGAGGGGGATTAGAGAGGGGAGATTAATCCATTCACGCTTAATCATATACATGTATGTTTCAATACGTAATGGGTTATATGGAGCAGAATACTGCGCTGAGCCCTCTCCATACACGACAGCAGCTGGCTGTATAATACAGCACAGTTACAATGACCAGGATCGGCAATGGTGCCAAACCCTGTCATTCTACTGCTCATTGCACCGGTTAATAGAGATAGCTCCATATGTTGGGTTAGGCAGAGGAAGAAGGCTCCTTCTGCCTTCCGATCCAAATCCCGGTAGCGAAATCACGGATCTCCAACTAGTTACCACCTCAGCCCTCGGCCTTCTGAAGGGCTTTGGGCTGTCTTGGTTAAATGCCTGTAAAACCGTGCACAAGGCACAGCATATCAGGCAGAGTGTCATACTCTCATGGACCACAATAGTGGCATAGGGGGATTAGGTAGGAGGGATTCACCATTTTAAATCATAATTACGTTCATGTACTGTATTATTCATGAGTGGTTGCATCAAGCAGGCTGCTGCTCTGAGCTAACTCCAAACACGTTAGGTTTCGACTGTATAACACAGCCCACACCTGACCACGATTATCAGGATTGGCCAAGACGCCCAACCTGGTCCTTAAACTGCTTACATGCCACGTTCAATAATGATTAAGGTATTTGTGTTGAGGTAGGGGGCTCCCTCTGAATTTCGATCCGAGACGCGGCATCAAAAAAAAATGCGGGCTCCAGTCGGTAACCTTGACCGCCCTCTGCCTTCTGAAAGTTCTTTAGGCTGTCATGGTCAACCACCTATAAAGCTCTACACAAGGCACAGCTCAGCGGGGAGCATGTCAGAAATTCATGGACCACAATAGTGCTCTATTATGGTCTATGTGACAAGCGAACAGAAGGTCGCAGACACTAGCTCTTTACGGGGCCTACATTAATTATGTAAAAATAATCGACGAAAACGCAACTTGTACCACAAAAATTAAGCCCTTATATGGCTATGTAAACGGAACATTTTAAAAGTTATTGCATTTGGAATATGGGGAGGAAAAAATAAAACCCAAAGATATAAACGGGCTTTGTCTTTAAGGGTTTAAAGAGAGGGAGAGAGTCTGAAAGGGGAGAGATGAAGAAAGGGTGAGATGGAGCAGGATAAAGAGGATAGTAGGGTGCTAGACAGCCCCCAGGCCCTAATTTCTCACCTAATATGTGTTATTAAAAACAATGGGCATACCCTAATTTTACGGTTCAAAAATACCATTACAAGTTTATCCTAATTAAATAAATGGCTTTTCCTGATTATAGAAGTAAGGAAAAAGAAGCTTCCTTATCTCTGAACCTGAGATATGGTTGTGTTATATTACCAGTGTCTGTATATGATATGCATATGGTAACCACATACTGTATATCCACATGTATCAGGAAGATACTTCAGGACTAGAACTCATGTCTAGCCTGATTATTATCAGTAATTAATATAAATATTAATTACCTGTCTTGTGATTCTTTTCTTGTAGCTGACCAGGGAATATGTCGGGTTCCACCATTTCACTGGGCATCAGTCACCTGTAAAAAAAGTCAGAGGTGTGATAATATGCTCCTGCTACATGCTACAGGCACTAATATTTATAACAGGCTAGGGGCATAACTATATATCTCAGGGCTCATTTAAAAATATGGGGTGAGAGAGCAACAAATTGAGAAGGGAAGAAGGAAAGTGGAATAAAATATGGGAGGGGCATTAGAGAAAGGGGATTAACCCCTTCACCCATAATTACGTAGCTGTGCGTTGTTATGCTAAAGGGGTTGTATGGAGCAGACTGCTGCGCTGAGCCCGCTCCATAAACCACGAGTGCTGGCTGTATAAAACAGTGCAGCTAAAATGACAAGGATAGGCGATAATGCCAAACCTCGTCATTTAAACGCTTAGATGCTGTGTTTAATAGAGATAGCGGCATATGTGTGGTTAGTAAGAGGGAGGGGGCTCCCTCGACCATCTGATTCAAGCTCCTGCTGCGAAATCACTGAGCTCCATATAGTTATCATGACAGCCCTCGACCTTCAGAAAGGGTTTTCGGGCTGTCATGGTTAACTGCCTGTAAAACGGTGCACGAGGCACAGTATAGCAGGCAGAGTATCATAATCTCATTGACTACATTAGTCAGAGAGGGAAATTAGAGAGGGGTGGTATTAACCCCTTCTATCATAAATATGTTAATTTTTCTAATTATAAGTAAGGGGCAGTACAGAGCAGGTTACTACGCTAAGCCCACTCCATACACGACGGGTGCTTGCTGTATATTACAGCCCAGCCAAAATAACCAAGATCTGCAACCATGTCAAACCCGGTCATTTAATCTCTCAGATGCCACATTTAATAGAGATAGCTGCATATGTGGGGTTAGGCAAAGGGAGTGAGGGAGCTCCCTCTGCATTCTGTTCCAAGCCCCAGCAGCGAAATCACGAAGATCCAATCAGTTACCATGACAGCCCTGGTCCTTCAGAAAGGGTCTTCGGGCTGTCATGGGAAACCGCCTGTAAAACTGTGCAGAAGGCACAGCTCATCAGGCACAGTGTCATAACTTCATTGACCACAATAATGGGAGAGGGGGATTAGAGAGGGGAGATTAATCCATTCACGCTTAATCATATACATGTATGTTTCAATATGTAATGGGTTATATGGAGCAGAATACTGCGCTGAGCCCTCTCCATACACGACAGCAGCTGGCTGTATAATACAGCACAGTTACAATGACCAGGATCGGCAATGGTGCCAAACCCTGTCATTCTAATGCTCATTGCACTGTTTAATAGAGATAGCTCAATATGTTGGGTTAGGAAGAGGAAGAAGGCTCCTTCTGCCTTCCGATCCAAATCCCGGTAGTGAAATCACGGATCTCCAACTAGTTACCACCTCAGCCCTCGGCCTTCTGAAGGGCTTTGGGCTGTCTTGGTTAAATGCCTGTAAAACCGTGCACAAGGCACAGCATATCAGGCAGAGTGTCATACTCTCATGGACCACAATAGTGGCATAGGGGGATTAGGTAGGAGGGATTCACCCTTTTAAATCATAATTACGTACATGTACTGTATTATGCATAAGTGGTTGCATCAAGCAGCCTGCTGCTCTGAGCTAACTCCAAACACGTTAGGTTTCGACTGTATAACACAGCCCACACCTGACCACGATTATCAGGATTGGCCAAGACGCCCAACCTGGTCCTTAAACTGCTTACATGCCACGTTCAATAATGATTAAGGTATTTGTGTTGAGGTAGGGGGCTCCCTCTGAATTTCGATCCGAGACGCGGCATCAAAAAAAAATGCGGGGTACAGTCAGTAACCTTGACCGCCCTCTGCCTTCTGAAAGTTCTTTAGGCTGTCATGGTCAACCACCTATAAAGCTCTACACAAGGCACAGCTCAGCGGGGAGCATGTCAGAAATTCATGGACCACAATAGTGCTCTATTATGGTCTATGTGACAAGCGATCAGAAGGTCGCAGACACTAGCTCTTTACGGGGCCTACATTAATTATGTAAAAATAATCGACGAAATCGCAACTTGTACCACAAAAAATAAGCCCTTATATGGCTATGTAAACGGAACATTTTAAAAGTTATTGCATTTGGAATATGGGGAGGAAAAAATAAAACCCAAAGATATAAACGGGCTTTGTCTTTAAGGGGTTAAAGAGAGGGAGAGAGTCTGAAAGGGGAGAGATGAAGAAAGGGTGAGATGGAGCAGGATAAAGAGGATAGTGGGGTGCTAGACAGCCCCCAGGCCCTAATTTCTCACCTAATATGTGTTATTAAAAACAATGGGCATACCCTAATTTTACGGTTCAAAAATACCATTACAAGTTTATCCTAATTAAATAAATGGCTTTTCCTGATTATAGAAGTAAGGAAAAAGAAGCTTCCTTATCTCTGAACCTGAGATATGGTTGTGTTATATTACCAGTGTCTGTATATGATATGCATATGGTAACCACATACTGTATATCCACATGTATCAGGAAGATACTTCAGGACTAGAACTCATGTCTAGCCTGATTATTATCAGTAATTAATATAAATATTAATTACCTGTCTTGTGATTCTTTTCTTGTAGCTGACCAGGGAATATGTCGGGTTCCACCATTTCACTGAGCATCAGTCACCTGTAAAAAAAAGTCAGAGGTGTGATAATATGCTCCTGCTACATGCTACAGGCACTAATATTTATAACAGGCTAGGGGCATAACTATATATCTCAGGGCTCATTTAAAAATATGGGGTGAGAGAGCAACAAATTGAGAAGGGAAGAAGGAAAGTGGAATAAAATATGGGAGGGGCATTAGAGAAAGGGGATTAACCCCTTCACCCATAATTACGTAGCTGTGCGTTGTTATGCTAAAGGGGTTGTATGGAGCAGACTGCTGCGCTGAGCCAGCTCCATAAACCACGAGTGCTGGCTGTATAAAACAGTGCAGCTAAAATGACAAGGATAGGCGATAATGCCAAACCTCGTCATTTAAACGCTCAGATGCTGTGTTTAATAGAGATAGCGGCATATGTGTGGTTAGTAAGAGGGAGGGGGCTCCCTCGACCATCTGATTCAAGCTCCTGCTGTGAAATCACTGAGCTCCATATAGTTATCATGACAGCCCTCGACCTTCAGAATGGGTTTTCAGGCTGTCATGGTAAACTGCCTGTAAAACGGTGCACGAGGCACAGTATAGCAGGCAGAGTATCATAATCTCATTGACTACATTAGTGGGAGAGGGAATTTAGAGAGGGGTGGTATTAACCCCTTCTATCATAAATAGGTTAATTTTTCTAATTATAAGTAAGGGGCAGTACAGAGCAGGTTACTACGCTAAGCCCACTCCATACATGACGGGTGCTTGCTGTATATTACAGCCCATCCAAAATAACCAGGATCTGCAACCATGTCAAACCCGGTCATTTAATCTCTCAGATGCCACATTTAATAGAGATAGCTGCATATGTGGGGTTAGGCAAAGGGAGTGAGGGAGCTCCCTCTGCATTCTGTTCCAAGCCCCAGCAGCGAAATCACGAAGATCCAATCAGTTACCATGACAGCCCTGGTCCTTCAGAAAGGGTCTTCGGGCTGTCATGGTAAACCGCCTGTAAAACCGTGCAGAAGGCACAGCTCATCAGGCACAGTGTCATAACTTCATTGACCACAATAATGGGAGAGGGGGATTAGAGAGGGGAGATTAATCCATTCACGCTTAATCATATACATGTATGTTTCAATACGTAATGGGTTATATGGAGCAGTATACTGCGCTGAGCCCTCTCCATACACGACAGCAGCTGGCTGTATAATACAGCACAGTTACAATGACTAGGATCGGCAATGGTGCCAAACCCTGTCATTCTACTGCTCATTGCACCGTTTAATAAAGATAGCTCCAGATGTTGGGTTAGGCAGAGGAAGAAGGCTCCTTCTGCCTTCCGATCCAAATCCCGGTAGCGAAATCACGGATCTCCAACTAGTTACCACCTCAGCCCTCTGCCTTCTGAAGGGCTTTGGGCTGTCTTGGTTAAATGCCTGTAATACCGTGCACAAGGCACAGCATATCAGGCAGAGTGTCATACTCTCATGGACCACAATAGTGGCATAGGAAGATTAGGTAGGAGGGATTCACCCTTTTAAATCATAATTACGTACATGTACTGTATTATGCATAAGTGGTTGCATCAAGCAGGCTGCTGCTCTGAGCTAACTCCAAACACGTTAGGTTTCGACTGTATAACACAGCCCACACCTGACCACGATTATCAGGATTGGCCAAGACGCCCAACCTGGTCCTTAAACTGCTTACATGCCACGTTCAATAATGATTAAGGTATTTGTGTTGAGGTAGGGGGCTCCCTCTGAATTTCGATCCGAGACGCGGCATCAAAAAAAAATGCGGGCTCCAGTCGGTAACCTTGACAGCCCTCTGCCTTCTGAAAGTTCTTTAGGCTGTCATGGTCAACCACCTATAAAGCTCTACACATGGCACAGCTTAGCGGGGAGCATGTCAGAAATTCATGGACCACAATAGTGCTCTATTATGGTCTATGTGACAAGCGATCAGAAGGTCGCAGACACTAGCTCTTTACGGGGCCTACATTAATTATTTAAAAATAATCGACGAAAACGCAACTTGTACCACAAAAAATAAGCCCTTATATGGCTATGTAAACTGAACATTTTAAAAGTTATTGCATTTGGAATATGGGGAGGAAAAAATAAAACCCAAAGATATAAACGGGCTTTGTCTTTAAGGGGTTAAAGAGAGGGAGAGAGTCTGAAAGGGGAGAGATGAAGAAAGGGTGAGATGAAGCAGGATAAAGAGGATAGTGGGGTGCTAGACAGCCCCCAGGCCCTAATTTCTCACCTAATATGTGTTATTAAAGGGTTTCTATCACTTTGTTTCACCTATTTAGCTTTCAGACACTAGCGATCCGCTAGTGTCTGCTTTATCTAACCATCCTAATATAAGAGCTTATTGTCCTGCCGTTTAGCTAAAAAAATAACTTATATAGATATGCAAATGAGCCTCTAGGTGCTATGGGGGCGTGATTAGCACCTAGAGGCTCCGTCTACCTTAACAAACTGCCGCCGCCCAGCGCGTCTCTCCAGCCCGCCCATCTCCTCCGGAATGCGATGCTCCTCGTATTCGGCGCATGCGCAGTGAATGTCTGATCGCTTCCCTGCTCAGACATCTCCACTGCGCCTGCGCCGATGACGTCATAGTGCTCCGAGGAACAGGCGCAGTGGAGATGTCTGAGCAGGGAAGCGATCAGACATTCACTGCGCATGCGCCGAATACGAGGAGCATCGCATTCCGGAGGAGATGGGCGGGCTGGAGGGACGCGCTGGGCGGCGGCAGTTTGTTAAGGTAGACGGAGCCTCTAGGTGCTAATGACGCCCCCATAGCACCTAGAGGCTCATTTGCATATCTATATAAGTTATTTTTTTAGCTAAACGGCAGGACAATAAGCTCTTATATTAGGATGGTTAGATAAAGCAGACACTAGCGGATCGCTAGTGTCTGAAAGCTAAATAGGTGAAACGAAGTGATAGAAACCCTTTAAAAACAATGGGCATACCCTAATTTCACGGTTCAAAAATACCATTACAAGTTTATCCTAATTAAATAAATGGCTTTTCCTGATTATAGAAGTAAGGAAAAAGAAGCTTCCTTATCTCTGAACCTGAGATATGGTTGTGTTATATTACCAGTGTCTGTATATGATATGCATATGGTAACCACATACTGTATATCCACATGTATCAGGAAGATACTTCAGGACTAGAACTCATGTCTAGCCTGATTATTATCAGTAATTAATATAAATATTAATTACCTGTCTTGTGATTCTTTTCTTGTAGCTGACCAGGGAATATGTCGGGTTCCACCATTTCACTGGGCATCAGTCACCTGTAAAAAAAGTCAGAGGTGTGATAATATGCTCCTGCTACATGCTACAGGCACTAATATTTATAACAGGCTAGGGGCTAAACTATATATCTCAGGGCTCATTTAAAAATATGGGGTGAATGAGCAACAAATTGAGAAGGGAAGAAGGAAAGTGGAATAAAATATGGGAGGGGCATTAGAGAAAGGGAATTAACCCCTTCACCCATAATAACGTAGCTGTGCGCTGTTATGCTAAAGGGGTTGTATGGAGCAGACTGCTGCGCTGAGCCCGCTCCATAAACCACGAGTGCTGGCTGCATAAAACAGTGCAGCTAAAATGACAAGGATAGGCGATAATGCCAAACCTCGTCATTTAAACGCTTAGATGCTGTGTTTAATAGAGATAGCGGCATATGTGTGGTTAGTACAGGGAGTGCAGAATTATTAGGCAAGTTGTATTTTTGAGGATTAATTTTATTATTGAACAACAACCATGTTCTCAATGAACCCAAAAAACTCATTAATATCAAAGCTGAATATTTTTGGAAGTAGTTTTTAGTTTGTTTTTAGTTTTAGCTATTTTAGGGGGATATCTGTGTGTGCAGGTGACTATTACTGTGCATAATTATTAGGCAACTTAACAAAAAACAAATATATACCCATTTCAATTATTTATTTTTACCAGTGAAACCAATATAACATCTCAACATTCACAAATATACATTTCTGACATTCAAAAACAAAACAAAAACAAATCAGTGACCAATATAGCCACCTTTCTTTGTAAGGACACTCAAAAGCCTGCCATCCATGGATTCTGTCAGTGTTTTGATCTGTTCACCATCAACATTGCGTGCAGCAGCAACCACAGCCTCCCAGACACTGTTCAGAGAGGTGTACTGTTTTCCCTCCTTGTAAATCTCACATTTGATGATGGACCACAGGTTCTCAATGGGGTTCAGATCAGGTGAACAAGGAGGCCATGTCATTAGATTTTCTTCTTTTATACCCTTTCTTGCCAGCCACGCTGTGGAGTACTTGGACGCGTGTGATGGAGCATTGTCCTGCATGAAAATCATGTTTTTCTTGAAGGATGCAGACTTCTTCCTGTACCACTGCTTGAAGAAGGTGTCTTCCAGAAACTGGCAGTAGGACTGGGAGTTGAGCTTGACTCCATCCTCAACCCGAAAAGGCCCCACAAGCTCATCTTTGATGATACCAGCCCAAACCAGTACTCCACCTCCACCTTGCTGGCGTCTGAGACGGACTGGAGCTCTCTGCCCTTTACCAATCCAGCCACGGGCCCATCCATCTGGCCCATCAAGACTCACTCTCATTTCATCAGTCCATAAAACCTTAGAAAAATCAGTCTTGAGATATTTCTTGGCCCAGTCTTGACGTTTCAGCTTGTGTGTCTTGTTCAGTGGTGGTCGTCTTTCAGCCTTTCTTACCTTGGCCATGTCTGTGAGTATTGCACACCTTGTGCTTTTGGGCACTCTAGTGATGTTGCAGCTCTGAAATATGGCCAAACTGGTGGCAAGTGGCATCTTGGCAGCTGCACGCTTGACTTTTGTCAGTTCATGGGCAGTTATTTTGCGCCTTGGTTTTTCCACACGCTTCTTGCGACCCTGTTGACTATTTTGAATGAAACGCTTGATTGTTCGATGATCACGCTTCAGAAGCTTTGCAATTTTAAGAGTGCTGCATCCCTCTGCAAGATATCTCACTATTTTTGACTTTTCTGAGCCTGTCAAGTCCTTCTTTTGACCCATTTTGCCAAAGGAAAGGAAGTTGCCTAATAATTATGAACACCTAATATAGGGTGTTGATGTCATTAGACCACACCCCTTCTCATTACAGAGATGCACATCACCTAAAATGCTTAATTGGTAGTAGGCTTTCGAGCCTATACAGCTTGGAGTAAGACAACATGCATAAAGAGGATGATGTGGTCAAAATACTCATTTGCCTAATAATTCTGCACGCAGTGTAAAAGGGAGGGGGCTCCCTCGACCATCTGATTCAAGCTCCTGCTGCGAAATCACTGAGCTACATATAGTTACCATGACAGCCCGCGACCTTCAGAAAGGGTTTTCGGGCTGTCATGGTTAACTGCCTGTAAAACGGTGCACAAGGCACAGTATAGCAGGCAGAGTATCATAATCTCATTGACTACATTAGTGGGAGAGGGAAATTAGAGAGGGGTGGTATTAACCCCTTCTATCATAAATAGGTTAATTTTTCTAATTATAGGTAAAGGGCAGTACAGAGCAGGTTACTACGCTAAGCCCACTCCATACACGACAGGTGCTTGCTGTATATTACAGCCCAGTCAAAATAACCAGGATCTGCAACCATGTCAAACCCGGTCATTTAATCTCTCAGATGCCACATTTAATAGAGATAGCTGCATATGTGGGGTTAGGCAAAGGGAGTGAGGGAGCTCCCTCTGCATTCTGTTCCAAGCCCCAGCAGCGAAATCACGAAGATCCAATCAGTTACCATGACAGCCCTGGTCCTTCAGAAAGGGTCTTCGGGCTGTCATGGTAAACCGCCTGTAAAACCGTGCAGAAGGCACAGCTCATCAGGCACAGTGTCATAACTTCATTGACCACAATAATGGGAGAGGGGGATTAGAGAGGGGAGATTAATCCATTCACGCTTAATCATATACATGTATGTTTCAATACTTAATGGGTTATATGGAGCAGAATACTGCGCTGAGCCCTCTCCATACACGACAGCAGCTGGCTATATAATACAGCACAGTTACAATGACCAGGATCGGCAATGGTGCCAAACCCTGTCATTCTACTGCTCATTGCACCGTTTAATAGAGATAGCTCCATATGTTGGGTTAGGCAGAGGAAGAAGGCTCCTTCTGCCTTCCGATCCAAATCCCGGTAGCGAAATCACGGATCTCCAACTAGTTACCACCTCAGCCCTCGGCCTTCTGAAGGGCTTTGGGCTGTCTTGGTTAAATGCCTGTAAAACCGTGCACAAGGCACAGCATATCAGGCAGAGTGTCATACTCTCATGGACCACAATAGTGGCATAGGGGGATTAGGTAGGAGGGATTCACCCTTTTAAATCATAATTACGTACATGTACTGTATTATGCATAAGTGGTTGCATCAAGCAGGCTGCTGCTCTGAGCTAACTCCAAACACGTTAGGTTTCGACTGTATAACACAGCCCACACCTGACCACGATTATCAGGATTGGCCAAGACGCCCAACCTGGTCCTTAAACTGCTTACATGCCACGTTCAATAATGATTAAGGTATTTGTGTTGAGGTAGGGGGCTCCCTCTGAATTTCGATCCGAGACGCGGCATCAAAAAAAAATGCGGGCTCCAGTCGGTAACCTTGACCGCCCTCTGCCTTCTGAAAGTTCTTTAGGCTGTCATGGTCAACCACCTATAAAGCTCTACACACGGCACAGCTCAGCGGGGAGCATGTCAGAAATTCATGGACCACAATAGTGCTCTATTATGGTCTATGTGACAAGCGATCAGAAGGTCGCAGACACTAGCTCTTTACGGGCCTACATTAATTATGTAAAAATAATCGACGAAAAAGCAACTTGTACCACAAAAAATAAGCCCTTATATGGCTATGTAAATGGAACATTTTAAAAGTTATTGCATTTGGAATATGGGGAGGAAAAAATAAAACCCAAAGATATAAACGGGCTTTGTCATAAAGGGGTTAAAGAGAGGGAGAGAGTCTGAAAGGGGAGAGATGAAGAAAGGGTGAGATGGAGCAGGATAAAGAGGATAGTGGGGTGCTAGACAGCCCCCAGGCCCTAATTTCTCACCTAATATGTGTTATTAAAAACAATGGGCATACCCTAATTTTACGGTTCAAAAATACCATTACAAGTTTATCCTAATTAAATAAATGGCTTTTCCTGATTATAGAAGTAAGGAAAAAGAAGCTTCCTTATCTCTGAACCTGAGATATGGTTGTGTTATAATACCAGTGTCTGTATATGATATGCATATGGTAACCACATACTGTATATCCACATGTATCAGGAAGATACTTCAGGACTAGAACTCATGTCTAGCCTGATTATTATCAGTAATTAATATAAATATTAATTACCTGTCTTGTGATTCTTTTCTTGTAGCTGACCAGGGAATATGTCGGGTTCCACCATTTCACTAGGCATCAGTCACCTGTAAAAAAGTCAGAGGTGTGATAATATGCTCCTGCTACATGCTACAGGCACTAATATTTATAACAGGCTAGGGGCATAACTATATATCTCAGGGCTCATTTAAAAATATGGGGTGAGAGAGCAACAAATTGAGAAGGGAAGAAGGAAAGTGGAATAAAATATGGGAGGGGCATTAGAGAAAGGGGATTAACCCCTTCACCCATAATTACGTAGCTGTGCGTTGTTATGCTAAAGGGGTTGTATGGAGCAGACTGCTGCGCTGAGCCCGCTCCATAAACCACGCGTGCTGGCTGTATAAAACAGTGCAGCTAAAATGACATAGGCGATAATGCAAAACCTCGTCATTTAAACGCTTAGATGCTGTGTTTAATAGAGATAGCGGCATATGTGTGGTTAGTAAGAGGGAGGGGGCTCCCTCGACCATCTGATTCAAGCTCCTGCTGCAAAATCACTGAGCTCCATATAGTTACCATGACAGCCCTCGACCTTCAGAAAGGGTTTTCGGGCTGTCATGGTTAACTGCCTGTAAAACGGTGCACGAGGCACAGTATAGCAGGCAGAGTATCATAATCTCATTGACTACATTAGTGGGAGAGGGAAATTAGAGAGGGGTGATATTAACCCCTTCTATCATAAATAGGTTAATTTTTCTAATTATAAGTAAGGGGCAGTACAGAGCAGGTTACTACGCTAAGCCCACTCCATACACGACGGGTGCTTGCTGTATATTACAGCCCAGCCAAAATAACCAGGATCTGCAACCATGTCAAACCCGGTCATTTAATCTCTCAGATGCCACATTTAATAGAGATAGCTGCATATGTGGGGTTAGGCAAAGGGAGTGAGGGAGCTCCCTCTGCATTCTGTTCCAAGCCCCAGCAGCGAAATCACGAAGATCCAATCAGTTACCATGACAGCCCTGGTCCTTCAGAAAGGGTCTTCGGGCTGTCATGGTAAACCGCCTGTAAAACCGTGCAGAAGGCACAGCTCATTAGGCACAGTGTCATAACTTCATTGACCACAATAATGGGAGAGGGGGATTAGAGAGGGGAGATTAATCCATTAACGCTTAATCATATACATGTATGTTTCAATACGTAATGGGTTATATGGAGCAGAATACTGCGCTGAGCCCTCTCCATACACGACAGCAGCTGGCTGTATAATACAGCACAGTTACAATGACCAGGATCGGCAATGGTGCCAAACCCTGTCATTCTACTGCTCATTGCACCGTTTAATAGAGATAGCTCCATATGTTGGGTTAGGCAGAGGAAGAAGGCTCCTTCTGCCTTCCGATCCAAATCCCGGTAGAGAAATCACGGATCTCCAACTAGTTACCACCTCAGCCCTCGGCCTTCTGAAGGGCTTTGGGCTGTCTTGGTTAAATGCCTGTAAAACCGTGCACAAGGCACAGCATATCAGGCAGAGTGTCATACTCTCATGGACCACAATAGTGGCATAGGGGGATTAGGTAGAAGGGATTCACCCTTTTAAATCATAATTACGTACATGTACTGTATTATGCATAAGTGGTTGCATTAAGCAGGCTGCTGCTCTGAGCTAACTCCAAACACGTTAGGTTTCGACTGTAAAACACAGCCCACACCTGACCACGATTATCAGGATTGGCCAAGACGCCCAACCTGGTCCTTAAACTGCTTACATGCCACGTTCAATAATGATTAAGGTATTTGTGTTGAGGTAGGGGGCTCCCTCTGAATTTCGATCCGAGACGCGGCATCAAAAAAAAATGTGGGCTCCAGTCGGTAACCTTGACCGCCCTCTTCCTTCTGAAAGTTCTTTAGGCTGTCATGGTCAACCACCTATAAAGCTCTACACAAGGCACAGCTCAGCGGGGAGCATGTCAGAAATTCATGGACCACAATAGTGCTCTATTATGGTCTATGTGACAAGCGATCACAAGGTCGCAGACACTAGCTCTTTACGGGGCCTCCATTAATTATGTAAAAATAATCGACGAAAACGCAACTTGTACCACAAAAAATAAGCCCTTATATGGCTATGTAAACGGAACATTTTAAAAGTTATTGCATTTGGAATATGGGGAGGAAAAAATAAAACCCAAAGATATAAACGGGCTTTGTCTTTAAGGGGTTAAAGAGAGGGAGAGAGTCTGAAAGGGGAGAGATGAAGAAAGGGTGAGATGGAGCAGGATAAAGAGGATAGTGGGGTGCTAGACAGCCCCCAGGCCCTAATTTCTCACCTAATATGTGTTATTAAAAACAATGGGCATACCCTAATTTTACGGTTCAAAAATACCATTACAAGTTTATCCTAATTAAATAAATGGCTTTTCCTGATTATAGAAGTAAGGAAAAAGAAGCTTCCTTATCTCTGAACCTGAGATATGGTTGTGTTATATTACCAGTGTCTGTATATGATATGCATATGGTAACCACATACTGTATATCCACATGTATCAGGAAGACACTTCAGGACTAGAACTCATGTCTAGCCTGATTATTATCAGTAATTAATATAAATATTAATTACCTGTCTTGTGATTCTTTTCTTGTAGCTGACCAGGGAATATGTCGGATTTCACCATTTCACTGGGCTTCAGTCACCTGTAAAAAAGTCAGAGGTGTGATAATATGCTCCTGCTACATGCTACAGGCACTAATATTTATAACAGGCTAGGGGCATAACTATATATCTCAGGGCTCATTTAAAAATATGGGGTGAGAGAGCAACAAATTGAGAAGGGAAGAAGGAAAGTGGAATAAAATATGGGAGGGGCATTAGAGAAAGGGGATTAACCCCTTCACCCATAATTACGTAGCTGTGCGTTGTTATGCTAAAGGGGTTGTATGGAGCAGACTGCTGCGCTGAGCCCGCTCCATAAACCACGCGTGCTGGCTGTATAAAACAGTGCAGCTAAAATGACATAGGCGATAATGCCAAACCTCGTCATTTAAACGCTTAGATGCTGTGTTTAATAGAGATAGCGGCATATGTGTGGTTAGTAAGAGGGAGGGGGCTCCCTCGACCATCTGATTCAAGCTCCTGCTGCGAAATCACTGAGCTCCATATAGTTACCATGACAGCCCTCGACCTTCAGAAAGGGTTTTCGGGCTGTCATGGTTAACTGCCTGTAAAACGGTGCACGAGGCACAGTATAGCAGGCAGAGTATCATAATCTCATTGACTACATTAGTGGGAGAGGGAAATTAGAGAGGGGTGGTATTAACCCCTTCTATCATAAATAGGTTAATTTTTCTAATTATAAGTAAGGGGCAGTACAGAGCAGGTTACTACGCTAAGCCCACTCCATACACGACGGGTGCTTGCTGTATATTACAGCCCAGCCAAAATAACCAGGATCTGCAACCATGTCAAACCCGGTCATTTAATCTCTCAGATGCCACATTTAATAGAGATAGCTGCATATGTGGGGTTAGGCAAAGGGAGTGAGGGAGCTCCCTCTGCATTCTGTTCCAAGCCCCAGCAGCGAAATCACGAAGATCCAATCAGTTACCATGACAGCCCTGGTCCTTCAGAAAGGGTCTTCGGGCTGTCATGGTAAACCGCCTGTAAAACCGTGCAGAAGGCACAGCTCATCAGGCACAGTGTCATAACTTCATTGACCACAATAATGGGAGAGGGGGATTAGAGAGGGGAGATTAATCCATTCACGCTTAATCATATACATGTATGTTTCAATACGTAATGGGTTATATGGAGCAGAATACTGCGCTGAGCCCTCTCCATACACGACAGCAGCTGGCTGTATAATACAGCACAGTTACAATGACCAGGATCGGCAATGGTGCCAAACCCTGTCATTCTACTGCTCATTGCACCGTTTAATAGAGATAGCTCCATATGTTGGGTTAGGCAGAGGAAGAAGGCTCCTTCTGCCTTCCGATCCAAATCCCGGTAGCGAAATCACGGATCTCCAACTAGTTACCACCTCAGCCCTCGGCCTTCTGAAGGGCTTTGGGCTGTCTTGGTTAAATGCCTGTAAAACCGTGCACAAGGCACAGCATATCAGGCAGAGTGTCATACTCTCATGGACCACAATAGTGGCATAGGGGGATTAGGTAGGAGGGATTCACCCTTTTAAATCATAATTACGTACATGTACTGTATTATGCATAAGTGGTTGCATCAAGCAGGCTGCTGCTCTGAGCTAACTCCAAACACGTTAGGTTTCGACTGTATAACACAGCCCACACCTGACCACGATTATCAGGATTGGCCAAGACGCCCAACCTGGTCCTTAAACTGCTTACATGCCACGTTCAATAATGATTAAGGTATTTGTGTTGAGGTAGGGGGCTCCCTCTGAATTTCGATCCGAGACGCGGCATCAAAAAAAAATGCGGGCTTCAGTCGGTAACCTTGACCGCCCTCTGCCTTCTGAAAGTTCTTTAGGCTGTCATGGTCAACCACCTATAAAGCTCTACACAAGGCACAGCTCAGCGGGAGCATGTCAGAAATTCATGGACCACAATAGTGCTCTATTATGGTCTATGTGACAAGCGATCAGAAGGTCGCAGACACTAGCTCTTTACGGGGCCTACATTAATTATGTAAAAATAATCGACGAAAACGCAACTTGTACCACAAAAAATAAGCCCTTATATGGCTATGTAAACGGAACATTTTAAAAGTTATTGCATTTGGAATATGGGGAGGAAAAAATAAAACCCAAAGATATAAACGGGCTTTGTCTTTAAGGGGTTAAAGAGAGGGAGAGAGTCTGAAAGGGGAGAGATGAAGAAAGGGTGAGATGGAGCAGGATAAAGAGGATAGTGGGGTGCTAGACAGCCCCCAGGCCCTAATTTCTCACCTAATATGTGTTATTAAAAACAATGGGCATACCCTAATTTTACGGTTCAAAAATACCATTACAAGTTTATCCTAATTAAATAAATGGCTTTTCCTGATTATAGAAGTAAGGAAAAAGAAGCTTCCTTATCTCTGAACCTGAGATATGGTTGTGTTATAATACCAGTGTCTGTATATGATATGCATATGGTAACCACATACTGTATATCCACATGTATCAGGAAGATACTTCAGGACTAGAACTCATGTCTAGCCTGATTATTATCAGTAATTAATATAAATATTAATTACCTGTCTTGTGATTCTTTTCTTGTAGCTGACCAGGGAATATGTCGGGTTCCACCATTTCACTGGGCTTCAGTCACCTGTAAAAAAGTCAGAGGTGTGATAATATGCTCCTGCTACATGCTACAGGCACTAATATTTATAACAGGCTAGGGGCATAACTATATATCTCAGGGCTCATTTAAAAATATGGGGTGAGAGAGCAACAAATTGAGAAGGGAAGAAGGAAAGTGGAATAAAATATGGGAGGGGCATTAGAGAAAGGGGATTAACCCCTTCACCCATAATTACGTAGCTGTGCGTTGTTATGCTAAAGGGGTTGTATGGAGCAGACTGCTGCGCTGAGCCCGCTCCATAAACCACGTGTGCTGGCTGTATAAAACTGTGCAGCTAAAATGACATAGGCGATAATGCCAAACCTCGTCATTTAAACGCTTAGATGCTGTGTTTAATAGAGATAGCGGCATATGTGTGGTTAGTAAGAGGGAGGGGGCTCCCTCGACCATCTGATTCAAGCTCCTGCTGCGAAATCACTGAGCTCCATATAGTTACCATGACAGCCCTCGACCTTCAGAAAGGGTTTTCGGGCTGTCATGGTTAACTGCCTGTAAAACGGTGCACGAGGCACAGTATAGCAGGCAGAGTATCATAATCTCATTGACTACATTAGTGGGAGAGGGAAATTAGAGAGGGGTGGTATTAACCCCTTCTATCATAAATAGGTTAATTTTTCTAATTATAAGTAAGGGGCAGTACAGAGCAGGTTACTACGCTAAGCCCACTCCATACACGACGGGTGCTTGCTGTATATTACAGCCCAGCCAAAATAACCAGGATCTGCAACCATGTCAAACCCGGTCATTTAATCTCTCAGATGCCACATTTAATAGAGATAGCTGCATATGTGGGGTTAGGCAAAGGGAGTGAGGGAGCTCCCTCTGCATTCTGTTCCAAGCCCCAGCAGCGAAATCACGAAGATCCAATCAGTTACCATGACAGCCCTGGTCCTTCAGAAAGGGTCTTCGGGCTGTCATGGTAAACCGCCTGTAAAACCGTGCAGAAGGCACAGCTCATCAGGCACAGTGTCATAACTTCATTGACCACAATAATGGGAGAGGGGGATTAGAGAGGGGAGATTAATCCATTCACGCTTAATCATATACATGTATGTTTCAATACGTAATGGGTTATATGGAGCAGAATACTGCGCTGAGCCCTCTCCATACACGACAGCAGCTGGCTGTATAATACAGCACAGTTACAATGACCAGGATCGGCAATGGTGCCAAACCCTGTCATTCTACTGCTCATTGCACCGTTTAATAGAGATAGCTCCATATGTTGGGTTAGGCAGAGGAAGAAGGCTCCTTCTGCCTTCCGATCCAAATCCCGGTAGCGAAATCACGGATCTCCAACTAGTTACCACCTCAGCCCTCGGCCTTCTGAAGGGCTTTGGGCTGTCTTGGTTAAATGCCTGTAAAACCGTGCACAAGGCACAGCATATCAGGCAGAGTGTCATACTCTCATGGACCACAATAGTGGCATAGGGGGATTAGGTAGGAGGGATTCACCCTTTTAAATCATAATTACGTACATGTACTGTATTATGCATAAGTGGTTGCATCAAGCAGGCTGCTGCTCTGAGCTAACTCCAAACACGTTAGGTTTCGACTGTAAAACACAGCTCACACCTGACCACGATTATCAGGATTGGCCAAGACGCCCAACCTGGTCCTTAAACTGCTTACATGCCACGTTCAATAATGATTAAGGTATTTGTGTTGAGGTAGGGGGCTCCCTCTGAATTTCGATCCGAGACGCGGCATCAAAAAAAAATGCGGGCTCCAGTCGGTAACCTTGACCGCCCTCTGCCTTCTGAAAGTTCTTTAGGCTGTCATGGTCAACCACCTATAAAGCTCTACACAAGGCACAGCTCAGCGGGGAGCATGTCAGAAATTCATGGACCACAATAGTGCTCTATTATGGTCTATGTGACAAGCGATCAGAAGGTCGCAGACACTAGCTCTTTACGGGGCCTACATTAATTATGTAAAAATAATCGACGAAAACGCAACTTGTACCACAAAAAATAAGCCCTTATATGGCTATGTAAACGGAACATTTTAAAAGTTATTGCATTTGGAATATGGGGAGGAAAAAATAAAACCCAAAGATATAAACGGGCTTTGTCTTTAAGGGGTTAAAGAGAGGGAGAGAGTCTGAAAGGGGAGAGATGAAGAAAGGGTGAGATGGAGCAGGATAAAGAGGATAGTGGGGTGCTAGACAGCCCCCAGGCCCTAATTTCTCACCTAATATGTGTTATTAAAAACAATGGGCATACCCTAATTTTACGGTTCAAAAATACCATTACAAGTTTATCCTAATTAAATAAATGGCTTTTCCTGATTATAGAAGTAAGGAAAAAGAAGCTTCCTTATCTCTGAACCTGAGATATGGTTGTGTTATAATACCAGTGTCTGTATATGATATGCATATGGTAACCACATACTGTATATCCACATGTATCAGGAAGACACTTCAGGACTAGAACTCATGTCTAGCCTGATTATTATCAGTAATTAATATTTATATTAATTACCTGTCTTGTGATTCTTTTCTTGTAGCTGACCAGGGAATATGTCGGATTTCACCATTTCACTGGGCTTCAGTCACCTGTAAAAAAGTCAGAGGTGTGATAATATGCTCCTGCTACATGCTACAGGCACTAATATTTATAACAGGCTAGGGGCATAACTATATATCTCAGGGCTCATTTAAAAATATGGGGTGAGAGAGCAACAAATTGAGAAGGGAAGAAGGAAAGTGGAATAAAATATGGGAGGGGCATTAGAGAAAGGGGATTAACCCCTTCACCCATAATTACGTAGCTGTGCGTTGTTATGCTAAAGGGGTTGTATGGAGCAGACTGCTGCGCTGAGCCCGCTCCATAAACCACGCGTGCTAGCTGTATAAAATAGTGCAGCTAAAATGACAAGGATAGGCGATAATGCCAAACCTCGTCATTTAAACGCTTAGATGCTGTGTTTAATAGAGATAGCGGCATATGTGTGGTTAGTAAGAGGGAGGGGGCTCCCTCGACCATCTGATTCAAGCTCCTGCTGCGAAATCACTGAGCTCCATATAGTTACCATGACAGCCCTCGACCTTCAGAAAGGGTTTTCGGGCTGTCATGGTTAACTGCCTGTAAAACGGTGCACGAGGCACAGTATAGCAGGCAGAGTATCATAATCTCATTGACTACATTAGTGGGAGAGGGAAATTAGAGAGGGGTGGTATTAACCCCTTCTATCATAAATAGGTTAATTTTTCTAATTATAAGTAAGGGGCAGTACAGAGCAGGTTACTACGCTAAGCCCACTCCATACACGACGGGTGCTTGCTGTATATTACAGCCCAGCCAAAATAACCAGGATCTGCAACCATGTCAAACCCGGTCATTTAATCTCTCAGATGCCACATTTAATAGAGATAGCTGCATATGTGGGGTTAGGCAAAGGGAGTGAGGGAGCTCCCTCTGCATTCTGTTCCAAGCCCCAGCAGCGAAATCACGAAGATCCAATCAGTTATCATGACAGCCCTGGTCCTTCAGAAAGGGTCTTCGGGCTGTCATGGTAAACCGCCTGTAAAACCGTGCAGAAGGCACAGCTCATCAGGCACAGTGTCATAACTTCATTGACCACAATAATGGGAGAGGGGGATTAGAGAGGGGAGATTAATCCATTCACGCTTAATCATATACATGTATGTTTCAATACGTAATGGGTTATATGGAGCAGAATACTGCGCTGAGCCCTCTCCATACACGACAGCAGCTGGCTGTATAATACAGCACAGTTACAATGACCAGGATCGGCAATGGTGCCAAACCCTGTCATTCTACTGCTCATTGCACCGTTTAATAGAGATAGCTCCATATGTTGGGTTAGGCAGAGGAAGAAGGTTCCTTCTGCCTTCCGGTCCAAATCCCGGTAGCGAAATCACGGATCTCCAACTAGTTAACACCTCAGCCCTCGGCCTTCTGAAGGGCTTTGGGCTGTCTTGGTTAAATGCCTGTAAAACCGTGCACAAGGCACAGCATATCAGGCAGAGTGTCATACTCTCATGGACCACAATAGTGGCATAGGGGGATTAGGTAGGAGGGATTCACCATTTTAAATCATAATTACGTACATGTACTGTATTATGCATAAGTGGTTGCATCAAGCAGGCTGCTGCTCTGAGCTAACTCCAAACACGTTAGGTTCCGGCTGTATAACACACCCCACACCTGACCACGATTATCAGGTTTGGCCAAGACGCCCAACCTGGTCCTTAAACTGCTTACCTGCCACGTTCAATAATGATTAAGGTATTTGTGTTGAGGTAGGGGGCTCCCTCTGAATTTCGATCCGAGACGCGGCATCAAAAAAAAATGCGGGCTCCAGTCGGTAACCTTGACCGCCCTCTGCCTTCTGAAAGTTCTTTAGGCTGTCATGGTCAACCACCTATAAAGCTCTACACAAGGCACAGCTCAGCGGGGAGCATGTCAGAAATTCATGGACCACAATAGTGCTCTATTATGGTCTATGTGACAAGCGATCAGAAGGTCGCAGACACTAGCTCTTTACGGGGCCTACATTAATTATGTAAAAATAATCGACGAAAACGCAACTTGTACCACAAAAAATAAGCCCTTATATGGCTATGTAAACGGAACATTTTAAAAGTTATTGCATTTGGAATATGGGGACGAAAAAATAAAACCCAAAGATATAAACGGGCTTTGTCATTAAGGGGTTAAAGAGAGGGAGAGAGTCTGAAAGGGGAGAGATGAAGAAAGGGTGAGATGGAGCAGGATAAAGAGGATAGTGGGGTGCTAGACAGCCCCCAGGCCCTAATTTCTCACCTAATATGTGTTATTAAAAACAATGGGCATACCCTAATTTTACGGTTCAAAAATACCATTACAAGTTTATCCTAATTAAATAAATGGCTTTTCCTGATTATAGAAGTAAGGAAAAAGAAGCTTCCTTATCTCTGAACCTGAGATATGGTTGTGTTATAATACCAGTGTCTGTATATGATATGCATATGGTAACCACATACTGTATATCCACATGTATCAGGAAGACACTTCAGGACTAGAACTCATGTCTAGCCTGATTATTATCAGTAATTAATATAAATATTAATTACCTGTCTTGTGATTCTTTTCTTGTAGCTGACCAGGGAATATGTCGGGTTCCACCATTTCACTGGGCTTCAGTCACCTGTAAAAAAGTCAGAGGTGTGATAATATGCTCCTGCTACATGCTACAGGCACTAATATTTATAACAGGCTAGGGGCATAACTATATATCTCAGGGCTCATTTAAAAATATGGGGTGAGAGAGCAACAAATTGAGAAGGGAAGAAGGAAAGTGGAATAAAATATGGGAGGGGCATTAGAGAAAGGGGATTAACCCCTTCACCCATAATTACGTAGCTGTGCGTTGTTATGCTAAAGGGGTTGTATGGAGCAGACTGCTGCGCTGAGCCCGCTCCATAAACCACGCGTGCTGGCTGTATAAAACAGTGCAGCTAAAATGACAGATAGGCGATAATGCCAAACCTCGTCATTTAAACGCTTAGATGCTGTGTTTAATAGAGATAGCGGCATATGTGTGGTTAGTAAGAGGGAGGGGGCTCCCTCGACCATCTGATTCAAGCTCCTGCTGCGAAATCACTGAGCTCCATATAGTTACCATGACAGCCCTCGACCTTCAGAAAGGGTTTTCGGGCTGTCATGGTTAACTGCCTGTAAAACGGTGCACGAGGCACAGTATAGCAGGCAGAGTATCATAATCTCATTGACTACATTAGTGGGAGAGGGAAATTAGAGAGGGGTGGTATTAACCCCTTCTATCATAAATAGGTTAATTTTTCTAATTATAAGTAAGGGGCAGTACAGAGCAGGTTACTACGCTAAGCCCACTCCATACACGACGGGTGCTTGCTGTATATTACAGCCTAGCCAAAATAACCAGGATCTGCAACCATGTCAAACCCGGTCATTTAATCTCTCAGATGCCACATTTAATAAAGATAGCTGCATATGTGGGGTTAGGCAAAGGGAGTGAGGGAGCTCCCTCTGCATTCTGTTCCAAGCCCCAGCAGCGAAATCACGAAGATCCAATCAGTTACCATGACAGCCCTGGTCCTTCAGAAAGGGTCTTCGGGCTGTCATGGTAAACCGCCTGTAAAACCGTGCAGAAGGCACAGCTCATCAGGCACAGTGTCATAACTTCATTGACCACAATAATGGGAGAGGGGGATTAGAGAGGGGAGATTAATCCATTCACGCTTAATCATATACATGTATGTTTCAATACGTAATGGGTTATATGGAGCAGAATACTGCGCTGAGCCCTCTCCATACACGACAGCAGCTGGCTGTATAATACAGCACAGTTACAATGACCAGGATCGGCAATGGTGCCAAACCCTGTCATTCTACTGCTCATTGCACCGTTTAATAGAGATAGCTCCATATGTTGGGTTAGGCAGAGGAAGAAGGCTCCTTCTGCCTTCCGATCCAAATCCCGGTAGCGAAATCACGGATCTCCAACTAGTTACCACCTCAGCCCTCGGCCTTCTGAAGGGCTTTGGGCTGTCTTGGTTAAATGCCTGTAAAACCGTGCACAAGGCACAGCATATCAGGCAGAGTGTCATACTCTCATGGACCACAATAGTGGCATAGGGGGATTAGGTAGGAGGGATTCACCCTTTTAAATCATAATTACGTACATGTACTGTATTATGCATAAGTGGTTGCATCAAGCAGGCTGCTGCTCTGAGCTAACTCCAAACACGTTAGGTTTCGACTGTATAACACAGCTCACACCTGACCACGATTATCAGGATTGGCCAAGACGCCCAACCTGGTCCTTAAACTGCTTACATGCCACGTTCAGTAATGATTAAGGTATTTGTGTTGAGGTAGGGGGCTCCCTCTGAATTTCGATCCGAGACGCGGCATCAAAAAAAAATGCGGGCTTCAGTCGGTAACCTTGACCGCCCTCTGCCTTCTGAAAGTTCTTTAGGCTGTCATGGTCAACCACCTATAAAGCTCTACACAAGGCACAGCTCAGCGGGGAGCATGTCAGAAATTCATGGACCACAATAGTGCTTTATTATGGTCTATGTGACAAGCGATCAGAAGGTCGCAGACACAATCTCTTTACGGGGCCTCCATTAATTATGTAAAAATAATCGACGAAAACGCAACTTGTACCACAAAAAATAAGCTCTTATATGGCTATGTAAACGGAACATTTTAAAAGTTATTGCATTTGGAATATGGGGAGGAAAAAATAAAACCCAAAGATATAAACGGGCTTTGTCATAAAGGGGTTAAAGAGAGGGAGAGAGTCTGAAAGGGGAGAGATGAAGAAAGGGTGAGATGGAGCAGGATAAAGAGGATAGTGGGGTGCTAGACAGCCCCCAAGCCCTAATTTCTCACCTAATATGTGTTATTAAAAACAATGGGCATACCCTAATTTTACGGTTCAAAAATACCATTACAAGTTTATCCTAATTAAATAAATGGCTTTTCCTGATTATAGAAGTAAGGAAAAAGAAGCTTCCTTATCTCTGAACCTGAGATATGGTTGTGTTATAATACCAGTGTCTGTATATGATATGCATATGGTAACCACATACTGTATATCCACATGTATCAGGAAGACACTTCAGGACTAGAACTCATGTCTAGCCTGATTATTATCAGTAATTAATATAAATATTAATTACCTGTCTTGTGATTCTTTTCTTGTAGCTGACCAGGGAATATGTCGGGTTCCACCATTTCACTAGGCATCAGTCACCTGTAAAAAAGTCAGAGGTGTGATAATATGCTCCTGCTACATGCTACAGGCACTAATATTTATAACAGGCTAGGGGCATAACTATATATCTCAGGGCTCATTTAAAAATATGGGGTGAGAGAGCAACAAATTGAGAAGGGAAGAAGGAAAGTGGAATAAAATATGGGAGGGGCATTAGAGAAAGGGGATTAACCCCTTCACCCATAATTACGTAGCTGTGCGTTGTTATGCTAAAGGGGTTGTATGGAGCAGACTGCTGCGCTGAGCCCGCTCCATAAACCACGCGTGCTGGCTGTATAAAACAGTGCAGCTAAAATGACATAGGCGATAATGCCAAACCTCGTCATTTAAACGCTTAGATGCTGTGTTTAATAGAGATAGCGGCATATGTGTGGTTAGTAAGAGGGAGGGGGCTCCCTCGACCATCTGATTCAAGCTCCTGCTGCGAAATCACTGAGCTCCATATAGTTACCATGACAGCCCTCGACCTTCAGAAAGGGTTTTCGGGCTGTCATGGTTAACTGCCTGTAAAACGGTGCACGAGGCACAGTATAGCAGGCAGAGTATCATAATCTCATTGACTACATTAGTGGGAGAGGGAAATTAGAGAGGGGTGGTATTAACCCCTTCTATCATAAATAGGTTAATTTTTCTAATTATAAGTAAGGGGCAGTACAGAGCAGGTTACTACGCTAAGCCCTTTCCATACACGACGGGTGCTTGCTGTATATTACAGCCCAGCCAAAATAACCAGGATCTGCAACCATGTCAAACCCGGTCATTTAATCTCTCAGATGCCACATTTAATAGAGATAGCTGCATATGTGGGGTTAGGCAAAGGGAGTGAGGGAGCTCCCTCTGCATTCTGTTCCAAGCCCCAGCAGCGAAATCACGAAGATCCAATCAGTTACCATGACAGCCCTGGTCCTTCAGAAAGGGTCTTCGGGCTGTCATGGTAAACCGCCTGTAAAACCGTGCAGAAGGCACAGCTCATCAGGCACAGTGTCATAACTTCATTGACCACAATAATGGGAGAGGGGGATTAGAGAGGGGAGATTAATCCATTCACGCTTAATCATATACATGTATGTTTCAATACGTAATGGGTTATATGGAGCAGAATACTGCGCTGAGCCCTCTCCATACACGACAGCAGCTGGCTGTATAATACAGCACAGTTACAATGACCAGGATCGGCAATGGTGCCAAACCCTGTCATTCTACTGCTCATTGCACCGTTTAATAGAGATAGCTCCATATGTTGGGTTAGGCAGAGGAAGAAGGCTCCTTCTGCCTTCCGATCCAAATCCCGGTAGCGAAATCACGGATCTCCAACTAGTTACCACCTCAGCCCTCGGCCTTCTGAAGGGCTTTGGGCTGTCTTGGTTAAATGCCTGTAAAACCGTGCACAAGGCACAGCATATCAGGCAGAGTGTCATACTCTCATGGACCACAATAGTGGCATAGGGGGATTAGGTAGGAGGGATTCACCCTTTTAAATCATAATTACGTACATGTACTGTATTATGCATAAGTGGTTGCATCAAGCAGGCTGCTGCTCTGAGCTAACTCCAAACACGTTAGGTTTCGACTGTATAACACAGCCCACACCTGACCACGATTATCAGGATTGGCCAAGACGCCCAACCTGGTCCTTAAACTGCTTACATGCCACGTTCAATAATGATTAAGGTATTTGTGTTGAGGTAGGGGGCTCCCTCTGAATTTCGATCCGAGACGCGGCATCAAAAAAAAAATGCGGGCTCCAGTCGGTAACCTTGACCGCCCTCTGCCTTCTGAAAGTTCTTTAGGCTGTCATGGTCAACCACCTATAAAGCTCTACACAAGGCACAGCTCAGCGGGAAGCATGTCAGAAATTCATGGACCACAATAGTGCTCTATTATGGTCTATGTGACAAGCGATCAGAAGGTCGCAGACACTAGCTCTTTACGGGGCCTACATTAATTATGTAAAAATAATCGACGAAAACGCAACTTGTACCACAAAAAATAAGCCCTTATATGGCTATGTAAACGGAACATTTTAAAAGTTATTGCATTTGGAATATGGGGAGGAAAAAATAAAACCCAAAGATATAAACGGGCTTTGTCTTAAAGGGGTTAAAGAGAGGGAGAGAGTCTGAAAGGGGAGAGATGAAGAAAGGGTGAGATGGAGCAGGATAAAGAGGATAGTGGGGTGCTAGACAGCCCCCAGGCCCTAATTTCTCACCTAATATGTGTTATTAAAAACAATGGGCATACCCTAATTTTACGGTTCAAAAATACCATTACAAGTTTATCCTAATTAAATAAATGGCTTTTCCTGATTATAGAAGTAAGGAAAAAGAAGCTTCCTTATCTCTGAACCTGAGATATGGTTGTGTTATATTACCAGTGTCTGTATATGATATGCATATGGTAACCACATACTGTATATCCACATGTATCAGGAAGACACTTCAGGACTAGAACTCATGTCTAGCCTGATTATTATCAGTAATTAATATAAATATTAATTACCTGTCTTGTGATTCTTTTCTTGTAGCTGACCAGGGAATATGTCGGGTTCCACCATTTCACTGGGCTTCAGTCACCTGTAAAAAAGTCAGAGGTGTGATAATATGCTCCTGCTACATGCTACAGGCACTAATATTTATAACAGGCTAGGGGCATAACTATATATCTCAGGGCTCATTTAAAAATATGGGGTGAGAGAGCAACAAATTGAGAAGGGAAGAAGGAAAGTGGAATAAAATATGGGAGGGGCATTAGAGAAAGGGGATTAACCCCTTCACCCATAATTACGTAGCTGTGCGTTGTTATGCTAAAGGGGTTGTATGGAGCAGACTGCTGCGCTGAGCCCGCTCCATAAACCACGCGTGCTGGCTGTATAAAACAGTGCAGCTAAAATGACAGATAGGCGATAATGCCAAACCTCGTCATTTAAACGCTTAGATGCTGTGTTTAATAGAGATAGCGGCATATGTGTGGTTAGTAAGAGGGAGGGGGCTCCCTCGACCATCTGATTCAAGCTCCTGCTGCGAAATCACTGAGCTCCATATAGTTATCATGACAGCCCTCGACCTTCAGAAAGGGTTTTCGGACTGTCATGGTTAACTGCCTGTAAAACGGTGCACGAGGCACAGTATAGCAGGCAGAGTATCATAATCTCATTGACTACATTAGTGGGAGAGGGAAATTAGAGAGGGGTGGTATTAACCCCTTCTATCATAAATAGGTTAATTTTTCTAATTATAAGTAAGGGGCAGTACAGAGCAGGTTACTACGCTAAGCCCACTCCATACACGACGGGTGCTTGCTGTATATTACAGCCCAGCCAAAATAACCAGGATCTGCAACCATGTCAAACCCGGTCATTTAATCTCTCAGATGCCACATTTAATAGAGATAGCTGCATATGTGGGGTTAGGCAAAGGGAGTGAGGGAGCTCCCTCTGCATTCTGTTCCAAGCCCCAGCAGCGAAATCACGAAGATCCAATCAGTTACCATGACAGCCCTGGTCCTTCAGAAAGGGTCTTCGGGCTGTCATGGTAAACCGCCTGTAAAACCGTGCAGAAGGCACAGCTCATCAGGCACAGTGTCATAACTTCATTGACCACAATAATGGGAGAGGGGGATTAGAGAGGGGAGATTAATCCATTCACGCTTAATCATATACATGTATGTTTCAATACGTAATGGGTTATATGGAGCAGAATACTGCGCTGAGCCCTCTCCATACACGACAGCAGCTGGCTGTATAATACAGCACAGTTACAATGACCAGGATCGGCAATGGTGCCAAACCCTGTCATTCTACTGCTCATTGCACCGTTTAATAGAGATAGCTCCATATGTTGGGTTAGGCAGAGGAAGAAGGCTCCTTCTGCCTTCCGATCCAAATCCCGGTAGCGAAATCACGGATCTCCAACTAGTTACCACCTCAGCCCTCGGCCTTCTGAAGGGCTTTGGGCTGTCTTGGTTAAATGCCTGTAAAACCGTGCACAAGGCACAGCATATCAAGCAGAGTGTCATACTCTCATGGACCACAATAGTGGCATAGGGGGATTAGGTAGGAGGGATTCACCCTTTTAAATCATAATTACGTACATGTACTGTATTATGCATAAGTGGTTGCATCAAGCAGGCTGCTGCTCTGAGCTAACTCCAAACACGTTAGGTTTCGACTGTAAAACACAGCCCACACCTGACCACGATTATCAGGATTGGCCAAGACGCCCAACCTGGTCCTTAAACTGCTTACATGCCACGTTCAATAATGATTAAGGTATTTGTGTTGAGGTAGGGGGCTCCCTCTGAATTTCGATCCGAGACGCGGCATCAAAAAAAAATGCGGGCTCCAGTCGGTAACCTTGACCGCCCTCTGCCTTCTGAAAGTTCTTTAGGCTGTCATGGTCAACCACCTATAAAGCTCTACACAAGGCACAGCTCAGCGGGGAGCATGTCAGAAATTCATGGACCACAATAGTGCTCTATTATGGTCTATGTGACAAGCGATCAGAAGGTCGCAGACACTATCTCTTTACGGGGCCTACATTAATTATGTAAAAATAATCGACGAAAACGCAACTTGTACCACAAAAAATAAGCCCTTATATGGCTATGTAAACGGAACATTTTAAAAGTTATTGCATTTGGAATATGGGGAGGAAAAAATAAAACCCAAAGATATAAACGGGCTTTGTCTTTAAGGGGTTAAAGAGAGGGAGAGAGTCTGAAAGGGGAGAGATGAAGAAAGGGTGAGATGGAGCAGGATAAAGAGGATAGTGGGGTGCTAGACAGCCCCCAGGCCCTAATTTCTCACCTAATATGTGTTATTAAAAACAATGGGCATACCCTAATTTTACGGTTCAAAAATACCATTACAAGTTTATCCTAATTAAGTAAATAGCTTTTCCTGATTATAGAAGTAAGGAAAAAGAAGCTTCCTTATCTCTGAACCTGAGATATGGTTGTGTTATATTACCAGTGTCTGTATATGATATGCATATGGTAACCACATACTGTATATCCACATGTATCAGGAAGATACTTCAGGACTAGAACTCATGTCTAGCCTGATTATTATCAGTAATTAATATAAATATTAATTACCTGTCTTGTGATTCTTTTCTTGTAGCTGACCAGGGAATATGTCGGGTTCCACCATTTCACTAGGCATCAGTCACCTGTAAAAAAGTCAGAGGTGTGATAATATGCTCCTGCTACATGTACAGACACTAATATTTATAACAGGCTAGGGGCATAACTATATATCTCAGGGCTCATTTAAAAATATGGGGTGAGAGAGCAACAAATTGAGAAGGGAAGAAGGAAAGTGGAATAAAATATGGGAGGGGCATTAGAGAAAGGGGATTAACCCCTTCACCCATAATTACGTAGCTGTGCGTTGTTATGCTAAAGGGGTTGTATGGAGCAGACTGCTGCGCTGAGCCCGCTCCATAAACCACGTGTGCTGGCTGTATAAAACAGTGCAGCTAAAATGACATAGGCGATAATGCCAAACCTCGTCATTTAAACGCTTAGATGCTGTGTTTAATAGAGATAGCGGCATATGTGTGGTTAGTAAGAGGGAGGGGGCTCCCTCGACCATCTGATTCAAGCTCCTGCTGCGAAATCACTGAGCTCCATATAGTTACCATGACAGCCCTCGACCTTCAGAAAGGGTTTTCGGGCTGTCATGGTTAACTGCCTGTAAAACGGTGCACGAGGCACAGTATAGCAGGCAGAGTATCATATTCTCATTGACTACATTAGTGAGAGAGGGAAATTAGAGAGGGGTGGTATTAACCCCTTCTATCATAAATAGGTTAATTTTTCTAATTATAAGTAAGGGGCAGTACAGAGCAGGTTACTACGCTAAGCCCACTCCATACACGACGGGTGCTTGCTGTATATTACAGCCCAGCCAAAATAACCAGGATCTGCAACCATGTCAAACCCGGTCATTTAATCTCTCAGATGCCACATTTAATAGAGATAGCTGCATATGTGGGGTTAGGCAAAGGGAGTGAGGGAGCTCCCTCTGCATTCTGTTCCAAGCCCCAGCAGCGAAATCACGAAGATCCAATCAGTTACCATGACAGCCCTGGTCCTTCAGAAAGGGTCTTCGGGCTGTCATGGTAAACCGCCTGTAAAACCGTGCAGAAGGCAAAGCTCATCAGGCACAGTGTCATAACTTCATTGACCACAATAATGGGAGAGGGGGATTAGAGAAGGGAGATTATTCCATTCACGCTTAATCATATACATGTATGTTTCAATACGTAATGGGTTATATGGAGCAGAATACTGCGCTGAGCCCTCTCCATACACGACAGCAGCTGGCTGTATAATACAGCACAGTTACAATGACCAGGATCGGCAATGGTGCCAAACCCTGTCATTCTACTGCTCATTGCACCGTTTAATAGAGATAGCTCCATATGTTGGGTTAGGCAGAGGAAGAAGGCTCCTTCTGCCTTCCGATCCAAATCCCGGTAGCGAAATCACGGATCTCCAACTAGTTACCACCTCAGCCCTCGGCCTTCTGAAGGGCTTTGGGCTGTCTTGGTTAAATGCCTGTAAAACCGTGCACAAGGCACAGCATATCAGGCAGAGTGTCATACTCTCATGGACCACAATAGTGGCATAGGGGGATTAGGTAGGAGGGATTCACCCTTTTAAATCATAATTACGTACATGTACTGTATTATGCATAAGTGGTTGCATCAAGCAGGCTGCTGCTCTGAGCTAACTCCAAACACGTTAGGTTTCGACTGTAAAACACAGCTCACACCTGACCACGATTATCAGGATTGGCCAAGACGCCCAACCTGGTCCTTAAACTGCTTACATGCCACGTTCAATAATGATTAAGGTATTTGTGTTGAGGTAGGGGGCTCCCTCTGAATTTCGATCCGAGACACGGCATCAAAAAAAAATGCGGGCTCCAGTCGGTAACCTTGACCGCCCTCTGCCTTCTGAAAGTTCTTTAGGCTGTCATGGTCAACCACCTATAAAGCTCTACACAAGGCACAGCTCAGCGGGAAGCATGTCAGAAATTCATGGACCACAATAGTGCTCTATTATGGTCTATGTGACAAGCGATCAGAAGGTCGCAGACACTATCTCTTTACGGGGCCTACATTAATTATGTAAAAATAATCGACGAAAACGCAACTTGTACCACAAAAAATAAGCCCTTATATGGCTATGTAAACGGAACATTTTAAAAGTTATTGCATTTGGAATATGGGGAGGAAAAAATAAAACCCAAAGATATAAACGGGCTTTGTCATAAAGGGGTTAAAGAGAGGGAGAGAGTCTGAAAGGGGAGAGATGAAGAAAGGGTGAGATGGAGCAGGATAAAGAGGATAGTGGGGTGCTAGACAGCCCCCAGGCCCTAATTTCTCACCTAATATGTGTTATTAAAAACAATGGGCATACCCTAATTTTACGGTTCAAAAATACCATTACAAGTTTATCCTAATTAAATAAATGGCTTTTCCTGATTATAGAAGTAAGGAAAAAGAAGCTTCCTTATCTCTGAACCTGAGATATGGTTGTGTTATAATACCAGTGTCTGTATATGATATGCATATGGTAACCACATACTGTATATCCACATGTATCAGGAAGACACTTCAGGACTAGAACTCATGTCTAGCCTGATTATTATCAGTAATTAATATAAATATTAATTACCTGTCTTGTGATTCTTTTCTTGTAGCTGACCAGGGAATATGTCGGGTTCCACCATTTCACTGGGCTTCAGTCACCTGTAAAAAAGTCAGAGGTGTGATAATATGCTCCTGCTACATGCTACAGGCACTAATATTTATAACAGGCTAGGGGCATAACTATATATCTCAGGGCTCATTTAAAAATATGGGGTGAGAGAGCAACAAATTGAGAAGGGAAGAAGGAAAGTGGAATAAAATATGGGAGGGGCATTAGAGAAAGGGGATTAACCCCTTCACCCATAATTACGTAGCTGTGCGTTGTTATGCTAAAGGGGTTGTATGGAGCAGACTGCTGCGCTGAGCCCGCTCCATAAACCACGCGTGCTAGCTGTATAAAATAGTGCAGCTAAAATGACTAGGATAGGCGATAATGCCAAACCTCGTCATTTAAACGCTTAGATGCTGTGTTTAATAGAGATAGCGGCATATGTGTGGTTAGTAAGAGGGAGGGGGCTCCCTCGACCATCTGATTCAAGCTCCTGCTGCGAAATCACTGAGCTCCATATAGTTACCATGACAGCCCTCGACCTTCAGAAAGGGTTTTCGGGCTGTCATGGTTAACTGCCTGTAAAACGGTGCACGAGGCACAGTATAGCAGGCAGAGTATCATAATCTCATTGACTACATTAGTGGGAGAGGGAAATTAGAGAGGGGTGGTATTAACCCCTTCTATCATAAATAGGTTAATTTTTCTAATTATAAGTAAGGGGCAGTACAGAGCAGGTTACTACGCTAAGCCCACTCCATACACGACGGGTGCTTGCTGTATATTACAGCCCAGCCAAAATAACCAGGATCTGCAACCATGTCAAACCCGGTCATTTAATCTCTCAGATGCCACATTTAATAGAGATAGCTGCATATGTGGGGTTAGGCAAAGGGAGTGAGGGAGCTCCCTCTGCATTCTGTTCCAAGCCCCAGCAGCGAAATCACGAAGACCCTTTCTGATCAGTTACCATGACAGCCCTGGTCCTTCAGAAAGGGTCTTCGGGCTGTCATGGTAAACCGCCTGTAAAACCGTGCAGAAGGCACAGCTCATCAGGCACAGTGTCATAACTTCATTGACCACAATAATGGGAGAGGGGGATTAGAGAGGGGAGATTAATCCATTCACGCTTAATCATATACATGTATGTTTCAATACGTAATGGGTTATATGGAGCAGAATACTGCGCTGAGCCCTCTCCATACACGACAGCAGCTGGCTGTATAATACAGCACAGTTACAATGACCAGGATCGGCAATGGTGCCAAACCCTGTCATTCTACTGCTCATTGCACCGTTTAATAGAGATAGCTCCATATGTTGGGTTAGGCAGAGGAAGAAGGCTCCTTCTGCCTTCCGATCCAAATCCCGGTAGCGAAATCACGGATCTCCAACTAGTTACCACCTCAGCCCTCGGCCTTCTGAAGGGCTTTGGGCTGTCTTGGTTAAATGCCTGTAAAACCGTGCACAAGGCACAGCATATCAGGCAGAGTGTCATACTCTCATGGACCACAATAGTGGCATAGGGGGATTAGGTAGGAGGGATTCACCCTTTTAAATCATAATTACGTACATGTACTGTATTATGCATAAGTGGTTGCATCAAGCAGGCTGCTGCTCTGAGCTAACTCCAAACACGTTAGGTTTCGACTGTATAACACAGCTCACACCTGACCACGATTATCAGGATTGGCCAAGACGCCCAACCTGGTCCTTAAACTGCTTACATGCCACGTTCAATAATGATTAAGGTATTTGTGTTGAGGTAGGGGGCTCCCTCTGAATTTCGATCCGAGACACGGCATCAAAAAAAAATGCGGGCTCCAGTCGGTAACCTTGACCGCCCTCTGCCTTCTGAAAGTTCTTTAGGCTGTCATGGTCAACCACCTATAAAGCTCTACACAAGGCACAGCTCAGCGGGAAGCATGTCAGAAATTCATGGACCACAATAGTGCTCTATTACGGTCTATGTGACAAGCGATCAGAAGGTCGCAGACACTATCTCTTTACGGGGCCTACATTAATTATGTAAAAATAATCGACGAAAACGCAACTTGTACCACAAAAAATGAGCCCTTATATGGCTATGTAAACGGAACATTTTAAAAGTTATTGCATTTGGAATATGGGGAGGAAAAAATAAAACCCAAAGACATAAACGGGCTTTGTCATAAAGGGGTTAAAGAGAGGGAGAGAGTCTGAAAGGGGAGAGATGAAGAAAGGGTGAGATGGAGCAGGATAAAGAGGATAGTGGGGTGCTAGACAGCCCCCAGGCCCTAATTTCTCACCTAATATGTGTTATTAAAAACAATGGGCATACCCTAATTTTACGGTTCAAAAATACCATTACAAGTTTATCCTAATTAAATAAATGGCTTTTCCTGATTATAGAAGTAAGGAAAAAGAAGCTTCCTTATCTCTGAACCTGAGATATGGTTGTGTTATAATACCAGTGTCTGTATATGATATGCATATGGTAACCACATACTGTATATCCACATGTATCAGGAAGACACTTCAGGACTAGAACTCATGTCTAGCCTGATTATTATCAGTAATTAATATAAATATTAATTACCTGTCTTGTGATTCTTTTCTTGTAGCTGACCAGGGAATATGTCGGGTTCCACCATTTCACTGGGCTTCAGTCACCTGTAAAAAAGTCAGAGGTGTGATAATATGCTCCTGCTACATGCTACAGGCACTAATATTTATAACAGGCTAGGGGCATAACTATATATCTCAGGGCTCATTTAAAAATATGGGGTGAGAGAGCAACAAATTGAGAAGGGAAGAAGGAAAGTGGAATAAAATATGGGAGGGGCATTAGAGAAAGGGGATTAACCCCTTCACCCATAATTACGTAGCTGTGCGTTGTTATGCTAAAGGGGTTGTATGGAGCAGACTGCTGCGCTGAGCCCGCTCCATAAACCACGCGTGCTGGCTGTATAAAACAGTGCAGCTAAAATGACATAGGCGATAATGCCAAACCTCGTCATTTAAACGCTTAGATGCTGTGTTTAATAGAGATAGCGGCATATGTGTGGTTAGTAAGAGGGAGGGGGCTCCCTCGACCATCTGATTCAAGCTCCTGCTGCGAAATCACTGAGCTCCATATAGTTACCATGACAGCCCTCGACCTTCAGAAAGGGTTTTCGGGCTGTCATGGTTAACTGCCTGTAAAACGGTGCACGAGGCACAGTATAGCAGGCAGAGTATCATAATCTCATTGACTACATTAGTGGGAGAGGGAAATTAGAGAGGGGTGGTATTAACCCCTTCTATCATAAATAGGTTAATTTTTCTAATTATAAGTAAGGGGCAGTACAGAGCAGGTTACTACGCTAAGCCCACTCCATACACGACGGGTGCTTGCTGTATATTACAGCCCAGCCAAAATAACCAGGATCTGCAACCATGTCAAACCCGGTCATTTAATCTCTCAGATGCCACATTTAATAGAGATAGCTGCATATGTGGGGTTAGGCAAAGGGAGTGAGGGAGCTCCCTCTGCATTCTGTTCCAAGCCCCAGCAGCGAAATCACGAAGATCCAATCAGTTACCATGACAGCCCTGGTCATTCAGAAAGGGTCTTCGGGCTGTCATGGTAAACCGCCTGTAAAACCGTGCAGAAGGCACAGCTCATCAGGCACAGTGTCATAACTTCATTGACCACAATAGTGGGAGAGGGGGATTAGAGAGGGGAGATTAATCCATTCACGCTTAATCATATACATGTATGTTTCAATACGTAATGGGTTATATGGAGCAGAATACTGCGCTGAGCCCTCTCCATACACGACAGCAGCTGGCTGTATAATACAGCACAGTTACAATGACCAGGATCGGCAATGGTGCCAAACCCTGTCATTCTACTGCTCATTGCACCGTTTAATAGAGATAGCTCCATATGTTGGGTTAGGCAGAGGAAGAAGGCTCCTTCTGCCTTCCGATCCAAATCCCGGTTGCGAAATCACGGATCTCCAACTAGTTACCACCTCAGCCCTCGGCCTTCTGAAGGGCTTTGGGCTGTCTTGGTTAAATGCCTGTAAAACCGTGCACAAGGCACAGCATATCAGGCAGAGTGTCATACTCTCATGGACCACAATAGTGGCATAGGAAGATTAGGTAGGAGGGATTCACCCTTTTAAATCATAATTACGTACATGTACTGTATTATGCATAAGTGGTTGCATCAAGCAGGCTGCTGCTCTGAGCTAACTCCAAACACGTTAGGTTTCGACTGTATAACACAGCCCACACCTGACCACGATTATCAGGATTGGCCAAGACGCCCAACCTGGTCCTTAAACTGCTTACATGCCACGTTCAATAATGATTAAGGTATTTGTGTTGAGGTAGGGGGCTCCCTCTGAATTTCGATCCGAGACGCGGCATCAAAAAAAAATGCGGGCTCCAGTCGGTAACCTTGACCGCCCTCTGCCTTCTGAAAGTTCTTTAGGCTGTCATGGTCAACCACCTATAAAGCTCTACACAAGGCACAGCTCAGCGGGGAGCATGTCAGAAATTCATGGACCACAATAGTGCTCTATTATGGTCTATGTGACAAGCGATCAGAAGGTCGCAGACACTAGCTCTTTACGGGGCCTACATTAATTATGTAAAAATAATCGACGAAAACGCAACTTGTACCACAAAAAATAAGCCCTTATATGGCTATGTAAACGGAACATTTTAAAAGTTATTGCATTTGGAATATGGGGAGGAAAAAATAAAACCCAAAGATATAAACGGGCTTTGTCATAAAGGGGTTAAAGAGAGGGAGAGAGTCTGAAAGGGGAGAGATGAAGAAAGGGTGAGATGGAGCAGGATAAAGAGGATAGTGGGGTGCTAGACAGCCCCCAGGCCCTAATTTCTCACCTAATATGTGTTATTAAAAACAATGGGCATACCCTAATTTTACGGTTCAAAAATACCATTACAAGTTTATCCTAATTAAGTAAATAGCTTTTCCTGATTATAGAAGTAAGGAAAAAGAAGCTTCCTTATCTCTGAACCTGAGATATGGTTGTGTTATATTACCAGTGTCTGTATATGATATGCATATGGTAACCACATACTGTATATCCACATGTATCAGGAAGATACTTCAGGACTAGAACTCATGTCTAGCCTGATTATTATCAGTAATTAATATAAATATTAATTACCTGTCTTGTGATTCTTTTCTTGTAGCTGACCAGGGAATATGTCGGATTTCACCATTTCACTGGGCTTCAGTCACCTGTAAAAAAGTCAGAGGTGTGATAATATGCTCCTGCTACATGCTACAGGCACTAATATTTATAACAGGCTAGGGGCATAACTATATATCTCAGGGCTCATTTAAAAATATGGGGTGAGAGAGCAACAAATTGAGAAGGGAAGAAGGAAAGTGGAATAAAATATGGGAGGGGCATTAGAGAAAGGGGAATAACCCCTTCACCCATAATTACGTAGCTGTGCGTTGTTATGCTAAAGGGGTTGTATGGAGCAGACTGCTGCGCTGAGCCCGCTCCATAAACCACGCGTGCTGGCTGTATAAAACAGTGCAGCTAAAATGACAAAGGCGATAATGCCAAACCTCGTCATTTAAACGCTTAGATGCTGTGTTTAATAGAGATAGCGGCATATGTGTGGTTTGTAAGAGGGAGGGGGCTCCCTCGACCATCTGATTCAAGCTCCTGCTGCGAAATCACTGAGCTCCATATAGTTACCATGACAGCCCTCGACCTTCAGAAAGGGTTTTCGGGCTGTCATGGTTAACTGCCTGTAAAACGGTGCACGAGGCACAGTATAGCAGGCAGAGTATCATATTCTCATTGACTACATTAGTGGGAGAGGGAAATTAGAGAGGGGTGGTATTAACCCCTTCTATCATAAATAGGTTAATTTTTCTAATTATAAGTAAGGGGCAGTACAGAGCAGGTTACTACGCTAAGCCCACTCCATACACGACGGGTGCTTGCTGTATATTACAGCCCAGCCAAAATAACCAGGATCTGCAACCATGTCAAACCCGGTCATTTAATCTCTCAGATGCCACATTTAATAGAGATAGCTGCATATGTGGGGTTAGGCAAAGGGAGTGAGGGAGCTCCCTCTGCATTCTGTTCCAAGCCCCAGCAGCGAAATCACGAAGATCCAATCAGTTACCATGACAGCCCTGGTCCTTCAGAAAGGGTCTTCGGGCTGTCATGGTAAACCGCCTGTAAAACCGTGCAGAAGGCACAGCTCATCAGGCACAGTGTCATAACTTCATTGACCACAATAATGGGAGAGGGGGATTAGAGAGGGGAGATTAATCCATTCACGCTTAATCATATACATGTATGTTTCAATACGTAATGGGTTATATGGAGCAGAATACTGCGCTGAGCCCTCTCCATACACGACAGCAGCTGGCTGTATAATACAGCACAGTTACAATGACCAGGATCGGCAATGGTGCCAAACCCTGTCATTCTACTGCTCATTGCACCGTTTAATAGAGATAGCTCCATATGTTGGGTTAGGCAGAGGAAGAAGGCTCCTTCTGCCTTCCGATCCAAATCCCGGTAGCGAAATCACGGATCTCCAACTAGTTACCACCTCAGCCCTCGGCCTTCTGAAGGGCTTTGGGCTGTCTTGGTTAAATGCCTATAAAACCGTGCACAAGGCACAGCATATCAGGCAGAGTGTCATACTCTCATGGACCACAATAGTGGCATAGGGGGATTAGGTAGGAGGGATTCACCCTTTTAAATCATAATTACGTACATGTACTGTATTATGCATAAGTGGTTGCATCAAGCAGGCTGCTGCTCTGAGCTAACTCCAAACACGTTAGGTTTCGACTGTATAACACAGCCCACACCTGACCACGATTATCAGGATTGGCCAAGACGCCCAACCTGGTCCTTAAACTGCTTACATGCCACGTTCAATAATGATTAAGGTATTTGTGTTGAGGTAGGGGGCTCCCTCTGAATTTCGATCCGAGACGCGGCATCAAAAAAAAATGCGGGCTCCAGTCGGTAACCTTGACCGCCCTCTGCCTTCTGAAAGTTCTTTAGGCTGTCATGGTCAACCACCTATAAAGCTCTACACAAGGCACAGCTCAGCGGGAAGCATGTCAGAAATTCATGGACCACAATAGTGCTCTATTATGGTCTATGTGACAAGCGATCAGAAGGTCGCAGACACTAGCTCTTTACGGGGCCTCCATTAATTATGTAAAAATAATCGACGAAAACGCAACTTGTACCACAAAAAATAAGCCCTTATATGGCTATGTAAACGGAACATTTTAAAAGTTATTGCATTTGGAATATGGGGAGGAAAAAATAAAACCCAAAGATATAAACGGGCTTTGTCATAAAGGGGTTAAAGAGAGGGAGAGAGTCTGAAAGGGGAGAGATGAAGAAAGGGTGAGATGGAGCAGGATAAAGAGGATAGTGGGGTGCTAGACAGCCCCCAGGCCCTAATTTCTCACCTAATATGTGTTATTAAAAACAATGGGCATACCCTAATTTTACGGTTCAAAAATACCATTACAAGTTTATCCTAATTAAGTAAATGGCTTTTCCTGATTATAGAAGTAAGGAAAAAGAAGCTTCCTTATCTCTGAACCTGAGATATGGTTGTGTTATATTACCAGTGTCTGTATATGATATGCATATGGTAACCACATACTGTATATCCACATGTATCAGGAAGACACTTCAGGACTAGAACTCATGTCTAGCCTGATTATTATCAGTAATTAATATAAATATTAATTACCTGTCTTGTGATTCTTTTCTTGTAGCTGACCAGGGAATATGTCGGGTTCCACCATTTCACTGGGCATCAGTCACCTGTAAAAAGTCAGAGGTGTGATAATATGCTCCTGCTACATGCTACAGGCACTAATATTTATAACAGGCTAGGGGCATAACTATATATCTCAGGGCTCATTTAAAAATATGGGGTGAGAGAGCAACAAATTGAGAAGGGAAGAAGGAAAGTGGAATAAAATATGGGAGGGGCATTAGAGAAAGGGGATTAACCCCTTCACCCATAATTACGTAGCTGTGCGTTGTTATGCTAAAGGGGTTGTATGGAGCAGACTGCTGCGCTGAGCCCGCTCCATAAACCACGCGTGCTGGCTGTATAAAACAGTGCAGCTAAAATGACATAGGCGATAATGCCAAACCTCGTCATTTAAACGCTTAGATGCTGTGTTTAATAGAGATAGCGGCATATGTGTGGTTAGTAAGAGGGAGGGGGCTCCCTCGACCATCTGATTCAAGCTCCTGCTGCGAAATCACTGAGCTCCATATAGTTACCATGACAGCCCTCGACCTTCAGAAAGGGTTTTCGGGCTGTCATGGTTAACTGCCTGTAAAACGGTGCACGAGGCACAGTATAGCAGGCAGAGTATCATAATCTCATTGACTACATTAGTGGGAGAGGGAAATTAGAGAGGGGTGGTATTAACCCCTTCTATCATAAATAGGTTAATTTTTCTAATTATAAGTAAGGGGCAGTACAGAGCAGGTTACTACGCTAAGCCCACTCCATACACGACGGGTGCTTGCTGTATATTACAGCCCAGCCAAAATAACCAGGATCTGCAACCATGTCAAACCCGGTCATTTAATCTCTCAGATGCCACATTTAATAGAGATAGCTGCATATGTGGGGTTAGGCAAAGGGAGTGAGGGAGCTCCCTCTGCATTCTGTTCCAAGCCCCAGCAGCGAAATCACGAAGATCCAATCAGTTACCATGACAGCCCTGGTCCTTCAGAAAGGGTCTTCGGGCTGTCATGGTAAACCGCCTGTAAAACCGTGCAGAAGGCACAGCTCATCAGGCACAGTGTCATAACTTCATTGACCACAATAATGGGAGAGGGGGATTAGAGAGGGGAGTTTAATCCATTCACGCTTAATCATATACATGTATGTTTCAATACGTAATGGGTTATATGGAGCAGAATACTGCGCTGAGCCCTCTCCATACACGACAGCAGCTGGCTGTATAATACAGCACAGTTACAATGACCAGGATCGGCAATGGTGCCAAACCCTGTCATTCTACTGCTCATTGCACCGTTTAATAGAGATAGCTCCATATGTTGGGTTAGGCAGAGGAAGAAGGCTCCTTCTGCCTTCCGATCCAAATCCCGGTAGCGAAATCACGGATCTCCAACTAGTTACCACCTCAGCCCTCGGCCTTCTGAAGGGCTTTGGGCTGTCTTGGTTAAATGCCTATAAAACCGTGCACAAGGCACAGCATATCAGGCAGAGTGTCATACTCTCATGGACCACAATAGTGGCATAGGGGGATTAGGTAGGAGGGATTCACCCTTTTAAATCATAATTACGTACATGTACTGTATTATGCATAAGTGGTTGCATCAAGCAGGCTGCTGCTCTGAGCTAACTCCAAACACGTTAGGTTTCGACTGTATAACACAGCTCACACCTGACCACGATTATCAGGATTGGCCAAGACGCCCAACCTGGTCCTTAAACTGCTTACATGCCACGTTCAATAATGATTAAGGTATTTGTGTTGAGGTAGGGGGCTCCCTCTGAATTTCGATCCGAGACGCGGCATCAAAAAAAAATGCGGGCTTCAGTCGGTAACCTTGACCGCCCTCTGCCTTCTGAAAGTTCTTTAGGCTGTCATGGTCAACCACCTATAAAGCTCTACACAAGGCACAGCTCAGCGGGAAGCATGTCAGAAATTCATGGACCACAATAGTGCTCTATTATGGTCTATGTGACAAGCGATCAGAAGGTCGCAGACACTAGCTCTTTACGGGGCCTCTATTAATTATGTAAAAATAATCGACGAAAACGCAACTTGTACCACAAAAAATAAGCCCTTATATGGCTATGTAAACGGAACATTTTAAAAGTTATTGCATTTGGAATATGGGGAGGAAAAAATAAAACCCAAAGATATAAACGGGCTTTGTCATAAAGGGGTTAAAGAGAGGAAGAGAGTCTGAAAGGGGAGAGATGAAGAAAGGGTGAGATGGAGCAGGATAAAGAGGATAGTGGGGTGCTAGACAGCCCCCAAGCCCTAATTTCTCACCTAATATGTGTTATTAAAAACAATGGGCATACCCTAATTTTACGGTTCAAAAATACCATTACAAGTTTATCCTAATTAAATAAATGGCTTTTCCTGATTATAGAAGTAAGGAAAAAGAAGCTTCCTTATCTCTGAACCTGAGATATGGTTGTGTTATAATACCAGTGTCTGTATATGATATGCATATGGTAACCACATACTGTATATCCACATGTATCAGGAAGACACTTCAGGACTAGAACTCATGTCTAGCCTGATTATTATCAGTAATTAATATAAATATTAATTACCTGTCTTGTGATTCTTTTCTTGTAGCTGACCAGGGAATATGTCGGGTTCCACCATTTCACTGGGCTTCAGTCACCTGTAAAAAAGTCAGAGGTGTGATAATATGCTCCTGCTACATGCTACAGGCACTAATATTTATAACAGGCTAGGGGCATAACTATATATCTCAGGGCTCATTTAAAAATATGGGGTGAGAGAGCAACAAATTGAGAAGGGAAGAAGGAAAGTGGAATAAAATATGGGAGGGGCATTAGAGAAAGGGGATTAACCCCTTCACCCATAATTACGTAGCTGTGCGTTGTTATGCTAAAGGGGTTGTATGGAGCAGACTGCTGCGCTGAGCCCGCTCCATAAACCACGCGTGCTGGCTGTATAAAACAGTGCAGCTAAAATGACAAAGGCGATAATGCCAAACCTCGTCATTTAAACGCTTAGATGCTGTGTTTAATAGAGATAGCGGCATATGTGTGGTTAGTAAGAGGGAGGGGGCTCCCTCGACCATCTGATTCAAGCTCCTGCTGCGAAATCACTGAGCTCCATATAGTTACCATGACAGCCCTCGACCTTCAGAAAGGGTTTTCGGGCTGTCATGGTTAACTGCCTGTAAAACGGTGCACGAGGCACAGTATAGCAGGCAGAGTATCATAATCTCATTGACTACATTAGTGGGAGAGGGAAATTAGAGAGGGGTGGTATTAACCCCTTCTATCATAAATAGGTTAATTTTTCTAATTATAAGTAAGGGGCAGTACAGAGCAGGTTACTACGCTAAGCCCACTCCATACACGACGGGTGCTTGCTGTATATTACAGCCCAGCCAAAATAACCAGGATCTGCAACCATGTCAAACCCGGTCATTTAATCTCTCAGATGCCACATTTAATAGAGATAGCTGCATATGTGGGGTTAGGCAAAGGGAGTGAGGGATGCATTCTGTTCCAAGCCCCAGCAGCGAAATAACGAAGATCCAATCAGTTACCATGACAGCCCTGGTCCTTCAGAAAGGGTCTTCGGGCTGTCATGGTAAACCGCCTGTAAAACCGTGCAGAAGGCACAGCTCATCAGGCACAGTGTCATAACTTCATTGACCACAATAATGGGAGAGGGGGATTAGAGAGGGGAGATTAATCCATTCACGCTTAATCATATACATGTATGTTTCAATACGTAATGGGTTATATGGAGCAGAATACTGCGCTGAGCCCTCTCCATACACGACAGCAGCTGGCTGTATAATACAGCACAGTTACAATGACCAGGATCGGCAATGGTGCCAAACCCTGTCATTCTACTGCTCATTGCACCGTTTAATAGAGATAGCTCCATATGTTGGGTTAGGCAGAGGAAGAAGGCTCCTTCTGCCTTCCGATCCAAATCCCGGTAGAGAAATCACGGATCTCCAACTAGTTACCACCTCAGCCCTCGGCCTTCTGAAGGGCTTTGGGCTGTCTTGGTTAAATGCCTGTAAAACCGTGCACAAGGCACAGCATATCAGGCAGAGTGTCATACTCTCATGGACCACAATAGTGGCATAGGGGGATTAGGTAGGAGGGATTCACCCTTTTAAATCATAATTACGTACATGTACTGTATTATGCATAAGTGGTTGCATCAAGCAGGCTGCTGCTCTGAGCAAACTCCAAACACGTTAGGTTTCGACTGTAAAACACAGCTCACACCTGACCACGATTATCAGGATTGGCCAAGACGCCCAACCTGGTCCTTAAACTGCTTACATGCCACGTTCAATAATGATTAAGGTATTTGTGTTGAGGTAGGGGGCTCCCTCTGAATTTCGATCCGAGACGCGGCATCAAAAAAAAATGCGGGCTTCAGTCGGTAACCTTGACCGCCCTCTGCCTTCTGAAAGTTCTTTAGGCTGTCATGGTCAACCACCTATAAAGCTCTACACAAGGCACAGCTCAGCGGGAAGCATGTCAGAAATTCATGGACCACAATAGTGCTCTATTATGGTCTATGTGACAAGCGATCAGAAGGTCGCAGACACTAGCTCTTTACGGGGCCTACATTAATTATGTAAAAATAATCGACGAAAACGCAACTTGTACCACAAAAAATAAGCCCTTATATGGCTATGTAAACGGAACATTTTAAAAGTTATTGCATTTGGAATATGGGGAGGAAAAAATAAAACCCAAAGATATAAACGGGCTTTGTCATAAAGGGGTTAAAGAGAGGAAGAGAGTCTGAAAGGGGAGAGATGAAGAAAGGGTGAGATGGAGCAGGATAAAGAGGATAGTGGGGTGCTAGACAGCCCCCAAGCCCTAATTTCTCACCTAATATGTGTTATTAAAAACAATGGGCATACCCTAATTTTACGGTTCAAAAATACCATTACAAGTTTATCCTAATTAAATAAATGGCTTTTCCTGATTATAGAAGTAAGGAAAAAGAAGCTTCCTTATCTCTGAACCTGAGATATGGTTGTGTTATAATACCAGTGTCTGTATATGATATGCATATGGTAACCACATACTGTATATCCACATGTATCAGGAAGACACTTCAGGACTAGAACTCATGTCTAGCCTGATTATTATCAGTAATTAATATAAATATGAATTACCTGTCTTGGGATTCTTTTCTTGTAGCTGACCAGGGAATATGTCGGGTTCCACCATTTCACTGGGCTTCAGTCACCTGTAAAAAAGTCAGAGGTGTGATAATATGCTCCTGCTACATGCTACAATTTGTTCCAATAGCCTACTGACTATAATTCCCGTTTCTGGTCCTATTATTAAAAAATAACTTTTATTTGCCTTTTAATAAACTTTATTCCAACACAGAAAAAACACACACTTTTAAAAGGTATATGGAGGGCCTGAACCTGTGGGCTCCGTACCTATATCCTCTAAGAGTGTTGTTATATTATTCAGGAGGACTTGCTCTTTCCCACATATCTATCGCACATGGGCTGCGAGTGTTTAGCCCGTGTAATTGCGCTTGGGTATCTATAGGTGTCGCCTATTGCCAGGTTATTGGCCCGTCATGCCGCAATGCTGATTATTATGTTTTAGGCTCAACCTATATGGTATGTCCTCACTGCCTATTTACGGACTACTTGTCATAATTGTACTCTGGCCCTCAGGGGGATACGGCGTCTGCAGATCGCCTTTCCCTATTCATTCTCAGCCCTACCATTAATTAAAATTGTTAAAGACACAGCTCCCCCTTTTAACATGTTTCACCGCATCAGCGGCGTCTTCAGGGGAATGGAGCTACTATCAACACGAGCGTCTGCTAATTCCACCTCTTTATACCAATAGGGTGGATCACACTTGAAAATCACCTATCGCATAGCAGCCTCGTGTTGACTGATGTCTATTGTGGCCAATCACATATTACTTCCGAGTAGGACGGGGTGTCATCTGCGCATGTGTCCGGTGTTTGAACATTCTCTCCCACTGCTATAAATTGTATGCGCGTACGTGACAACATACACTGATTTTCAACACGTATTCCACGCATGCGTCCGAACTTTAACATTTTCTCCCATTACTATGACTTTATGCGCATGCGTGGCGACATAGACTGATTTCCATAGTATATTCCACGCATGCGTCCGGTGTTTGAAATTTCTATCTTACTGTGGGTTATGCGCATGCGTAGCAACATAGACATATTGTCAGCTAGAGTTCCAGCTCATATGCGCATGCTCTGGGACTTGGTTTTCATTGTCTCCCCTATCTTCTGCGCCTGCGTCCGGTGTTTGTTGATTTTTACTCTATGAGCTTATGCGCATGCGTCGGAACATTGATTTAGGTTCGTACACTCCGGGACTTGGCATGACTTCTCTCCTTATCCTCTATGTTTGCGCCTGGGGTATCAGAATGCATTTACCTCTGGTGAGTTTGTTCTCATGTGTTGGGAGATAGGTTTGTTCATAGTACTTATTTCACCCCCATCCAGGGGGGTATCCGAACTTAGCTGTGTCGTTCTGTTCTTTCCATTAACATGCATATATAAATGCCGATATTCATATCCTATTAGATTTCACTACTATCATGCCCCTGTCATATTTCCAATCTTTATAGGGCTGTATTTCTACCTATATCAACTAGTTTATATGCATGTTAATATATTTTTTCTATAGCCCAGCATTAGTCCAGAACCACCAGACCACCAGGATGAAGGTTCCTCCCGACGACCAACCATATCCCACACAATGAGTCCCCAGAGACCACTCAGGTCAGTAAAGTAATATGTTCATATTTTTATTTTATTATTATGGAGACTTTTATTCCCTTTTTCTTTTATTTATTCATAGTTTTTAGAGATACGTCTCTCGGATTCACCTTTAAATATGTTATGGCCTGTATTTTTTCTGATTAAACCCTTAGTCTAATCCTTTCGATCTGTTTATTGTAGTCATTTCCTACAGTCTTTCTTTATATCTAAAGAGAGAGATGTGTAGAGGGTATATTTACCATATCGGTCATATGACCTTTCTACCATTTATTTATTTATTTAATTTATTCCCAAATTTGGGTATCATATAAATGCTGCATATGTGAAGCCCTCATTCAGGCCCACTGGACTCATTGTGTTGAGTCGTTGAATCCATCTGGCTTCATTCTGCAATAGTTTTTTGTCAAGATTGCCTCCCCTAGGGCCCATGGTTACTTTCTCTATGCCCCAGAAACGTAATACTGATTTATTATTCCCATGTACATACTTTATATGTCTAGCAATGGGTGTATCTTTCTCTGTTTCTATTGAGCTTAGATGACCTGATATCCGCCGCCTCAATTCCTGAGTGGTTTTGCCCACATATAGTCTAGGACACGGACATGATGCTATGTACACCACTCCTTGGGTTTTGCATGTGATCAGTTGTCTGATTTCATACACCCTTTTGTCGGCTGGATTAATAAATTTTTTAATTCGTGGGATGTATTTGCAAAAGGTGCAATCTCCACACGGTGATGACCCTTGATACTTCTCTCTATTTTGAATATTGCCTGTTCCCTTCTCCTTTAGGTAGCTGTGCACCAATTGATCCTTTAAGTTGGACCCTCTTCTGTATGTTACGCTTGGATTGCTGGTGAGTACTGGTCTTAGATCACTGTCTGATTGTATTATATACCAATATTTCTTTAGGATATTCTGTATCTCTTTATTATATCCGTCAAAGGTGCCTATACATCGGATGATGTCATTCCTTTTTTGGGGGGAGGGTTTTAAGAGGTCTTCTCTGTTTACTGTCCTGGCTCTATTGTAAGCTTTTTTTAGGGGGGCAGATGGATATCCCCTCCTTTTGAACCTCTCATAGAGATGTTCGCTTTCCCTCTCAAAGGTCTCTGAAAATGAGGAAAGACCAGATTATACCCAATCTGAGCACTCAGGAACTGGAGGCCCTTGAAGAACTTAAAAAAAATGAAAACATCATAATTAAGCCTAGTGACAAGGGTGGAAACATAGTCATCCAAAATAGGGATGACTATGTTGGAATGGTACTAAGACTACTGAGGGACAAAAAAACATATCAAATACTCTCGAACGATCCCACCAAGACCTATACAAATGAATTGAAAACTTTACTCTGTGATGCCAGATCTAGAGATTTAATATCAAAAGACGAATTCCTGTACCTTCTTAAGAAAGATCCGACCATCTCCACCTTTTATGCACTGCCCAAAGTGCATAAGGATAAAATTCCTATTCCTGGAAGACCAATAGTGTCCGGAAACGACAATCTTACTCAAGGGATCAGTCAATATATTGACCAGATACTGAGACCTTTTGTCATTACACTTCCATCCTATATTAAGGACACAAAAGATCTCCTCCTGAAAATCAATGAAATAACAATAACGCCAAATACCATCTTAGCAAGTTTGGACGTCGAATCCCTATATAGTAACATTGAGCATTCACTAGGGCTTAAAGCAGTTCACCAATTCCTCAGTACAAGAAGTAGGAACTTTCACCAACACAATCACCTTGTTCTATCTATGTTAGAATTTGTTTTGGAGCACAATTTTTTTATATTCCAAGGGCACTTTTACAGGCAGATCAATGGAACCGCGATGGGGACATCATGTGCCCCCACTTATGCGAATTTATTTTTGGGGTGGTGGGAAAATGATTTGGTGTTCACGGAGGGGATGTCGTCATATACCTGTCACATTCTCTTTTGGGGCAGGTATATAGACGACATCCTCATCCTGTGGGATGGGGGACAATCACTGTTTAAAGAATTCACCCAAACACTAAACACTAACAATATAGGGATGAGATATACATACGAAATACAGGAAAAGGAGATAGTCTTCCTCGATCTAAAAATCAAAATTTTGGAGAATGGACGTCTTAACACAGAAGTGTACAGGAAGCCAACTTCGACCAATAGTTATCTACATTGGACCAGCTGGCATCCGGAGCCCCTCAGAAGAGGAATACCTACGGGCCAATATTTAAGGGCCCGTAGGAATTGCTCTGATGAAGGGACCTTTGAGAGGGAAAGCGAACATCTCTATGAGAGGTTCAAAAGGAGGGGATATCCATCTGCCCCCCTAAAAAAAGCTTACAATAGAGCCAGGACAGTAAACAGAGAAGACCTCTTAAAACCCTCCCCCCAAAAAAGGAATGACATCATCCGATGTATAGGCACCTTTGACGGATATAATAAAGAGATACAGAATATCCTAAAGAAATATTGGTATATAATACAATCAGACAGTGATCTAAGACCAGTACTCACCAGCAATCCAAGCGTAACATACAGAAGAGGGTCCAACTTAAAGGATCAATTGGTGCACAGCTACCTAAAGGAGAAGGGAACAGGCAATATTCAAAATAGAGAGAAGTATCAAGGGTCATCACCGTGTGGAGATTGCACCTTTTGCAAATACATCCCACGAATTAAAAAATTTATTAATCCAGCCGACAAAAGGGTGTATGAAATCAGACAACTGATCACATGCAAAACCCAAGGAGTGGTGTACATAGCATCATGTCCGTGTCCTAGACTATATGTGGGCAAAACCACTCAGGAATTGAGGCGGCGGATATCAGGTCATCTAAGCTCAATAGAAACAGAGAAAGATACACCCATTGCTAGACATATAAAGTATGTACATGGGAATAATAAATCAGTATTACGTTTCTGGGGCATAGAGAAAGTAACCATGGGCCCTAGGGGAGGCAATCTTGACAAAAAACTATTGCAGAATGAAGCCAGATGGATTCAACGACTCAACACAATGAGTCCAGTGGGCCTGAATGAGGGCTTCACATATGCAGCATTTATATGATACCCAAATTTGGGAATAAATTAAATAAATAAATAAATGGTAGAAAGGTCATATGACCGATATGGTAAATATACCCTCTACACATCTCTCTCTTTAGATATAAAGAAAGACTGTAGGAAATGACTACAATAAACAGATCGAAAGGATTAGACTAAGGGTTTAATCAGAAAAAATACAGGCCATAACATATTTAAAGGTGAATCCGAGAGACGTATCTCTAAAAACTATGAATAAATAAAAGAAAAAGGGAATAAAAGTCTCCATAATAATAAAATAAAAATATGAACATATTACTTTACTGACCTGAGTGGTCTCTGGGGACTCATTGTGTGGGATATGGTTGGTCGTCGGGAGGAACCTTCATCCTGGTGGTCTGGTGGTTCTGGACTAATGCTGGGCTATAGAAAAAATATATTAACATGCATATAAACTAGTTGATATAGGTAGAAATACAGCCCTATAAAGATTGGAAATATGACAGGGGCATGATAGTAGTGAAATCTAATAGGATATGAATATCGGCATTTATATATGCATGTTAATGGAAAGAACAGAACGACACAGCTAAGTTCGGATACCCCCCTGGATGGGGGTGAAATAAGTACTATGAACAAACCTATCTCCCAACACATGAGAACAAACTCACCAGAGGTAAATGCATTCTGATACCCCAGGCGCAAACATAGAGGATAAGGAGAGAAGTCATGCCAAGTCCCGGAGTGTACGAACCTAAATCAATGTTCCGACGCATGCGCATAAGCTCATAGAGTAAAAATCAACAAACACCGGACGCAGGCGCAGAAGATAGGGGAGACAATGAAAACCAAGTCCCAGAGCATGCGCATATGAGCTGGAACTCTAGCTGACAATATGTCTATGTTGCTACGCATGCGCATAACCCACAGTAAGATAGAAATTTCAAACACCGGACGCATGCGTGGAATATACTATGGAAATCAGTCTATGTCGCCACGCATGCGCATAAAGTCATAGTAATGGGAGAAAATGTTAAAGTTCGGACGCATGCGTGGAATACGTGTTGAAAATCAGTGTATGTTGTCACGTACGCGCATACAATTTATAGCAGTGGGAGAGAATGTTCAAACACCGGACACATGCGCAGATGACACCCCGTCCTACTCGGAAGTAATATGTGATTGGCCACAATAGACATCAGTCAACACGAGGCTGCTATGCGATAGGTGATTTTCAAGTGTGATCCACCCTATTGGTATAAAGAGGTGGAATTAGCAGACGCTCGTGTTGATAGTAGCTCCATTCCCCTGAAGACGCCGCTGATGCGGTGAAACATGTTAAAAGGGGGAGCTGTGTCTTTAACAATTTTAATTAATGGTAGGGCTGAGAATGAATAGGGAAAGGCGATCTGCAGACGCCGTATCCCCCTGAGGGCCAGAGTACAATTATGACAAGTAGTCCGTAAATAGGCAGTGAGGACATACCATATAGGTTGAGCCTAAAACATAATAATCAGCATTGCGGCATGACGGGCCAATAACCTGGCAATAGGCGACACCTATAGATACCCAAGCGCAATTACACGGGCTAAACACTCGCAGCCCATGTGCGATAGATATGTGGGAAAGAGCAAGTCCTCCTGAATAATATAACAACACTCTTAGAGGATATAGGTACGGAGCCCACAGGTTCAGGCCCTCCATATACCTTTTAAAAGTGTGTGTTTTTTCTGTGTTGGAATAAAGTTTATTAAAAGGCAAATAAAAGTTATTTTTTAATAATAGGACCAGAAACGGGAATTATAGTCAGTAGGCTATTGGAACAAATTGATTTAACTTCCTGGGTTAGTGGATCATTTGGTAAAATGCTACATGCTACAGGCACTAATATTTATAACAGGCTAGGGGCATAACTATATATCTCAGGGCTCATTTAAAAATATGGGGTGAGAGAGCAACAAATTGAGAAGGGAAGAAGGAAAGTGGAATAAAATATGGGAGGGGCATTAGAGAAAGGGGATTAACCCCTTCAACCATAACTACGTAGCTGTGCGTTGTTATGCTAAAGGGGTTGTATGGAGCAGACTGCTGCGCTGAGCCCGCTCCATAAACCACGCGTGCTGGCTGTATAAAACAGTGCAGCTAAAATGACATAGGCGATAATGCCAAACCTCGTCATTTAAACGCTTAGATGCTGTGTTTAATAGAGATAGCGGCATATGTGTGTTTAGTAAGAGGGAGGGGACTCCCTCGACCATCTGATTCAAGCTCCTGCTGCGAAATCACTGAGCTCCATATAGTTACCATGACAGCCCTCGACCTTCAGAAAGGGTTTTCGGGCTGTCATGGTTAACTGCCTGTAAAACGGTGCACGAGGCACAGTATAGCAGGCAGAGTATCATATTCTCATTGACTACATTAGTGGGAGAGGGAAATTAGAGAGGGGTGGTATTAACCCCTTCTATCATAAATAGGTTAATTTTTCTAATTATAAGTAAGGGGCAGTACAGAGCAGGTTACTACGCTAAGCCCACTCCATACACGACGGGTGCTTGCTGTATATTACAGCCCAGCCAAAATAACCAGGATCTGCAACCATGTCAAACCCGGTCATTTAATCTCTCAGATGCCACATTTAATAGAGATAGCTGCATATGTGGGGTTAGGCAAAGGGAGTGAGGGAGCTCCCTCTGCATTCTGTTCCAAGCCCCAGCAGCGAAATAACGAAGATCCAATCAGTTACCATGACAGCCCTGGTCCTTCAGAAAGGGTCTTCGGGCTGTCATGGTAAACCGCCTGTAAAACCGTGCAGAAGGCACAGCTCATCAGGCACAGTGTCATAACTTCATTGACCACAATAATGGGAGAGGGGGATTAGAGAGGGGAGATTAATCCATTCACGCTTAATCATATACATGTATGTTTCAATACGTAATGGGTTATATGGAGCAGAATACTGCGCTGAGCCCTCTCAATACACGACAGCAGCTGGCTGTATAATACAGCACAGTTACAATGACCAGGATCGGCAATGGTGCCAAACCCTGTCATTCTACTGCTCATTGCACCGTTTAATAGAGATAGCTCCATATGTTGGGTTAGGCAGAGGAAGAAGGCTCCTTCTGCCTTCCGATCCAAATCCCGGTAGCGAAATCACGGATCTCCAACTAGTTACCACCTCAGCCCTCGGCCTTCTGAAGGGCTTTTGGCTGTCATGGTTAAATGCCTGTAAAACTGTGCACAAGGCACAGCATATCAGGCAGAGTGTCATACTCTCATGGACCACAATAGTGGCATAGGGGGATTAGGTAGGAGGGATTTACCCTTTTAAATCATAATTGCGTACATGTACTGTATTATGCATAAGTGGTTGCATCAAGCAGGCTGCTGCTCTGAGCTAACTCCAAACACGTTAGGTTTCGGCTGTATAACACAGCCCACACCTGACCACGATTATCAGGATTGGCCAAGACGCCCAACCTGGTCCTTAAACTGCTTACATGCCACGTTCAATAATGATTAAGGTATTTGTGCTGAGGTAGGGGGCTCCCTCTGAATTTCAATCCGAGACGCTGCATAAGAAAAAAATGCGGGCTCCAGTCTGTAACCTTGACCGCCCTCTGCCTTCTGAAAGTTCTTTAGGCTGTCATGGTCAACCACCTATAAAGCTCTACACAAGGCACAGCTCAGCGGGGAGCATGTCAGAAACTCATGGACCACAATAGTGCTCTATTATGGTCTATGTGACAAGCAATCAGAAGGTCGCAGACACTAGCTCTTTACGGGGCCTACATTAATCGACGAAAACGCAACTTGTGCCACAAAAAAAAGCCCTTATATGGCTATGTAAACTGAACATTTTAAAAGTTATTGCATGTGGAATATGGGGAGGAAAAAATAAAACCCAAAGATATAAACGGGCTTTGTCTTTAAGGGGTTAAAGAGAGGGAGAGAGTCTGAAAGGGGAGAGATGAAGAAAGGGTGAGATGGAGCAGGATAAAGAGGATAGTGGGGTGCTAGACAGCCCCCAGGCCCTAATTTCTCACCTAATATGTGTTATTAAAAACAATGGGCATACCCTACTTTTACAGTTCAAAAATACCATTACAAGTGTATCCTAATTAAATAAATGGCTTTTCCTGATTATAGAAGTAAGGAAAAAGAAGCTTCCTTATCTCTGAACCTGAGATATGGTTGTGTTATATTACCAGTGTCTGTATATGATATGCATATGGTAACCACATACTGTATATCCACATGTATCAGGAAGATACTTCAGGACTAGAACTCATGTCTAGCCTGATTATCAGTAATTAATATAAATATTAATTACCTGTCTTGTGATTCTTTTCTTGTAGCTGACCAGGGAATATGTCGGGTTCCACCATTTCACTGGGCATCAGTCACCTGTAAAAAGTCAGAGGTGTGATAATATGTTCCTCCTACATGCTACAGGCACTAATATTTATAACAGGCTAGGGGCATAACTATATATCTCAGAGTTCATTTTAAAATAAAGGGTGAGAGAACGACAAAGCAGGGAAGAGGGGAAGTGGTATAAAATTGGAGAGGGGGATTGGAGAGGAGCAATTAACCTCTTTATCCATTTTTATTTAGAGGTCCTTGATTAACAGGAATAACGATGACATAAATCCTGGTCTTTTTAATTTCTCAGATGTCACGATTAGTAGAGATACGGTAGCTGCACATCTGGGGTTAGGCACAGGGAGGGGCAATCCTCTACCTTTTAATCCAAGCCCATTTAGTAAACTCACAAAGCTTTAATCAGTTACCTTGACAACCCTGGTCTTTCAGAAAGGTTCTTTGAGCTGTCATGGTTAACTGCCTGTAAATCTGTGTGTGAGGCACAGTTCAGCAGGTAGAATGTCATAATCTCATGGACCTCATTGGAGGGAGAGGGGTATTATGTACGTTATAATGCGTAAGGGATTATATGGAACAGGCTGCTGTGCTTATCCCACTGCATACACAAAGGGTGCTGGCTGTATAATATAGTGCAGCCATAATAACCAGGATTGGCGATGGTGCCAAACCCGGTCATTTAACCGTTTAGATGCTGTGTTTAATAGAGATAGATGCATATGTAGTGTTAGTGAGAAGGAGAGGACTGCCTCTTCCTTCCGATCCAAGCGTATGCAGTGAAAAATCCTCAGAATAGGTCATCAATATCAGAACAGCGGGTGTCCGACACCCAGCACCAGTGGCGTAACTATCAGGGAAGCAGGGGAAGCAGTTGCTTCGGGGCCCGAGCTCAGAAGGGGCCCGGGAGCAGTCACTGTACTTCGTCACCCCGGGACCCTGTCAGAGCAGCTGACTTCTCCTACACTTGCACCTCTGACCTGACATCAGGGACATCGCTCCGCCTCTCCCCCTCCTCAGTTCTTATGATGGACACTGACCAGCAACAGCCCGATGTGGGCGGAGCTATAATAGCCCCGCCCCCTTTTCTACCCGCAATTCCTGCAGCTTGAAGTGAACCTTCCATGCCCGGCAAGCTGAACATCAGTTGCATTGCCACAACTGCACCAGTGATGTGAGTGGCAGGGGAACTGGGGTTATATTCAGCTTTCCCAGACTGTGCACATGTGACATGCAGTACAGTGGGAAAGCTGGGTGAATTATATCATGAAATGTCATCCAGCTTCCCTGCTATCCTGCATGGCACAAGTGCAGAGGCATTATTGTATGGGGGAGAGGCACAGCAGGAAAGCTGGGTGTCTTCATATGTGTATTGTATATGTGTGCGTCCATGTATGTGGTGACTGTGTGCATGAATGCATCCATGTATGTGGAGAATGTGTGTATGAGTGCATCTATGTATATGGTGAGCGCATGTATGACTGCGTCCATGTATGTGGAGACTGCGTCCATGTATGTGAAGAGTATGTGTATGACTGCGTCCATGTATGTGAAGAGTATGTGTATGACTGCGTCCATGTATGTGGAGAGTGCGTGTATGACTGCGTCCATGTATGTGAAGAGTGTGTGTATGACTGCGTCCATGTATGTGGAGAATGCGTGTATGACTGCGTCCATGTATGTGGAGAGTGTGTGTATGACTGCGTCCATGTATGTGGAGAGTGTGTGTATGAGTGCATCTATGTATATGTGGAGAGTGTGTGTATGAGTGCGCCCATGTATGTGGAGAGTGTGTGTATGACTGCATCTATGTATATGTGGAGAGTGTGTGTATGAGTGCGTCCATGTATGTGGAGAGTGTGTGTATGACTGCATCTATGTATATGTGGAGAGTGTGTGTATGACTGCGTCCATGTATATGTGGAGAGTGTGTGTATGACTGCGTCCATGTATGTGGAGAGTGTGTGTATGAGTAAGTCCATGTATGTGGAGAGTGTGTGTATGAGTGCGTCCATGTATGTGGAGAGTGTGTGTATGAGTGCATCTATGTATATGTGGAGAGTGTGTGTATGAGTGCGCCCATGTATGTGGAGAGTGTGTGTATGACTGCATCTATGTATATGTGGAGAGTGTGTGTATGAGTGCGTCCATGTATGTGGAGAGTGTGTGTATGACTGCATCTATGTATATGTGGAGAGTGTGTGTATGACTGCGTCTATGTATATGTGGAGAGTGTGTGTATGACTGCGTCCATGTATGTGGAGAGTGTGTGTATGAGTAAGTCCATGTATGTGGAGAGTGTGTGTATGAGTGAGTCCATGTATATGTGGAGAGTGTGTGTATGACTGCATCTATGTATATGTGGAGAGTGTGTGTATGAGTGCGTCCATGTATGTGGAGTGTGTGTGTATGACTGCATCTATGTATATGTGGAGAGTGTGTGTATGAGTGAGTCCATGTATGTGGAGAGTGTGTGTATGACTGCATCTATGTATATGTGGAGAGTGTGTGTATGAGTGCGTCCATGTATGTGGAGAGTGTGTGTATGACTGCATCTATGTATATGTGGAGAGTGTGTGTATGACTGCGTCCATGTATATGTGGAGAGTGTGTGTATGAGTGCGTTCATGTATGTGGAGAGTGTGTGTATGACTGCGTTCATGTATGTGGAGAGTGTGTGTATGACTGCGTCCATGTATGTGGAGAGTGTGTGTATGACTGCGTTCATGTATGTGGAGAGTGTGTGTATGACTGCGTCCATGTATGTGGAGAGTGTGTGTATGACTCCGTTCATGTATGTGGAGAGTGTGTGTATGACTGCGTTCATGTATGTGGAGAGTGTGTGTATGACTGCGTCCATGTATGTGAAGAGTGTGTGCATGACTGCGTCCATGTATGTGGAGAGTGTGTGTATGACTGCGTTCATGTATGTGGAGAGTGTGTGCATGACTGCGTCCATGTATGTGGAGAGTGTGTGTATGACTGCGTTCATGTATGTGGAGAGTGTGTGTATGACTGCGTCCATGTATGTGGAGAGTGTGTGTATGACTGCGTTCATGTATGTGGAGAGTGTGTGTATGACTGCGTTCATGTATGTGGAGATTGTGTGTATGACTGCATCCATGTATGTGAAGAGTATGTGCATGACTGCGTCCATGTATGTGGAGAGTGTGTGTATGACTGCGTTCATGTATGTGGAGAGTGTGTGTATGACTGCGTCCATGCAGTATGAAATGTACAGAGGCTAAAATACTTGTGGATATGTAAAGGTAAATCAGACGAGTCTATTACAATTGCAGCGCAGGTTTTAAAGGGGTTGAGTTGAATATAAACTCCGTCAGCAACTGTAAATGTTAAAATTCAAAGTCGTGCTAAAATTGACAGTAAATACAGTAAATAAAAAAAGTCACAAAATAGCCATATAAGAGGGGTTTGCACAGGAGGAGGCGGTTTGTGAAGAAGCGTGTAAGTGTGTGTGGGGGGGCCCTGTACAAAAATTTCTAGTTCTAGTTACGCCTCTGCCCAGCACCCCCGCCAATCAGGTGTATGAGAAGACGGCACGCTCAGTGCGCAAGTGCCATCTCCCTTCTCTCTTCCTTTTCACCGCTGCTGTCTATGGTCTTTGCCATGAACAGCAGGAGCAGGCAGGAAGAGAAAAGGGAGACGGCACTTTCAAAATGTAAAAAAACTTTTTTCCTGCATGGTAAATGCTGCAACGGAAAAAAAAAGAAACGCAATTTGACATTTTTTGTTCGCCTTGTCCCCTTCAAAAAATTTAATAATAGTGATCCAAAAGTCGAACGTAGCTCAAAAATGATGCTGCTCTGTATGACAGTAATATAAAAAAGTTATAGCTAATATAAATATTAATTACCTGCATTGTGATCCTTTTCTTGCTGTTGACTAGTTATATGTTAGATCCCATCATCTTACTGGCAGGGGTATTGCTACAGTAGTAAAAGATGCTGAGCCCAGGCACTAATGTGTATAAGCCAAATTCTCTAAGTAACCTCCACCCCCTCGCCACACAAACACACACATACATGCACCCTCGCACTGATATTTTACTTGCTAGATGGACCATACACACAGGACTATAGACGGTAGCAGTACATACCTGTTGAATCTAGTGCCTCACAGGTGAAGTCTCCACCGATTGATATTTTCACCAAAATTGGAAGAATCAGGCAGATGAGGATTTGGGTAGGTTGGGGCAGGCAATGGTGAATGCTGGAAAAGTGAGGAGCCAAAGATGTCTCAGTTACAAGTTATAGTGGCTGGTAGACACAGCACCAAGTTCTAACCTATTATGAAGTCATTATGACATCATCAGAAAATGGACAGAAGGCCAGCTCAGTGGCGGCCATTTACAAAAGTTTTACTCCAGTTTATTGGCGTTAAAAAAACTTGAAATAAATGGCATTTTGTTCAAACATTTTGTGACTTTTCACTTCTCTTTCCCTTTGCCACTTTTCAAAAAGCTGGGGAGAGCTTTGCGAAGGGGCTGGGTCCAGCTGGCATAGATCTCAGTTTCTGGTGCATGGACACAACGGATGTGACAAATTTATTTAGAGGAGTGTAAATCTTAATTAATTGCCCAGTCTTTTTACTAAGGGTAACATAATGCGTCACTCTTAAGTAAATGACCCCCAGTAACGGAAGTTACAATCCTTCTGAAAGAAGAAATACTGTTACAAGTATTGATACTGATATCAGTACAAAGTGATGGAGTTAGAACAGTAACCACAGTAAATATCATTATTCAGTTACTAGTCCTTAGACGTGACATAGACATGTCCTGTGTCTTTAACCAAACATATATGTCACCTAACACTGTTACTTATTGCATGTCAGAGGTCACATGGTTGATGCTGTGTTTCATTTAGGCCATGAATACATTACAGGAGAATGATCCATGGGCTATACCATTCTACTGTGCATAAAGGGGGCAACTGTCTGATATATATAAAGGTATGTAAGCTGAATTTTATATACTTGTATATTAGAAAATTGTATGATTTCCTTTTATATAAACAGATAAATAAAATATTAACTGGAATACCCCTTTAAATCTCTCCTATTGCATTATTTTGACATGAATGTAAATCACACATACATTAATGGCGCTTATTCTTATAATATATTTCTAATAACAATAAATTAAAATGTACTAGGCACTGTTCAGACTTGCGGCATTGCTTCCATTTATACTAGAGCTATACACACCAGAATTATTTTCAATGGATGCCAGGTAAATTTAATGGTCGCCAGCTAGGTCTGTTAGGATTTCCTGAAAGGTTGTGCTGTTGTGGCTAAATTATCACTGCAAACTAAGGGCTCTTTCACACCTGCGTTATTGTCTTCCGGCATAGAGTTCCGTCGTCGGGGCTCTATGCCGGAAGAATCCTGATCAGGATTATCCTAATGCATTCTGAATGGAGAGTAATCCGTTCAGGATGCATCAGGATGTCTTCAGTTCCGGTACGGAACGTTTGTTGGCCGGAGAAAATACCGCAGCATGCTGCGCTTTTTGCTCCGGCCAAAAATCCGGAACACTTGCCGCAAGGCCGGATCCGGAATTAATGCCCATTGGAAGGCATTGATCCGGATCCGGCCTTAAGCTAAACGTCGTTTCGGCGCATTGCCGGAGCCGACATTTAGCTTTTTCTGAATGGTTACCATGGCTGCCGGGACGCTAAAGTCCTGACAGCCATGGTAAGTGTAGCGGGGAGCGGGGGAGCAGTGTACTTACCGTCCGTGCGGCTCCCCGGGCGCTCCAGAGTGACGTCAGGGCGCCCCAAGCGCATGGATCACGTGATCGCATGGATCACGTCATCCATGCGCATGGGGTGCTCTGACGTCATTCTGGAGCGCCCCGGGAGCCGCACGGACTGTAAGTATACCGCTCCCCCGCTCCTCGCTCCTACTATGGCAACCAGGACTTTAATAGCGTCCTGGGTGCCATAGTAACACTGAAAGCATTTGGAAGACGGTTCCGTCTTCAAATGCTTTCAGTACACTTGCGTTTTTCCGGATCCGGAGTGTAATTCCGGCAAGTGGAGTACACGCCGGATCCGGACAACGCAAGTGTGAAAGAGGCCTTAGGAAGGTGCAATTCACCCATGAATGGCATCTACAAATTCACTAGAGTGGAAAATGATGTATTAATTCCCATATTGATAAATGGCAGAAGACATCCATTTAGGGTGTAGAACCCCTAGGAAGGATCCATTCAGGTCGATAATATGGATTAATTTACCTCTCCTGCGTCATCGTGTCTTTGTCACATCTCCTGCTAGTTGTTCATGTGTAGTCCCTCTGATGACAATGGCCTGAACTGTACAAGTGGCCGGTAGAGACAGCATCGAATTCTAACCAATTATGAGGTCAGGGCTCTATGACATCACCAGAAGATGAGCAAAGGTCTCTGGGAAGCATGTTGTATGATTATTTATCACCTCTACTGCAATGTACTAATATTTTTTATTGCATCTAAATTGTAATTTGCACTGGTATAGAATATAATGCATGTATCCAGAATATATCTGCAATATCCTGAATGCATTGAATGTATCTAGATTTGATCTCTGTGGCCTAGAGTCCTCATGGTAATACTAGGAGGAGCAGGAAGAGTCAGAGAAGGAGGACATCTTACGGTTAGGCACTAAGGCGCAGTTATCAACCAGTGAATGATTTTTATTCATGTCACTAGGTGGATTACTGACATTTACTGAACAGAAACCTTCTGAGCGCCATGTAGCAAATGTGTCTAAGAGAAGAAGTGATGTTGTTCCCCAAATCAGCCAACAAGGCTGTGTTCACATTGCCAGACAGAGGCTCATTGGCTTTGATGGAAGGATTAGGGCAGTATGCAGAACTATGTTTGCAGTGAAAATGACAGATACCACGAGAGTACCGGTGGCCTACAATTAGTATGAACTCTGATAGAATGAATTACAGCACTTACCTTTCCTGTGTCACCTCTTCCAGATTTACATGCTTCACTTCTCCTCAGCTATACAAGTGTCTGGAAAGCAAAGTGGAAAGTTGTAAGTGATTATGATGTCACAACTGTATGACATCACAAAAGGGGAGGAGCAAAGAATGCTGGAGACTGCATGATTACATGAAGACATGCATCTATATCACACATACATGTATAGTACTTGTTCCTACATACAGAAATATATCTCTAGTTAAGAAAAATTAAAATGTACTAGGTCTTTTCTGACTACAGCCTTATTCACACGTCAGTGATTTCCATCAGTGATTGTGAGCCAAAACCAGGAGCGTCTCTAAACACAGAACAGAAGCAGATATTTCCCTTATACTTTATGTCTGTGGAGGCGCCAATCCTGGCTTTGGGGCACAATCACTGGTGGAAATTACTGACCAAAGCACTGATGTGTGAATGAGGCCTAACACTGCGGCCCTGACTCATCAAGACTTGGCAGACCTCGTCATAAATAAAATGCCTCCTCCTGCAGTCTATGTGCCAAGCTGAAATCTACTTCATCTAGTAGCTGGAATAGATTTCAGCCATTATTTACAGCAGTTTCTGGTGCCAATGATGGTGAATGTGCTGAGGTCGATAGTACCGCCCACCCTGCCCTCACCCCAGTCTTTTTCATTAACTGGTAATGGCGGCGTTAAAATCACCAGCTTCCACTAGATTTAGTTGCAGTGGTTAGTGTTGAGCAAATCAAACCCAAACTAATTGACTTTGACCCGAATTTCAGGAAAAATTTGATTTGCTGCAAAGCCAAATTTCCTCGTGGCAACGAATCTTTATTTCCTGAAATGGTGGCAAAAAAAAACATACTCACCTCATCCATTTTCTCGCGGAGTATCTTGACTGAAGATACCCAGGGGCAGACTAGGAACTAAAAGTGGCACTGAAAAAAAAGTGGCCCCATGTTGCAGGTGGGTCCAAATTGACAGAAGATGGGGGCAACATAATTAGGCAGGGACAACAGAAGTAGGCAGTGCAACACAATATACTGCTATCTGCTTCACAGTATTCAACTGTATCAGTGTCCTGAGGACGTCAATACAGTTGAAATCAGGAGGGCACCTGCAGCTGCTGGCCAGGTTCGTAAGAGAGAATTAGTTCATTATGAAACTGGCTGGCAGCCGTGAGGAGGGCTTGGGTGGCCCTCCTAGGCATCGGCCCACCAGGAAATTCACTAGGATTAGGGTGCTGGCACACAGCGCTGTTTTGACATGCATTCAGGATGCAGTTTTTTATTGTAGCTGGCTGAAATAAAGGGGTTGTCCAGTTTCAGACCTGAACCCGGACATTCCCAGAATTTCACCTAGGCAGTCCCCTGACAAGAGCATTTCATTCTCTGATGCTCTCCTTTGCCCTGCTCTGAATTGCGCAGGGCAAAAGCATTTTGTGGAGTTCGGGTGACGTACCGGGCTCTCCTTCGGGCTGCCAGGCGGAGGCTTCCGCAAGGCAGTGAGCCCTGTAAAACGGCATGGTCTGTTGTGGGTGCGGCTCACAGCTTTATCCTACCTCACAGTGCATTGGTGATACCACTATGGAGGCATGTGAGAGTCTGGGTGTGAGTTGGTTCTAGCATTGTTCAGACCCTGTTCACACACCACGGACATTTGAGTGGTAGGACCCCATGCGTGATGAGACACCGTGATGTGGTGCATGAGGGGCTCTGATATGTTCCTGACTGGAAGATATTGGAAAGTTCTCAGCTTTTAACATGAGCCTGAGGAATTAGCTAGTATTGTCAGTTGCGTTTCATTTTGGTGCATTTTTTGCAGTGATTTGTGTATGTCTCCTTTGCCCTGCTCTGAATTGCGCAGGGCAAAGGCATTTTGTGGAGTTCCGGTGACATACCGGGCTCTCCTTCGGACTGCCAGGCGGAGGCTTCCGCAAGGCAGTGAGCCCTGTAAAACTGCTAGGGCAGGGCTAAAGCCCGCTCATCAGAGCCGAACATACTGCAGTGTGTTATAGTAAATAAAAGAGCCCTTGCCCTGCGCAATCCAGCGCAGGGCAAGGTAGAGCATCGGCGCATGAACTGTTTCGATGGTCAAGTCAGGAGAGGCTGCCTGGGTGAAGTTATGGGTATGTCCGGGTTCAGCTCTGAACCCGGACAACCCCTTTAATGAAATCATTCCCGGTATGCAGAACACCAGGGTTTAATGAGGCTGCTAAACTGGCTAAATTGAAAACTGCTTCCTGAATGCATGGCAGAACTGCACTGTGTGCCAGCACCCTAAGCAAGCTAGAATGCCTAAAGGAAAATATTCCTTAAAGGGGTTATCCTATGGCAAATTTAAAAAATGAAAATCAGCCATCATATAGTACATGACAACCTATTTACAACAGAGCTTGAACCAGCCCTGTACCTCACATGGATCCAGAGATCTCCCCGTTTATTGCTGTTCTTTGCTGAGAGCTCAAGAGGAGTGTCTTTTCTGCTGCAGCTAAGGAGGCGTGGCCAAGCTCTCTCTATCACAGCTAAGGGGTCGTGTCCAAGCTCTCTATCACAGCTCAAAAGGCAGTTGAAGGATAAAACTGAGCATGTGCGGCCTCCTCAGTAAACATCTACTATTAATAAAAAAAGTCAAATTAGCGCCAATTCTCTAGGAGTTTTACATAAGAATGATTACTCATATACTCAATAAAACACATATAGGAGTAAATAAATCGTAATATGAAGGCTATAAGAGTACCCACCTTGAATGTTAAAAGAAATTCAGAGTATTTACTCACTTTACTGAGGAGAAGACCTGAAGGATAAATTCATGACACCTACAGGTACTTCCTCTCCTACCGAGGTCGCATGTAGATTATAAGAAACTGGTGTCAGCCATGGTTGCTTCTCAAACAGTTTCCGAGAGAAATAAATCTCCCTACGGCGCTCGACGCTCGCTCATCTCCGTGTAGCTGTGCTCACTCTCTCGCTCAGCTGTTCCCTAAGCTCAGCTAAGGGGGCATGTCCCAGGTCTCTATAACAGCTCAGCAGGCAGTTGAAGGATGAAATTGAGCACGTGTGGCCTTCTTAGTACGCAGGTCAAAGAAATAAGAAAAAACAACATTTTATTGAATAACTCAGTAGCTATGCAAAATTTTTAATTATATACAATTACAAAAGTATTCAGATCCAGGTGCTGGTTTGAAAACTGTAGAAGATCTTTCATGGGACAACCCCTTTAACCTCCTAACAGTCATATTAAATTTGGAAAAACCCTCCCAAAAATGTCACTTTTTTATTGTCGATTTTTAATGTGTGTCTGCAGTGAATCTTGTTGGCCCACAACTCAGGGGACACTATTGCATTTGAAACCATTTTGGGGTATATATTATGTACTAAATAACTTTTATTATTTTAATTTTAGGGGAAAAGATTAAAAAACTGCAATTTTTACTTTATTTTGTGGATTTTTTTTACATCGTTCACTGTGTGGTAAAAATAACTATTTTATTATGTGGGTCCGTATAGTGATGATAATGTCACATTTCTATATATTTTTACAGTTTTTTTTCTCTCCTCCTGTAGCCTGTCAGGTCTGCAGCTGCTCCCTCATTCCCTTGACTGCTATGCACATGCAAGAGTCTCAATGGTAGATGATTGCATGCCCACGTACCTAAGACTGTGTGACACCTGAAAACACTATAATAGTGAGGGGACATGACCACCGGCTCCCTGCACTTAATACGGACGGAGTCAGGGACACCTAGAATCAAGCCAGCAAGGAAACACAATAAAGGAAAATACTAATCTGAGCAAACAGCAGCAGCAGCCTCCAGCAGTGAACACTTCATCGAGGAAGTAGTATAAACCGCAAAGTGAGGCAGTATGGGAAGGAATATAAAGGAAGACGATTAGTCTAAATAAGTGACACATGGCAGAAAGAAAGGAGATGACAAAGTGAAACCAAAACAAAGAACGTCATACAAGAGGTAGAGAAGAACGTCTGCCAGACCTTCTCACAGAACTGGCGGTGACACGCACGTCACTCTGCTCTTACTAGTTGTAGGGATAGGATGCTGCTGCTGTGAGGGAGAGATTAGGAGAGACTCTCATATCTGCACTTGGTGTAAAGTCAGCAATCTACAGCGTTTTTTGTTTTGGGGGTGCAATGCAACATTTTTGTATCCTGCCCTGAGCCCAGTGAGACTGAAAAAAAGGTTTTAATCCGTCTGTTAGCTAGGTGGGCGTCAGTGGCCATTTTGTGCAACAGCAGTGCACCAGCACTGCATATGTGCCAGGGACAATCATTTAATCCTGTTTTTGTAGTTCAGTGGCCGACATATACCCATTTTTAAAGTGCACCTGCACTGCATACGTGCCAGGGGAAGGGAAAATAATATCGTCTGTGAGTTCAGGGAACCAGGGGGTTATATATATCCATTTTATTTCTGTAAAGTACCCCTGTGCTGCATTTCTAAGAGTGAAATATAATCAGTTAAATCCATCTGTTCCATTGTGGGGTGACAAATTTTCATTTTTTGTTGTAAAGTACCTCTGAGGCCTGCACTGCATATGTGACAGGCAGGCACATAAATTCAGCAAATCCATCTGTTCCATTGTAGGGGTGACATATCCACAATTTTTTATGTTAAAAACCCCTGTGCTTCATTTTTGAGAGTGAAATATAATCTCAGTTAATATAGCAAAGAGAAAAAGCTTGATGTACAGTCACAAATAAGCAGCGGAACCCTTATCCAGGAGTAGGTTCAGTCTCCTTAAAACAGTCAAATCCACAAGCAATTTCAGGGACCGCGCTGATATCAGCAGTTTAACCGCCTCCGGACCGCCAAACGCAGGATCGCGTTCCGGAGGCAGCAGTCCCAGGCAGAGTCACGCATCGGCGCGTCAAGAGATTACGCTCAAAGCCGGCCCGCGCATGCGCATCGCGGGCTGGAAAAAGTTAGAGGGGTATTACATCACCAGCCTGCCAGCCAATGATCATCGCTGGCAGGCTGGCGATTTTCAAAAAAACGAATCACAAGCCATATAACACCTTATATTTATAAATATAAGGTGTTAAATGGCTTCTCTGCTCCTCTGCTGGTCCTTTTGGTCGGTTGGTTCCAGCAGAGGAGCACAGTTCACAGTGAGTACACCAAACAGCACACTTAGCCCCCAGATCACCCCCCATCACCCCAATTAACCCCTTGATCACCCCTGTCAATCACCTAGTGAAAGGGAAAAAAGTGATCAGTGTAAACTGTCACTTATTTTTTTCACTGGTATTGACTGTTAGGTTTTAGGATAGTTTAGGCCCCTTGATTAGGTAGTTAGCGATCGTTTAGCGCCCAGCCCACCGCACCGCAGTCACTGATTCGCTGATTAGCGTATCGCTAATCAGCATTTGTACTTTTATAGTATCTGTAAGTGATCAAAACTGATCACAGTCAGATCTATAATAGTATTAGTGTCACCTTAGTTCGCCCTCCACCCAAAACGCAGTGTTTTCCCGCACAGGCCTGATCGGTCGCCCACACGTGCGTTCACCCACGCCCGCCTCGCCGCAGTGACAAAATTATTATTTTTTTTTTATCACTGCACAATCACTTTACAAGCGCTGCGGCGATAAAAAAAATCAGTTTTGATATTTTTTATCAATCGCAGTGGCCTCCCGTACTTCGCTAGCCTCCCATTTGTAAGACAGGCTTGCTTTTTTTCTTGGGTAGTCTCAGGGAATACCCCCTAAATTTAGTTGACCAAATGGAAAACAAGGGGTATTCTTCTGAAGAGGCCTACAGGATTCTGACCCAGTCGGATGAGGAATGGGAACCCTCATCTGACGAATCTAGCGAGTCAGAATATTAACCTGTAGAAAGCAGTGGCAGTCTGACCCAAAGTTCGGACAAGGAGGTTGAGGTCCCTGATAGCACCAGGCGTACCCGACCCCGTGTTGCTACACCACAGGTAGCGCAGGATCCGTTTCAAGGGCAGCAGAGTGGGGCTGGCGCTGTCGGATTACGTGGTGAGGCATACACCAGCAGCGCAGCCCACCCTGGACCTAGTACCAGCACTGCCGTACAACATGGTGAAGTGGCGAGCACCAGAAGGGCAGTTGAAGCTGGTACGGTGGCACGTGCAATAGTTACCCCACCGCACAGACAGGCCCGTAGAGCCCCTAGAGTCCCTGAGGTGCTGGCAAACCCTGATTGGCAGTCCCCAACTTCAGCCGCACCATTAGTACCCCCTTTCACAGCCCAGTCTGGAGTTCGGGTTGAGACAGCTTAGATCGGTTCGGCACTGGGATTTTTTGAGCTGTTCTTGACTGCGAAGCTCTTGGACATAGTCGTGGCAGAAACAAATCGGTATGCCACTCAATTTATAGCCGCCAACCCGGGAAGCTATTATGCCCAGCCTTTCCGGTGGAAACCCGTCCAAATTTCCGAATTAAAACAAATTCTGGGCCTTCTCCTCAACATGGGTCTAACCAAAAAGCATGAATTGCGGTCATATTGGTCCACGAACCCAATTCATCACATGCCCATGTTCTCTGCTGCCATGTCCAGGGCACGATTTGAGGCCATCCTGCGTTTCCTGCACTATAGCGACAACAGCACCTCTCGTCCCAGAGGCCACCCAGCTTTTGACCGGCTCCAAAAAATTCGGCCCCTCATAGACCACTTCAACAACAAATTAGCAGATTTGTATACCCCTGAGCAAAACATCTGCGTAGACGAGTCCCTTATACATTTTACCGGGCGCCTTGGCTTCAAACAATACATCCCAAGCAAGCGCGCCCGGTATGGGGTCAAATTGTATAAGCTCTGTGAAAGGGCCACAGGCTATACCCACAAATTTCGGATCTATGAGGGTAAAGATCAGTCCCTGGAGCTGGTCGGTTGCCCTGACTACCTGGGGAGCAGTGGGAAGACAGTCTGGGACTTGGTGTCACCCTTTTTTGGCAAGGGGTACCATCTTTATGTGGACAATTTTTACACAAGTGTGCCCCTCTTCAGGCATTTGTTCCTTCCCCCAACGGCTCGTTACCACCCGTCTTGCAAGGGGGAGAGGGCTGCCTTGTGTAAAGAAGAACTGCTTGCGGTGAAATGGAGAGACAAGCGTGACGTTTACATGCTCTCCTCCATTCACGCAGACACGACAATACAAATAGAACGGGCAACCAGTGTCATTGAAAAGCCCCTCTCAGTCCACGACTATAATTCGCTCATGGGAGGGGTGGACTTCAATGACCAGATGTTGGCTCCTTATTTAGTTTCCCGACGCACCAGATGCTGATATAAGAAGGTGTCTGTATATTTGATTCAATTGGCTATGTACGATAGTTTTGTTCTCTACAGTAAGGCTGGGAGAACAGGATCCTTCCTCAAATTTCAGGAAGAGATCATCGAGAACCTCCTGCATCCAGGAGGTTCCGTGGCCCCAACCACCAGTGTAGTGAGCCGTCTACACGAGCGACATTTCCCCAATGTCGTTGCTGGTACCTCAACCCAACCGTCACCCCGAAAAAGATGTAGTGTCTGTAGCAGGAGTGGAATAAGGCGTGACAAACGCTATTTCTGTCCTGACTGCCCTGACCACCCTGCCCTATGCTTAGCAGAGTGTTTCCGGAAGTACCACACACAGGTACACTTAGCATAGGGATTGCATCTCACAGGACAGGCACAAAGGGCTATTAGGGCCCTTTCACTCACAGCTGCTGCAAACCTCTCCTTTCACCTGGGACAAAGTGCATAATGTACTTCGCCACATCTTTGGGCGATTTGCGCTTTGCACATTGTCCCATGGGGAAGGAGAGGTTTGTCCTATAAAGGTAAAAAAAAAAATAATAATCACCAGTAATCAAAAAAGTTAACGTTCTGTTCAAAAAGTTAAAAAAAAGTTTATATGTTCCGTTCAAATGTTATTATAAAGTTAATAAATTTATTGCGTTGCGGCCTGGTTTTTTAAAAAAAAAAATTTATTTATTTTTTTACCTTCCAGGTGGACCAACCGATCGACTAGCTGCAGCACTGATGTGCATTCTGACAGAAGCATTGCACTGCTGTCAGATTACACAAAAGTCGGTGTATGCGGCGCTCCAAGACGAGATTTTTCCTCTGCAGTAAAAGATACGTTTGCCGAGGCATATGAGCTGAGGGGGCGGCGGTGTTCATATGCTTTGGCAAACACTTTGTATATAAAAAAAAAATATATAAAATCCCGGCAATGATTTATTCATCCACATCGATTGATGTGAATGGAGAAATCTGGTTTGCCAGGGCATACGGGCTAAGTGGGTTTGGATGTTGGGCGGAGCTCCTATGTCCTGGCAGACGCCTTTCCCTTCCTTTTTTTTTTTTGGGCAGAGATTTTTTCATCCACATTGATCGATGCGAATGAAGAAATCTGTGCCGTTCATTTTTTCTTCGCTGAAGGGCATATTGAGTCCATGAAAGATTGAAATTTTTGTCCCAAGTTAGCGGAAAGTGAGACTTTGTGAGAAAAAACAAAAAAAAAATCAATTTCCGCTAACTTGTGCAAAAAAAAAAAAAATTCTATGAACTCGCCATGCCCCTCATTGAATACCTTGGGGTGTCTTCTTTCCAAAATGGGGTCACATGTGGGGTATTTATACTGCCCTGGCATTTTAGGGGCCCCAAGAGAGGACAGGAATGTAAGAGAGGGTGAGAAAACACCAGCACAGCAGGAAGTAAAAAGAAGAAAGGGAACATGAGAGAAGGTGAAGAGTGAGGGAAAACTGGGGAGAGTATAAGGGGTGGATAAGGGGAAGGAGAGGATAATGGTAAAAAAAAAAGATAGGGTAGGTGAAACCGTGGAAAGGGCAAACAATAGGAAAAGGGGAGAGGGTAAAAAAATAAGATAGAAAAGGGGAAAGTAGGGTAAAGAGACAAGGGGAATGCGAGAGAGGGGCAAGGGAGGACAAGAATGTAAGAGAGGGAATGAAAACATGAGCATAGCTGGGAGTAAAGGGATGAAAGGGTACGTGAGAGAAGTGAAAGAGTGGGGGAAAACTAGAGAGAGGTTGAGATACATGACATCAGAGAGAATAAAGAAGAGAAATATAAAATGAGAAAGTGAAGGGGCATGAATAAAGGGTTGGATGGGGAGAAAAAGTAAGGGATAAAGATAGGATGAGAGCGGGAAAGAGAGGGTAAACCTGAAAGGGACAAAGGCAGAAGGGGATTATGGATAGGGAGAGAGCAGCCAGGGGGGCGATCGAAAAATAGAGTAGGAGAAAAAGGGACAAGAAAAAGACATGGGTGAAGGAGAGAGGGGAAGTAGAAAAGCGGGGAAGAAATGTCAGGGGGATGAAAAAGGAAATAAAGACTAGCGAAGAAAAAATAAAGGCGAGAAGATAGTATGTGGGAGATAGAGGAAGAATGAGATTGAGGAATAAAGAGGGAAAGGGAAAGAAGAAGTTAAAAAAAGAGAGGAGGCATGTCAGCGAGATGAAGAAAAAGGGATGAGAATGGCAGAGAGCCTGAAAGAAGAAAAGGCAGAATAAAGAAAAAATGAGTGAAAGGGAAAAGGAGAGACGCGAAAGGAAGAGTGGAGGGGGAACTTTGGGAGAGGGGGTTAGAAAGAGATGGTGATAGAAAGAAAAAGGCAATAAAGAGTTAAAGGTGGAGCATAAAGAGGAACAGAAGAGGGCTAGATGGTGAGAAAGGGGGTAATGGATAAGGAGGGAGTGGGAGGGGGCAAGAGAGAAATTGAAAAGGGGAAACAGGGACAAAAAAAAGACATAGGTGAAGGACCAATGGGAAACGAGAGAGAGGAAGAAATTTGAGAGGAATGAAAAAGGAAGAAGGGATTCAAGTGAGAAATAATAGGAGAAGAATAAAGGATGGAGGATATTGGTTTGAAGTTGAGAAAAAAAGACAAAGAGAGACTGAGAATGGAAAAAAAGATGGAAAAGAGAAAGGAGGCATGTGAGCGAAATCGGGAATAAGAGATGAGAATGGCGGAAAGTGAAAGAAAAAAAACTGAGCAGAGATAAAAAGAGTGAAAGTGGGAATGAGAGAAGCGGAAAAGAGAGAGGGGAAGGAGAGCTTTGGGAGATGGGGATAGAGAGAGATGGTGATATAAAGAAGGAAGGACAATGAAATAAAGGGTGAAAAGTAGAGCATAAATAGTAAAAATGAAAGAGGGCTAGATGGGGAGAAAAAGAAAGGAATGGGTAGAGAAAGGACAAGAGAGAAAGAATTTGAGGGTGAACATAAGGTTAAAAGAGACCGAAAGTGAAAAATTGATAGAGAGGGACAAGAAGTGTTAGAGTAGAGAAAAGGAGGAGAGAGAATATTAATGGGAAAAATGTGTAGAGTGGGAGAGAATGAGGGGGATTAGAGAGTGGAAAAAGGGAGAAAAAAGAGGGAGAGAGAAGCTGAAAGGGAAGAGGAGGAGGAGAAAGGGTGGGGTAGAGCGGGATAGAGAGGATAGGGTGGTGCTAAACAGCACCCAGGCCCTAACATTCAGCACACTGGCTGAAATGTTTTAAGAAGGACAATGGCCATAACCCAATTTTATGGTCAACAGAACCATAACACAGTTTTCCTAACAATAATATAAGGGCATTCCTGATAGTAGAAAACAGAGGGTAAAGAAAAATAAACTTCTTTATCTCTGTACCTGAGATATGTTTGTGTTATAATAGAAGTGTCCAAAATGATATACATATGGTAAGCACATACTGTATATCCACATGTAAAAGGAATATACTTCAGGACTAGAACTCTTGTCTAGCCTGATTATTATCAGTAATTAATATAAATATTAATTACCTGTCTTATCATTCTTTTCTCGCAGTTGACCAGGAAAAATATCAGATTCCATCATCTCACAGGGCATCAGTCACCTATAAAAAGTCAAAGGCGTGATAATATGTTCCTTTTACATGCTATAGACACTAATATATATAACATATGCTAGGGGCCTACTGACCTATCTCAGGCTTAATGTATATAGGATATAGGATTAGAAAGAGATGGCTAAAAGGAGAGAATGAAAATGAGAGATAGAAGAGGAGATTGGTCTAAGTTGGGGATAGAAGAAAAAAGAGAGTAGGAGAGGTTGAAAGTGAGGTACAGTTAGGCAGACTATTATGAGGAAAGAAACTTAACGGGTAATCAAAAAAACAGAGATTAATAAAATATAGGGAGAGGTGTAGAAAGACAGGGATAGGGAAGGAAATAGAAGTAAAATATAAAAGTGAACGGTCAAGAGAAAGAAAGGGGTTTGGCGGAGAGAGGGTCAAAAAGAGCAGGTGAGAGAAAATTTGAGTAAGAGGGGCAAGAAGCATGTTATGGGTGGATAAAGCGAAAAATAGGTTAATTGTAAAACAATAAACCAAAAAGGGGCAAAGGAGGACAAGAATGTAAGAGAGGGTGAGCAAACAGCAGCACAAAATAGAGCAAAGGGAAGAAAGGGACCGTGAAAGAAGGGGAAGAGTGAGCAAAAACTGGGAAGAATGTGAGGAGTGGAAAAGGGGAAAGAGAGGATAATGGTAAAAAAAAGATTGGGTAGGTGAAAGTGAGGAAAGGGGAAACAAAAGAAAATGGGGAGAGGATGAGAGAAATATAGAAAAAGCTGAAGTAGGGTAAAAAGACAAGATGCATGCGAGAGAGAGAGGGGCAAGAGAGGACAAGAATGTAAGAGAGGGTGAGAAAACACGAGCACAACAGGAAGTAAAGGAAAGAAAGGGACCGTGAGGGAAGGGGAAGAGTGAGCGAAAACTGGGAAGAATGTGAGGAGTGGAGAAGGGGAAGGAGAGGATAATGGTTAAAAAAAGATTGGGTAGGTGACAGTGAGGAAAGAGGAAACAATAGAAAATGGGGAGAGGATGAGAGAAATATAGAAAAAGGTGAAGCAGGCTAAAGAGACAAGATGCATGCGAGAGAGAGGGGCAAGAGAGGACAGGAATGTAAGAGAGGGTGAGAAAACACGAGCACAGCAGGAAGTAAAGATAAGAAAGGGAATGTGAGAGAAGGTGAAGAGTGAGGGAAAACTGGGGAGAGTATAAGGGGTGGATAAGGGGAAGGAGAGGATAATGGTAAAAAAAAAAAAAATAGGGTAGGTGAAAGTGAGGAAAAGTCAAACAATAGAAAAAGGGGAGAGGGTAAAAAAATAATATAGAAAATAGGAAAGTAGGGTAAAGAGACAAGGGGAATGCGAGAGAGGAGCAAGGGAGCAGGGCTGGCCTTAGGTGTTCAGGCGCCCTGTTCGAGCTAACCTTCTGGCGCCCCCCCCCGCCCCCAAAAAAAAAACAAAAAAAACACTGCTTGTTGCTGGCATTATGGCATAGGCTTGCTGACTATCCAACCAAGTAGTTACCAGCCCGCACACCCCAAAGGCCGGTGTAATGTTATACTTCCGTACTTCGTGAGATTTCCCTACCCTCGTCACTTCCGGTTGCACTGGACATGACGTGAGGAGGTGTGCAGCGCCGCGCAGGTGCACAACGACAGGTTAGGGAAATTTCACAGCAGAGTGCGCATGCGCCAGGAGCCTCGCCAGAGTTTAGGGTAGGGAAAAACTATGGGCCAGTGCGCAGGCGCAGTGATCGGATGGATGTTCTCAGCTGGACACCGGCCGACACTGCGCATGCACCAGGAGCCTCACCAGCGGTTAGGGAAGGGAAAAATTACGTACGGGCCAGTGCTTTTTCCCTACCCTAACCGCTGGTGAGGCTCCCAGCGCATGCGCAGTGTCGGCCGGTGTCCAGCTGAGAACATCCATCCGATCACCGCACCTGTGCACTGGCCCATAATTTTTCCCTACCCTAACCGCCGGCGAAGCTCCCAGCGCATGCGCACTCTGCTGTGAAATTTCCCTAACCCGCCGTTGTGCGCCTGCGCGGCGCTGTAGGCTCCCGGCGCATGCGCACTCTGCTGTGAAATATCCCTAACCCGTCGTTGTGCGCCTGCGCGGTGCTGAACACCTCCTCACGTCATGTCTGGTGCGACTGGAAGTGACGAGAGTAGGGAAATCTCACGAGGTAGGGAAGTATAACGTTACACCGGCCCTGGTGTGCCATCATTAATTTACCCTACTTTTCCCTCCATGGGCACAACAATGTTAGCACCTGTGCCTATAACATAGTTCAGAAGGTGCTAGAAAACACAATGGGAAGATTTATCATTCCCCCTGCACCAGAATTGTGGCACTAAGAAGCCACACATTATTGCACAAGCTTTGTTTTGCTCAAACAATTGTGACTTTTTGCTCAATCTTGCCACTTTGCTAAATTGGGCAGGGTATGGATCAGTTTTCTAGTGCATGTAAATTACTATAAGGTAACTTACCTTATAGTCCGGTTCGACAGTCTCCGGAGCAGTCCTTCAGTCTGTCTGGGCTGGGGCAGGCTGTAGTCGGCAGACCTTGACGCGGTAAGTGACACAGGAACAAGCGGGATGCGAGCGGAGTGCCTGCTTCTCCAGTCCTACACACTGGCCAATCAGCAGCAGGTTCTTTGCGCTGCGAAAAGCTGATTGGCCAGTGTGAACTGTGAAATGGTGCAGACGTTCCAGACGCACGGCACGGAGGATCATCAGCAGGTGACAGGTCAGACACAGGGGAGGAGGAATCACGTCAGACAGGGGAGGGGGAGATGGAGGGGGCGGGGGGCCCGCCCCGAGGGAGAACACAAGTGCCGCCTCGCCTGCCGCATATTACATTGCCGCCCGGCGCCACTGTTGCTATGGCGCCCTGTGCAGCCGCACAGCCTGCACACCCCAAAGGCCGGCCCTGCAAGGGAGGATAAGAATTTAAGAGAGGGAATGAAAACATGAGCATAGCTGGGAGTAAAAGGATGAAAGGGTACGTGAGAGAAGTGAAAGAGTGGGGGAAAACTAGGGAGAGGTTGAGATACATGACATCAGAGAGAATAAAGAAGAGAAATATAAAAAGAGAAAGTGAAGGGGTATGAATAAAGGGTTGGATGGGGAGAAAAAGTAAGGGATAAAGATAGGATGAGAGCGGGAAAGAGAGGGTAAACCTGAAAGGGACAAAGGCATAAAGGGGATTATGGATAGGAAGAGAGCAGCCGGGGGCGATCGAAAAATAGAGTAGGAGAAAGAGGATCAAGAAAAAGACATGGGTGAAGGAGAGAGGGGAAGTAGAAGAGCGGGGAAGAAATGCCAGGGGGATGAAAAAGGAAATAAAGACTAGAGAAGAAAAAATAAAGGCGAGAAGATAGGATGTGGGAGATAGAGGAAGAATGAGATTGAGGAATAAAGAGGGAAAGGGAAAAAAGAAGGTAAAAAAAGAGAGGAGGCATGTCAGCGAGATGAAGAAAAAGGGATGAGAATGGCAGAGAGCATGAAAGAAAAAAAAGGCAGAATAAAGAAAAAATGAATGAAAGGGAAAAGGAGAGACGGCGAAAGGAAGAGTGGAGGGAGAACTTTAGGAGAAGGGGTTAGAAAGAGATTGTGATAGAAAGACAAAGGCAATAAAGGGTGAAAGGTGGAGCATAAAGAGGAACGGAAGAGGGCTACATGGGGAGAAAGGGAATAATGGATGAGGAGGGAGTGGGAGGGGGCAAGAGAGAAATTGAAAAGGGAAAACAGGGACAAAAAAAAGACATAGGTGAAGGACCGAGTGGAAGCGGAAGAGCGAGGAAGAAATTTGAGAGGAATGAAAAAGGAAGAAGGGATTCAAGTGAGAAATAATAGGAGAAGAATAAAGCATGGAGGATATTGGTTTGAAGTTGAGGAAAAAGACAAAGAGAGACTGAGAATGGAAAAAAAGATGGAAAAGAGAAAGGAGGCATGTGAGCGAAATCGGGAATAAGAGATGAGAATGGCGGAAAGTGAAAGAAAAAAAAACTGAGCAGAGATAAAAAGAGTGAAAGTGGGAATGAGAGAAGCGGAAAAGAGGGAGGGGAGGGAGAGCTTTAGGAGATGGGGATAGAGAGAGATGGTGATATAAAGAAGGAAGGACAATGAAATAAAGGGGGAAAAGTAGAGTATTAATAGTAAAAATGAAAGAGGGCTAGATGGTGAGAAAAAGAAAGGAATGGGTAGAGAAAGGACAAGAGAGAAAGAGTTTGAGGGTGAACATAAGGTTAAAAGAGACCGAAAGTGAAAATAGATAGAGAGGGACAAGAAGTGTTAGAGAAGAGAAAAGGAGGAGAGAGAATATTAATGGGAAAAATGTGTAGAGTGGGAGAGAATGAGGGGGATTAGAGAGTGGAAAAAGGGAGAAAAAAGAGGGAGAGAGAAGCTGAAAGGGAAGAGGAGGAGGAGAAAGGGTGGGGTAGAGCGGGATAGAGAGGATAGGGTGGTGCTAAACAGCACCCAGGCCCTAACATTCAGCACACTGGCTGAAATGTTTTAAGAAGAACAATGGCCATAACCCAATTTTATGGTTAACAGAACCATAACACAGTTTTCCTAACAAAAATATAAGGGCATTCCTGATAGTAGAAAACAGAGGGTAAAGAAAAACAAACTTCTTTATCTCTGTAACTGAGATATGTTTGTGTTATAATAGAAGGGTCCAAAATGATATACATATGGTAAGCACATACTGTATATCCACATGTAAAAGGAATATACTTCAGGACTAGAACTCTTGTCTAGCCTGATTATTATCAGTAATTAATATAAATATTAATTACCTGTCTTATCATTCTTTTCTCGCAGTTGACCAGGAAAAATATCAGATTCCATCGTCTCACGGGGCATCAGTCACCTATAAAAAGTCAAAGGCGTGATAATATGTTCCTTATACATGCTATAGACACTAATATATATAACACATGCTAGGGGCCTACTGACCTATCTCAGGCCTAATGTAAATATATTGTGAGAGGGGGTGAGAGAGAGGCAAATTGGGAGATATAGGATTAGAAAGAGAGGGCTAAAAGGAGAGAATCAAAATGAGAGATAGAAGAGGAGATTGGTCTAAGTTGGGGATAGAAGAAAAAAGAGAGTAGGAGAGGTTGAAAGTGAGGTACAGTTAGGCAGACTAGGATGAGAAAAGAAACTTAACGGGTAATGAAAAAACAGAGATTAATAAAATATAGGGAGAGGTGTAGAAAGACAGGGATAGGGAAGGAAATAGAAGAATAATATAAAAGTGAACGGTCAAGAGAAAGAAAGGGGTTTGGGGGAGAGAGGGTCAAAAAAGAGCAGGTGAGAGAAAATTTGAGTTAGAGGGGCAAGGAGCATGTTATGGGTGGATAAAGGGAAAAATAGGTTAATTGTAAAACAATAAACCAAAAAGGGGCAAAGGAGGACAAGAATGTAAGAGAGGGTGAGTAAACAGCAGCACAAAATAGAGTAAAGGGAAGAAAGGGACCGTGAGAGAAGGGGAAGAGTGAGCGAAAACTGGGAAAATGTGAGGAGTGGAGAAGGGGAAGGAGAGTATAATGGTAAAAAAAAAAGATTGGGTAGGTGAAAGTGAGGAAAGGGGAAACAAAAGAAAATGGGGAGAGGATGAGAGAAATATAGAAAAAGCTGAAGTAGGGTAAAAAGACAAGATGCATGCGAGAGAGAGAGAGAGAGAGAGAGAGGCAAGAGAGGACAAGAATGTAAGAGAGGGTGAGAAAATACGAGCACAACAGAAAGTGAAGGGAAGAAAGGGAACGTGAGAGAAGGGGAAGAGTGAGGGAAAACTGGGGAGAGTATAAGAAGTGGATAAGGGTAAGAAGAGGATAATGGTAAAAAAAAAAGATAGGGTAGGTGAAAGTGAGGAAAGTGCAAACAATAGAAAAAGGGGAAAGGGTGAAAATAATATAGAAAAAGAGAAAGTAGGGTAAAGAGACAAGGGGCATGAAAGAGAGGGGCAAGAGAAGACAAGAATGTAAGAGATGGTGAGAAAAACATGAGCATAGCTAGGAATAAAGGGATGAAAGGGTACATGACAGAAGTGAAAGAGAGGGGGGAAACTAGGGAGAGTGTGAGATACATGACATCAGAGAGAATAAAGAAGCGATATATAAAATGAGAAAGTGAAGGCGCATGAATAAAGGGTTGGATAGGGAGAAAAAGTAAAGGATAAAGATAGGATGAGAGAGGGAACGAGAGGGTAAACCTGAAAGGGACAAAGGCAGAAAGGGGATTATGGATAGGGAGAGAGCAGCAGGGGGCGATCGAAAAATATAGAGAAGGGGAAAGAGGGACAAGAAAAAGACATGGGTGAAGGAGAGAGGGGATGGAGAAGAGTGAGGAAGAAATGCCAGTGGGATGAGAAAGGAAGAAAAGACTAGAGAAGAAAACATGAAGACGAGAAGATAGGATGTGGGAGATAGAGGAAGAATGAGATTGAGGAATAAAGAGGGAAAGGGAAAGAAGAAGGTAAAAAAAAAGAGGAGGCATGTCAGCGAGATGAAGAAAAAGGGATGAGAATGGCCGAGAGCATGAAATAAAAAAAGGCAGAATAAAGAAAAAATGAGTGAAAGGGAAAAGGAGAGACGGCGAAAGGAAGAGTGGAGGGGGAACTTTGGGAGAGGGGGTTAGTAAGAGATGGTGATATAAAAGAAAAAGGCAATAAAGGGTGAAAGGTGGAGCATAAAGAGGAACAGAAGAGGGCTAGATGGGGAGAAAGGGGATAATAGATAAGAAGGGAGTGGGAGGGGGCAAGAGAGAAATTAAAAGGGGGAAACAGGGACAAAAAAAAAAGACATAGGTGAAGGACTGAGCAGGTGAGAGAAAATTAGAGTAAGAGGGGCAAGTGTCATGTTAGGGGTGGAGAAAGGGAAAAATATGTTAATGGTAAAATAATTAACCAAAAAGGGGCAAGGGAGGTTAAGAATGTAAGAGAGGGTGAGTAAACAGCAGCACAAAATAGAGTAAAGGGAAGAAAGGGACCGTGAGAGAAGGGTGAAGAGTGAGAGAAAACAGTGAATAATGTGAGGAGATGAGAAGTGGAAGGAGAGGATAATGGTTAAAAAAAGATTGTGTAGGTGAAAGTGAGGAAAGGGGAAACAATAGAAAATGGGGAGAGGATGAGAGAAATATAGAAAAAGCTGAAGTAGGGTAAAAAGACAAGATGCATGCGAGAGAGAGAGAGAGAGAGAGAGAGAGGAGAAGAATGTAAGAGAGGGTGAGAAAATATGAGCACAGCAGGAAGTAAAGGGAAGAAAGGGAATGTGAGAGAAGGGTGACTCTTAATCTTTCTTCATAAGCAAGGCCCTCCATGCCCCCAGTGGCGTAGGGATCGCCATAGCAACCATAGCAGTGGCTATGGGGCCCTACGCCACTGGGGGCCCGTCCGGACCGCATTCATTTTTTTTTATTTTTTATTTTTTTTATTAACAAACACAGGCAGCCAGGTCCGACCGCCCGCTCAGTGTAGTGGGCGGGGTGTGGGCGGGGCGCGGGCGGTCCGCAGCTCGGGCCTGGCTGGGGGGAAGCCAAGGAGTAGTCAGGTCAGAACTGGAGCAGGCGGGCCCGGGGCGCACTGCCGCACCAGCAGAAGATGAGGTAGGCGGTGGAGGGGGCCGGAACGGGGGCGTACCTGTGGGTTGGCCACTCTGTGAGGTCTGCTGTAATGTGAAGGACCTGCGAGGATGTCACAGTCATGTGATCAATTACAATAGGGGCGGAGTTTAGTGTGGAGGGGATTCTAAAGAGTGAGTGAGTGGAGGACCTGTGGTTATGTCACCCGGAGGCGGAGCCAGGCACCAGCGCAGGAAGGAAAGATTTCCTCGTAGTAACTAGAGGGAGGAGGCGGACTCAGGCGGTGGAGCGGGCCGGGCCGGGGGTGTACCTGTTGTGGAGCCGGAGGCCTGGAGGGACTAGGGAGGGACTGGTCCGCCGGCCGCACTGGCGCCAGTCAGATTTGCGCTCTCTGACTGAGATTGAGTGAGAGAGAGGAACCTCAGTCTCGCACTGCTACTGCTGCCAGCCTGTGCCTGCCTGCGCTGTACTGGACCGGTCCTCTGCTCGGTGCTCCTGCCTCCTCCTCAACTGGTCTCCAGTCCTGCCACTCCAGTCTGTGCCTGCTGTGACTCTAAATAAAAGTAAGAAGTCAAAGTGAATTTAAGAAAGTGAGAAAGTGAGAACTTATGATTTCTGAGATACCTAATCTAAATTCTGAAGTTAAAAAGAGCTGCCTGCAGAGTGGGGCCCCCAAGAGAAGCAAGGGGTGCCCTCCTTATCATTGCAGGTCTGCAGGCAGCTCTTTTTAACTTCAGAATTCAGATCATCAGACTCTCACTAATTACAAATTTACAGCACACACACCCTCTAGTGTCCATCATCAGACAGGGGAGGGAAGAACTAGGGGGAACTAGAGTGTGTCTGATGGTGGACACTACAGGGGTGTGTGCTGTAATTAGTGAGAGTCTGATGATCTGAAGTTAAAAAGAGATGCCAGCAGTAATAAGGAGGGCGCCCCTTCCTTCTTTTGGGGGGCACACTCTAGTTCTGGGGTTTCTTCCACCCCCCCCCCCCTCCTTATATGACAGACTAAGGGTACATTTACACTTGCGGCAGGACGGATCCGGCAAGCTGTTCAGCCTGTCGGATCCGTCCTGCCGCTATTTCCCTGGACCGCTGCTCTGTCCTCATTGACTATAATGGGGATGGGGGCGGAGCTCCGGCGCAGCACGGCACTGCGCGGTGAGAGGCCACCGGACGAAAAAGTCGGACTTGCAGTACTTTTCGGCCGCCAGCCTTTCACTACACACTGCCGCGCTGCACCGGAGCTCTGTCCCCGGTCCCATTATAGTCAATGGGGTTTGAGTGGCGGCAAGGCGAAATAGCGGCAGGATGGATCCAACAGGCTGAACAGCCTGTCGGATCTGTCCTGCCGCAAGTGTGAAACTGCTCATGGCGGTGGGAGTTCTAGGATGAGTGTTTGGGTGGGAGCTCTGGAAGGGGTGGTGGGAGGCCCGATAGATATGTAGGGGCTGGGGGGGGGGCATACATTTTTTTTGCTATGGGGCCCATGCATTTCTAGCTACGCCCCTGCATGCCCCTTAACAGTTTAATAATTTTCCTTTGCCGGGGCATAGCTAAAGGCTCATGGGCCCTTGTGTAAGAGTTCAGCTTGGGCCCCCCCTTCCCTTTGTGGCAGGGGGCAGGGGTGCACGTAGCCTTTCTTCTACCTGAACAAAAAAATAAAAAGACACCCCCATGCTAAATTCTCAACCCAACCCATTCCCTCCAGTCCTACTGTTATAGGGGTTGTCTTAATTTTACTACTGATGACCTATCCTCAAGATAGGTCATCAATATCAGATCGGCAAGGCTCCGACCCCTGGCACCCTAGCTGATCAGCTGTTTGAAGAGAAGGCAGCGCTCATATGAGAGCTGCTTTCTCTGCTCTGCTCTGCAGCAATTGCAGTGGAGAGCGGGTAAACAGAGCAGAGAAGACATCGCTCGTACGGAAAAAAAGAAGTGGACAACCCCTTTAAAGACATACTTGAAAACGTTACATACAGTGCTACAGAACATACAGGGTAATACAGCTCCACCTGTATACCTCTTACATCCAGTGATGTCTCCTCTGATGTAGATATTCTCTTTCCTTATCTTCTCCCTTCAGACCCGACCGCCATGATGATTTCTTTCAGCCATGTATCGTCTCTGCATAGTTTAACAAATGGACATACAGTGGGGGAAATAATTATTTGACCCCTCACTGATTTTGTAAGTTTGTCCAATGACAAAGAAATGAAAAGTCTCAGAACAGTATCATTTCAATGGTAGGTTTATTGTAACAGTGGCAGATAGCACATCAAAAGGAAAATCGAAAAAATAACTTTAAATAAAAGATAGCAACTGATTTGCATTTCATTGAGTGAAATAAGTATTTGAACCCCTACCAACCATTAAGAGTTCTGGCTCCCACAGAGTGGTTAGACACTTCTACTCAATTAGTCACCCTCATTAAGGACACCTGTCTTAACTAGTCACCTGTATAAAAGACACCTGTCCACAGAATCAATCAATCAAGCAGACTCCAAACTCTCCAACATGGGAAAGACCAAAGAGCTGTCCAAGGATGTCAGAGACAAAATTGTAGACCTGCACAAGGCTGGAATGGGCTACAAAACCATTAGCAAGAAGCTGGGAGAGAAGGTGACAACTGTTGGTGCGATTGTTCGAAAATGGAAGGAGCACAAAATGACCATCAATCGACCTCGCTCTGGGGCTCCACGCAAGATCTCACCTCGTGGGGTGTCAATGGTTCTGAGAAAGGTGAAAAAGCATCCTAGAACTACATGGGAGGAGTTAGTTAATGACCTCAAATTAGCAGGGACCACAGTCACCAAGAAAACCATTGGAAACACATTACACCGCAATGGATTAAAATCCTGCAGGGCTCGCAAGGTCCCCCTGCTCAGGAAGGCACATGTGCAGGCCCGTCTGAAGTTTGCCAATGAACACCTGAATGATTCAGAGAGTGACTGGGAGAAGGTGCTGTGGTCTGATGAGACCAAAATAGAGCTCTTTGGCATTAACTCAACTCGCTGTGTTTGGAGGAAGAAAAATGCTGCCTATGACCCCCAAAACACCGTCCCCACCGTCAAGCATGGGGGTGGAAACATTTTGCTTTGGGGGTGTTTTTCTGCTAAGGGCACAGGACAACTTATTCGCATAAACGGGAAAATGGACGGAGCCATGTATCGTGAAATCCTGAGCGACAACCTCCTTCCCTCTGCCAGGAAACTGAAAATGGGTCGTGGATGGGTGTTCCAGCACGACAATGACCCAAAACATACAGCAAAGGCAACAAAGGAGTGGCTCAAGAAGAAGCACATTAAGGTCATGGAGTGGCCTAGTCAGTCTCCGGACCTTAATCCAATCGAAAACCTATGGAGGGAGCTCAAGCTCAGAGTTGCACAGAGACAGCCTCGAAACCTTAGGGATTTAGAGATGATCTGCAAAGAGGAGTGGACCAACATTCCTCCTAAAATGTGCGCAAACTTGGTCATCAATTACAAGAAACGTTTGACCTCTGTGCTTGCAAACAAGGGTTTTTCCACCAAGTATTAAGTCTTTTTTTGTTAGAGGGTTCAAATACTTATTTCACTCAATGAAATGCAAATCAGTTGCTATCTTTTATTTAAAGTTATTTTTTCGATTTTCCTTTTGATGTGCTATCTGCCACTGTTACAATAAACCTACCATTGAAATGATACTGTTCTGAGACTTTTCATTTCTTTGTCATTGGACAAACTTACAAAATCAGTGAGGGGTCAAATAATTATTTCCCCCACTGTATTAGTTTCCTACTTTTCCATCATCCTCCTCACCTTCTCAACACCCTATCCTGCTACCCTCAATACTGTGTCCACTGTACCCCTAATACTCTCCTGAAGAAACAATCCCCCTGAAAATACTAGTAGCCAGTGCAAAAATACCCCTTTATATTGTGCGCCAGTACAAAAAATACCCCCTTACCTTTCAGATCAAACCCCCATATCAAATCTCTTATGAGACCCCACATCTCAGACCAGACCCCTTTAGACCTATATGTTAGACCCCATATAATTTTTTTTTACCTCACATCAGATCCCCTTTAAACCTCCATGTCAGAAACCCCATCTCAGATCTCAGACCAGACCCCCATTAGACCTCTCACACTCCCCAATATCAGACCCCAGATCAGACCCCCAATAGACCTCCATGTCAGACCACCCCAATATCAGACCCCAGATTAGACCACCATTAGACCTCCATGTCAAACCCCCCAATATCAGACCTCAGATAAGACTCCATTAGACCTCCAGACCCCCCATATCAGACCTCAAACCAGACCCCCATTAAACCTCTCAGACCCCCATTAGACCTCTCAGACCCCCATATCATACCTCAGACCAGATCCCCATTAGGCCTCCAGACCCCCATATCAGACCTCACACCAGACCTCCAGACCCCTTTTAGACCTCAGACCAGACCTCCAGACTTCCATTAGACCTCCAAACCCCCATATCAGATTCCCATTAGACTTCCAGACCCCTCTTAGACCTCCAGATCCCCATATCAGATTCCCATTAGACTTCCAGACTCCCATTAGACCTCCAGACCCCCATTAGACTTCCAGACCCCCTTATCAGACCCCCATTAGACTCCTAGACCCCATATCAGACCTCAGACCAGACCTCCAGGCCCCCATTAGACTTCCATACCCCTACTAGACCTCCAGACCTCCAATGAGACCCCCATAAGACTTCCAGACCCCCATTAGAATCCCAGGCCCCCATATCAGACTTTCAGACCCCCCATTAGACTTCCAGACCCCCACTAGACCTCCAGATCCCCAAATAGACCCCCATTAGACTTCCAGACCCCCCATATCAGACTTCAAAATAAATAAATAAACTTACCTCTCCTGCTCCACCGCCACTCTCCAGGTCTGGCGGTCTCCCCAGCGTAAGGTTACAGTGCTATCTGTATGTCCTGACACTGAAGGCAGCCAGGACACAGCAGTGCGGGCCCTTAGAAAGAGCAAACAGGGAGAGGCAAGTACAGCGATTCACTCCCACGCCTCCTGCAGATTAGTGAGCGCTTACATAATGGGAGCGTTCACTAATATTCCCTTTAAAAGATGCACTGCATCTTATAAAGGGAAAAATACAACGCCACTGGCAAGGGATGCCCTGTGGGCCCCTCTAGCTTGGGGGCACAATTGCAAATGCAACCGCTGTGACCTTTTTCCAGTTCCTAAGCATTCTTTTTTATGGACTGGTGCCCAGAACTAAACTGCATATTCCAGCTGCACAAAAGCTTTGTAAAGTGGTAATATTACATCCCTGCCTCACGAGTCCATGCCTCCTTTAAAGCATGACAATATTCTGGTAGCCCTAGAAGCAGCTGATTGACATTGTATGCTGTTATTTATTCTACGATCTAAAAGGGCACCCAAATCCTTCTTTACAAGTGACTCCCCCAGTGTTATGTCCCCTAGGACATATGATCCACGGAGATTATTGCTACCAAGATGCATAACTTTACATTTATCCACATTGAACCTCATTTGCCAAGTTGATGCCCAATCACTCAGAGTGACCAAGTCAGCTTGTATTTTGTGGACATCTTCCATACTACATAGCTTAGTGTCATCTGCAAAAATACAAATGGTGCTATTAATCCCATCCCTGATGTCATTAATAGATAAATTAAATAATAGAGGGCCCAGCACTGAACCTTGAGGTATACCACTTATAGCCTGGGACCATTCTGAATAGGAATCATTGACCACAACTCTCTGGACACGGGCCTTCAGACAGTTTTCAATCTAATTACAAACTATACTTTCCAAGCCTATAGACCTTATTTTACCTATTAAACGTCTATGAGGGACAACGTCAAAAGCCTTTGCAAAATCTAGAACATCCACAGCCGCCCTTCTGTCCAGGCTTCTACTCACCTCCTCATAAAAACAAATCAGGTTAGTCTGAAAACTTCTGTCCTTAGTAAACCCATGCTGGTTATCACTTATGATATTATTTAGGGTCACATACTCCTGTATATAGTCCATTTAGAAAGGAAGAAAATTGCAGCTCTCTTATAGCCGAATATTGCATTGTCAGACTTTTTTGATTTGATTTGATTGGAATATGGAAGTTTAAAAAAATATATATATATATATACTGTATATATTATGTGTTCTGATTTTATCGAGCAGTTTCTGGTCATGTGACATCTAAACCACTATGGATTGGTGTGGGAGGAGTATATAAGTAACTGCTTGATATATATCATTTATGTCATGATTAAGGACCGAAACATGAGGGTCCGAAACGCGTAGATTGTCTCTTGCGTATGAGGATTGGAAAGTTTTTACCACATTACGAATAGTGTTTCCTGTTGTTTAAAAGAGCTGGATCTTCTCACCATTTTTTTCCCATAGTCCATTTAGAGACCTTCAAACATTTTTCCCACAACAGAAGTTAAACTAAGTGGTCTATAATTACCTGTAGAGAACCTAGATCCCATTTTGACTATGGGAATATTTGCCTAGCACCAGTCACTTGCCACTGTATTAGTACCTAGAGAATCTTTAAAAACAGGTACACAGCAATGACTAAACTGAGTTCTTTAAGAACTCTTGGGTGTTATTCAGCTGGACCCAGAGCCTTGTTCACATTTACCTTATTTAATTTAGCTTGGACCATATATAATGATAATCAGTTAAGTATATTACTGGATGTACTAACAGCCCTAGCACCACCGATATCAGATCCTTTCTCTTCTTTTGTATATACTGAGCTAAAAAACCCATTTAGTAACTCTGCCTTTTCCTTATCTTCAGTGACTATCCCCCCCTTTACCATTATTTAGGACACCTACCTGCTCAGACCTTCGTTTTTAGCATTTATATAATCTAAAGAATTTGCTCTCTTTTGCCACCTACTGGTCATTTTGCATTATTGCAGATTGTATCTTATTTTTACAGATTTTATTAAGCCCTTTGTAAACTTCAAAGGCTACAGCTGACCCCTGAGGTTTGTATTTTAAATGCCCTTTTTACACAGCTGTAAGCCATAGGGGTTTAATTTTAGCTGTTTATACTTGTTACCTACAGGAATTAATTTTGTAGTGTAGTCAATATGGATTTAAAGCTCTCCCATTTATCCTCAGTATTAATATGTGACAGTATATTCTACCAGTCTATGCCCTGAAATGCTGCCCTCAACCCGGGAAAATTGCGGAAAGGATGCGGACCCATTTATACGGCCATCTCAATGAGCCCTGAATCTAATGGACCTCATTTAGTTTAGTTGGATCCATTAGGATTTTCTGGAAGGTTGTGACATATTTATGGTAAAAATATCACTACAGACTAAGGACTAAGGAAAGTACAATCCACCCATGGATGGTATAGACCACTTCACTAGAGTGGGAAAAATTCCCCCTTTATCTCCTACTTATAACTGAACAGATCTCTGGATTAACAAATGACGTTATTAATTTGCATACTGTATTGACAAATGGAAAGGCTCAAAACACATATTTAGATAGAGAAACCCTAAGAAGCAAACCCAAAATAGTCTGTTAATGTTCTGATTCTGGTCTTGTCGTGTTTCTACTTGTCTGAATTATTAGAAATCTTTATGAAAGATTTTAGTGTGTTTGAGTGTGTGCATTTGTTTTTGCATGTGGACCCCCATGACATCATAGACTTAATCATCCTTAGCAAGTTTACATGACAATAATGAGACTTTAGTTTAGGTTGTCCTCATTTATGATGTTGTATTGATTGAAATGTACTGTATGCAAGAATCTGTGATATAAAGATCTTGCAGAACTTCCTGCCCTTGAACTATGACCCAGTGGTATAACTAGATTTCTATGGTCCCCAGGGTAAACTTTGGATCGGGCCTCTCAATCCTCTGCGATCCTCGTTACACTCCTGATCTCTGGTAATAAAAATATTCCCCCCACTAATGTAACTATAGCGTGCACAGTAATATCCCTATAGTGCCCCCAGTAGTGTCCATCCACTGTCCCTAGTAATGTCCCCCACTGCCCTAGTTTTCAATCACATGTAACGGGGCCTGGTACTGTGACTGTACTTAATGCCGGACCCATCACAGCTGTCATCTCAGCTGCACCACATGCGGTCGGTCCAGAATCTATCAGGCCCCAGTGTTGCCCTACTAGTACTGTTCACAAATGAAGCGGATGGGCGGAGCCTGAATGATGTTAGACTCCACCCACCTGCTTCATTTGTGAGTAGTACTAGTAGGGCAGCGCTGGGGCCTGATAGATTCTGGACCGACCGCTTATGATGCAGCTGAGATGAGCATTCTGCGACCGTGCTCGTTACACCCCTATGATGGTCAATAATTAGGATTTATTTACCTCTCCTGTGTCATCTTGTCTTTGCCACATCTCTTGCTAGTTGTTTGCGTGTGCTCCCTCTGGTGACAAATGTCTGATCTGCACTAGTCAAGAAAACCCACCCACTCAGTCATGTAAAAGATATGAAAATAAAATGCTGGAAGCCCTTAGTGCTCCCACACAGTGGTTACGCCCTCTTTGTGCCCACACGCAGTAGTTATTCCCCCTTAATGGCCCACACAGTATTCATGCCCCCTAAGTGTAGCAGTCGCTATAGCTACTACAACAGCAGTCCCACCTCTGGTTCTATGACAGAAGACATAATGCAGTTTGAGTCTACATTTCATTTTTCAGGTCTGAAAATGAAAGTTTAACTTTTGGCTGTAATGAGACACAAGGTCACTTTGTATTTAGGCATATGAAGCCCTTTACGTGTGCAGCACGCCAGACCTGCAGGGTATTGCGACAGTGAGGTCACGGTTATGGCAATCGAGGGTTACTCACTTTTTGGAGGAGAACCCTGGGCAGGCATGCGGCAGTGAATGAGAGGTAGACACAAGTTCCTCTGGGGCACACTCTGTATGGAGAGACCTGGCCTGATGTTGGGTGAGGTGCCCTGGATGTTGCAAGGTCCTTTTAAGAATTGTGACGCCAGTGCCTGTAACGGTGGCACACCGATTTGCAGGAGGATTAATGGAGTACACAGGTGGAAAACCAAACATTGCTTTACTTTAGGAAATAGTCCAACTTTATACAGACAGTTGCAGTAGGTGATAATAATGCAGTCCTTTATAGTACAAATGCACAGCAGGTTCACTTCACAGCACAGCAGGTTTCAATCTTGCAAGATACTTGGAGGGTATACAGTTAATGCTTTGCAGTGCAACGCTGCTCTATCCCCACAGCTATTCTAGCTGGCTGGATCCCAAGGCCCGGATGCCTAATTGCTGGCTTAAATCCTTGGTATATGAATTCCTTCCTCCAGTATTGGCACTTGCTTTAACTATCACAGTACCTTTGCTTATGAGCTGGATTCTCTGCTGGATTAGATAGGTGACTGCAGGTTTCTCCCAGGAGGTGCACTCCTACTACTGGGGTGTCTTCTGAGCTAACTGCGGCTCACTTTATCTACAGGCAGGCTAGAGTTCTTCACTAGCCTCCTGGTCATAGCTAGCAGCCAGGGCTATCAAGCTGCATGTCAGAAGGAGGCCCTCAGCATATCTCTGGCTGGTGCCTTCTCACTTCTGTCTCCACAGACTCCTGACTATGACCTAACCCCTCCCTGTCTGGGCCTGAACATTTATACTAGGGGCTCCCTATCTCCCTCTAGTGTCTAGGATGCCTAACTACACCCTAATAGGCCTGCTATGCATGACACAGGGGGAAACATTGCATGTAAAAGCACATAGAAAATACATTAAAGTACATAGTTAAATATAATATTACTGTCCCTTGTGAGCAGAAGTAACACGTGAACCAATTGACCCTTGTGTAGTGCCCACGCCTACCTAGTGGGACACTACACGTGTCTCTGAAATGGCACTGTAATATACGTAAGTGCATAAGTTATATTTATAGGAAATTCAACAAGATATCATAAAACCATATATAGGCGAAACTCGAAAAATTAGAATATCGTGAAAAGTTCATTTATTTCAGTAATCCAACCTAAAAGGTGAAACTAACATATGAGATAGACTCATTACATGCAAAGCGAGATATTTCAAGCCTTTATTTGTTATAATTTGGATGATTATGGCTTACAGCTTATGGAAAACCCCAAAGTCTCAATTTTGAGGTACCCTTTGCTCAGGGGGTATGGATTAATAAGCTGACTAGAGTGTGACACTTTGAGCCTAGAATATTGAACCTTTTCACAAAATGCTAATTTTAAGCTGCATAAATGCAATTCCTTTTAATTTGCATTACTGAAATAAATGGACTTTTGCACGATATTCTAATTTTTCGAGTTTCACCTGTATAGTAAATCAAATATATAGAAAATGATCTTCATATATAAAAATATCCTGATTATAATAAAAACTTGCTGGCCTAGAATTAATATACAGTGGATAAAAAAAGTCTACACACCCCTGTTAAAATGTCAGGTTTCTGTGATGTAATGAGACAAAGATAAATCATTTCAGAACTTTTTCTACCTTTAATGTGACCTATAAACTGTACAACTCCATTGAAAAACAAACTGAAATCTTTTAGGTAAAAAATATAAAAATAAAATAATATGGTTGCATAAGTGTGCACACCCTTAAACTAATACTTTGTTGACGCACCTTTTGATTTTATTACAGCACTCAGTCTTTTTGGGTATGAGTCTATCAGCATGACACATTTTGACTTGGCAAGATTTGCCCACTCTTCTTTGCAAAAACATTCCAAATCTGTCAGATTGCGAGGGCATCTCCTGTGCACAGCCCTCTTCAGATCACCCGACAGATTTCCAATCGGATTCAGGTCTGGGCTCTGGCTGGGCCATTCCAAAACTTTAATCTTCTTCTGGTGAAGCCAGTCCTTTGTTGATTTGGATGTATGCTTTGGGTCGTTGTCATGCTGAAAGATGAAGTTCCTCTTCATGTTCAGCTTTCTAGTAGAAGGCTGAAGGTTTTGTGCCAATATTGACTGGTATTTGAAACTGTTCATAATTCCCTCTAGCTTAACTAAGGCCCCAGTTCCAGCTGAAGAAAAACAGCCCCAAAGCATGATGCTGCCACCACCATGCTTCACTGTAGGTATGGAGTTCTTTTGGTGATGTGCAGTGTTGTTTTTGCGCCAAACATATCTTTTGGAATTATGGCCAAAATCAGACCATAACACCTATTCCCACATGCTTTTGGGAGGCTTCAGATGTGTTTTTGGAAAATGTAGCCTGGCTTGGATGTTTTTCTTCGTAAGAAAAGGCTTTTGTCTTGCCACTCTACCCCATAGCCCAGACATATGAAGAATACGGGAGATTGTTGTCACATGTACCACACAGCCAGTACTTGCCAGATATTCCTGCAGCTCCTTTAATGTTGCTGTAGGCCTCTTGGTAGCCTCCCAGACCAGTTTTCTTCTAGTCTTTTCATAAATTTTGGAGGGAAGTCCAGTTCTTGGCAATGTCACTGTTGTGCCATATTTTCTCCACTTGATGATGACTTTCTTCACTGTGTTCCATGGTATATGTAATTGCGGTATGCTAGACCTTGCAGATGAATTATGTGTAAGGTCACGGTGTGAGCAATATGTGGGCCGAGGTAAATACTGTTCTGGTTACTCACGGTTATCTCGTCCCTGGGCAGGCTCGCATAAGTGAAAAGGAGAATTGCACAAGGATTCTCTGGGGCACACTCTGGTGTAAGGGACACTGGCCAGATGGTGGTTCGAGGTGCCCTTGATGGTCTGTATTAATGTGCCAGTGGCAAGGTCCTTTGTAGTCGTGAGGCCAGTACCTTTTGTATGGGGGTACAACCATTTACTATAGTGTTAATAGAGGAACTTGAGACTGAGGCAAGCAAGATGAAACTCAAGGTGGAACTTTACTGAAGATGACTTCTGATAACAGTACATCCAAAGCACTAAAACAGTCTCTTGATACAATCCGGCATTAAGCACAATCTCCCATACATATGGGGAAAGGGAAATGCAAATCCTCAATGAAATACAGGCTCTTGTAATACATAAGAAAGCTACTGCTCAGACTAGGCTGGTAATAATATGAAAATCTTACACTGGTCAAAACTCCGGCCTGATTCTAATCCTTGATTTTAGGGTCCATTCACACGTCCGCAATTTCGTTCCACATTTTGCGGAACGGAATTGCGGACCCATTCATTACTATGGGGCAGCACGATGTGCTGCCCGGATTGCGGATCCGCACTTCCGGGTCCGCAATTCCGATCCCGAAAAATATAGAACATGTCCCATTCTTGTCCGCAATTGCGGACAAGATTAGGCATTTTCTATTAAGTGCCGGCGATGTGCGGTCCGCAAAATGCAGAAAGTACATCGCCGATGTCCGTTTTTTGCGGATCCGCGGATTCGTGGATCCGCAAAACACACACGGACGTGTGAATGGACCCTAAAGGTGCTTTTCTGAATCCTGAAACTACTAGTCCAATGTTGTTCTGACAGTTGGCCTGACTGTCCTCAGGATTTAAAGGGAACCTGTTACCAGTTTTATGGTGTCCTAAATAAGGGCATCATAAATAAGTGACTGATTCTGTTAGCAAAATAATGGGTCACTTTCTTTAATTGACCAAGTCAATCTGCCAACATCTTGTATTGAAAATCTCCAGCTGATAATGATGAGTCCTGAATATTCATGAGCTCCTGACTCTTCCTGCCTACCTGCTGCTGATTGACAGTTTGTTTCCATATGAACCAGCAGCAGGTGGGCAGGCGAGTGGCTATAGCTCTGAATTAAAAAAACGCTGGACTCAAATCAGCTCATTAGCATGCAGGATGTGGCATCTTTGTATGTATATTATGAGGTAACCATCTGTCACACCAGTAAGTGAATACATCTAAGGCACTTTTTAGTAGTTAATGATTGTATATAATTAGATTATAATCAAATATCCACATGACAGGTGCCCTTTAAACTGGAGGTGTGGATGCCTTATGCTGTCTCCTACACCTACTACAAAGGTGCCTAATAAGTCTTCAGGTAATGACTATCTTGCTAATCCCTTGTCTTGCATAAACGTGATAATTCCTTAAATACTCGGCTGCATGCAGTTTAGACATTGGTCACCCTGGAAGAGCGATCTATAGGAGTGGATTGCTCACCTCTAGGTAGAATGATTGCAGGCTTTAACCCTGGACTGTGAAGCCGACAGGGACAGAGCAGAGAGGCTAGGAAGATGCCTCCCTCCAGGTATTCAGCTACATTGCTGTTGCTTTCTTGTAGGCTCATGAGAGAACTGCTTTGAACTGAACTCTCACTTGGATTGACCTGAGCTCATCTGCGCTGGTTTGGATTGACCTCAACCAGGAACTGAACTGATCCGGTTTGAACTTGTTCTCAACTGCCAAACTTAGGTCTGAGCTAAGCTATTTATACACACTGACACTGCTCCATCTAGTGGAGAAACAAGTGTAGTGCACCCTGACTAGGCCTGTGTAAAGGATCTTTGCATATAGAATCACATTATGACATGGAGAATATGACAGGAGATAAAATACAAAATACAGGCATATCACATGACATTAATACATAATTAAAGCAAGTTTGCGGGGCCCACGGTCACGTGAGTGGGACACTGCATAATGCCTTGGAAATTCTTTTGTACCCTTCTCCTGACTGATACCTTTTAATAATGAGGTCTCTCTGATGCTTTGGAAGCTCTCTGTGGACCATGGCTTTTGCTGTGGGATGCGACTAGGAAAATTTAAGGAAAGACCAACTAGAGCAGCTGAACTTTATTTGTAGTTAATCAGAGGCACTTTAAATGCTTTAAATGATGGCAGGTGTATGCTGACTCCTATTTAACATGATTTTGAATGTGATTGCTTATTTCTGAACACAGCTACATCCCCAGTTAGAAGAGGGTGTGCACACTTATGCAACCACATTATTAGAGTTTTTGTTTTTTTCCCTCCACCTAAAAGATTTCACTTTGTTTTTCAATTGAGTTGTACAGTTTATAGGTCACATTAAAGGTGGAAAAAGTTCTGAAATGACTTATCTTTGTCTCATTTTTTTACATCACAGAAACCTGACATTTTAACAGGGGTGTGTAGACTTTTTATATCCACTGTTCATTCAGATAATTAAAATGAATTATAATAATTACCTTTCCTGTGTCACCTCTTCCACAATTTACACGTTTCACCACAGTGGACTAGCCTTATCTGCTTTACACTGCGGGGCTTTAGATACTATATAGCGTCTGGTACAATTGTATAAGGCACCGGCTGGCCTGTTTGGGCATGAGCATGCGCTCTGGTGCAAAGTTTGACAGCGGCCATCTTTGATGTGGTTCCCCTATTCTTGGTTATCAATACGTGCCTCGCGAGAGCACATAGGAGCGGCGCATGCGCCGACTGTTCTTCCGGACGCCAGCTGATTCCACCAGGTCTCCATGGTTCAAAGTGATCCATTTTTAATGCTTTTATTGATTCGAGATTGTTACACACTGTGCACACGCCACCATATTTGATTGCCAATCATGTATATTCATGGATTTTTCACTGTACCAATGACGATATGTCTTTCACACGATCATGTTTACAACCATATGAGATTCAAACATGACGACAGATGAACTACACTTTTTAACACTGTTATACTTTCGATGCACTTGCACTTTAATGTTTAACTACCAATTTGTAATCATGAAATTGTTTGCACTATATACACTCACCTAAAGAATTATTAGGAACACCATACTAATACGGTAATGGACCCCCTTTTGCCTTCAGAACTGCCTTAATTCTATGTGGCATTGATTCAACAAGGTGCTGATAGCATTCTTTAGAAATGTTGGCCCATATTGATAGGATAGCATCTTGCAGATGATGGAGATTTGAGGGATGCACATCTAGGGCACGAATCTCCCGTTCCACCACATCCCAAAGATGCTCTATTGGGTTGAGATCTGGTGACTGTGGGGGCCATTTTAGTACAGTGAACTCATTGTCATGTTCAAGAAACCAATTTTAAATGATTCGAGCTTTGTGATATGGTGCATTATCCTGCTGGAAGTAGCCATCAGAGCATGGATACATGTTCTCATTCTGTTTACGCCAAATTCGGACTCTACCATTTGAATGTCTTAACAGAAATCGAGACTCATCAGGCCAGGCAACATTTTTACAGTCTTCAACAGTCCAATTTTGTTGAGCTTGTGCAAATTGTAGCCTCTTTTTCCTATTTGTAGTGGAGATGAGTGGTACCCGGTGGGGTCTTCTGCTGTTGTAGCCCATCCGCCTCAAGGTTGTGCGTGTTGTGGCTTCACAAATGCTTTGCTGCATACCTCGGTTGTAACGAGTGGTTATTTCAGTCAACGTTGCTCTTCTATCAGCTTGAATCAGTCGGCCCATTCTCCTCTGACCTCTAGCATCCACAAGGCATTTTTGCCCACAGGACTGCCGCATACTGGATGTTTTTCCCTTTTCACACCATTCTTTGTAAACCCTAGAAATGGTTGTACGTGAAAATCCCAGTAACTGAGCAGATTGTGAAATACTCAGACCGACCCGTCTGGCACCAACAACCATGCCACGCTCAAAATTGCTTAAATCACCTTTCTTTCCCATTCTGACATTCAGTTTGGAGTTAAGGAGATTGTCTTGACCAGGACCACCCCCCTAAATGCATTGAAGCAACTGCCATGTGATTGGTTGACTAGATAATTGCATTAATGAGAAATAGAACAGGTGTTCCTAATAATTCTTTAGGTGAGTGTATGTATGCCAATTTGCACATGTTATTCAGCTGGACAAAGGCTCCAATGAGAGAGCTGAAACGTTGCTGTCTGATGGGTGAATAAATCGTCCACTTTTTTTCATCACAATTTGGAGTGCTGCCTTTTTTCTCTTCTCTATACACTTGGGACCTTGGTCTCAGGCCCCCAAGAGGACTTGCACCTGCATTTAATGTGTGCTGCTTTTTTTCTTTCTTTTTCTACATACTGCTATATACTGCTATACACTGTGATATACTTCCGTATACTACTATATACTGTTATATACTGCTATACACTGTGATATACTGCTGTATACTACTATATAGAATGTGTCGGCAGATAAGAACCATTTGGCCCATCTAGTCTGCCCAATATACTGAATATACTGAATATACTGTATTATACTGCTGTATACTGCCATAAATGCGAGTGTGTGAGCGTTCTTCTGTTTGTTAGCAAGTGTGTGATTTATGCCTGCTTTGCAATTGCATTTTAATGTCCGGCAGGCTGTTTTGGAATTCCGGCATTGCCATATGCAACTACATCATCATCCGGCCACGTTTACTATAATGGGGACCAGCGGAGATCCAGCCGCAACCCAGAAAATATGTAGAGAATTGGCAGAATAAATAGTGCTGTGTGCTATTTGCCGTATTGTGGCCGGATATCAGCGATGCGGAATTCAGAGAAATCAGCCTGCTGGATCTCAAAACACAAATGTGAAATAGGCCTAAAAAAGGTTAATCTGTACATGGCTGCCTGGGAAAAGTTAGCAATTGACCCCCTTTTAAAAACAGTCCAAGAAGGAGGCACGTTGATATTGTGGAAGCGCTTTATCGACGATTGCCTGATTATGTGGGAGGGGGAACGCTGGGGCTTGGAAAAATTTATGAACAGATTGAACCAGAATACCTATAACCTAAGATTTACAAGTGAAATGAGCCCCAGTAGTATCAAGGTCAGCTGAAGACAAAAACTTACTTCAAACCAACAGATGTGAATGGCTACATCGAAATGCAGAGCTGCCACCATGTTCCCTGGAAACAAAATATTCCGAAGGGACAATTTATACGTGTTCGTCGTAATTGTACTGAGGTCAGAGACTACAGGGAACAAAGTAGGGTGATTCAGAAGAGGTTTGAAGAGAAGGGATACAACCCCGAGGCTTTGGAGAAGATCAGGAAAGAAGTGGAAGAATGGGATGGGGGGGTTAAAAACTTTAATAGAAAGAAGGAAACAGATAAGGAGAATAAAATGCGGGATTTTAAATTTACCTTCCTTACCCAATATAACACGCAGATAGGACCGCTAAAGAACTCCTTGCAGAAAAACTGGTTCATTTTAAAAAATGACCCAGTGCTGGGACAGGTTATCCCCGAGCGGCCGAGAGTACTATATAAAAGAGCACCAAACCTGCGAGATGCATTGGTACATAGCTGCATAGTGAAAAATAAAAAAACAAGTAGGGATCAGTTCACTTGGTGCGGTTTCTGCGGTGCGTGCAGAAACCGCACCAGAGAGGACAAGAAGAAAAGAAACCAGCAGGAAATTGTATCGAAAGGAGGGCAGATACATAAGATCAAAGGTGAAATGTCGTGTGAGACGATGGGGGTTGTCTACATGCTGGAGTGCCCTTGTGGGCTCCAGTATGTGGGCAGGACCCTTCGCAAACTGAAGACCCGACTGCAGGAGCATATAGGGAATATCAGGAAAGGTAAAGAGGATCATAGTGTTCCACTACACTTCAAGCTTGCGCATGGAAAAAATCCGGCGGGCTTGAGGTTTAGTGGTTTGGAGAAGGTGGAGAGAAACTGGAGAGGAGGGGATCCTGTTGCCAACATTAACCACAAGGAAGTTGGATGGATATACAGACTAGAAACCTTGAAACCAGCAGGGCTTAATGCTGAGTTTGATCTGAAGCCGTGCTTGGTGGAATGAGGAGGAGTTGTTAGGGGGGGGAAGTTGTATCGCTGCCGCTACTGACCTGTTTAGGATTACTATGCAAGGTAATAGCCGGGCTTTTCTCAAGTGAAATAAGGAAAAGTTGTAAGTGGGGGGTGGTATATTGCGGCTGTTATTGGATACCTGTTGCCGTTTATTATGAATGAATAGAATATAGTGGGCTGTGATTGGCTCGGGGGAATCATGTGATCGGAGTGTCACCACGTGACCTTTTTTATGAATGGAAAATAGAGGGTTAGTAGTTATGTGTGAATTATACGCTCTGAAAAGTTGATGAATTGTTTTAATTTTGTGTCAGAATACCGCTAGCCCTTGTGGGCTTTAGGAAATATGTTTATTTATTATTGCTTGAGTTCTGATGAGTATCCAAATAAGGAAAAAAAAAAGGTCTGTATTTATGGGCGGTCCATGGAAGGGATCTTGGCTCAATAAATAAAGGATCTGGGATTGGAACCCTACACTCATAGGCAGCGCGATCAACATTTATTGGAACTAAAAAGGGTTGTCCGCTTTTTTAATATTGATGACCTATCTTCAGGATATTGCTCATTCACACATAGCAAGGGTTTTCCAGAAATGTCTTGGCTAGATTGCAGCACTTCCTTGACCTGCCTGGTCGTCAGATTTATTGGCAATTAAACATTTATGGAACCAACTGATACTTCAGCTTCAGCAACCTACGTGTGCAGGGTCTACAGGCCTAGCTGCAACATCGAACAGGATACCATACAGAACCAGTATTCCTCCATGCCAAATCATGTATTATCCAGGCGAGAGGTGGCCCAACAGGGTACTAGAGACTCCTTTCAATTGTACAGTTTTGCCCAATAAATGTATCCCTTCTCTCAAATATTGTAATCGCTTATATATATTACCATGACATTCACACTTACAGTTTCTTTTAATTCTAATAATTCTTTCTTTTTGCGTCAATGAACTCAGTTTGTCAGTGAGTGTATTAACACATAACAAAAGTGAATTGCTGTATTTGTACTGACCCAGAGAATAAAGATGTGTGTGCTATTGTTTAAACACAGTGAACAATTTAAAAACAAAACCTGTAGAACAATAGCTCAATTGCATTTATATTCCAGTTCTACCCCATTTTTCCAAGTTTTCCAATACAACACATGGAATATTAAAGGGAGCCATTAGAAAGTACAATCTGTATTCCGTTTTTTTAAGGGCAGTGACTCTGCTCAGTTTCTTCAGCTCTTTACATGCTGTCTGTATATTGCACTTCATTTTGTGTTATTTTGAGGCATGCAGTTGTTAACCCTTTCTACACCGGAGGTTTTTTTTACGTTGCATTTTTGTTTTTCGCTCTCCGCCTTCCCAGAGCCATAACTTTTCTATTTTTCCATTCACATAGTGGTATGAAGGCTTATTTCTTGCAGGATAAGTTGTACTTTCCAACGCCACCATTTAATATTGCATAGAATGTAATGGAAAGTGGGAAATAAATTCCAAAGTTGTCATGAAGAGAGGATAGAGCTTCATGACATAGGTAAGAATGCAAGCGCAATGAAGTTCTTGAATAGCGCATCTTGTGCAGTGGGATTAGCAGGGAGGGAGCATAATTTAGAGTAGTCATGAAAGAAGGATTAGATGGAGTTTGGGTTATTAATTAGTGTGCTGTCTCATTTTCTAAGGGCATGAAGTGGGGACTGTTCTAATAGGTCCCTGAGCTGTTTGGCCAGGAGGGAATGAGCTTTATTGCCTCGTTCATAGTACCTCTAGTGTGTGTATATCTCAAGAGTTTACCTCAAATTATTATGAAGGACTGAACTGGGAGGGTTGTCGAGGGTCCTCAGGCAGACCAGACAAGCCGAGGCTGTTGGACCTGTCAGTATGATTGGAAACCGTGTCAATCAGGATTATGTCTCTCTGTATCCAATCCTAGAGGTGGGGGAGGGGGGATTTCAGATGTTTCCCATCATCATTGTCTTGCATTTGTCTTCCCTCTGTAGTGTGCAGCTTACTTCAGACTTCTATGGTTTTTTAGTTCTCGCTTGTTTTTTTGGATTATTATTTTGGCTGCTGATTTTGCTTACATCTACTATACTGGTATTGACTCTGGCTAGTATCTGGATTTACCTCTTGTGTACTGCATTTATCATGTTTGCTTCTCCTGGTTTTTTGACCCTGCTTGCTGACTCCTCTTTACCTCCCTGGCCATTCTGAATGGTCTGCTACTAGTGTACCCACATCAGTATTCTATTATCAAGCTCTGCAGACTTATCCTGGGTCCCTAGCAGCCAAGCCCATCCTGTCTCGCAGCAGGATCTGGTGAATACCTAGGAGTAGCCTTAGTTTGGTACTTTGTTCTCCTCCCACCAGAACCACTGCAGGAGATCTGCTAAACAGAAACCCACTTGGCTCCTGTTTAGATGTATAAACATTACAGAAAATCAAGGGAGAGCCCTGCAGAGTGCAGGACAATATGACATATCTTCCACTGGGGTCAGAGATGGACGAAGTGACCTGATGGGGCATTTGTTGCAATAAGATTGGCACTTGCTTTATGCAATTCAATGCGTTATTGTCACATCAATGTGAATTGATGCAACTGTAAAGGGGGAATATTAATCACTAATATTTATGCAAATATCAATAATTAATATTCATAAATGGGAGGAGCGTCTATTGATGACTCCGCCCATTTATACCTTTATATAAAAATAATACAATACTTTCACTATACTTTACACTAGTCACTAAGCTAGCTGCATGCGCCTTACTAAACTAACTATCGCTAATAAACGCACATTACACAGATAGTTATAAATAAAATAGTATTTATTAATACCTAATACACTTAAGCACGCAATACACTAACAATACAGCACTAAATATACAGTACTAAACTACACTACACAATCCCAAGTTCCACCCATAAACTATCTATACAATACACTCACACAGGTATTAGCAGCCCACCCGCCTGGCTACTCACTGTCCCTACGGGGTACAACGAGGGTTAATGGTGGTCTTACAGGGGTGAAGGTAAACCACAAATACAATCAGGGGCACAGGATCAGGGAATCAGGGACAAGGGTTAACCAGTGATACCAATAAGGCCAGGGTTTGGGGGATCAGGGTGCCCAGTACCAGGGACACAAACAAGGCAAGGGTTAATCAGGGCCCAGGGTGCACATCAGGGATATAAACAAGGAATCAGGGCCCAGGGTGCACATCATGGGCACTAATCATACAAGGGGTGTAGTGCCAAGGGTAATAGGGTTAACAAGGGGTGTCCAGGGGTAATAGGGTAACAAGGGGTGTAATAGGGTTAACCAGGGGAGAGCAGCAGGGGATCAGAGGATATATGGGAGGGGGTACAGGGATAGGGGATGTGGATCGTTGGTGGGATAGGGGAATAGGGGTTATCGTTGGTGGGATAGGGGAATAGTGGTTATCGTTGGTGGGATAGGGGAATAGGGGTTAATAGGGGGCGATACTTAATGTTTCTGCTCGTTGTCCAGGGTGATTCTCTCCAACAGGGGGGGGACCGCTCCGTCCCCCTGAGCGCCGATCGCGTTCTCCTTCAAGAGCGGGGGGGTCCGGTCCTCCTCCCTGAGTGCAAGGGCCGCCGGATATTTATCCCCGGCGGCCCGCACTCCAGCACCGCCCACCAGGGGGCGCGCGCGCGCCCATCATCCACGTGGAATGGCACAGTGATATGACATCACTGCGCCGGCCCGCACATCGGGGACGCGCTGCATGCCAACAGGCGGGGGAAGCCTTTGATCTCCCGCCTGAGGCACTCAGCATTCCGGCCAGCAAGATGTTAATTTTGCTGCCGGAATGCGAATAATAGAAGGAGGGGAGGCTTCTCCCCTTCTTCTATCATGTATAATTGTCTCCAGCGGCGCTGACGACAATTATATCAAAGGGCTCAGATTCTGTGGAATCCGAGTCCTTTGTAGTTATCAGGATGACCGGACCTTAGTCCGGTCATTCTGATGCAATCAACCAGATTGCATCTGTGTGAATGCTTGGGGGACATTCCCACCGATGCATCTGGTTTCAGGTGTATGGAGGGGGGGGAATATTGTATAAGATATATGTGTATGGATGCATGGGGCACATCCATACACATGTATACAAGGGGCCACAGCCCTATACATATTATAAAGGGGGATTATAGACATGTATATATAACAAGGGGCCACAGTTTATATATATATATATATATATATACATACTAAGGGGGCACATATTTCCCACAGGGGCCACCATGAGCCCCTGTGGGTCACCATGGGCAGACGTGCGCAGATGCTCCCATAAAGTGATCATTAATGCATGCATATATATCATACATGCATGCACGTGTTTGCATGCATGTATGTACATATATGCAAGCGTCTCAACCCTTCCTCAACAATCCCCCTGTTGTCGAATTTTTACGACAATATCTTGGGGAAAAAGGGTTGAGATATTTGCGCCCCCCCCCCCCCTCAACCCCATCCTAGGTGGAAATTCAGGAAGAACTGTAGTGCACACTGATCTTTAGGTACTTAGACCTCCCTCATCCAGCTTCCTCCGACCTGCCCTTCACCGTAACCTACTCCTCCGTCCACAGGATACACCGTCTTCGGGAACTTTCTTGCTTTAGAGTCTTCCAGTGTCGGCGACTCCCCACATTTGGAGTGGCCACACACACCCACAGTCTCTCGGTAGTTGCCGATCTTCAGGTGTCCCCCCCCCCAAATCTGGAGCGGGTTCACCCTTGCAGTCTTTAACTGGCCTTTCTTTAGCAGTCTTTTAGTGTCCACGTTTGGAGTGGGTTCACCCTCACAACCTCAGTCCCAACTTTCTTTAATCACAACTTTCGTCCAACATCTGTTTCATCTTGACGGGTGCGGTTCTCCCGTGGACAGATTAATAGGTCTTTACAAGGCAGGTCAGACTCTTAAGCGGTGATGTCATAGTACCTAAATTCTACTGCGGAGAACACCTCCGCCACACTACACATCCAGCCCTTCCCTTAAGAACTTCACCGTTCCAGGGTTCAAGGTGGCAAATGGCAAACAAAGGATGCCTGTCCCTATCGTGTCCTAATCTTATCCCCATTCACACAAAACCAGGCCACATCCCTCCCAACACAACCAAATTCCATTATATGTATGTGTACCCATAGAGACTCATGCAACCTGGCATCTCTACCCCTCCAAAGACACAGGTAGGTCACAGACCCCCGTGTCAATGGGAAATGACTATAGGATGCAAATGTGTACAGCCAAATAATAACTCACCACCGTGTGTTGGGCGAGTTTCCCTGGGTGTGGGCTGTCACACATTTGTACCTAGAGTGTCTATGGGTACACCATCGACCGACAAACAAAATCAATAAATGTACAATGTGCTATGGGGTTTCAGGGTAGTACAAGTTATACGTCCCGAACCCTCATAGGAAACAAAGTGTGTCCATACAATATTTGGCTACAGGCACAATGTTTGAGTTATGTCCTGAGCCTCCTCCTTCGGTTAGTTCGGTAAAGTTCTGTCTGGTTCTGGTGTATTTGGTCAATAAGTCCCTTGACCCTCCGATACTGTAGATGACGATGACCAGAACCAGAAGAAGTTTCACTGGGTGAAACAAGTGAAAATAATCCCTTCCACCCGAACGTCTCCAAGTCTTCCTCCAGAGCCTGAGATAATGCTCCCGCTGGATTGTGGCACAGTCTTCCATCTCTAGAACACCTCTAGACAGAGGTCGCTTGATTGCCAAAATCCAGTGGGATCCTCTGGAGCCTCACAAGAGTGTCAGGGGGAATAGATGGTCTCTTCTGTGGCATCTCCTGGGTTTTTCTTCTGCTTCATATTAAACACACCTATGGCAGAAGAAAATACCAGGCACTCCCGGGGGAATCTCTCCCCTCACAGTGCAATTAAATGTCATAAATTCCCAGCACCAATGCCTTTGACCCATGGGTAGAGAAAGGCATTGGGCTGCCCTTTATCTCACAGGACCCCTCGTTATCCCAACACTGGTGTCTAAACACCCTACCTTCAGAGGATCGCGTCCTCTGCACATCCCGCTGCGCCAGCAGATAAGGATGGCCATCCTACTAGGTTAGGATAACTGAAGTGCTGTGGACAAAGCACCATCTTATTATTGATGGCACCGTATCCCCGTCCACTCATGTGTACCCAGGCTGATTTCCCCCTGTGATCCCGTCCTGTGGAGGCCCGCAGAACCAATGGCATAGTCATGCCCTGGCTCCCCAGGACCCCACAACACAAGAACACAGTCCACACTCTGCTGCCAAACACTCTGCGTCCAATCCCTATCAGAGCTGTGCTACCTGCTCGGACTAGAATCAAGTGCGCAGCACAACATTACACCAATGTTGTCTGTCCGCCCCAGTCCCCAGCGCAACACAGCCCTACCGAAAACCCTGAGCACAACAGCGTTATCTGTATCGATCCGAGACCCTGGCTGCCCAGAATAAAATCACATCATCCTTTGTGCAGGATTTCCCGTGTGAAATTATCTGCTCGCGAACCTATATGTTCTCGATCCACAGTATAACACTCAGGGCTGGGACAAGGCCATTTGGTGCCCAGGGCGAAGATGGCAAACTGCGCCCCCCCCCCCCCCCCGTTTTTAAGAAAGAATCAATGTTGTTTCAAAACAAGAATATACTTAAAGCAATAGAACAAAGGACTGTGGGACTATAAAGTTCCCCCCCATCATCATGTGCCAGTATAAAGTCCCCCCCATCATCATGTGCCAGTTTTGTAATAAGCCCCCCCAATGTGCCAGTAACACTATTGTAAAAAAAAACAAAAAAAAAACACTTATACTTACCTAAGTGTCAGCGATGCGATGCAGCCTCTTCCTGTGTCCCACGCTGTAATGTAAGGCTCAGGCGGCACGATGACGTCATTGCGCCGGCCTCTGATAGGCTGCCGGCCTAGTGCCTGCAGCCAGGGGCGTACATAAAAATCACTGGGCCCCATAGCAGGAATCTAAATTGGGCCCCCATTCCCCTTTTATAGCCCCTCCCTTTGTTCCATGAACTATTCTTGCTGCTGCGTTTTATAATTTATGCCATCAGGGCCGGAATGGGATTACAAAACAGCCCTGGCACACAAAAGAGGTATAATAGATGCAGATGTATATTATATACAGCAGTGTACAGTTATGTGAGGTACGCGGTATAATAGATGCAGTGTGTACAGGTATATAGTATATTCCCTAGTGTTCTGATATGTGAGGTACAGGGTATAATAGATGCAGTGTGTACAGGTATATAGTATATACAGCAGTGTACTGATATGTGAGGTACGGGGTATAATATATGCAGTGTATACAGTATATACAGTAGTGTAATATGTGAGGTACGAGGTATAATAGATGCAGTGTGTACAGGTATATAGTAAATACAGCAGTGTATTGACACCTCGTACCTCACATATCAGTACACTGCTGTATATACTATATATCTGTACACACTGCATCTATTATACCTCGTACCTCACATATATAGTATATACAGAAGTGTACTGATATCTGTACACACTGCATCTATTATACCTCATACCTCACATATCAGTGCACTGCGGTATATACTATATATCTGTACATATTGCATGTATAATACTGTGTAATATATGCAGTGTGTGTGCATGTATGTGTGTGTATATATATATATAGTGTATTGATGTGACACATAGAAGGTATAATACTGTAGATGCAGTGTTTATAGAAATATGTGGTCAGTTATGCATTATAGTCACTGTGAGGTACATGAGGTAGTGGTAACTGTCTGAAGTAGTATACATGAGTGAGCAATGAGTAAAAACAGGGCATGGAGGGGGGGGGGGTAAATGATGAAAAGTGGAGGACCTCCTCTTACCTCTCCATTCCAGTCTGTATGGATCAATACAGAGCTGCTTGTGAACTTTTAATACTTGCTGTTAGGGGTTGAAGGACCTGTGATGATGTCATCACAGGTCCTGGCAGATGTACCTTTGAAACCTAGGAACTACACCATTTTTGGTGCAGTTCCTTTGCTAGATTCTGCAGGACCTGTGATGTTGAAGATGATGTCATCACAGGTCCTGGCAGATGCACTGTTCTAACCTGGGAACTACACTTTACACTGTGCAGTTCCCTTACAGGACCTGTGATGACATCATCAAAGGTCCTTTAGCTTTAGAAAGGTAAACAGGAGTAATTAGGGGACGGGGCCTCTCCTCCACTTCGGTACCTGCCTGCAGCCTATCAGAGGAAAGGGAAGGGACACGCCTCTCCCTCCCCTGCACCTCCGCTGGCACAGACAGTTTACAATGGAGATGAGCGCAATGGAAGCGCTCATCTCCCTGTGCCCGGCGGCGGCTGCTCACTTGGGGGGGGGTCATTTTAGTTGGGGGGGCACATGGGGGGGCACAGCATGATGTAGGGGGGGCCGTGGCCCCCTCTGGCCCCCCCCTGGCGATGCCACTGACTGCTGGCACTTCACCTGCGCCCCCCTCCTGTCCGCAAATGGTAGCGCCCAGGGCACCCGCTCCTTCGGCCCGTGCCTTGTACCGGCCCTGATAACACTGTTCCACTCCAAGGGGACACAGAATGAAACACAAACAGCAGACGGGACTTACAACAAACTACATAAATCAGCATGGTAGAACACATCCGTAGACAAGGACTATCACCATCAACATCAAGAAAAACTTACAAACAGATAATAAAAACACACAACATGGACATACACAGGGAACAAACGGTGTAACAAATAGTACAGGGGTGTCAAATGTTGCCTAGCCTAGCTTGGCCATTCTGACGCCTCAACAGCTGGTGATGCTGCCGAGAGGTAACTCCTTTATGGCCAAGCTGACTAGACCCCACTGCACAATTTGTTACCTGGCTGATACTGTTGGACACATTGCAATTACTTGCACAAGGGCAATTCCTTGCAATGTGTCCTTTGTTCCCACACCTGAAACACGTGACTTGGTTTCCTGTCCTGTGTGTTATGTTCCTATCTGTTTTGCAGTGTCTCGCTATGTGACCTAGGCCACCACATGCAAAACATCTGTAGTTTGCTCTGCATGGCCCAGGTCCATCTACACTGCAGCCGTGCTCCCTTCTCCTGAATTGTTCCATCCTCAGGGACGCAAAGTCAGGGAAAAATCTCTGTTAGTCTGGACCGGCTTGACCTGATGATTTGACCGGTCACAGACTACTCTCCCCCCTTTTTGCCCTGCACAGGGCAAAGTATTTGGAGATTCCGACCCTGACTTTACGGAAAAAGAAAGGGCCGGCACCAACTTGGTGATAACCTGTTGCATGCCAGACATTAGCTGGGACCTTACAGCAACCTCAGCCTTCAATTTGGCTACCGTCACATTAGTAGAGGCAGTCTGATCCTTGAAGGCCTTGACCTCAGTATAAGACTGAGTCAACTTAGCCTCAGTTTCCTCCTTCTGCCTCTGCAGCTCTACTAACCGTGACTCTATATTAGCCACCTGCGCATCTCAGTCAACAGTAGACTGCACATTCTCTGCCAGCTGTGCCTGCAATGCCGAAACCTGGTCCGAATTACTGGTACAGCACTGGCAGTGAATGGCCGGAGGAATTGTCTCCGTTGACTGAGACACCAGCGCCACTTCCTTTGGCTTACAGATGCTAGCCTCAAACATCTGAACGAGTTTGGCTAGCATCCGAAGCCATTTGGTGGCCTTGTTCAACACCGTCCTTTTGTTAACACATAGCTTGTCGTAACTACAAGTCTGTGCTAACAAATCGGACCACAGCATTTCTGCTGACTTGTATGTGGTGGGGAGGATGGGGTTAAATGTGCTGTGTCTGCTCAAGTGTTGCAGTTTGGGGAAGTCCATACTCACCGTTTGCTGTGCGTCCATCTTCTCATTGGGGCCGTACCTCTTCGTCCCAACAGCTGCTTGGAAGAAGTCCTTTTTCTTCCAGATCGCTTCTTCCCGACCAGCCGGACTTGTACGCTGCTCCAACGAAGATGGATCTCTTTCAGTGACGTGTCCTCTTCTCCCTCGCAATCACTTGAGCGATGCAGTGACCGTGTAAAGCAAATGGTAAAATATTAATTCACAGATAGAACATAGATTCTCTGCTAAAGACTTTGATCTGTGTTTGGTGCTGTAAGGTAGAGTCGCGTTACCCGTCCGAATTATCAGGTCTTAGACGCTCAGACCACTGACCACGTCTCTTGCCTGATAATTGACAGTGTAACGGACCTCTAGCCTTAAAACCAAACACAGATTTCAAAATCTGGGAATATTAATCACCAATATTTATGCAAATATCAATAATTAACATTCATAAATGGGAGGAGCCGTCTATTGATGACTCCGCCCATTTATACCTTTATATAACAATAATACAATACTTTCACTATACTTTACACTAGTCACTAAGCTAGCTGCATGCGCCTTACTAAACTAACTATCGCTAATAAACGCACATTACACAGATAATTATAAATAAAACAGTATTTATTAATACCTAATACACTTAAGCACGCAATACACTAACAATACAGCACTAAATATACAGTACTAAACTACACTACACAATCCCAAGTTCCACCCATAAACTATCTATACAATACACTCACACAGGTATTAGCAGCCCACCCGCCTGGCTACTCACTGTCCCTACGGGGTACGACGAGGGTTAATGGTGGTCTTACAGGGGTGTAAGTAAACCACAAATACAATCAGGGGCACAGGATCAGGGAATCAGGGACAAGGGTTAACCAGTGATACCAATAAGGCCAGGGTTTGGGGGATCAGGGTGCCCAGTACCAGGGACACAAACAAGGCAAGGGTTAATCAGGGCCTAGGGTGCACATCAGGGACACAAACAAGGAATCAGGGCCCAGGGTGCACATCAGGGACACTAATCATACAAGGGGTGTAGTGCCAAGGGTAATAGGGTTAGCAAGGGGTGTCCAGGGGTAATAGGGTAACAAGGGGTGTAATAGGGTTAACCAGGGGAGAGCAGTAGGGGATCAGAGGATATATGGGAGGGGTACAGGGATAGGGGATGTGGATCGTTGGTGGGATAGGGGAATAGGGGTTATCGTTGGTGGGATAGGGGAATAGGGGTTATCGTTGGTGGGATAGGGGAATAGGGGTTAATAGGGGGCGATACTTAATGTTTCTGCTCGTTGTCCAGGGTGATTCTCTCCAACGGGGGGGGACCGCTCCGTCCCCCTGAGCGCCAATCGCGTTCTCCTTCAAGAGCGGGGGGGGGTCCGGTCCTCCTCCCTGAGTGCAGGTCCTCCCCGCACTCCAGCACCGCCCACCAGGGGGCGCGCGCGCGCCCATCATCCACGTGGGCCGGCGCAGTGATATGACGTCACTGCGCCGGCCCGCACATCGGGGACGCGCTGCATGCCAACAGGCGGGGGAAGCCTTTGATCTCCCGCCTGTGGTACTCAGCATTCCGGCCAGCGAGATGTTAATTTCGCTGCCGAAATGCGCATAATAGAAGGAGGGGAGGCTTCTCCCCTTTTTCTATCATGTATAATTGTCTCCAGCGGCGCTGACGACAATTATATCAAAGGGCTCAGATTCTGTGGAATCCGAGTCCTTTGCAGTTATCAGGATGACCGGACCTTAGTCCGGTCATTCTGATGCAATCAACCAGATTGCATCTGTGTGAATGCTTGGGGGACATTCACACCGATGCATCTGGTTTCAGGTGTATGGAGGGGGGGGAATATTGTATAAGATATATGTGTATGGATGCATGGGGAACATCCATACACATGTAAACAAGGGGCCACAGCCCTATACATATTATAAAGGGGGATTATAGACATGTATATATAACAAGGGGCCACAGTTTATATATATATATATATATATACTAAGGGGGCAAATATTTCCCACAGGGGCCACCATGAGACCCTGTGGGTCACCATGGGCAGACGTGCGCAGATGCTGGGCACATCTGCACACATCCTCCCATAAAGTGACCATTAATGCATGCATATATATCATACATGCACGCACGTGTTTGCATGCATGTATGTATATATATGCAAGCGTCTCAACCCTTCCTCAACAGCAACAATAAAGCGTTTAATTGCATGAAGCAAGTGCTGGTCTTTTTACAACAGATGTATCTTAGATGCCATCCCTAAATGGAAGCACCGTGAGGAATTGGTAAAGTAGAGCCGACTGCATTATAAACAGCTCTGAATGGGCCGCTGTCGTGCTAACAGAATTTCAACTCCTTTTGACCCAAAACGTACAAGCTCTGTCCAAATGAGTTTCCTGGAGGAAGGTGATATCTGCTCGTGAGGACCACATCTCATTAAGTGCCATGCACCTCTTAGCATTCAAATTGAGGCCCTTGACATTACAAGTGGGAAAAGGAGAGACGGCGAAAGGAAGAGTGGAGGGGAAACTTTGGGAGAGGGGGTTAGAAATAGAAGGTGATAGAAAGAAAAAGGCAATAAAGGGTGAAAGGTGGAGAATAAAGAGGAACGGAAGAGGGCTAGATGGTGAGAAAGGGGATAATGGATAAGAAGGGAGTGGGAGGGGGCAAGAGAGAAATTGAAAGGGGGAAACAGGGACAAAAAAAAAGACATAGGTGAAGGACCGAGGGGAAGCGGAAGAGTGAGGAAGAAATTTGAGAGGAAAGAGAAAGGAAGAAGGGATTCAAGTGAGAAATAATAGGAGAAGAATAAAGGATGGAATTTATTGGTCTGAAGTTGAGGAGACTGAGAATAGAAAAAAAGATGGAAAAGAGAAAGGAGGCATGTGAGCGAAATCGGGAATAAGAGATGAGAATGGCGGAAAGTGAAAGAAAAAAAAAACGAGCAGAGATAAAAAGAGTGAAAGTGGGAATGAGAGAAGCGGAAAAGAGAGAGGGGAGGGAGAGCTTTGGGAGATAGGGATAGAGAGAGATGGTGATATAAAGAAGGAAGGACAATGAAATAAAGGGTGAAAAGTAGAGCATAAATAGTAAAAATGAAAGAGGTCAAGATGGGGAGAAAAAGAAAGGAATGGGTAGAGAAAGGACAAGAGAGAAAGAGTTTGAGGGTGAACATAAGGTTAAAAGAGACCGAAAGTGAAAAATAGATAGAGATGGACAAGAAGTGTTAGAGAAGAGAAAAGGAGGAGAGAGAATATTAATGGGAAAAATGTGTAGAGTGGGAGAGAATGAGGGGGATTAGAGAGTGGAAAAAGGGAGAAAAAAGAGGGAGAGAGAAGCTGAAAGGGAAGAGGAGGAGGAGAAAGGGTGGGGTTGAGCGGGATAGAGAGGATAGGGTGGTGCTAAACAGCACCCAGGCCCTAACATTCAGCACACTGGCTGAAATGTTTTAAGAAGAACAATGGCCATAACCCAATTTTATGGTCAACAGAACCATAACACAGTTTTCCTAACAAAAATATAAGGGCATTCCTGATAGTAGAAAACAGAGGGTAAAGAAAAACAAACTTCTTTATCTCTGTACCTGAGATATGTTTGTGTTATAATAGAAGTGTCCAAAATGATATAGTTATGGTAAGCACATACTGTATATCCACATGTAAAAGGAATATACTTCAGGAACAGAACTCTTGTCTAGCCTGATTATTATCAGTAATTAATATAAATATTAATTACCTGTTTTATCATTCTTTTCTCGCAGTTGACCAGGAAAAATATCAGATTCCATCGTCTCACAGGGCATCAGTCACCTATAAAAAGTCAAAGGCATGATAATATGTTCCTTTTACATGCTATAGACACTAATATATATAACACATGCTAGGGGCCTACTGACCTATCTCAGGCTTAATGTATATAGGATATAGGATTAGAAAGAGAGGGCTAAAAGGAGAGAATGAAAATGAGAGCTAGAAGAGGAGATTGGTCTAAATTGGGGATAAAAGAAAAAAGAGAGTAGGAGAGGTTGAAAGTGAGGTACAGTTAGGCAGACTAGGATGAGTAAAGAAACTTAACGGGTAATCATAAAAACAGAGATTAATAAAATATAGGGAGAGGTGTAGAAAGACAGGGATAGGGAAGGAAATAGAAGAAAAATATAAAAGTGAACGGTCAAGAGAAAGAAAGGGTTTGGGGGAGAGAGGGTAAAAAAAGAGCAGGTGAGAGAAAATTTGAGTAAGAGGGGCAAGGAGCATGTTATGGGTGGATAAAGGGAAAAATAGGTTAATTGTAAAACAATAAACCAAAAAGGGGCAAGGGAGGACAAGAATGTAAGAGAGGGTGAGCAAACAGCAGCACAAAATAGAGCAAAGGGAAGAAAGGGACCGTGAGAGAAGGGGAAGAGTGAGCAAAAACTGGAAAGAATGTGAGGAGTGGAGAAGGGGAAGGAGAGGATAATGGTAAAAAAAAAGATTGGGTAGGTGAAAGTGAGGAAAGGGGAAACAGAAGAAAATGGGGAGAGGATGAGAGAAATATAGAAAAAGCTGAAGTAGGGTAAAAAGACAAGATGCATGCGAGAGAGAGAGAGGGGCAAGAGAGGACAGGAATGTAAGAGAGGGTGAGAAAACACGAGCACAACAGGAAGTAAAAGGAAGAAAGGGAACGTGAGAGAAGGCGAAAAGTGAGGGAAAACTGGGGAGAGTATAAGAGGTGGATAAGGGTAAGGAGAGGATAATGGTAAAAAAAAAAAAGATAGGGTAGGTGAAAGTGAGGAAAGTGCAAACAATAGAAAAAGGGAAGAGGGTGAAAATAATATAGAAAAAGAGAAAGTAGGGTAAAGAGACAAGTGGCATGCAAGAGAGGGGCAAGAGAAGACAAGAATGTAAGAGATGGTGAGAAAAACATGAGCATAGCTGGGAATAAAGGGATGAAAGGGTACATGACAGAAGTGAAAGAGTGGGGTAAACCTGAAAGGGACAAAGGCAGAAAGGGGATTATGGATAGGGAGAGAGCAGCAGGGGGCGATTGAAAAATAGAGAAGGGGAAAGAGGGACAAAAAAAAGACATGGGTGAAGGAGAGAGGGGAAGGAGAAGAGTGAGGAAGAAATGCCAGGGGGATGAGAAAAGAAGAAAAGACTAGAGAAGAAAACATGAAGACGAGAAGATAGGATGTGGGAGAAAGGAAGAGTGGAGGGGGAACTCTGGGAGAGGGGGTTAGAAAAAGAGATGGTGATAGAAAGAAAAAGGCAATAAAGAGTTAAAGGTGGAGCATAAAGAGGAACAGAAGAGGGCTAGATGAGGAGAAAGGGGATAATGGATAAGAAGGGAGTGGGAGGGGGCAAGAGAGAAATTAAACGGGGGAAACAGGGACAAAAAAAAAGACATAGGTGAAGGACCGAGCAGGTGAGAGAAAATTAGAGTAAGAGGGGCAAGTGTCGTGTTAGGGGTGGAGAAAGGGAAAAATAGGTAAATGGTAAAATAATTAACCAAAAAGGGGCAAGGGAGGTTAAGAATGTAAGAGAGGGTGAGTAAACAGCAGCACAAAATAGAGTAAAGGGAAGAGAGTGGCCGTGAGAGAAGGGGAAGAGTGAGCGAAAACTGTGAAGAATGTGAGGAGAGGAGAAGTGGAAGCAGAGGATAATGGTTAAAAAAAGATTGTATAGGTGAAAGTGAGGAAAGGGGAAACAATAGAAAATGGGGAGAGGATGAGAGAAATATAGAAAAAGCTGATGCAGGCTAAAGAGACAAGATGCATGCGAGAGAGAGAGAGAGAGAGAGAGAGAGAGAGAGAGAGTTGCAAGCGCCCCGATTTTAATTGCACAATATCATGGTCTTGGCCATAGAGGAGCACAGGCAACCACTGACCTCATTCAGAGAGATTTTTTTATACCAGGTCTTAGATCAAATTGAACAAGATGTTGCTCGTGCCTCTCCTTTCTCTCCACAGGAACTTACGCATCCTTTCCAACCAGGAGACGTGGTGATAGTCCAGCGCCTGGCAAAAGGACAAAAACAGACTGAGTTCCCATTTGGACCACCCACCCGAGTGGTAGCAGTCACCAGAACAGCGATTCTCACAGAAGAGGCTCCAATCTGGATTCACACTAGCAGAGTGAAAAGGGTCCCTGAGGCTTCTTCCCCGGTGACGGACAAAGACAGAGAGGGTGAAGCAGGTATGAATTCCCTGAACAAAGAAGGGAGCTCAGAAGAAGTTTCCCTGAAAAGTGCCTTGCCACAGGCTGAAGATGATGACCCCACAATATTCTGGGAGATTTGTTTGTCTGCTGATAATTATTAATCTTTGTGTTTTCTTGCCAGTCTGGCTTATTACTGCATGTATTTATCACCCAGAGGAGATGAGTTTCTTCTGCAGTGCACCAAATAATCAGTCAGTATATAAAAGAGCTCAGGAGCAAGATCCCTTTGCTCCCGTCCCCTTTTATTCTGAACAGAATAGTATAGACAGGATGGCAAATGCCCTAAATGTTAGTTCATTGTGCCTTAAAGACTTACAGACCCCACGGGATCTTATACGAACATGTGTTATTGCTGTGCCTACACCCAATGAATCCCTCCTTGAAGTCTGGTCGATGGCTAAAAATACACAATCTTTTATTCCCTTGTATGACTTCTGTGGGGAGTGTCAGAAATTAGGAAATAGCAGGGATAATATTAGAATAACTACTATTAACGTGACTGCAGCAGAGACTTGTTTTACCTTTTCCCAGGATATGACTTTATATTGTGATAGTAGAGACATAAAAAGTGGATTATCTGTCACTTAAACATAATATAGGATGTCAAGATTTTAAAGGAATGTGTTGCTTTAATTTATCTGACCATTCTAGATCAATCTAGTCCCATATTCAAGCTTGGTGGGACTGGTTATTGAGCTGGCTGCCGGATTTGAGTGTCCAAAACCCACAGACCCTGGACAATCATATGCTACTTATCTCTCTATGAGAGAAAAAAGATATGTCATATTCATGACTTAAGAGGGGATTGAAGGGTTAAATAGAATAAGCTATATGATCTGTATGAAGGACAGGAGGTTGGGTGACATCATACTAGAGGGTGAATATATTTACATTGGCCTTCTGTCTGTATAAGGAACTGTTTCTAGTCAGCACTATTGTAATGTGAGCCGCAGCTGTTTCTTGTATGTATGGATGGATGTATAAAAGGCCCGTATGGTTAAGATTAAAACAGAGCTGTTTCTGACATCATACTGTATGTGTCATTGATAGTTCTCCAGGCCTGTCGATGGAGAAGAAATCAGGGTGCATTGAGAAGGAAAGGATACTTTCACTTGTGATTAAGTTAGTGATGTTTGGGGGTCATATGTAAATGGGAGGCATGTGAAAAATAGTGAATGATGGTGTGTATATGCTGTCTATGTGTGTATCCCCTTAGGGACGCATGACGTACCGGTACGGCATGTTTCCTGAGTCCTTAAGGACCCATGACGTACCGGTACGTCATGAGTTTAAATCGAGATTGCGGAGCTGCGGGGGTTAATCGGATGGCATCCTGTCACAACGCCGGGGGGGGTCATATGACCCCCCCGTATCAGCGATCACAGCAAACCGCAGGTCAATTCAGACCTGCGGTTTGCTGCGCCTTCCGCCGATTCTGATCCCCAGATAAAGTTTTAAGCACGCCCCCCCCCGCACCCCTGAATGATTTTATGGCGGCGTGTGGTGCAGGGGGGGTGTTGCAGGCGGTGCGGGAGGCGGGCGGTGTGGCAGGCGGGATCGCGATCCCCCGCCCGCCTCCTCTTGAATATTCATCGGCGTCCAGTGGTATACCAGAGTGTCAGCACATTGCTGACACTCTGGTATAGACGGCTGACATCTGTGCTGTGATGTCAGCCGTTTAACCCTTTCTATACCGCGGTCCGTACAGACCGCTGTATGGAATAGGTTAACAGTAAGAGGGGGCTCCCTCCCACTCCCATTGGGGGGCTGCTGTGCCTTTGCAGCCCCCCGACAGGATGGGGTGACAGAGGGAGGGAGCCCCCCTCCTTACCCTTCCCCGTCTGCTCAGTTGTGGCCACAACTGAGCAGACGGGGAAGGTTCCCATGGCAACAGGACGCCTTCTCAGGCATCCTGCTGTCCATGGTGCTGAACAGATCTGTGCTAAAGGCATAGATCTGTTCAGACAAAGTCTAAGTAAAATACAGTACAATACACTATATAGTGTACTGTACTGTATTATACAGACATCAGACCCACTGGATCTTCAAGAACCAAGTAGGTCTGGGTTAAAAAAAAAAAAAAGTGAAAAAAGTTAAGATAAAAAAAAAACACATTTATCACTGAATAAAAAAATAAAATAAAATACACTGCACATATTAGGTATCGCCGCTTCCGTAACGACCTGATCTATAAAACAGCCATGTTACTTTCCCCGCACGGTGAACGCCATAAAAATAAAAAAATAAAAACTATGAGGAAATTGAAATTTTGCCCACCTTACTTCCCAAAAAAGGTAATAAAAGTGATCAAAAAAGTCGCATGTACGCCAAAATAGTGCCAATCAAACCGTCATCTCATCCCGCAAAAATCATACCCTACCCAAGATAATCTCCCAAAAACTGAAAAAACTATGGCTCTTAGACTATGGAGACACTAAAACATGATTTTTTTTGTTTCAAAAATGAAATCATTGTGTAAAACTTACATAAATAAAAAAATTGTATACATATTAGGTATCGCCGTGTCCGTGACAACCTGCTCTATAAAATTACCACATGATCTAACCTGTCAGATGAATTTTGTAAATAACAAAAATAAAAAACTGCCAAAAAAGCTATTTCTTGTTACCTTGCCTCACAAAAAGTGTAATATAGAGCAACCAAAAATCATATGTACCCTAAACTAGTACCAACAAAACTTCCACCCTATCCCGTAGTTTCTAAAATGGGGTCACTTTTTTTGGAGTTTCTACTGTAGGGGTGCATCAGGGGGGCTTCAAATGGGACATGGTGTCCAAAAAAAACAGTCTAGCAAAATCTGCCTTCCAAAAACCGTATGGCATTCCTTTCCTTCTGCGCCCTGCCGTGTGCCCGTACAGCAGTTTACGACCACATATGGGGTGTTTCTGTAAACTACAGAATCAGGGCCATAAATAATGAGTTTTGTTTGGCTGTTAACCCTTGCTTTGTAACTGGAAAGAAAATATTAAAATGGAAAATCTGCCAAAAAAAGTGAAATTTTGAAATTGTATCTCTATTTTCCATTAAATCTTGTGCAACACCTAAAGGGTTAAAAAAAAGTTTGTAAAATCAGTTTTGAATACCTTGAGGGGTGTAGTTTCTTAGATGGGGTCACTTTTATGGAGTTTCTACTCTAGGGGTGCATCAGGGGGGCTTCAAATGGGACATGGTGTCAAAAAAAACAGTGCAGCAAAATCTGCCTTCCAAAAACCATACGGCGCACCTTTCCCTCTACGCCCTACTGTGTGCCCGTACAGTAGTTTACAGCCACATATGGGGTGTTTCTGCAAACTACAGAATTGGGGCAATAAATATAGCATTTTGTGTGGCCGTTAACCCTTGCTTTGTTACTGGAAAAATGGATTAAAATGGAAAATTTGCCAAAAAATGGAAATTCTCATATTTCATCTCCATTTGCCAATAACTCTTGTGCAACACCTAAAGGGTTAACAAAGTTTGTAAAATCAGTTTTGAATACCTTGAGGGGTGTAGTTTCTAGAATGGGGTCATTTTGGGGTGGTTTCCATTATGTAAGCCTCACAAAGTGACTTCAGACCTGAACTGGTCCCTAAAAAGTGGGTTTTTGAAAATTTCTGAAAAATTTCAAGATTTTCTTCTAAACTTCTAAGCCTTGTAACATCCCCCAAAAATAAAATATCATTCCCAAATTGATCCTAACATGAAGTAGACATATGGGGAATGTAAAGTAATAACTCTTTTTGTAGGTATTACTATGTATTATGAAAGTAATTGAAATTGAAACTTGGAAATTTGCAATTTTTAAAAAGAATTTTGGTAATTTTTTTTTACTTCATTTTACCAGTGTCATGAAGTACAATATGTGATGAAAAAACAATCTCAGAATGGCCTGGATAAGTCAAAGCGTTTTAAAGTTATCAGCACTTAAAGTGACACTGGTCAGATTTGCAAAAAATGGCCAAGTCCTTAAGGTGAAATAGGGCCGAGTCCTTAAGGGGGTATATATGATGTGCATGTGTGTGTATATATGATGTGCATCTGTGTGTTCTGGATTCCTGAATTCAACAGTTGTCAGCCTGGACCACTAATTGGTAAACCAGTCAGCATACCACTGGACAGCAGGTACTTCACTCATTCACTTACATACACCTGTAACTCTTTCACTAAGGCCGAATGCACACGGCCGTGTTCCGTGGCCGAGAGCGGTCCGTGGTATCCCGGGCTGGATTCCTGTTCAGAGCAGGAGCGCACAGCATCAATGATTGCTATGACGCCGTGTACTTCATGTCACCGCTGCACTACAGTAATACACTATACGAGTGTATTACTGTAGTGCAACGGCGGCATGAAGCGCACGGCGTCATAGCAACCAATGACGCCGTGCGCTCCTGCTCTGAACAGGAATCCAGCCCGGGATACCACGGACCGCTCTCGGCCACGGAACACGGCCGTGTGCATTCGGCCTAACAACCACAAAAGACAATACTACACCTACGCAAGTGTTTTTGCTGAGGGCAAGCCTCAAAAATTAGCAGCAAAATCTGAATGTTCTACATCAGGTTTTGCCATTATGTGCTCCCTAAATTAGACCACAGACTTTACCCTTTGCATTGCAAAGTATAAAACCTAAGGTCAGATGTTAAGCAAATATGTGCAACATACAGGGCATTGTTCTTCAGATTTTCTGACATTAACAGCTAGGTGCATCTCTGATGGGGGAGTATCATAGTGCAATGTCCCATTCCTAGTATTATGCTTATTTTGTGTACTGTATCCCATGGGGTGTATATGGAGACTGTGGGGGTTTCCCTAGTTACTGTAGGTAGTCAAGGCGGGGACCACCACTTTATCTCTAGAAGGAAGTGAGTTCAGTCTAGTGTGAGCTGTAGACTAGAAAGCAACAAGGGAGCAGCAGGGGCGGAATAAGTGCATGATAGACCCGGGGCTGTCTACCCAACTCGGGCTCCTCCCTCCATTTTAGTTTCGTTTTTTTTCTGTATGAAGAGGCTGTGGCGCTTCATGAGCGCCACAGTCTCTTCCTAGGCCATATGACATCACATTCATTGTTCACGTGGCCTAGGTGCAGCTCAGTCCCATCTGAGTGATTAGGGGTGAACTGCAATACCAAGCACAGTGCTATCAAATGGACTGCGCTGTGCTTGGTAAGGAGCAAAGAGGCTGCAGCGCTCACTGGAACATCACGGTCTCCTCAAACAGCTGAATGGCTGTTATCACTGTTAACTGGGCTGTTACAAAGGACTGCAGGTGACATCTACAAATTAAAATTTTAGTTGCCAAATTTAAAATACATATGATTATGATAAAAAGACAGTAGTGAGCCCACTCTACATATAGGAGAATACAGCACCACATACCTCTTACTTCCAGTGACATCTCCTGTCATATAGATCTTTTCTTTCCTCTTCTCCTCCGTTTGACCCAGACCGCCATGACAAATTCTTTCAGCCGCATCTCGTCTCTACACAGACAAGTTAGATTTCTCATAATTGGGGTCATTTATCAAACTGGTGTAAAGTAGAACTGGCTTAGTTGCCCATAGCAACCAATCAGATTCCACCTTTCATTTTCCAAAGGAGCTGTCAAACACCAGTTTGATAAATTATCCCAAAGGTCCCTATAGTGTCTACAGCAGTTATAATATCCCCTAGAGTGCCCCCAGTAATAATAATAACACCCTATATTGTTCCCCAGGTAATAATGCCTGTATAGTGTCCCTCAAAAATAATGTCCCCTAATATGTCCTTGTAATAGAAATGCCCCCCACACTGCCCCCATATCGTAATTTCCCCCACACTGCCCCCATATAGTAATTTCCCCCACACTGCCCCATATAGTAATTTCCCCCACACTGCCCCATATAGTAATTTCCACCACACTGCCCCATACAATAATTTCTCCCACACTGCCCCCATACAGTAATTTCCCCCACACTGCTCCCATGATTCATTTGCCCCCACACTGCCCCCATGAAGTAATTTGCCCCCACACTGCCCCATGATGTAATTTTCCCCCACACTTCCCCATGAAGTAAATTGCCCCACACTGCCCCCCATGAAGTAATAATTTGCCCCATATAGTAATTTCCCCCAATTTGCCCCATATAGTAATTTTCCCCCACACTGTCCCCATATCGTAATTTTCCCCACACTGCCCTCATATAGTAATTTTCCTCACACTGCCCCCATATAGTAATTTTCCCCACACTGCCCCTATATAATAATTTCCCCCACACTGCCCCTATATAATAATTTCCCCCACACTGCCCCATATAATAATTTCCCCCACACTGCCCCATATAATAATTTCCCCCACACTGCCCCATATAATAATTTCCCCCACACTGCCCCCACAAAGTAATTTCCCCCACACTGTCCCCATATTGTAATTTCTCCCACACTGCCCCCATGATTATTTTGCCCCCACATTGCCCCCATGATTATTTTGCCCCCACATTGCCCCCATGAAGTAATTTGCCCCCACACTGCCCTCCCATGAAATAAGTTGCCCCCACACTGCCCTTCCCTGAAATAATTTGCCCCCACACTGCCCCCAAGAAATTGTTTTCCCTCACACTGCCCTCCATGAAGTAATTTGCCCCCACACTGCCCACTATGAAGTAATCTGCCCCCACACTGCCCCATGAAGTGATTTGCCCCAAGTAATAATCTGCCCCCACACTGCCCCCCTGAAGTGATTTTCCCCCACACTGCCTCTATGTCCTTTTCTGCCCCCCAAAGTTGGCACACAACGAAAATAAAGAAAAAGTTAACTAAAAGCTAATACTTACCCGTGTCCGGGACGTCTTTATTGTCCTGCGTCCCGACACAGGCGCGCGATGATGTCATTGCGCATACCTGCGCCGGGATTATACTACTAGGCCTGAACTATGGCTGCGATTGGCGGCGGGGCAGGGAACTATGTGCTCGAATGCCCCACCGCAGTATTTGGGCATTCTGGTAAGTACTGCCGACCCAAACGCCCCCATGTTAATCCGCCATTGGGGAGCAGTGCTGAACAAGAAAGCCACCGCCCTTGTCGATTCTAATTGACAAAAGTGGGCTTATGTGCCAACCCTTAAAAGAAGGCATTACCAACCACAGCAGAAAGTTCAGCATCCATACAAGGTGTATTGCAGAGAAATGTAAAGTACCTACATGGGGGCTACAGACTTCTCTGCATGTGGTTGGAGCAAATTAGCTTGAGGCTTCCTATTATACAAAAGAACTGACTGCTTAGAGATAGAAATGTCCCGAACTATTCACCAGCGAACAGTTCCCAGCGAACATAGCTTGTTCGCGTTTGCCGCAGCAGGCAAACATATGTTCGGTCCGCCCCCTATACATCATAATTGAGCAAACTTTGACCCTGTACCTCACAGTCAGCAGACACATTCCAGCCAATCAGCTAACCCTCCCTCCCAGACCCTCCCACCTCCTATCAAAAAGCAAGGACAGCATCCATCTTAGATTCATTCTGAAGCTGCAGTGTCACAAATTTGACTAAGTTGTAATCGTAATGCGATTAATACAGGTTATATTAATCGCATTGCGAATTCAACTTAGAGCTGGGTTCCTAATGGTTCAAGTTGTAATTGCAATGCGATTAATACAGGTTGTATTGCTAGGATATAACGAAGATTGAGAATATAGTGCTATATTCGTTATATTCGTCAATTCTAGCAATACAACCATTAGGAACTCAGATCTAAGTTGTAATCGCAATGCGATTAATATAGGTTATATTAATCGCATTGCGAATTCAACTTACCACACTCTGCGTCAACTACGTAATTTTCCATGGGAGTTTTGCCATGGATCCCCCTCCGGCATGCCACAGTCCAGGTGTTAGTCCCCTTGAAACAACTTTTACATCACTATTGTGGCCAGAAAGAGTCCCTGTGGGTTTTAAAATTCGCCTGCCTATTGAAGTCTATGGCAGTTCGCCCGGTTCGCCCGTTCGCGAACATTTGCGGAAATTCGCGTTTGCCGTTCGCGAACGGAAAATTTTATGCTCGCGACATCTCTATTTAGAGACTTTACTATATTGATGAAGATACCAGTGTAGTGAGATAGATCAGTTGCACCCCTTGGTCGAGTTGGGAAGATCAGCCTTAGGAGTTACATATGGCAACTGTAAAGACTGCATTTAATGTGTGAAATGCCTATGTGAAACATCCACTAACTGCTCCAGTAAAAAACTGTGAACTTGTTGCACTAAATATGTCCTTATCATTGACTTAGCACTCAGGACCCAGCATTGCACCTCAAACCTAACACCACCATGGGCATCCCGAACAACCCATCAAGCAGGAGAATCCCCAAAGCCAGGGAGTGCCCTGAAGGGAAGAAAGGTGCGCCCTTTTTTCACTGTACAGGGCATGGGTGCAACAGAGTGAGCAACTACTACTTCTATGCTCTTCCCTCTCATGTGCTTGCTGCAACAGTACCTACAGTAGGAATTGGAGGCTTGACACCTAAGAGTGACCTATTCTAAAATCTAAACGTATCTTTTCCTGATATTATATTATCTATTTCATTCCTTAGGGTACTTTCACACTAGCGTTATTCTTTTCCGGTATTGAGTTCCGTCCTAGGAGCTCAAAACCGGTAAAAACTGATCAGTTTTATCCTAATGCATTCTGAATAGAGAGCAATCTGTTCAGGATGCATCAGGATGTCTTCAGTTCAGTCACTCTTACGATATTTGGCCAGAGAAAATACTGCAGCATGCTGCAGTATTTTCTCTGTCCAAAATTCCGGACCACTTTCCGAAATGACAGATCCGGCATTATTTTCCATTGAAATGCATTAATGCCGAATCTGGCACCAAGTGTTCTGACAAAACGGATCTGATTTTCCGGTCTGCGCATGCGCAGACCTTTAAAAATGCCAAAAAATTATGCATTTGTTAGACGGAACCGCATCTGGATCCGTCTACAAATGCTATCCGTTTGCACACGGATTTCCGGATCGCAAGTGTGAAAGATCTCTTAGGCCCCTTTCACACGGGCGAGTATTCCGCGCAGATGCGATGCGTGAGTTGAACGCATTGCACCCGCACTGAATCCTGACCCATTAATTTCTATGGGGCTGTGCACACGAGCGGTGATTTTCACGCATCACTTGTGTGTTGCGTGAAAATCGCAGCATGCTCCTCTTTGTGCGTTTTTCACGTAACGCTGGCCCCATAGAAATGAATGGGGTTGCGTGAAAATTGCAAGCATCCGCAAGCAAGTGCGGATGCGGTGCGATTTTCACGCACGGTTGCTAGGTGACGATTGGGATGGGGACCCGATCATTATTATTTCCCCTTATAACATGGTTATAATGGAAAATAATAGCATTCTGAATACAGAATGCATAGTACAATAGGGCTGGAGGGGTTAAAAAAATTATAATAATAATTTAACTCATTTTAATCCACTTGTTCGCGCAGCCGGCATCTCTTCTGTCTTCATCTGTGAGTAATAGGACCTTTGATGACGTCACTACGCTCATCACATGATCCATCACCATGGTGATGGACCATGTGATGAACGCAGTGACGTCATCAAAGGTCCTATTGCTCACAGATTAAGACAGAAGAGACTGCAAGACATATTAAGACAAAAAACTGACTGCAATTGCGTTCCTACTCACGTGGGTTTGCCGCAATGCACCGGGACGCATCCGGACCTAATCCGGACATGCCCGTGTGAAAGAGGCCTTAGTATACCCCTATTTCTATTTCTGACTCAAACATGATAATGTCTGTATGACACATGTTCATATACATGTAGGCACTGTTTTTTTTTTTACTGGTGTGCCTGTAAATTCAGCTTGTGGAATGGGTGGTGCAGATAAAAGAGCACTGTGTGTTATTAAGTATGGAGGGAGGAGGTCCTAGCTCAGCGCTTCCTGGCTAGTACTCAGAGGCAGCATGGCAGGCGAGGAGTTCTGTCTGTGCACGCAGGCTTTCACCCTGTTTGGGATATTGACAGCAGCTTATATAGTAATAATCCAGGCATGGAAGGCAATATGCGGGCTGAGGAACCACATTGTATCCTGGTGGTGCAGGACAGACCTCACGCAGTATGGACAGTGGGCAGGTAATGAGGAGGTTCTTACATATACTGCTATGTGGTGGTGTTAGGTGCATGCACAGGCTTTTTGCTGTGAACTTTGCATGTGTTTTTTATGGGTGGAAAGTGTTAAATATAAGGCAGAGATGAGAGATTTTTTTTAGCGTGCCATGTTGGTGACAGCTACAATGTGTGACAGTATTATGGTATAAGATAGGGATTGCATATGATATGTGAAGTAGATAGCTTTACTGCTGTCACTACAAATGTATTACATGTTTCCTCTGGAGCTTTATACAACCAGCTGCACTGTATTTAATATTTGCAATCCATGTACTTATGTGTATCACTTTCTCCCACCGTTATGTCCATCACCACTGACTGAATGCCATGTTTGCAATTCAGCTCTGCTCTCCATGGGACTCTACTATACTACCCCATGTTGTGAGCAATCGGACATTGATTAAAGCCAAACACAGAGGAGGCATGGGCATGCCGGAGCTGAAACTTTATCATGCATAGGCATTACTGATTTGGATTCTGAATTGGTCTGAAGGGTCAGGTGCGGAGCTCTGGGTTCAATTAGAATTTGATCTCTCTCCAATGGATCTAAAAACAGCGCCCTGGATAAGGGTTGTAGCTAGACCTCTAATGGAGGAATGGCCCTTTTTAGTGCGACATACCCTCCCTCTATTGGATAGATGGCTCCTAAATTCTCAATTATCCCTATAGACCAGGTCCAATGACTCCTCTTATGGGCAATCCCGCCTTTTCCCCGGAGTGTCAAGTGAACAGATTTCTGAAATGGCCCCAATCCACTTATCCGAGTTAGTTATGCCATGACGGATTCTACAGTACATTGACTCGGTTTAATGCATTGGTGCCCTCGGATGTGAGACAGGGGAGTTCTTGGCTCAATTATGCTCAGTTGAAAGCATTTGTTGAAGGATTATTTGCACTCTCCTCATATCCGGCAATGGCGGATTTTGACTCCCTCTTTCTCAAATCCGACGCACATGACAAACTGCTTTCACAGCTCTACAAAATCTTATTGAAACAATGTAATGGTGATTTAGCGCCCTATTTCCAAAAATGGGAAACGGATCTCCGAGTGTCCTTCTGGCCTGAAGAGGTTGGCAAAATGTGTACGTTCTCTCATGGATTGTCCATATCAGCTTCAGCCAGGAAAAAACTTCAAGATTCTTTCTAGATGGTATTACTGTCCATCAACCCTTCATAAAATGTTTCCTTCTGCTTCCAATTTATGTTGGAGCTGCAAGGCAGATGACGGTACTCTGTTACATATTTGGTAGGCATACCCAATGATCAAAAACTTCTGGGACAAGGTGCTACGGGTCTATAAGAAGTTCTCTGGGAAGGAAGTTGATGTCACGGGTAAGGAAGGTAGAGAGGAAGTGCACCCCCTAAACTGCCACCCTCAACCCTGTCCCTGCCTACTTGCACCACCCACCCTAGGTGACGGGGCGCAACTGGGCGACGGTCCGTGACCTACGTAAGTGTAGAGCAGAGCGAACAGAGAAAGAGAGGAACAGACAGCCAGGGCAGAAGGCGGAACACAAGACTAATAGATAGACAGGGAGGTAGATAAGACAACAGTACCCAGTGATGGGAAAGGCAATGGCGGGTCAACTAGCCGAGGTCGGTCCGGGAGGTCACGTCAATTCAAGGCAGACCTAGGTGCAGGAAGCCTCCCAGCTAGCAAAGCTGCCCTGGGAACGAGGCCAAACACAGATCCTCGCTCCCGAATCTAAGCAGCAGGTCTGCGGCTGATGGGAGACCGAGTGCGCCTTTGGCGCCCTGTTACAGTTGAGAACACTCTAAAAATTACCCTTCTCTCGCTGGTGCCTGGTTCTTTGGCGCAAGTGAAGAAAAACACGCTTAGATTCTTCCTCACGGCAGCTCGCATGACGATTCCGAGACACTGGAAATCTGTCAGAATACCCTCTCTTTGTGAATGGGCTAAGGAATTTAGGCATTTATTGAGAATGGAAGAATTGATCGCTCTTTTGCATGAACAGAGCGAGAGATTTAAACGCAGGTGGCGTTGTTTCTCTGATTTCCTTGGCTCCTCTGAATTCTCTGTGGCAATTGACAATGGGGTGGTTGCTGTCACTTAGCTCACAAAACCTTCTCTAACGCTAGATGAGTTTAACTTATGCTTTAACTTATGAGATGATTCAGATGACTTTGGCCGTTCTTACAGAATACCCCCCTTTCTATCTTCCCCTCCCTTCTCTTTCCCCCACCGTCTCCCCCCCCCCCCCAGTCTACGTGTAAACGTTCAAATATTACGACAGAACAGGTTGATTTAAAAAGTGAATTTATTACTGCTCGAAGTTCACAGCAATTCTCCTAGTGGTTTCAACTGCAGAAGCTTAAATTGCGGGGATCCTGCGTGATCCTATAGTCTTATTTATACATTTTCAAGAGACTGTCATGCTACTTTTGTCATTTTATGAAAATAATAAAAATCTGAGTAAACATATACTACCCCATGTTGGAGCAGGATGATAAAGAAGCCAAAACTAGGGGGCACACCCAGTATGCTGAACAGAATGCAAACCACGGTATTAAAGCACAATCATAGAATAAACAAAAAGAAATACTGCATACAAGGCTGCACCTCTTATTATAAAAATCGGTATATTTTATTAGAAAACACAAAACCCACAAGATAAAATCATTGTATACAATTACAGAACAGTGTGTGGACTAGACATAGATCTGACACACTACCTACAATCACCAGTTTCAAAATGGAAACACATGAACACAGCCCAGCCAGAAATAGACAGGTCAGTGGGCATGGTGTAGGTATTATGTATTGTGACTGAGTATGTATTATTATGTCAAAAAGGTATCACTACTATTTTTCATACACACTGGATATTTGGTTATGAAATATGGATTATGAATTTTATTTATACGTTTTGTATTTATTATTGCACAATTAATGGGTCACTTTGGTTATCATAGATTATTTAATGAATTTTTTTTTATTATTTCAGTACGTTTACGAATTATGAATTTATCTGCCCCCTGTGCACTAATTATTGTTAATTATTGAGTGATTTATGAATTATAAATATATCTATTCCCTGTGCACTAACAATTATGGATTATTTATTTCATTCATGAATTATGTACTTATTTATTCATTCATGTACACTAATTATTAAGTGTTCTTGCATGGCAAGACCACTTACTGTTATCTCACATATATATTCTTATTATTATAGCCAAATTTACCACCCTATCTCCTCCCACAGTTTTTACACTACATAGACAGTAATATACCGAAACGTGCGGATTGTTCCCGATTGGTGTGCATTACTTTGTGGAACGTTTCGCCGAATGGTTCACGAAATATCAGCGTTTTTGTGGCGAAATTGGTCCCATAGGAATTAATGGCGGAATGATCAAAACTAGAGTGGGAGCTGACAAAAGCTAGAGTGTGAGCTGAAAAATCAGGACATGATATCTAAACTGCCACCACTCCCTCGTTTTCAAGTCCACCTAGACAAATCTTATATCAAAACGTTCAGCTATCCCTGCTAAGCCATAGTCCTGATAGTTTTCACAATATGACTATTTGTTTGTATCTCACGCCGCCCATTGACATTCATTGAAACTCTACTCTAGCCACCTCAAATTTGAGGGGCAATTTCTAAACTGCGACTGTGCCCTCATTTTTAATATTTCAGAGACATACTATGCATCAAATGTAGGTCTGGGTCTTGTGATTCTTACAATAAAAAAGCTCTTCGCTGTAGGATTTATAGTTTTTAAACTACAACAGTTTGAAGATGGCAACCGCCAGTGAAGTGACCTCTCTTTACTGCTGGGACTGGGGTGTGTGCTTTCTATTGCTGTGTCTGTACAGAAGTCTGAGGGGCTCTTGTCTCTATAGGAACAGAGGTGGGTGGGGATGTCATGTGACTACTTATTGAGCAGGTGCCTCGGCTAAATGCGCGGCGGGGTCCCATGACCCCCCCATGTCGGCGATCGCCGCAAACTGCAGGTCAATTCAGACCTGCGGTTTGCGGCTTTTTATGGTGAGGGCGGTGGCGGTGCCATAGGGTCCCCATGGGGCTGTAGGGGGGACCCGATGGCATGGAAGGCAGCGCAATGCCTTCCTGAGGCATCGCTGCTGCCTTCCTGTGACGTGTCTGTGAGATCCAGCCCCCTGGATCTCACAGGGCGGAAGCTGTATGAGTAATACACACAGTATTACTCATACAGCCAATGCATTCCAATACAGAAGTATTGGAATGCATTGTAAAGGATTAGACCCCCAAAAGTTGAAGTCCCAAAGTGGGACAAAAAATAAAGTGAAAAAAAAGTTTAAAAAATAAAGTTTTCCCCCAAAAAAGTTAAAAGTTTCAAGTAAAAATAAACAAAAACGTCATTTTCCCCAAATAAAGTTAAAATAAATTGCTAAAAAATTGATAAAAAATAGGGGGGGGGAAAACATATTATGTATCGCCGCGTCCGTATTGACCGGCTCTATAAACATATCACATGACTGAACCCCTCAGATGAACACCGTAAAAAACTGTGCTAAATAAACAATTTTTTCATCACCTTACATCACAAAAAGTACAACAGCAAGCAATCAAAAAGTCATATGCACCCCAAAATAGTGCCAATCTGACCGTCACCCCATCCCGCAAAAAATGAGCCCCTACCTGAGACAATCGCCCCCCAAAAAAATAAAATATGGCTCAGAATATGGAGACACTAAAACATTTTTTTTGTTTTAAAAAAGCTGTTATTGTGTAAAACTTACATAAATAAAAAGAAAGTATACTTATTAGGTATCGCCGCGTCCGCATTGACCGGCTCTATAAAAATATCACATGACCTAACCCCTCAGATGAACACCGTAAAAAATCAAAAATCAAAAATAAATAAACAATTTTTTGTCATCTACATCACAAAAAGTGTAATAGCAAGCGATCAAAAAGTCATATGCACCCCGAAATAGTGCCAATAAAACCGTCATCTCACCCCGCAATAAATGAGACCCTACCTAAGATAATCGCCCAAAAACTGAAAAAACTATAGCTCTCAGACTATGGAGACACTAAAACATGATTTTTTTTGTTTCAAAAATGAAATCATTGTGTAAAACTTACATAAATAAAAAAATTGTATACATATTAGGTATCGCCACATCCGTGACAACCTGCTCTATAAAAATACCACATGATCTAACCTGTCAGATGAATGTTGTAAAAAACTAAAAAAGAAAAACGGTGCCAAAACAGCTATTTCTTGTTACCTTACCTCACAAAAAGTGTAATATAGAGCAACCAAAAATCATCTGTACCCTAAACTAGTACCAACAAAACTTCCACCCTATCCTGTAGTTTAAAATGGGGTCACTTTTTTGGAGTTTCTACTGTAGGGGTGCATCAGGGGGGCTTCAAATGGGATATGGTGTCAAAAAAACAGTCCAGCAAAATCTGCCTTCCAAAAACCATATGGCATTCCTTTCCTTCTGTGCCCTGCTGTGTGCCCGTACAGCAGTATACGACCACATATGTGGTGTTTCTGTAAACTACAAAATCAGGGCCATAAATATTGAATTTTCTTTGGCTGTTAACCCTTGCTTTGTAACTGGAAAAAAAATATTTAAATGGAAAATCTGCCAAAAGAGTGAAATTTTGAAATTGTATCTCTATTTTCCATAAATACTTGTGGAACACCTAAAGGGTTAACGACATTTGTAAAATCAGTTTTGAATACCTTGAGGGGTGTAGTTTCTTAGATGGGGTCACTTTTATGGAGTTTCTACTCTAGGGGTGCATCAGGGGGGCTTCAAATGGGACATGGTGTCAAAAAAAACAGTCCAGCAAAATCTGCCTTCCAAAAACCGTATGGCATTCCTTTCCTTCTGCGCCCTGCCGTGTGCCCGTACAGCAGTTTACGACCACATATGGGGTGTTTCTGTAAACTACAGAATCAGGGCCATAAATATTGAGTTTTGTTTGGCTGTTAACCCTTGCTTTGTAACGGGAATAAAAATATTAAAATGGAAAATCTGCCAAAAAAGTGAAATTTTGAAATTGTATCTCTATTTTCCATTAATTCTTGTGGAACACCTAAAGGGTTAACAACGTTTGTTAAATCAGTTTTACCTTGAGGGGTGTAGTTTCTAGAATGGGGTCATTTTTGGGTGGTTTTTATTATGTAAGCCTCACAAAGTGACTTCAGACCTGAACTGGTCCTTAAAAAGTTGGTTTTTGAAAATTTCTGAGAAATTTCAAGATTTACTTCTAAACTTCTAAGCCTTGTAACATCCCCCAAAAATAAAATGTCATTCCCAAAATGATCCTAACATGAAGTAGACATATGGGGAATGTAAAGTAATAACTATTTTTGTAGGTATTACTATGTATTATAGAAGTAGAGAAATTGAAACTTGGAAATTTGCAAATTGTTCAAAATTTTTGGCAAATTTGGTATTTCTTTATACTTCATTTTACCAGTGTCATGAAGTACAATATGTGGCGAAAAAACAATCTCAGAATGGCCTGGATAAGTCAAAGCGTTTTTAAGTTATTACCACTTAAAGTGACACTGGTCACATTTGCAAAAAATGGCCTGGTCCTTAAGGTGAAATAAGGCTGTGTCCTTAAGGAGTTTTATACAGTAGAGAGTATTTGAGGTGTTACAACTAGCTACATTTACAAAAATAAATTACAGCTGTGTGAATATAATCATGCCATCTAAAGGAAAGAGATCTAAAGTTGCAAAGATACGCTGGACTAAACTGGACCTTTCATACCCACGCTTTCGGGATCCGGAGCCCCCATAGCAGCATAGTGGAAATGGAGGTTTGTGACATTCGGGATCCGAAGCCCCACAGCAGCATAGGGGAAATGGAGGTTTGTGACATTCGGGATCAGGAGCCCCACAGCAGCATAGTGGAAATGGAGGTTTGTGACAGTGAATGTGCCAGGAGGTACATAGTGATGTGGTGTCACACGCTTAGAGATTGCATAAACGGGGCATGAGCGTTGCCAGGAAACAGTGGTTGTGAACACTGATTATCATCAAACAGATAGCACACCTTCACCTCCATTCTACGTCAAGATGCTGAGACCCCCCAAATGCATGTGGTCATACCTTCATCTGCTAGGCTTGATAATGCCACTAATGTTTTTATAAATGTATGTTTAAATGTAACTGTGAAGCACTTTGGGCAACAACATTGCAATTTAATGTGCTATATAAATAAATAAAAGTTGAAATGCATTTCTCACTCTATCAAGCTTGCCATGTGCACTTTTTAAATTTGATCAATCAATTGGTTAGTGTAATGTTTACTATCTTTACTCACTCCAAACACTCCACCCAGTTACTCTACCCACTCCATAAAGTTTTTCTGCCCAGTCCAACCTTTCCACAGTTACTCCAGCCACTCCAACCACACAACAGTTACTCAAGACACTCCACCTAGTTACTCCGCCCACTCCAGTTGTAGACTACTGGTGGAGGCAAGAACACTTCACACAATTTCCCCAGAAATTGTAGCTTTTCTAGTTATAAAATATTTATTAATTGTCTAATGCATATATCTATTTATTCATCCGATTTGTATACAACTATATGGGTGACCTGATTTGAGATATGATTTATTATTTATGCTTTATTACTCTATTTTGTACTATAAATATATATATATGAGATACTTTTATTAAGCTGGTAATTTTTCTATATTTGCAAGGTCTCTCTTTAGTATATATTAGGGTCCATTCAGACATCCGTAGTGTTTTGCGGACTGCAAAACACTGACACCGCACATGGCCGGCACTATATAGAGCATTCCTATTTATGCCCGCAGCTGCAGACAAGAATAGGACATACTCTATTTTTTTGCGGAGCCACGTACCGTGCCGACTGACGATAAACATTGGCACTTCTTTGCTCGTATTACACAGGCTGATGCAAAGCGAATGGGGGACAAATGATCACTATGCAGTGGTCCCATGTCATTCAGTTCTATTGATTATCGGCAGCACATCCATGATTATACACGGAGATGTGCACTCAATAATCGTGAATCTTTCATCCTCATAAAAGATGCAAATCAGCCAACAAATGAGCGTTTGCTCATGTAACACCTTTATTTATCACCATCATTTGGTGCCATGATTATATGCGCCAATTAGTAGGAACGAGCAATTAGCTCAAAAATCATCGATCTAATGGGCCCTTAACTCTAATATGTTACTTGACCACTCCCAATTCAAAAACTTGTTTTTAAGGGCTCTTTCACATGAACAAGTTAATTGCGGGAATCACGCTCCGTGTGTGAGCGCGCTCCTCTGTTCTGGACGCTGCTCCAGGAGCGCACGACATTATACTGATTTATAATGCTGTGTGCCTCTGTTTGACCTTACTGCTACAGGATCATACTGACATAAAGCTGTCACTATCATTCTGTAGAAATGAGGTCATGCACGTGTGAAACAGCCCTTACTCTTTTAGTACTGAACTCTATAGCAATTTGACCTCTTCCCAACCCTAAATCTGTAAATTAGTATATACCGCTATTTCACACTGTAGACAGAGGTTAGAATAAACTCACTAGGTGCAAAAAATGTATTGACTTGTTTGATCCTGCAGATTTATTTATTTATTTATTTTTATTTGAACAAAAGTGAAATACATTTTCTTCAGTTATTAACCTGAATGCACCCAACTCCATCCCCCTGTGACAAGACAGATGGTAGTAGCACGGTCTACATACTCTGATTGCTTTGTAGGATTTCTTTTAACTACCTTTTGAGATTTAATTGATTAATAAACAAGAATTTGCAGGAAGCAGTATATCATGGTGAAGCAAGGCAATGCATTGTCTAGCATACTGTGGAAGATTTTGTCCATTGTCTCATTTTCATCTTTTGTTTTGCAGTGGTGACTGGCGCTACTGATGGGATCGGGAAAGCCTATGCTCTGGAGGTAAGGGATAGCCGGTAATATTGGTAGTGAAGTATGGTACAAGGGACATAACTGTAAGTTTTAATTAGTACTAATGCACACCTATGCCCCTATGGTTTATTTAACCTTGTATGTTTAAAAACTATCAGGATATTACTGTACTTATATGCAGGACTGAACAAGCAGATGTGGTGGAGAAACACACAGCCTATTAGCCTATGATTAACATACCCATAGGTATTATACCTGTATGGGAGGGAGTGGAGAAGGATAAAAACATTGGATAAAACACTGTGCACTTTACTATGTGGTATAATGTATAATAAATGCGGGGTCTAGTTACCTTTAAGCCTAAATCCAGCAGATTATGTATAATTACTTACTGACAGTGTGTTTTATGTATTTGTGTGTGTTTGCCATTGTCACCTACTGTTCTTAGATATTTATGTGAATGAATAAAGATTATATAATATTTTGATACTTATGTAGCACTGCGTTGTATTATGTTCTAATATTGGAGTTGCATAGGATAAGAAAAGAGAAACAGAATATGAAATTGTTATAGTACAGGAAAACCTAACCCTCCTGTCAGAATATAAAAAACCAGAAGGACAAAAAGAAAGGGATAGGAGTTGTGCTGCCTAATCAGAGTGTGATTAAAGGGGTGTTCCAGTTGCTGATTAGAGGATATAGGATGTTTGTGTTTTGTAACGAAACGACATCACTGCCTAATGAAAAAGCTAAAACTCAAAATAAAAAAACTTTATTCGTTTTTTAGATAAAATCAGAGAGGCTACCTAAGTCTACTTTCACACTAGCGTTCGGGGCTCCGCTTGTGAGTTCCGTTTGAAGGGGCTCATAAGCGGCCCCCGAAATGATCCGTCCAGCCCTAATGCATTCTGAATGGATGCGGATCCGCTCAGAATGCATCAGTCTGGCTCCGTTTGTCCTCCGCTCCGCTCAGCAGGCGGACACCTGAACGCAGCTTGCAGCGTTCGGGTGTCCGCCTGGCCGTGCGGAGGCAAACGGATCCGTCCAGACTTACAATGTAAGTCAATGGGGACGGATCCGTTTGAAGTTGACACAATATGGCTCAATTTTCAAACGGATCCGTCTCCCATTGACTTTCAATGTAAAGTCAAAACGGATCCGTTTGCATTATCATGAAAAAAAAATATATATATATATATATATATTTTTTTTTTTGTTCATGGTAATGCAAACGGATCCGTTCTGAACGGATCTAAGCGTCTGGGCACATACCAGACGGATCCGACCTAAACGCAGGTGTGAAAGTAGCCTTACTGATCCCAAATCAACGGGTCTATAGGCAGGAAGGGGTGGTAAATATGCAACACATACCCTTAGAGGTCACTCTTCAGAGGTGCGTGAGATATATGATCTCACATCATCAGTCTTGCATAGACACAATGAGGTTTCTAGGCATGTTGTGTACCTGTGCAGAGGTCACAGTACATGGAAGATAGATAAGCTTTGACATCACCTATTGTGAATGAAGAATCCTGTCTTATCTGTACACAGAGGTGATATCTCCTTATCATTGTAAGCAGCTTTAGAATAATTTATAACTGCAGTAAAGTGATCTGTACAGACCAAGAAGAGGCGCCAATTATTAGTCTTAGTGACCAGTGCAAAGAATGCAGGAATTTATGTTTTTTGTTTAAATATAGATATAGACCTAGAAAATTAAAAATAATCATCAATAATTCTTTAAAAATAGTGTAAAGGATCGCTGTACTTGGGGGGTCATTCTCACAAGAATCGTCGTCCACCGCAGCTTTCGAGGCCAAACATTGCATTTATTGTGACATTTTTCATACACGGAACAGTCCAGTTAATAATCACTGGGGTGGTGAGGTTCCCACATACATCAAAACAAAGCAAATACCTGCCCGGCTGGGCTCTCACTACACCTGTTAACATGACCCTGACTCAGCTACAGAACCCTGTTCACACACGGAACCCATATGCGGCTTTTTCTCAGCGCGTAGTTCCCCAGCCTCTCCGGCTGTAATCAGTCCTGTACCTGTATGGGGAAGTGTGGCCCAACAGTCCTCCCGACTCCTGCCTTGTGACCCTTGAATCCCGGCGTCACGGCGTTCCCCAAACTTCGGGCTGTCACAGTGCCCCAGGGTCTCTTAGTCTGGCGAGCTGAGACCACGCACAGAGCCTCTGCTCTGGGTCTCTGTATCTCACAGCGTATCTCTCCCCAGACTGACCTACTCTGAGGCGCTTTATGCCAGCCTGATTACAGCAGGCCTCACCTGCGATCACCTGCGATCAGGTAAAAAGGAAAACCCGTATTGGAAGGGTGTGGACTGGCAACTCCCTCTACCAAGCCTAGCCACCAGTCCAAGTAAATTCCAGCCCAGAAAATGTATACAAAAATGTCTCAGCAAACTATGTAAATGCTGCAACTCTTGCCCTTCCACACCACCAGTGGTGGGCATTTTTTAATGCTTCCAATGCTCTCCTCTTGCTCCTGATGATCCACACACTCATATTTAGAGCTATTTAGTAGCAGGATAATAACAGGGCAGTTTATCAGGTTCAGCCAGTAGCTCAATAGGTTTGGTTGATATTGCTGGGCTGATTGCCCAGACACGACTATTGCATGTTGTAAAGGGGGAATATTAATCACCAATACTTATGCAAATATCGATAATTAATATTCATAAATGGGAGGAGCCACCTAGTGATAACTCCGCCCATTTATGCCTTTATATAACAATACAATACTTTCGCTATGCTTTACACTGATCACTATGCTAACTGCATGCGCCTTACTAAACTAACTATCGCCAATAACCACACGCCACACAGATAGTTATAAACCAAACACAGTATTTATTACTAACAATACACTACGCACGCAATACTAACAATACAGCACTAAATATACAATCCTAAACTACACTACACAATCCCAAATTCCACCCCACATACTATCTATACATTACAATATACAATTATATCAGTCTAGCAATACACTACAATACACTACGTACGCAGTACACTACAATACAGCACTAAATATTCAATCCTAAACTACACTACACATTCCCAATTCCACCCATAAACTAACTAGACAGTTCACACATACAAGTATATTAGTCTAGCAATACGTTATATCTATATATATTCATGGATCAATGGATATGAATATATATACATATAGACGTACACACCGCAGTGCAGAAACAGTACTACAATAAACACAATACAAGCCTAACTACACTACACAATCCCAAATTCCACCCCACATACTATCTATACATTACAATAATACATCATACACACAAATATCAGTAACCCACCCCACCTGACTATTCACTGTCCCTACGGGGTACGACGAGGGTTAATGGTGGCCTCACAGGGGTGTAAACCGACCACAAACACAAAGGGTTAACAATGGGGATAATATCAGAACTGTACAGCAATGCAAGGGTGAATATCCTGCAAGTGTACAGTGGGAAGGGGGGGGGGGGTGTGGCAGGGTTAGAGCAGGGGTTACCACCAGGGGTTTACAGCAGGGATCAGGGACACAGCAGGGCCACAGGATCAGGGGTACAACAGGGGTATCCAATAAGGCAAGGGTTTGGGGATCAGGGTGTCCAGTAACACGGCAAGGGTAAATCAGGGCCCAGGGTCACATCACATCAAGGGTAAATCAGGGCCCAGGGTACACATCAGGGACACAAATATAGGGGTTACAGGACCAGGGGTGTGGGTTAACCAGGGGAGAGATATAGCGGTCGGGGGTCAGGGGATATACTTAATCCTTCCAGCGTTAGTAGGCCATTTCCAGGCGTTCATCATGGAGCTGCACTCTCCCATGTATCTAGTCTGGTTGCAAGAGACCGCATGTCTGCCATGCTGGGGGTTTTATAGCCCAAAAGCAACCCCCTCCTCAGGGATGTGACATCATAGTGTCACTGTGACGTATGCCTGCCTACAATCCCCAGAGTCCCCCCCCCCCCTAGTCCCAAAGATGCTGGGAGTAGTGGGATGGAGTTTTAGCCATGGGCAGAGGTGTGGAAAAACAGGTTCTCAGATTCTTGATGTCTGGTTAGAAGGTCCCCTCACAAACGGTGCCAAAGCGTCTGATTGCTTTGGGTCTGAACAAAAGGGGACTAGATGCTAATAAGCTGTTATCCTACAGGCTATAACAACTCTGTAGATAACAGTTGGAATTGCATATATGCATATATATATCCACAGATGCTTGGGGGACAAAACCGGGGGTATGAATGGGCAGCAATAAGCCCACATACATACTGTCATGCTGACATAAGTGTATATACATAGACACGTGTGCAAATACATACACACATATCTATATATACACACACCCTCGCATATATCTGGGGCATACAGGGGTCATATATAAGAGGGCACATATATTTACTAATATAAGGCGGCACAGCTTCCAGGGACCACATATTTCCCACAGGGGCCACCATGAGCCCCTGGGGATCACCATGGGCAGACGTGCGCAGATGCTGGGCACATCTGCGCACATCACCCCATGATGCGGTGGTTAATGTATGCATATATATACCATACATGCCCGCACGTGTTTGCAGGCATGCATGGATATATATGCATACGTCTCAACCGCTCCTCAACAATCCCCCTGTTGTCGGAATATAATACGACAATATAATGGGGGAACGGGTTGAGATATGTTTGCCCCCCTTCAACCCCATCTTTGGTGGAAGTTCAGGAAGAACTGTAGTGCACACTGATCTTTAGGTACTTAGACATCCCCAATCCAGCTTCCTCCGACCTGCCCTTCTGTCTTCTTCTTGACATCTTTAGGATACCACACACCCACAGTCTCTTGGTTAGCTGGTCTTTCTTTAACAGTCTTAGTGTCGGCCACCCCCACTTTGGAGTGACCACACCCCCACAGTCTCTCGGTAATTCTGCCGATCTTCAGGTATCTTCGCCCCCCCAATTCTGGAGTGGGTTCACCCTTACAGTCTTTAACTGGCCTTTCTTTAACAGTCTCTTGGTGTCGGCCACCCCCACTTTGGAGTGGCCACACCCCCACAGTCTCTCGGTAGTTCTGCCGATCTTCAGGTATGGCCCGCCTCCAAGGCATCTGGAGCGGGTTCACCCTCACAGTCTCAGTCCCAACTTTCTTCTATCCACTTGATGGGTGCGGTTCTCCCGTGGACAGATTAATAGGTCTTTACAAGGCAGGTCAGACTCTTAAGCGGTGATGTCATAGTACCTAAATTCTACTGCGGAGAACACCTCCGCCACACTACACCTCCAGCCCTTCCCTTAAGAACCTCACCGTTCCAGGGTTCAAGGTGGCAAATGAATGATGCCTGTCCCTATCGTGACCTAACCTTATCCCCATTCACACAAAATACATGCCACATCCCTCCCAACACCACCAAATTCCATTAAATGTGTGTACCCATAGAGACTAATGCAACCTGGCATATCTCTACACCTCCAAAGACACAGGTAGGTCGCAGACCCCTGTGTCAATGGGAAACTACTATAGGATGCAAATGTGTACAGCCAAATAATAACTCACCGCAATGCGTTGGGCGAGTTTCCCTGGGTATAGGCTGTCACACATTTGTACCTAAAGTCTCTATGGGTACACAATCAACCAACATAATCAATCAATAAATACAATGTGCTATGGGGTTTCAGGGTAGTACAAGTTATACGTCCCGAACCCTCATAGGAAACAAAGTGTGTCCATACAATATTTGGCTACAGGAACAATGTTTGAGTTATGTCCTGAGCCTCCTCCTCCGGATAGTTCTGTAAAGTTCTGTCTGGTTCTGGTGTATTTGGTCAGTAAGTCCCTTGACCCTCAGATTACGATGACCAGAACCAGAAGAAGTTTCACTGGGTGAAACAATTGAATAAGTTCTTCCACCCGAACGTCTCCCAAGTCTTCCTCCAGAGCCTTAAATAATGCTCCCGCTGGATTGTGGCACAGTCTACTCTAGAACACCTCTAGGCAGAGGTCGCTTAGTTGCCAAAATCCAGTGGGATCCTCTGGAGCTTCAAAACAGTGTCAGGGGGAATAGCTGGCCTCTTCTGTGGCATCTCCTAGGTTTTTCTTCCGCTCCATATAAAAATCACACCTATGGCAGAAGAAAATACCAGGCGCTCCCAGGGGAGATTCTCCCCTAACAGTGCAATTAATGTGAAAATTCCCAGCCCCAATACCTTTGACCCATGGGTAGAGAAAGGTATTGGGCTGCCCTTTATCTCACAGGACCCCTCGTTATCCCAACACTGGTGTCTGAACACCCTACCTTCAGAGGATTGAGTCCTCTGCTGCACATCCCTCTGCGCCAACAGATAAGGATGGCCACCCTACTAGGTTAGGATAACTGGAGTTCTGTGGACAAAGCACCATCTTGTTATTGATGGCACCGCATCCCTGTCCACCCATGTGTACCCAGGCTGATTTCCCCCTGTGATCCCGTCTTGTGGAGGCCCGCAGAACCAATGGCATAGTCATGCCCTGGTTCCCCAGGACCCCACAACACAAGAACACAGTCCACACTCTGCTGCCAAACACTCTGCGTCCAATCCCTATCAGAGCTGTGCTACCCGACCGGACTAGAATTAAGTGCGCAGCACAACATTACACCAATGTTGTCTGTCCGCCCCAGTCCCCAGCGCAACACAGCCCTACCGAAAACCTGGAGCACAACAGTGCTATCTGTATCGATCTGAGACCCTGGTTGCCCAGAATAATATCACATCATCCTTTGTGTGCTGCATGGAGAAGGTCCTTATGCCTTCTCCCGACCAGCAGGATTTCCCGTGTGATATTATCTGCTCGCGAACCTATACGTTCTCGATCCACAGTATAACACTGTTCCACTCCAAGGGGACACAGAATGAAACAAAGACAGCAGACGGGACTTACAACACTACATAAATCAGCATGGTAGAACACATCCGTAGACAAGGACTACCACCATCAACATCAAGAAGAACGTACAAACAGATAACAAAAACACACAACATGGACATACACAGGGAACAAACTGTGTAACAAATAGTACAGGGGTGTCAAATGTTGCCTAGCCTAGCTTGGCCACTCTGACCTCTCAGCAGCTGGTGATGCTGCCGAGAGGTAACCCCGTTATGGCCAGGCTGACTAGACCCCACTGCACAACTTGTTACCTGGCTGATACTGTTGGACACATTGCAATTACTTGCACAAGGGCAATTCCTTGCAATGTGTCCTTTGTTCCTACACCTGAAACACGTGACTTGGTTTCCTGTCCTGTGTGTTATGTTCCCATCTGTTTCGCAGTGTCTCGCTATGTGACCTAGGCCACCACATGCAAAACATCTGATGTTTGCTCTGCATGGCCCAGGTCCATCTACACTGCATCCGTGCTCCCTTCTCCTGAATTGTTCCATCCTCAGGGACGCACTCTTCACCACAGTTGTTTTTCCCAAAGTCAGGGAAAAATCTCTGTTAGTCTGGACCGGCTTGACCTGATGATCAGACCGGTCACAGACTACTCTCCCCCCTTGTGGCCCTGCACAGGGCAACGTTTTGGGAGATTCCGACCCTGGCTTTACGGAAAAAGAAAGGGCCGGCACCAACTTGGTGATAACCTGTTGCATGCCAGACATTAGCTGGGACCTTACAGCAACCTGAGCCTTCAATTTGGCTACCGTCACGTCAGTAGAGGCAGTCCGCTCCTTGAAGGCATTGACTTCAGTATAAGACTGAGTCAACTTAGCCTCAATTTCCTCCTTCTGCCTCTGCAGCTCTACCAACTGTGACTCCATCCTAGCCACCTGCGCATCTTGCTCAACAGTAGACTGCACATTCTCTGCCAGCTGTGCCTGCAATGTCGAAACCTGGTCCGAATTACTGGCACAGCACTGGCAGTGAATGGCCGGAGGAATTGTCTCCGTTGACCGAGACACCAGCGCAACTTCCTTTGGCTTACAGATGCTAGCCTCAAACGTATGAACGAGTTTGGCCAGCATCCGAAGCCGTTTGGTGGCCTTGTTCAAAACCGTCCGTTTGTTAACACAAAGCTTGTCGTAACTACAAGCCTGTGCTAACAAATCGGACCACAGCATTTCTGCTGACTTGTATGTAGTGGGGAGGATGGGGTTAAATGTGCTGTGTTTGCTCAAGTGTTGCAGTGTGGGGAAGTCCATACTCACCGTTTGATGAGTGTCCATCTTCTTCTTGGCGCCGTACCTCGCAGCTGCTTGGAAGAAGTCCATTTTCCCGGATCGCCTCTTCCCGACCAGCCTGACTTGTACGCCGCTCCCACGAAGATGGATCTCCTTCAGTGATGTGTCTTCTTCTCCCTTGCAATCACTTGAGCGATGCAGTGACCGTGTAAAGCAAACAGCAAAATATTAATACACAGATAGACAATAGATTCTCTGCTAAAGATTTTGATCCGTGTTTGGTGCTGTGAGGTAGAGCCGCGTTACCTGTCCGAATTATCAGGTCCTAGACGCTCAGACCACTGACCGCGTCTCTCTTGCCTGATAATTGACAGTATAACCGAACTATAGCCTCAAAACCAAACACAGATTTCAAAATCTAAGCAGTGGGCCTGACTCGCCAATGTAAAGGGGGCATATTAATCACCAATACTTATGCAAATATCGATAATTAATATTCATAAATGGGAGGAGCCACCTAGTGATAACTCCGCCCATTTATGCCTTTATATAACAATACAATACTTTCGCTATGCTTTACACTGATCACTATGCTAACTGCATGCGCCTTACTAAACTAACTATCGCCAATAACCACACGCCACACAGATAGTTATAAACCAAACACAGTATTTATTACTAACAATACACTACGCACGCAATACTAACAATACAGCACTAAATATACAATCCTAAACTACACTACACAATCCCAAATTCCACCCCACATACTATCTATACATTACAATATACAATTATATCAGTCTAGCAATACACTACAATACACTACGTACGCAGTACACTACAATACAGCACTAAATATTCAATCCTAAACTACACTACACATTCCCAATTCCACCCATAAACTAACTAGACAGTTCACACATACAAGTATATTAGTCTAGCAATACGTTATATCTATATATATTCATGGATCAATGGATATGAATATATATACATATAGACGTACACACCGCAGTGCAGAAACAGTACTACAATAAACACAATACAAGCCTAACTACACTACACAATCCCAAATTCCACCCCACATACTATCTATACATTACAATAATACATCATACACACAAATATCAGTAACCCACCCCACCTGACTATTCACTGTCCCTACGGGGTACGACGAGGGTTAATGGTGGCCTCACAGGGGTGTAAACCGACCACAAACACAAAGGGTTAACAATGGGGATAATATCAGAACTGTACAGCAATGCAAGGGTGAATATCCTGCAAGTGTACAGTGGGAAGGGGGGGGGGGGGGGGGGGGAGGGTTAGAGCAGGGGTTACCACCAGGGGTTTACAGCAGGGATCAGGGACACAGCAGGGCCACAGGATCAGGGGTACAACAGGGGTATCCAATAAGGCAAGGGTTTGGGGATCAGGGTGTCCAGTAACACGGCAAGGGTAAATCAGGGCCCAGGGTCACATCACATCAAGGGTAAATCAGGGCCCAGGGTACACATCAGGGACACAAATATAGGGGTTACAGGACCAGGGGTGTGGGTTAACCAGGGGAGAGATATAGCGGTCGGGGGTCAGGGGATATACTTAATCCTTCCAGCGTTAGTAGGCCATTTCCAGGCGTTCATCATGGAGCTGCACTCTCCCATGTATCTAGTCTGGTTGCAAGAGACCGCATGTCTGCCATGCTGGGGGTTTTATAGCCCAAAAGCAACCCCCTCCTCAGGGATGTGACATCATAGTGTCACTGTGACGTATGCCTGCCTACAATCCCCAGAGTCCCCCCCCCCCCTAGTCCCAAAGATGCTGGGAGTAGTGGGATGGAGTTTTAGCCATGGGCAGAGGTGTGGAAAAACAGGTTCTCAGATTCTTGATGTCTGGTTAGAAGGTCCCCTCACAAACGGTGCCAAAGCGTCTGATTGCTTTGGGTCTGAACAAAAGGGGACTAGATGCTAATAAGCTGTTATCCTACAGGCTATAACAACTCTGTAGATAACAGTTGGAATTGCATATATGCATATATATATCCACAGATGCTTGGGGGACAAAACCGGGGGTATGAATGGGCAGCAATAAGCCCACATACATACTGTCATGCTGACATAAGTGTATATACATAGACACGTGTGCAAATACATACACACATATCTATATATACACACACCCTCGCATATATCTGGGGCATACAGGGGTCATATATAAGAGGGCACATATATTTACTAATATAAGGGGGCACAGCTTCCAGGGACCACATATTTCCCACAGGGGCCACCATGAGCCCCTGGGGATCACCATGGGCAGACGTGCGCAGATGCTGGGCACATCTGCGCACATCACCCCATGATGCGGTGGTTAATGTATGCATATATATACCATACATGCCCGCACGTGTTTGCAGGCATGCATGGATATATATGCATACGTCTCAACCGCTCCTCAACACATGTACACCAGGTGCATCCATAATATTTACTGACACATCTGGTCAGTGGGGGATTCGTGCCTGGGTAACACATTTAGTTTGAATTAGTGGAGGGTAATTGCAAAATTGATGCAGTAAGACCATATACAGTCAGGTCCATAAATATCGGGAGATCGACACAATTCTAACATTTTTGGCTCTATACACCACCACAATGGATTTGAAATGAAACAAACAAGATGTGCTTTAACTGTCAACTTTAATTTGAGGGTATTTACATCCAAATCAGGTGAACGGTGTAGGAATTGCAACAGTTTGCATATGTGCCTCCCACTTGTTAAGGGACTAAAAGTAATGGAACATAATAATAATCATAAAATCAAACTTTTACTTTTTAATACTTGGTTGCAAATCTTTTGCAGTCAATTACAGCCTGAAGTCTGGAACACATCACCAGACGCGGGGTTTCATCCCTGGTGATGCTCTGCCAGGCCTCTACTGCAACTGTCTTCAGTTCCTGCTTGTTCTTGGGGCATTTTCCCTTCAGTTTTGTCTTCAGCAAGTGAAATGCATGCTCAATCAGATTCAGGTCAGGTGATTGACTTGGCCATTGCATAACATTCCACTTCTTTCCCTTAAAAAACTCTTTGGTTGCTTTTGCAGTATGCTTTGGGTCATTGTCCATCTGCACTGTGAAGCGCCGTCCAATGAGTTCTGAAGCATTTGCCTGAATATGAGCAGATAATATTGCCCGAAACACTTCAGAATTCATCCTGCTGCTTTTGTAAGCAGTCACATCATCAATAAATACAAGAGAACCAGTTCCATTGGCAGCCATACATGCTCACGCCATGACACTACCACCACCATGCTTCACTGATGAGGTGGCATGCTTAGGATCATGAGCAGTTCCTTTCCTTCTCCATACTCTTCTCTTCCCATCACTCTGGTACAAGTTGATCTTGGTCTCATCTGTCCATAGGATGTTGTTCCAGAACTGTGAAGGCTTTTTTAGATGTTGTTTGGCAAACTCTAATCTGGACTTCCTGTTTTTGAGGCTCACCAATGGTTTACATCTTGTGGTGAACCCTCTGTATTCACTCTGGTGAAGTCTTCTTTTGATTGTTGACTTTGACACACATACACCTACCTCCTGGAGAGTGTTCTTGATCTAGCCAACTGTTGTGAAGGGTGTTTTCTTCACCAGGGAAAGAATTCTTCGGTCATCCACCACAGTTGTTTTCCGTGGTCTTCCGGGTCTTTTGGTGTTGCTGAGCTCACCGTTGCATTCCTTCTTTTTAGAATGTTCCAAACAGTTGTTTTGGCCACGCCTAATATTTTTGCTATCTCTCTGATGGGTTTGTTGTGTTTTTTCAGCCTAATGATGGCTTGCTTCACTGATAGTGACAGCTCTTTGGATCTCATCTTGAGAGTTGACAGCAACAGATTCTAAATGCAAATAGCACACTTGAAATGAACTCTGGACCTTTTATCTGTAATTCCTACACAGTTCACCTGATTTGGATGTAAATACCCTCAAATTAAAGCTGACAGTCTGCAGTTAAAGCACATCTTGTTCGTTTCATTTCAAGTCCATTGTGGTGGTGCATAGAGCCAAAAATGTTAGAATTGTGTTGGTGTCCCAATATTTATGGACCTGACTGTATCTCATGCACTCCCTGGGGCACATCACCTAAGAGTATGTGTTGCATATTACAATGCATGGAGTTGAGAGTAGAACCCGAGGACCTGTCAGATATTAGACTGCTAGCTGACCTCCTTGAGGAAGGGGAAAGGGGTCTTGGTGAAGGGCCTTTTTCCAACCTTAGACTCCCCTCAGTGAAAAATGCACCAATAGGGGATAACACCCCTTTACATATATTCCTTAGGGTCGTGACCGACCAGCTTAAACAGCTTGAGGGGAGACATTTTGGGTCATCAAACATTTTGAGAGAGGTCTGGTGTCACTAGAAAAGGATGAAACTATCATGATTAAACCTTCAGACAAAGAAGGGAACATTGTAGTGATGGACCGCATGCAATATGTCCAGATGTGCAATCACATCTTGGATGATAGATCCTGCTATGATATCCTCACCACAAACCCCCTTACTGGTTTTCACTCACAATTACACAACATCCTCTCAGAAGCTCTTCAAGCAAAACTTATTAACAAATTGTGTCAAATCTCTTTTTATTAGTTTTACACATAAAGTAATAACAAAAGCATTTACAACAAGGTAGCAGAAGGCAGGGACAGTTTAAAAGGATTCTAGTTTCCGATCCCAAAACCCTGCCAGGGTACATAGTATAACATGCTTAATAAGAGCATCTCATCGTGAAACTCACAACATCAGTAACAAGTCTCTTTCAAAAGTTGGTATGTAATGAAATTAAAATGAAATGAAATGAAAATTAAATGGAATGCGTCGGGACCAAAGCCATAGGAAGTGATATCAAACCCAGTCCTAGACTCACGGCGTCCAGGTCAGACGAGCTCATCTTACTCCTGAGTGGACAAGAACGGTAGTATCTCCGCACCATGTGTGAATAACATCTAAGAAGATCAAGTAAGCTTATATCTAGAATGTTCATATCGCGCTCCACAACACAGTTCCTCCAGTCTTGCTACTTGGGCTATCTTATGTAGCCAGTGAGAGATAGGGGGGCGTTTTTTTGTCTCCAATAGAGCGGGATCATGGCTTTGACTAGCAGAACTAATTGCAGCCACAGGATTTTATTGTATTTAGTATTAGAAGTCGGTATAAGGTTCAAGAAATAAAACTTTGGGGGTCAGCGGCGGGGCAGTAGGGCACAATTTAGAAATGACTTCCTGCACTCCATTCCAAAAGGGTTTGAGCGCTGGGCACTCCCACCATATATGGAGTTAGGAGCAACACTGGAAAATGTCGCACTCATCCACAGGAAGCCAGGAGCCCGGACCTCGCCCTGAACCTTAGGCGCACATCAGATTCCAATAAAAAGAAAGACGGTCCAGCTTCACTGAAAAAAAACAACATACAGCAATGCAGAAAATCGACCGGTTTCGGATCACTATAGATGTGGATCCTTAGTCATGATGTGCATCAGTAGGAGGTGAAGTCGAGACTAAATAGTGAACCACTGAGAACAGGTGATCACAATCAGGTACAGGACACACCTCCTGATGACATCCTCCACAATTTGAGAATCCAAAAGCACTCACGATTGAGCAGCTTTTTCTTGTGATCACCGCCTCTGCTTGGTCTGTTAACCCTCTCCACTCCTTGTACTGACATGCTATCTGTATTACCATTATGAACCGCAGCGAAATGCAAACTTGCGGCAGAAACATTTTTTATTTTAGCATGGGGTACATCAGAGATATGACGGCAAATTCGAACTTTTAAGCAGTTTGATGTGCACCCGACGTACTGTAGATTACACAGAGAACATGTTATGCAATATACCACATATGTGGTGTTGCAATTAATGTATTGCTGAATAGTATGAGTAGTGTGATTACTTGTAGACAAAATATGCGGGCCCATTCTCATATGTGAGCAACATGTGCATTTTTTATGTCCACATTTAAAATTACCTATGTGTCTCAGCCAGGTAGGCTGGGACCCAGGTTTATCCTGGTAAAGAGAGGGGCTCACCATATTAGCTAAAGTAACAGCACGTCGGGCAACACATTTAACACCGCTTTTTACAACATCACCCCAGACTTGGTCATATTTGAGAAGATGAAAATGTCTTTTGACAATATTACATATTTGTGAGTATTCACAGCTATAACTTGTGGAAAAAAATCACTTGCTTCTCTTTATGACCAAGTTTGGGCTTATTGTTTGGGAAAATTAGATTATCCCGAGACATAGTGGAAACCATATTTTTGGATCGGTTTAAAAGTCTGCTGGGATAATTCCTGTCTAGGAGACGGGTGGTGACAGTATTCATTTCTTCAATACAGGTTTCACTAGAGGAGCAATTGCGCAAAGCGCGAATATATTCACCCCTGGGGATGTTGTGGACAGTATGTGCAGGATGACAGGATCCCGCATGCAGGATGGTGTTTCCTGCGGTTACTTTTCTATACGTGCGACTCTGTACACGGCCATCCCCCACGTCCCCCACCAAACACAAATCCAAAAAGGATATTAGGGTCTTATGCGAATTTAGAGAAAAACGTAAATTGCAATTATTAGCATTGAGGAAGGATTTGAATGATGGTACGGCCGCCACATCGCCCGTCCAAACAAAGAGCAGGTCATCGATGTAGCGACCGTAACACTGGACGGATCCACTCCATGGGTTGGAATCAGAGAAAAGAAAATGATGTTCCCACATGCCATATAAATGTTTGCAAGCGATGGTGAGAAACGGGCCCCCATAGAGACTCCTCTGCATAGGAGAAAAAACCTCCCATTGAACATAAAATAATTGTGCTGCATAAGAAATAATACAACTCTGAAAAGTTGTGTTAGAATCGCACGTATAGAAAAGTAACCGCAGGAAACACCATCCTGCATGCGGGATCCTGTCATCCTGCACATACTGTCCACAACATCCCCAGGGGTGAATATATTCGCGCTTTGCGCAATTGCTCCTCTAGTGAAACCTGTATTGAAGAAATTAATACTGTCACCACCCGTCTCCTAGCCAGGAATTATCCCAGCAGACTTTTAAACCGATCCAAAAATATGGTTTCCACTATGTCTCCGGATAATCTAATTTTTCCCAAACAATAAGCCCAAACTTGGTCATAAAGAGAAGCAAGTGATTTTTTCCACAAGTTATAGCTGTGAATACTCACAAATATGTAATATTGTCAAAAGACATTTTCATCTTCTCAAATATGACCAAGTCTGGGGTGATGTTGTAAAAAGCGGTGTTAAATGTGTTGCCCGACGTGCTGTTACTTTAGCTAATATGGTGAGCCCCTCTCTTTACCAGGATAAACCTGGGTCCCGGCCTACCTGGCTGAGACGCATAGGTAATTTTAAATGTGGACATAAAAAATGCACATGTTGCTCACATATGAGGATGGGCCCGCATATTTTGTCTACAAGTAATCACACTACTCACACCATTCAGCAATACATTAAGTGCAACACCACATATGTGGTATATTGCATAACATGTTCTCTGTGTAATCTACAGTACGTCGGGTGCACATCAAACTGCTTAAAAGTTCGAATTTGCCGTCATATCTCTGATGTACCCCATGCTAAAATAAAAAATGTTTCTGCCGCAAGTTTGCATTTCGCTGCGGTTCATAATGGTAATACAGATGGCATGTCAGTACAAGGAGTGGAGAGGGTTAACAGACCAAGCAGAGCCGGTGATCACAAGAAAAAGCTGCTCAATCGTGAGTGCTTTTGGATTTTCAAATTAGGCTCACGGATACCGTCAGGATTGAACAGGCGTCATGATACTATTCTACATTACTAATATTTTTATTTATTTTTTATTATTGTAATTTGTAAATTTTATCTTACTTTCTATGTCTTTTGGCATGTTGTAATTGTTATGCACTTTATTAGTGGAGGATGTCATCAGGAGGTGTGTCCTGTACCTGATTGTGATCACCTGTTCTCAGTGGTTCACTATTTAGTCTCGACTTCACCTCCTACTGATGCACATCATGACTAAGGATCCACATCTATACAGTAGTGATCCGAAACTGGTCGATTTTCTGCATTGCTGTATGTTGGTTTTTATCTGCACGGGATTAAATAAAGCCTCAAGTATTTTTCAGTGAAGCTGGACCGTCTTTGTTTTTATTGGAATATATGGAGTTAGGAATCTTTGCCATTGGTACATCTCCAGCATGAAGTGTGTCTAGTTGGGTTAATGCAATTCAAGACTAAGGGGGTCTTATACCACCTACTAATCAGCTTGTAGGCGGACTCTTGCAGTAAAATGCAACTCGAGGGTCCCCTACAAAGTCCCCAACTCAGACTTCTGAGTCTGAGAGTGTCAAAGAAAGCTCTCTCTCCCATGCTGATATGTACGGTAGAGAGTATCTTTCAGAGGGGGCAGAGCATAGGCCATTACAGATTTTGGATATAGTCCTTGGAACTAGGGACTGGGAAGCTGCCAACTTCTCAAACCATGTAGGATCTGTAATAATGTTCCCTTTCTTAATCACTAGTTTAAAATTTAGAATCAAGTGATTATATGTGATGCTGTCCAGTGTGACATCCGTAACCAGAGACTGGAGGGTGGCAAGAACAGGGAAAGACACATCTTGTAGTATGTCTCCAAGCAGGTAGCACCTCATCTTCCTTTGGAGTGGTAGCCAATGAGAAGAATACGGGTCATTGAGTCCTAGTAAATCTCGTAAGCTCATTAATGGCGATGGGGTAGGCCAAATAGACTGTTTCTGAGCTGCATTCTTCCATGAGCACAATGGAGCTTTAGTCAATAGATTAAGATCTGATGGCAGAGGGTTTTGTGTCACTTCCTCTTCAATGGGTACATACAGTTTAGGGTTGGGGTGCTTGTGCCAATTGAGAACACTAGAAAGTTGTATAGATTCGTATAGCCATGCAATGTCTGGGAATCTAATCCCTCCCTCCTTCTTGGACTTAATTAAGGTATTGTAAGCCAATTTGTGATGGGATGAACCCCAAAATATTTCAGGAAGTGTTTACGAAGAAAAAAGGAGGGGGGGGGAGTAGATAGGCAGGGTCTGCGTCAAGTACAGGATTTTGGGGACTATGACCTTAAAGGGAACCTGTCACTGGGATTTTGTGTATAGAGCTGAGGATATGGGTTGCTGGATGGCCGCTAGCACATCCGCAATACCCAGTCCCAATAGCTCTGTGTGCTTTTATTGTGTAAAAAAAACAACTATTTGATACATATGCAAATTAACCTGAGATGAGTCCTGTCCCTGACTCATCTCAGGGACAGGACTCATCTCAGGTTAATTTGCATATGTATCAAATCAGTTTTTTACACAATAAAAGCACACAGAGCTATGGGGACTGGATATTGCGGATGTGCTAGCGGCCATCTAGCAACCCATGTCCTCCGCTCTATACACAAAATCCCGGTGACAGGTTCCCATTAAGCAAATTTGAGTGGCCTATCCAAGAGATATAGGGGATCTTACAGGAGTGTAAAGTAGTCTCTATGTTCAAGAGGGGGACATACCGTAGTTCAGGGTATACCATGTGTCACGAGAGGGGGATATATGAAGGCCTAGGTATTTGATAGAGGAAGAGGACAATGGGAAGGATGAGGAGTGTTTGGCTACTTCAATCGAGAAAGTGGGGCATAAGATATTCAATGCCACCGACTTGGTCAGATTTATCTTAAAATTGGACAGTAGGTGGAATTGCTAAAAAATTCGGATCACGGCCGAGATTGAGGATTCTGGGCTGGAGGTAACAATCATTAAATCATCTGCATAAGCTGCTGTGTGATGGCCAACTCCCCCAGTCCGGAACCCTCATATTTCAGGGTGCTGTCTTATAGACTGAATAAGGGTTTCCATGGTAAGGACAAAAAGGAGAGGAGAGAGAGGGCAACCTTGTCTTGTTCCATTAGATATCCAAAAATGAGAGGACAAGGTGCCATTAACTCTTACCATTGCCAAGGGGCACGTATAAAGGGCTGAAACATACATTATAAAGACTTCTGGAAGACCAAACTTAGGCAGAGTGGCAAGCATATAGACCCAGTCGATCCGGTCGAACGCTTTTTCAGCATCGGTAGATAATAATGCTAAGGGAGATTTTATCAGCCGGGCCAGCTGGATTAAATGCAGGACTCTTAAAGTCTATGAAACCTACCTGCTCAGCGTTGACCAAGGAGGGGAGGAACTGGCTAAGTTAGCCAGTAACGTATATATTTTAATATCCACATTGAGCAGAGAGATTGGGCGATAACTCCCACAAAGAGCCAGGTCCTTTCCCTCCTTGGGCAAGACCGCGACATGGGCCTCCAGAGTCTGAGGAGAAAATGCATTGTCAGCACTCTGATTTGAAAGCCGAGAGCATACGAGGGAGGAGAATGTGCTGGAATGATTTGTAATGCATAAATGGTAACCCATCGGGGATGGGGCTGTTTCCCATAGGAGAGTTTTTTAGAGCCTTTTGCAATTCAGGTAGAGAGAAGGAGCGGCAAGCTGGGAGCATTGTGTCACATCCCGGGATGGAACAGATAGTGAGTGGACGAAGGATTGTATTTTCTGTTGTCTAGTCTGTAGGTCTTTCTCAGCTTCCCCAGATCTCAAGTTGTACAGGGCCTCATAGAAAGTTCTAAATTGTTCTGCTATAGCTGCTGTATCTGTAGCCAACTGTCCAGTGGAAGATCTGATAGATTTAACATAAACTTGTTCCTGAGTCCGCTTGGCCATGTAGGCCATAAGCATGGAGCCCTTGTTACCATGCAAGTACATAGCATGTTTGGCATAAAGGTAAGCTTTAGAAGCTTTTAAGTTGAGAAGTTGCGTCAGTTTTTCCCTCTGGAAGTTAGCTCAGCATTGGTGGCAAGAGCTAGAGTTCTCTTGTGTCTCTTGCCTCTCTAAGGTTTCAATGCGTTTAAGAGTAGATTCCAGCTCCTCCTCCCCTACGCTTCTTAACATGTGAGCCCAGAGATATGAGTTCTCCTCTCACTACAGCCTTATGGGCTTCCCATACTACTGTCTGGGAAATGTCAGGGGACACATTGTCGGAGAAATAGTGTTCCAACAAGTTGTCGATGCAAGTTTTATGTGAGGGTTCATTGAGGAGCGTCTCATTGAGGCGCCAGGTGAAGGTATGAGAGGGGAGAGATGTAACCATCAAAGCAAGCGAGATTGAGGCATGGTGTGATATTATTTACAATAGCCTTAGTCAATGCAGGTAAATGAGAAGTAGAGAGGAAAAGGTAGTCCAGTCTCTGGTATGAGTCATGGGCATCAGAGTAGTATGTATAATCCCTACCAAAGGGGTTAACTATACGCCATGAATCAGTGAGTTTCTTGGAGATCAGGGCCTATTTCAATGCTCTGAGTTTTCTATATGACACATGGTGAGTGGGGTTGGAGGAATTGAGTAAGGGGTCTAGTGTGATATTGAGATCACCCCCCAATACGCAGATCCCCTCCAGAAAAGACTGCAAAAACTGAAGAACATTAACCAGACAAGGTACCTGTTGCACATTAGGTGCATATGCACCTGCAAGTGTGACTGTCATGTTTGCTATTTGGCCCTTCAGGAACAGGAATCTGCCATCGGGATCTGTGAGACTGGATGTCAGAGTGAAGGAGAGTGATTTTTTTCAAGGCAATGGTTACACCCCTGGTTTTGGAGTTAGGGTAGCAGGAGTGGAACCATTGTGAAAAGTAAGTCTTAGGGTAGGAAGCTTACGCTGTTTAAAATGGGTCTCTTGGAGTATTGCTGTATCTTCGCAGAGTGACCTGAGCAGTTGAAGCACCCGAGATCTCTTAGTAGGCGAATTCAATCCCCGCACATTTCATGAGACTACATTTATAGCGGTCATTAATACCTACTCGAGGCTATCAGGATAGTATCCCTATGATGGGAATTAAGAACCTTGCATATTGTCAAACTAACAGAAATAGCATGGTGTTCAACAGGCAGGAAATGCTCAAACCCATATGCAGTTATGCACATATATACAGGGGAGCAAATCCTACACTTGTGGCCCATTGCTAATGGCGATGCCCAGCAAAAATGCAAACAGTGGAGGATGCCTGCAGCGGACCACAAGTACCACAAGAGACATCCTACACAAGATAGCAATTGTGTGGATGTGATAAACAGTATAACAATCTAATAACAAGGACAGGTGCACGATGCGATCTTACTAAGCCCTCAAACTGTTGTTAAAATTGTAGAGATTAGCCGACATGTCCTACATGAGAACATGTCTGAGCCCGAGCACCGCGTCAAGGTTTCTCAAGTAGCTCGGGTCCTAACACTCACCTACCTGTGCCGTATGGGCAATACCAGGGGCCAGTGGGCGAATTACAGGAGTGTGAGGACCGACTCACAGACCACTCACCAGTTAACTCCAACATCTACAATGCCAACAATGGGAGGAGGGAGGAGTCTGCAAGTCCCACTCAAGACTGGCTGGTATGGCCCAGGCTTCACAGGTGCACCTAAATGTATCCTGTAGGCTCCTCCCTCCTCCCATTGCTGGTATGGTAGATGCTGGAGTTAACTGGTGAGTGGTCTGTGAGTCGGTCCTCACACTCCTGTAATTCGCCCACTGGCCCCTGGTATTGCCCATACGGCTCAGGTAGGTGAGTGTTAGGACCTGAGCTACTTGAGAAACCTTGGCGCGGTGCTCAGGCTCAGATATGTCCTCATGTAGTCTTGATAACCACGGGCGAATCTAAATTCCCCTCGGTCAGGAGGGGAACGTAGAGACAAAAGAAAAGGGGTGGGGGGCGCACAATAGGGTAGTATGTTCAATACAAACTGAATTGTTTGACAAATAGAGGTGCTCACCTTAAAGGGTTGTGCAATAATAGACACAACTCTATTGTAGATATGTAGATATATATAGACCTTTAGGATCAGTGAATGCAGCCGCAGAAGAAGTGTCTTTGGGATCGGGTGCCCAATCCCCCAAAGGGTGCCTGATCAGAACTAAAAAAAGTTCTGATCAGGCGCAAAATCACAGGTTCCAATACGTCTCTTGTAGGTGGATCTTCTTTATTTACGTAATAAGTAAAAGATGTGTAGAACAACGCGTTTCGGGGCTCAAATTGTCCCCTTCATCAGGTTAACAGGTAGTCACAATAACTAGTAATAAATACAGGTTTATATAGATGGAAAAACCGCCAAAAAACAGATTACCTGAGGGCTGCCCACAAATGGGAGGGGTTAGCCCCAGGTATAGTGTCACAAATTAGAATATAGCTTTTTAACTTTTAAACCTCAGCATATATATTGTTAATTGCTGCTAGTGATGCATTAGTGGGACAATACAGATAATGAATAGGCGATTATATAAAACTACAGTCGTGGCCAAAAGTTTTGAGAATTACATAAATATTGGAAATTGGAAAAGTTTCTGCTTAAGTTTTTATAATAGCAATTTGCATATACTCCAGAATGTTATGAAGAGTGATCAGATGAATTGCATAGTCCTTCTTTGCCATGAAAATTAACTTAATCCTAAACAAAACTTTCCACTGCATTTCATTGCTGTCATTAAAGAACCTGCTGAGATCATTTCAGTAATCGTCTTGTTAACTCAGGTGAGAATGTTGCCGAGCACAAGGCTGGAGATCATTATGTCAGGCTGATTGAGTTAAAATGGCAGACTTGACATGTTAAAAGGAGGGTGATGCTTGAAATCATTGTTCTTCCATTGTTAACCATGATGACCTGCAAAGAAACGCGTGCAGCCATCATTGCGTTGCATAAAAATGGCTTCACAGGCAAGGATATTGTGGCTACTAAGATTGCACCTCAATCAACAATTTATAGGATCATCAAAAACTTCAAGGAAAGAGGTTCAATTCTTGTTAAGAAGGCTTCAGGGCGTCCAAGAAAGTCCAGAAAGCGCCAGGATCGTCTCCTAAAGAGGATTCAGCTGCGGGATCAGAGTGCCACCAGTGCAGAGCTTGCTCAGGAATGGCAGCAGGCAGGTGTGAGCGCATCTGCACACACAGTGAGGCGAAGACTTTTGGAAGATGGCCTGGTGTCAAGAAGGGCAGCAAAGAAGCCACTTCTCTAAAAAAAAAACATCAGGGACAGATTGATCTTCTGCAGAAAGTTTGGTGAATGGACTGCTGAGGACTGGGGCAAATTCATATTCTCCGATGAAGCCTCTTTCCGATTGTTTGGGGCATCTGGGAAAAGGCTTGTCCGGAGAAGAAAAGGTGAGCGCTACCATCAGTCCTCTGTCATGCCAACAGTAAAGCATCCTGAGACCATTCATGTGTGGGGTTGCTTCTCATCCAAGGGAGTGGGCTCACTCACAATTTTGCCCCAAAACACAGCCATGAATAAAGAATGGTACCAAAACACCCTCCAACAGCAACTCTTCCAACAATCCAACAACTGTTTGGTGAAGAACAATGCATTTTCCAGCACGATGGAGCACCGTGCCATAAGGCAAAAGTGATAACTAAGTGGCTCGGGAACCAAAACGTTGACATTTTGGGTCCATGGCCTGGAAACTCCCCAGATCTTAATCCCATTGAGAACTTGTGGTCAATCCTCAAGAGGCGGGTGGACAAACAAAAACCCACTAATTCTGACAAACTCCAAGAAGTGATTATGAAAGAATGGGTTGCTATCAGTCAGGAATTGGCCCAGAAGTTGATTGAGAGCATGCCCAGTCGAATTGTCGAGGTCCTGAAAAAGGGCCAACACTGCAAATACTGACTCTTTGCATAAATGTCATGTAATTGTCGATAAAAGCCTTTGAAACGTATGAAGTGCGTGTAATTATGTTTCACTACATCACAGAAACAACTGAAACAAAGATCTAAAAGCAGTTTAGCAGCAAACTTTGTGAAAACTAATATTTGTGTCATTCTCAAAACTTTTGGCCACGACTGTATACTGTATGTAATGCGGCCGGTAAACTAAAGTCACATGACCGCTACACTGCGGTCATGTGATAGGGGCAGGCCGGCTGCTGGATTCAGTGAGCGCTTGGCGCATGCGCTCTGCTCCCTCTGGGCCGCCCGGTCATGTGATCGCTAGACTCGCGATCACATGTCTGGTATCCATGACTGCAGAGACGCTTCTATGTGGCTTAGCAGAGCGCAGTGCCCAGGGAACCATCGCACTCAGCGCGATATGGTAATGTGGAAAAGAGCGGTAGCAAATATCTGGGGGTCCAGTATGTAAATTAGATGAGTATAGTTATACACATACAAGGTGAGGCCACACCAGCACTGAATAAAATAAATGAATAAATAATTAAGTATATGTATTCATGCTAAAAAAGCTCCTGAAGATGAAACACTACTCATATAGTATATAAAAATATATAAAAATATATGAATATATAAATATACATATATCTGTATAAAAGTTAAAAAATAATAATTAATAAATAATACATAATAAATGTTAGTAGTGTTATAATTAATATAAAATTAATATGCCCTCAGTAATGATGAATAAAATTAATTAATTAATAAAATTATCTGGAAACAAAAAGGGGGGGAGAGGGGGAGAATATGTATCAAATCCTGGTTCTAGGCTTTTTATAATAATTTTATACTTAATTATTTATTCATTTATTTTATTCAGTGCTGGTGAGGCCTCACCTTGTATGTGTATATCTATACTCATCTAATTTACATACTGGACCCCCAGATATTTGCTACCACTCTTTTCCACATTACCATATCGAGCTGAGTGCGATGGTTCCCTGGGCACTGCGCTCTGCTAAGCCACATAGAAGCGTCTCTGCAGTCATGAATACCGGCCATGTGATCGATTCGCGAGTCTAGCGATCACATGACCGGGCGGCCCAGAGGGAGCAGAGCGCATGCGCCAAGCGCTCACTGAATCCAGCAGCCGGCCTGCCCCTATCACATGACCGCAGTGTAGCGGTCATGTGACTTTAGTTTACCGGCCGCATTACATACAGTATAGTTTTATATAATCGCCTATTCATTATCTGTATTGTCCCACTAATGCATCACTAGCAGCAATTAACAATATATATGCTGAGGTTTAAAAGTTAAAAAGCTATATTCTAATTTGTGACACTATACCTGGGGCGAGCCCCTCCCATTTGTGGGCAGCCCTCAGGTAATCTGTTTTTTGGCGGTTTTTCCATCTATATGAACCTGTATTTATTACTAGTTATTGTGACTACCTGCTAACCTGATGAAGGGGACAATTTGAGCCCCGAAACGCGTTGTTCTACACATCTTTTACTTATTATGTAAATAAAGAAGATCCACCTACAAGAGACGTATTGGAACCTGTGAAACTTTTTTTTACTATGTCCTCATGTAGGACATGTTGGCTAATCTCTCAATTTTAAGACCAGTTTGAGGGTGTATCCGCAACACATCCTGGCACAGGCATACCAGCACTCCCTGAGCCAGAATTGAGACTCCCTTTTGAACCCTGGGGCCCTTAATGAGGACGGGGATACATAGAATGTGTCAGCAGATAAGAACCATTTGGCCCATCTAGTCTGCCCAATATACTGAATACTATGGATAGCCCCTGGCCCTATCTTATATGAAGGATGGCCTTATGACTATCCCATGCATGCTTAAACTCCTTCACTGTATTTGCAGCTACCACTTCTGCAGGAAGGCTTTTCCATGCATCCACTACTCTCTCAGTAAACTAATACTTCCTGATATTACTTTTAAACCTTTGCCCCTCTAATTTAAAACTATGTCCTCTTGTAGCAGTTTTTCTTCTTTTAAATATTCTTTCCTCTTTTACCTTGTTGATTCCATTTATGTATTTAAAAGTTTCTATCATATCCCCTCTGTCTCGTCTTTCTTCCAAGCTATACATGTTAAGGTCCTTTAATCTTTCCTGGTAAGTTTTATCCTGCAATCCATGTACCAGTTTAGTAGCTCTTCTCTGAACTCTCTCCAAAGTATCAATATCCTTCTGGAGATATGGTCTCCAGTACTGAGCACAATACTCCAAATGAGGTCTCACTAGTGCTCTGTAGAGCGGCATGAGCACCTCCCTCTTTCTACTGGTAATGCCTCTCCCTATACACCCAAGCATTCTGCTAGCATTTCCTGCTGCTCTATGACATTGTAGGACAAACGTAGGACATTTGGTTGGTGACCAAACTATGATTACCTACTGTAATAAATAGTTTTGGATCCGCGCCATGATACAGTCAAGAGGCTGCTATACAGACAAACAGAACGCCGAATCCTCCGCAATGCGGTAACACTGTGTCCTTCCTCTCCTCTTCACAGGAACCGCTCCGGTATTTCTTAACGCACGGGCGGCTTCAGATCTTATATGCCCCACCTCTGGAAGAAAATTAACACGGCATAGATCCGCTAAAAACTTTTCACCAAAGCACTTAATTTACTTGCAAGATTCTTGTTTATTTGTGCATAAAATCAAACACAATGCCCGACCCAGGTTTCGCTCCACTTCATCTGCGACCCTGGATTTCCTTGCGGAGCAGAGCGAAACCTGGGTCGGGCATTGTGTTTGATTTTAACACATCATAAATTGATCTTTACACATCAATCTTATGACCAATGGCATCTAGTGCTGGTTCTGACATCACCGCACACTCATACTCTCCCTCTAATAATCTTATTCCTCTGGCAGTTTATATGATCAAGGTCGCCTTTTGATCCCTACACACAGTGTGACTTGCGTGTCATATTACAGGAAACGACTGCGATAAAGGAGTGGTGCTCTGGTGTGGGACGTTATAACTAGGCATCAGCCACACCCCTATCAGAAGCGCCACAGCGCAGGTTCTTTACCGATCTGACAGAGGGCCGCCCCCTGTGCACGTCACAGGGGACTTTCCTATTGATCATAAGAATGGCGGGCAGGTGTAGGGTTGCACTTACGATTGTAGTCACGCCCTCTTCATCTGAGTCACTGCCGAGAAGGCTCACCCCAAGAAATGGGGTGGGGCCTCTACTTTTTAAATGCCCTACTTCGGCGGTTATGCTGCCAGTCCACATAGTCAGTGGCTGGTGCCTATAAATCCTATAAACTAGCTGGTGGGAGGAGCTATAAACTAGCTGGGTGTCGTTAGGGGCGGTGCTGGAGCAGTGGCAGAGAAAGGAGAAGTGCATCATGGGTTTGGTTGGATAAACTAAATGATTATATTTAGTGAGACAGTGACAGGTAGAGTGATTGATGGCAGGTACTTTTCCCCCAGAATCTTGTCATATGCAGCTTAAGCTCCAGGAAATGCCCAGTATGTAGTGGAAAGCCAAGCTTTTCTGAAGTGGCTTTGTAGAAAAGCTGGTATAGGGCCTGGAGTTTTGGACTGGGGAAGAGTTGGGCAGGTTCCCCAATCCGCAGTCCACTTCCGGGAAGAGTTCTAGCCTGCTGTCTCTGATCAGCTGCACCTGCACCAGTTGCATAAAGAGAACCCAGGCAGAGAGTCTGGGCCTAAGACCTGATATGCTGGTGTGTGCGAGGCGTTGGCTGTGATGAACTGCAAGGCGGACAGTGAGTAAAATATTGTTTAGTTAGTGCTCAGACGAGCAGGTTTTTATTTAGTGTTTTTCCTAAAATGTAAAGGCCTTTTGTTTATGTTATTTGAAACCACAATAAAGTAGGACTTTCTTTGGACCTCATCTCGAGTGTCACTTAGAGATGTCCAGTTCTTGAACGAATCGTTCTTTTGAATTGATTCCTTTCACTGAACTGGAGGAGTCGATTCATCTGACTGAGCTGATCCGTTTGAAACAGCTCGGTGTGAGGTAGCGGAGACTCTAGCAGGTCTTGTGTAACATAATCCTAGAGTGAAGGGTAGGGTGGTGGACCCTCCCAACCATTTTAATTATATGAAACCATTTTAATTATATGAATTACCCCTCCCCTCCAGTCCTGAGTTTTCCCCACCCCCTTTTTTTTTAAAGAGGACCTTTCACTAGTATAAAAAATGTAAACTAAACATACAGACATGGAGAGCGGCGCCCAGGGATCTCCCTGCACTTACTGTTATCCCTGGGCGCCGCTCCGTTCTCCCGGTATAGGCTCCGGTATCTTCATATGTTCCGCTCCACTGGGTTGAGCCTGCCGGCGTCTCCTTCTCCCAGGCTGTAGCGCTGGCCAATCGCAGCGCTCAGCTAATTTTTTTTCTCTCAGGCTATACTGGGAGAACGGAGCGGCGCCCAGGGATAACAGTAAGTGCAGGGAGATCCCTGGGCGCCGCTCTCCATGTCTGTATACGTAGTTTACATTTTTTATTCTAGTGAAAGGTCCTCTTTAACTCCTGAGCTTCGGGTTAACTTGCTTGTCAGCAGACTCAGACTATAGTGTCCCTTAATATAGAGAAGAAAAATAATCAGCACAAAAGTATCAAATAAAATGGCTGTATCATTATTCAAAAAATTTAAAAAGCCCAACTTTTGACACAAATATATAGTATTTTGCAGATTATTTTTTTTTATAATGTGCAGATAGTACTGTGCCCCTCACTCCCCCTTCTCTATCCCCCCACCCCCTTCTCCAACCACCCAGAACTCTTACTCACATAAAACAAGTAATATATAGAATGTAGCTTACAGTGAATGACTGTAAATACTTACAGTTCTGAAGACTCCAGCAGGCTCAGGATCAGTGCTCTGGGCAGTGGCAGCTGGGCTCAGGGCTGAAAGTGGGCACCGCTCTGCAGTTCAGAAAGGAGACCAATAAGATGCACCTAGGTGGTCTGACACCTCAGGTCAGACCACCAATCAGACCCCCAATGTTAATAAGACCCCAATAAGACCTCAAATCAGACCCCCAATCAGACCTCTCATCACCCCCATATCAGCCCCCCTGCCTCTCATTAGCCCCATTATCATCCCTTATGCCTCTCAGCCCTCATTATCAGCCCTTTTGCCTCTCATCAACCCCCATTATGCCGCTCTCAGGCCCCCCATTATGCCTCTCAGGCCCCCCATTATGCCTCTCAGGCTCCAGCAGTCTGGCCATTATACCGCCAGCAAAAAACAAAACAAAAAAAACATACCTCTCCTGCTCCTGTACTCCGCCGCTCCTCAACGGCACCTCAATCTTCTTCCTTCTGCTGTCGGCTGGCGCGTATAGCGTGACGTCACAGAGCGACTCACGCTGTGCGCAGCCCTGCACATCCGACAGCCGAGGACCAGGAAGTGGTGAGTACCGATTCTTCACCGCTTCCCGGTCCTCCGGTACTAATCAGCGCTTCCAAAATGGCGGCTCGGATGCGGACCCATTCACTTCAATGGGGCCGCAAAAGATGCGAACAGCACTCCATGTGCTGTCCGCATCCGTGGCTCCGTTCCGCGGCCCCGTTAAAAAAATATAACATGTCCTATTCTTGTCTGCGCTTTGCAGACAAGAATAGGCATTTATATTGCCGGCGCCCGTTCCGTTCCGCAAATTGCGGAAGGCAACATGGGCAGCTTCCGTTTTTTGCAGATCCGCGATTTGCGGACCGCAAAAAATGGCACGGCCGTGTGCATGAGGCCTTAGTCTAAGCTCTTCCATAATAGGTCATCAATATTAAAAGCCCGGCGAACCCCTTTAATGCAGGGCCGGAGGTCCTCTGTTGTGGCGTTACGTAGGATACATCAGATAGCACTGTCAGGTCACCATATTCTATCTACAAGTTAATGAGAGAATCTCAACGGCAGTAAAAGTTTTAGTTTTCATTTTCATAGACAAGGCACACATTCACATTCTTGTAAATCTGGCTGTGACAATCCCCCCACCCACCAATGCTATTCTATTGACTTAGTTTTTATCATTTCTGTAATGTGTATCATAACTATGAACCAGCATATGAATATTGTTTCCAGAAATTGTTGTATTTTTTCATTAACAATGCCTGACTTCTTCATTTTTAGCTTGCAAAGCGAGGCCTGGATGTTGTCCTGATAAGCAGAACCCTAGAGAAACTAAAAAGAGTGGCTGCGGAGATAGGTAAAGTCAGAGGTTAATTAAATTACATATAAAATAGCGTGACCCGAAAGGGGTTGTCCCACTAAAAATGGTCTACATTTTTCAAACCAGCACCTGGATCTGAATAACTTTGCACATGCATGTAATTAAAAAAATGAAGTATCGCCACTGAACTCTATCTGTACTGCACCACCTGCAGTTTGTTCTTTTTCCAAATTCTCTGTCCTGCTCACTAGGGTTGACATACATGCTCAGTTCCATCCTTCAACTGCCACCAGCTGCAGCATTAAGGACACCCCCCCTGGGAATGTACACACACCCTAAGCAGCCAGCTTTGAGCAATGTATGGGGAGATCTCTGGGTCCATGTGAGGTACAGGGCTGGTTCTAAGTTTGTTGGAACAAGATTGTCACGTACTAGATGCTGTCTGATTTTAATTTTTTACATTAATCATGGATCTATGCATTCAAGACTTCGGAGCAATGGTGCAAATTTCACCAAATTGTGTAAAGTATCACAAATTTAGAGCACACTAGGTCTGTTAGACGCATTTTACATCCTTACACCACCCTATAGATGGTGTACATGTATACATATACGTTAATTTATGAGTATAACATTCCAAATGACAAAATAATTGACAACCCCATCGTGTCAAATGGCAAAAAAGCTACAGCTACAGCCAGTGGTGTACACAGAAATCATTGGGTCCCATAGCAAGAATCTGAATTGGGCCCCCCTAACTCCACCAACTACCCACCCCTGGACTTTTCCACATCTAAACTCCTTGCTGCTGATCCTTAGGGCTCATTCACTCGACCGTATGAATAGGTCCATATCCATTCTGCAACTTTGCAGAACGAGTGCGGACCCATTCACTTCAATGGGGCCGCAAAAGATAGGGCCATGTGCTGTTCGCATCTGTTGTTCTGTTCTGCGGCCCTGCAAAAAATATAGAGCATGTCCTATTCTTGTCCGCAATTGTGGACAAAAATAGGCATTTTCTATACAGTGAGTTCCACAAAATGCAAAATGCACATGGCCTGCATCCGTGTTTTGCAGATCCGCAATTTACGGATTGTAAAACACGGCACGGCCGTGTGAATGCACCATTAGTGTGCACCAGGCCTGCCCCCCACTTCATGGTGCCTTAGTTGGGATGGGCACACTCTATATGACCAATTCAACAGCAAGTAGAGTTCATAGGGGGGGCTGGAGCACACTGTCCTGAGTCCTCTGTATAATAATTACACCTGCTGCCTAAAATCACTTTACACACTGCCCCCGACATGTTTCACCAGATAACCTGAGCCCCTGAGGAAACATGTCGGGGGGCAGTGTGTAAAGTGATTTTAAGCAGCATATTAGGAAGTGGATGAATTATGTAGCGCAGGGATAGAGGAACAGCGAGATCACAGGAATATATGGACATAGTTTATTCCCTGCAATTGCTACATGTGAAGTGAACAGTGTTACAAGCATATGAGATACAAAATAACCCAGTGACACAGCTGATCATTTTAGATAGTTTTATTTAGTCAGTAGATGTTTATACCTATAAGTAATAATAAAGGTTATGTTTTAATATGTAGCAAAAAGCACATGTAGAAAAAAGGCCCTTTTGGTCTCTTTGACCTCTATCTAATAATGACCCTACAGAACAGTGTCCTCCCAACCCCACAGGAACTCTGCTTGCTGCTGCTCTCTGTCTTCCCCCCATGAACTTTTTTTAAACAGAGTTACTGGCACTCACTGCTGTGCTGACTGTGGTCAGGTGGCATTGGCACACCACAGGGGCAAGTGTTGCTGCCTGCCGAGCCGGTGGCAGTGATGCTGGGGCAGGGCTGTTGGAGTCCATTCTCTTCTCTGGTCCAGTGTCTGGCAGTATACAACTGCTGCCCGTGCCCGCCTGCACAGTTCTGTCAGCTGAGCTGACTAGTCAATCAGTAGCAGGAGCTTTGCACTGCTAAAGGCTGATTGGCCAGTGCAGTGCGCAGCAGACAGAAGAGAGAGCGTTTTGCTGCAATGTCACTGGCTGGGTCACACAGGGAGGAACATTGGTGTAAGTTGTGTACACAATGGGGGAGGGGGCCCTGAGCAGAGGGGAAGCAGGGTCCGGGAGTCAACGGAAGACAAGCCTGCTGTGGGCCTGTGCCAATGCCCGACAGCGATCTCGATCATAATATATCAACTGAGTCTGCAGACGTAGGGGACGGGGCCTTCCAAGCACTCCAGGACCCGCCCCCGCCCCCCCTTCCCGGCACGGGCCCCATAGCAGCTGCGTGGTCTGCCTATATTGGCGGTACGCCACTGGATACAGCAGACCTTGTCTTTACCTGCATGGCATGCCAAATGAACATTTATGATATGATGAACCTTGTTAAACAAATGCTACATATGCATGTACAAGTGTCCCTCTTTTGGAGTTACCATAGACATACAGCAGCGGCGAGCAAGAAGGGAGACGGGAGATGGCACTTGCACACTGTGCACGCCATCTCCCCACACAGCTGATCGGCGGGGGTGCCGAGTGTCGGACCCCCGCCAATCTGATATTGATGACCTATCCTGAAGATAGGTCATCAATATTAAAAAGCCCGGAGAGCCCCTTTAAGGATCAAAGAGGGACTTGGGTCAAAAAGAGGGACTGTGACTCCAAAAGAGGAGTGCCAGCTGATCTGCAGGGGTGCCGGGTGTCAGACCCCTGGCCTGGGGCGTAACTATCATAGCAGCAGACCATGCGACTGCTATGGGGCCCAGGGTAAGAAGGGGCCCAGTTAGGATCATCTCCTTTTCTACTTGGGGTTAAAACTTGGTTAGGACTCTACCTTCTAAAGAAACAACTTTTAGCAAATGAGGCAGTGGAAAAAATGGTCCAAGGGTCATTGAAAAGGGAATTAGGCAGAAACCCTTCTGTCCTGTGTGGGGGGCCTGGTTTGATCCTTGCTATGGGGCCCTTATTTCTCTATGTACGCCACTGCCCCCGCCGCTCTGATGTTGATTACCTATCCTGAGGATAGTTCATCAGTATTAAAAAGCCTGGACAACCTCTTTAAGGGTCCATTCACGCGTCCGCAATTTTGTTCCGCATTTTGCGGAACGGAATTGCGGACCCATTTATTTCTATGGGGCAGCACGATGTGCTGACTGGCTCCGGAATTGCAGATCCGCACTTCCAGGTCCGTAATTCCGATCCCGAAAAAAATAGAACATGTCCTATTCTTGTCCGCAATTGCGGACAAGAATAGGCATTTTCTATTAAGTGCCGGCGATGTGCGGTCCGCGATGTGCGGTCCTCAAAATGCGGAACGCACATCGCCGATGTTCGTGTTTTTTGCGGATCCACGGATACGTGGATCCGCAAAACACACACGGACGTGTGAATGGACCCTAAATGTCCCTCTTTTTGACCTGGGGAATTAATGCATAAATGTGCATTAATACATTTACTAAATTGCTCCTTACTAAACTATCTGTATGATTTCTACCTGTATATTAGACCAGAACTTCATTATTTTGTGCTAATTGGACCTTAAAATATCTATAATCTGATGATTTATCTGCTAATATTTAAATGGATATTGAATCGCAAGGAAAAAAAATTGTCCCAGGGGCTCCACATGCTGTAAAAGTAAAGGAACTTGCACTCATCTAACCGATCCCCAGCTGCTGCAGTTCTGATGGGGTCAGTAATTATGCTTTGAGCGGAGTTAGAGGCGTGGCCTAGTATGAGAAAAACTGCTGTGATCTGCACCGCACATTTTGTCCCTCTTTGTGATTTTGAGTTGGGAGGTATGCTTATGTACAGTCGTGGCCAAAAGTTTTGAGAATTACATAAATATTGGAAATTGGAAAAGTTGCTGCTTAAGTTTTTATAATAGCAATTTGCATATACTCCAGGATGTTATGAAGAGTGATCAGATGAATTGCATAGTCCTTCTTTGCCATGAAAATTAACTTAATCCCAAAAAAAACTTTCATTGCTGTCATTAAAGGACCTGCTGAGATCATTTCAGTAATCGTCTTGTTAACTCAGGTGAGAATGTTGACGAGCACAAGGCTGGAGATCATTATGTCAGGCTGATTGGGTTAAAATGGCATCAAGGGTGATGCTTGAAATCATTGTTCTTCCATTGTTAACCATGGTGACCTGCAAAGAAACGCGTGCAGCCATCATTGCGTTGCATAAAAATGGATTCACAGGCAAGGATATTGTGACTACTAAGATTGCACCTCAATCAACAAATTATAGGATCATCAAGAACTTCAAGGAAAGAGGTTCAATTCTTGTTAAGAAGGCTTCAGGGTGTCCAAGAAAGTCCAGCAAGCGCCAGGATCGTCTCCTAAAGAGGATTCAGCTGCGGGATCGGAGTGCCACCAGTGCAGAGCTTGCTCAGGAATGGCAGCAGGCAGGTGTGAGCGCATCTGCACGCACAGTAAGGCGAAGACTTTTGAAAGTTGGCCTAGTGTCAAGAAGGGCAGCAAAGAAGCCACTTCTCTCCAAAAAAAAACATCAGGGACAGATTGATCTTCTGCAGAAAGTATGGTGAATGGACTGCTGAGGACTGGGGCAAAGTCATATTCTCCGATGAAGCCTCTTTCCGATTGTTTGGGGCATCTTGCAAAAGGCTTGTCCGGAGAAGAAAAGGTGAGCGCTACCATCAGTCCTGTGTCATGACAACAGTAAAGCATCCTGAGACCATTCATGTGTGGGGTTGCTTCTCATTCAAGGTAGTGGGCTCACTCACAATTTTGCCCAAAAACACAGCCATGAATAAAGAATAGTACCAAAACACCCGCCAACAGCAACTTCTTCCAACAATCCAACAACAGTTTGGTGAAGAACAATGCATTTTCCAGCACGATGGAGCACCGTGTCATAAGGCAAAAGTGATAACTAAGTGGCTCAGGGACCAAAACATTGACATTTTGAGTCCATGGCCTGGAAACTCCCCAGATCTTAATCCCATTGAGAACTTGTGGTCAATCCTCAAGAGGCGGGTGGACAAACAAAAACCAACTAATTCTGACAAACTCCAAGAAGTGATTATGAAAGAATTGGTTGCTATCAGTCAAAAATTGGCCCAGAAGTTGATTGAGAGCATGCCCAGTCGAATTGCAGAGGTCCTGAAAAAAAAGGGCCAACACTGAAAATACTGACTTTGCATAAATGTCATGTAATTGTCGATATAAGCCTTTGAAACGTATGAAGTGCGTGTAATTATATTTCACTACATCACAGAAACAACTGAAACAAAGATCTAAAAGCAGTTTAGCAGCAAACTTTGTGAAAACGAATATTTGTGTCATTCTCAAAACTTTTGGCCACGACTGTAGGTTCTGATTTTGAAATTGCAGATATGCAGTATGGTAACTTGCTACCGCCATGTTTTACATCTAGTTGCATGCCTTTACCATTTCTGCATGTAGATGTGATGCAGATACTACATGTCGTAATATACTTGTATACAGTGTTACAATATTTATTGGCAGAGAAAGAATCTGGACGCAAGATTAAGTATATACAGGCAGACTTCACAAATGGATCAGACATCTACCCTAGGATTCAAGAGGAACTAAAAGGCTTGGAAATCGGAATTCTGGGTAATAAAGCTGTGTACTGCTTTATATGGTGATGATCAGGATGACAGCTTGACTGAAGATAATAAAGACTTGTCCACTTTACTGTATAATAGTATTCCTCAATATCTTTTCATAAAATTCTGCTCTGTGCTGTTCCTGTCATTCCTCATAGAATTTGATGAATTAATCTGGGGTATGTGTCTCTGTCACTGTCAGATCGTGTAGGGACATACCTCTTTGACAATGAGAATGGTAATGCCAAGCTGCCAATTTATTTACAGATTTCTAGTAGTAATAATAGAGTTGTCAAAAAAGATGCTTCACACTTCATCACTATCATATGGGGGATACAAGTAAATACTATAACGCGCATGTCAAGAGAAATGACCGGTCTTATTTAATCTCTGTAATGTTAAAGGGTATCTGTCAAAAGTCAATGTGTCTGTGCAAAGGCAATTACTGGAACCACCTCAATTCTTAATGGGTGTTTGGATGCACACTACCGTATGTATTTTGTGGTCCGTGATGATCCATGTGCTTTCTGCATCTGTATGTCCCTTCCACAAAGGGAAGAACATGTCCTACTCTTTGGCTGCAAAATGCCGTCCACGGACCCATTGAAGTCAATGAGTCTGCAAAAAAAACAGATGCAACATGGACGTCATCTGTATTTTGTGGATCGCAAAATATGGTACATATGGTCATGTGTAGGGCTCCAGCTATCGACTATTTTTGTAATTGAGTATTCTATTGATTAATCCAACGATTAATCGAGTACTCAATAACAAAATACTAATAACAAAAAACTAAAGGAACATTTTTCTTTATAAAAACTCATCAGACCCTGTGCCAACAGCTTCCCCCCATGCCATCAGGCTCCCCCCCCCAGTACCATCAGGTTCCCCCCATGCCATCAGCCCCCCCCCCCCCCCAGTGCAATCAGGTTCCCCCCAGTGCCATCACTGCCCCCTCCTAGCCATGTCCCCAGCTCCAGTGAAATAAAATACTTACCTCTCCTGTAGGGGCGCTGCTCCACAGCTCATCCATCTTCTTCTCCGTCTGCTGCACTGTCCTCCTGATGTCACACAGCGTCGGGTCATAGTGCGCGCTTATGTGAGTAATAGCAAGCCCTTCACTCACGTTCCCTGGTCACATGACACCAAAAAAAATCCTCAATGCAAAAAATTTGCATCAAGGATTTTTTTGTGTCGAGTTACTCGATTCAATCAAGTAATCATTTAAGCCTTAGTCATGTGCATGAGGCCATAGGGTCCATTTACACAGGGTAGTTACAGCCCCGAAGATCAGTGACACAATCGCCCTAAAGATAAGCGTTTGCTCGTTTGTCAAGTGATTGATGGCCCATCACATTCACATGGGCCAATTATCGGGCACAGGCATTTGCACAAGTGTTTGTTTCCTGAATGGGTAAGGGCTCATTCAGATTGGCCATCTTCAAGTGTATAACCGACAACACCAGGAATGAACACTGACCAATTATAGTCAATAGGCCAAATCACATGTGCAATTTTCCACATGGACCATTGCTCCTTGCAGAGAAAATCACAGCGTGCACCATGTAGATGTGATTTTCCCACAATTCTCACCCTTCTAGTGAATAGGTGCAGAGGTTAAAGTGTTCCCCCACAGTCCCTATGCGGTACTTTTAAAAGAATCTTCATCTGTAGTTTTTCTGGGTATGTTTCACTCCTGGGTTTGACCTACAGATACTGATGCAAAATAATGCAGTGTAAAAGTGGACTTGGGCTTCGTCCGCATCTGCGGTAGGGCATTCCAGTACTCTGTTCATGCAGCAGTATTTTTCCGAGAAAAAGCCGGCATACGTTCTGGAAACCGATTGATTCCATTATAGTGAACGGATATCTGGCGGTACTCTGTGGTGTCCGGCTATGCCAGATACAGCAATTCCGGTACCCTGCTCCTCTACCAGAACAAAGTACCGGAATGCCCTGACGCAGATCTGGATGTAGCCTCACTCCACATCCTCTGTAAGTTTTAACTGTGGACTGTTGTCACCTGTTCGCAGGATGGCATGCGTATATGACATATTACATATGATTATTATATTATTATTTTGTTTTTTTACTTTCTAGTAAACAATGTAGGTATGAAACACTCAGAAGTGATCTGTAAATTTCTGGATACACCTAACCTTGAAAAGGTACGTTCTACCTTCTGCTACTTCTGAATGTTAAAACTGCTACAGAAGCAGTTAAAAAACGAGAATTCAGTTTATCTTCCATATATGTTATGCTTCTTTATAAGTAGTGTTTACTGCCTGACAAGAACGCTTAAAATTGTTCATTTATTCTGATAAAGTTAAAAATGTCGTGGCTACCGGCCAACAATACAATTCAGGCTAGGTGCAGTGGGGTAGTGGACTGTCGGTATGATATTCAGCCACTAACTCCACTAGTACCAATAGTACTTCGGTGTGCAGCGCTGGATATAATCTCCACCAGAATAAGGCCTCATGCACACGACCGTTGTTGTGTTCCATTCCGCAAAATGGGGTTCCGTTGTTCCGTGATCCGTTTTTGTTTCTGTGTGTCTTCCTTTATTTTTGGAGGATCACCAGACATGAAGGAAAGTAAAAAAAAGTCTAAGTCAAGTTTGCCATACAAATTATAGGAAAAAAACGGACGCGGACGCGGATGACAATCTTGTGTGCCTCCGCATTTTTTCACGGTCCCATTGACTTGAATGGGTCCGCGAACCGTTTTCCGTGAAAAAAATAGGACAGGTTATATTTTTTTGATGGACTGGAACCACGGATCACGGACGCAGATGACAAACGGTGCATTAGCCGAGTTTTCAACGGACCCATTAAAAGTCAATGGGTCCGCAGAAAATCACGAAAAACGGAACAACGACATGGAATAAAACAACCGTCGTGTGCATGAGGCCTCACTGCTCTCAGAGTAGATACACTTCTTATTTGTGGTGTGTATCATGGGTTAATAGGTCAAGCAGAGCTAATAGCAGCACTCACAGGGTGAGGGGGTGATTGCTTGTGCGTTTGTAGCTAGCAATCATGCCCCAAACAGCCGTCATGCTCTGAGACCTAGTTGTAGGCTCTATAGTGCATAGTCCCTGCCTAAGGCTGGGTTCACACCTGAGCGTATTCGTTAAGCGCTGTTTACAGGCGTTTTTATTGGGCGTTTTTGAGGCGTATTTTGGAAACGCGCGTCGTACGCGCGTTCTTGCTATTGACCACAGAGGCGTACAATGAAAAACAGAGGTGTTACGCGCGACAATACGCCCCAAAGAAGCACCTGTACTTCTTGGGGCGTAGGGCGTTTTCGTACGCGCTGTAAAACGCTCAGGTGAGAACCATGCCCATAGGGAAACATTGGTTTTTGCCTGTCGAGCGTTTTACAGCGCGTAGGAACGCGCTGTAAAACGCTCAGGTGTGAACGTAGCCTAATGCAGCGTCCACTCGACGCGTTTCTATGCTGACCAGTAGGGGCAGTCTGTCATCAGGAGCAGAGTGACTTGGCTCCCATTGCGTCTCGCCTATGTGTTTTAGCGTGACTGCATATGGGAGAAACAGGGAATAATGCTGCACGCTGGAGGAGCCAGGTAACATAGATGGGGCCACTCCCACTAGGCGGAGCTACAGGCGGCAGAGATTGGACGAGGCAGAATAGAACCTCCCCTCATGCCGTCCTTCATATTATGCATAGCGCTGACGTTGATAAAATGCAGCAGGTTGTTTTGGCATAATAACGGCATAGTTCATATATTGTATCTAACTGCCACTAAAGAGCAGCAGATTTAAAGGGAACCTGTCACCTGGATTTTGGGTATAGAGCTGAGGACATGGGTCGCTAGATGGCCGCTAGCACATCCGCAATACCCAGTCCGCATAGCTCTGTGTGCAACCCATGTCCTCAGCTCTATACACAAAATCCCGGTGACAGGTTCCCTTTAATATCTCATTTAGATGAAGCTAGTATATGAAATAAAATCTTCAAGCCGCTTGGTTTGAGTGTCTGTAATGTGAAGGTCCACTGCGCTTCTTTGTGCAACAGTAGGTTGTCCACATCACCCCCTCTGGGGGAGCCTCTCACATGTTCGATGCCTTGAAATGTGATGCAGTTGTTCACTCCCGAGTGACATTCCATGACATGCTGCACAATGGGTGTATCATCCTGTTTGCTAATATTGGAAAGGTGTTCCCCTATACGCCTCCGAAACTCTCTTTTTAGTTTTGCCCACATGTTGTTTGAGGCAAATACATGTGGCAACATACACGACACATTACTAATACAGAGTTACTCCCTTTCTTTATAAGTAGGGCAAACTTTGCATCTGTGCATATTTGTTTAAATAAGGAGAGGAGAATAATACGGGGCGTAATAAGTAACCATGGGTTTCACAGCTTGGAGAACTTGGATTGGGCCCCCACTAAGTTCAGAAAACATGAGGAGTATTTTGCTCTCCCTGATACACAAGGATAATGCTCACAGTGATGTAAGTACAGGGAAAATGCATGAGAAGTTAAGACAGAAATAAAGAGCACAGTGATGTTACAGCACAGAGATATTGCTTACAGTGATAGCAGAGTACAGGAATAATGCACACAGTGATCTAGTATATGTGGGATAATGTGCAAAGTGATATCACAGTCCAGGGAGAGTGCACACCGTGATGTCATAATATTGCCATAGTATAGAGATAATGAACACTGTGTCACAGTACAGGAAAAGTTATATGTTTCTTACCGGATAAGTGGATTCTCGCAATCAGTGTGCCGCGGGCTAGACTGCGGTGGGGAGTCTAAGGAATCTCCCTGTTCTTCACATGTAAGGATCATGCATGTTGAAATCCAATGTACATGATCATTCCTTCCCCTGACATCAGACTTTGTTCACACTATGTTTGGTGCTTACCATTGGCTGTCATGCTGATAGTGGGCTAGTGCACTTATGCCCATTACATACATAACCTATGCCTATAAAGTTACATAGTCTCCCATTGTGACAAAAAGGAAAAAGCTTACAGTATATGTTTTTGCAAGATCCCCTTGTATTGAAAAGTATAGCTGATTATGCTTTTCAATACAGATACTGTACTGTACTATTCAGCATGGTGGCTCTTTAGAAATATATATGCTTGGCCTAAGACATTCAGAATGGAAATGATTTTCAGTTGCAAGAGGTTTGTACTTCTTAAACAAAACCAAAACATCCAATAGATCAAAATCACAATCTTTTGCCACTGATATTTGCTTGCAGGTTAGTAGAAGAACCTGTTTAAGGCCTCTTTCACACTTGCGTTGTCCGGATCCGGCGTGTACTCCACTTGCCGGAATTACACGCGGGATCCGGAAAAACGCAAGTATACTGAAAGCATTTGAAGACGGAGCCGTCTTCAAATTGCGTTCAGTGTTTCTATGGCAGCCAGGACGCTATTAAAGTCCTGGTTGCCATAGTAGTAGTGGGGAGCGGGGGAGCAGTATACTTACAGTCCGTGCGGCTCCCGGGGCGCTCCAGAATGACATCAGAGCGCCCCATGCGCATGGATGACATGATCCATGCGATCAAGTGATCCATGCGCTTGGGGCGCCCTGACGTCACTCTGGAGCGCCCGGGAAGCCGCACGGTCGGTAAGCATGCTGCTCCCCCGCTCCCCGCTACACTTTACCATGGCTGCCAGGACTTTAGCGTCCCGGCAGCCATGGTAACCATTCAGAAAAAGCTAAATGTCGGGTCCGGCAATGCGCCGAAACGACGTTTAGCTTAAGGCCGGATCCGGATTAATGCCTTTCAATGGGCATTAATTCCGGATCCGGTCTTGCGGCAAGTCTTCAGGATTTTTGGCCGGAGCAAAAAGCGCAGCATGCTGCAGTATTTTCTCCGGCCAAAAAACGTTCCGTTCCGGAACTGAAGACATCCTGATGCATCCTGAACGGATTTCTCTCCATTCAGAATGCATGGGGATAATCCTGATCAGGATTCTTCCGGCATAGAGCCCCGACGACGGAACTCTATGCCGGAAGAAAAGAACGCAGGTGTGAAAGAGCCCTAAGGGGGTTTTCTGAGACTTAAATATTGATGACCTATCCTCAGGATAAGGCTACATGCACACAACCGCGCCATGTTTTGCAGTCCGGAAATTGGTCCTGGGTGGGTATGGCATTTCTAGTGTGAGACTTTGATGCCCCGAATTTACCAACTAATACGTTGGTATGTATGTTTTTATAAAGATAATATGTATAGTATGTATGTAAAAGATAGTAATAAAAGCGGCAAGTGCATTAGCTTAAAACACGGTACCCACAAGAAAATGGATTTGGAATAAAAAGTTGCCTAAAAACCCCTCAATAAAATGTATACAAATACCTATTATTACAGTCTAAATCCAGGAATAATTGGGCGTTAGCTGCAGTGGACCATAATCCTTCAGTTGATATATGAATCACCATCAATAAAATAATATACCCAATGATATACAAAAACAAAAAATAGTCCACCGACATAAACTGTAATTAAAAGTTATAACCGTAGTGCACCCGAAGAAGTAATCTTTCAAGGTATGTTTAAAGATGTATATGTTTGAGTTGGATTACTTGAGAAATGGCATTCCACAGTGTAGAAACAGCAGTGGATCCAGGAGATGGGTGGGAGGAGAAGATCATAACCATCAGTGATTGTGAGCCAGAAGCAGGAGAGAAGGCTACACAGAGATAAGGTATATTGGAAAGATTTCTATCTGTTCCGTGTTTTTGATTTACACCTGCTTTTGGCTCACAATCACTGATGGAAATCACTGACTGAACACTGTGAAAAGTGGTCTAAAGGAAATGTGTCATCAGAAAAATGTTTTAAGTTAAACAGATTTTTAAGAAATTGGTGATTTTTTATTTTTACATTTTTCATGTCACTATATTTTTTTTAAATCCTAAAATTGTTCAGTTTTCGCACTGGTCATTAAGGCTAGGTGCACACCTGTGCCTACAGTCAGGTCCATAAATATTGGGACATCAACACAATTCAAAATTTCTTGGCTCTATACACCACCACAATGGATTTGAAATGAAACAAACAAGATGTGCTTTAACTGCAGACTGTCAGCTTTAATTTGAGGGTATTTACATCCAAATCAGGTGAACGGTGTAGGAATTACAACAGCTTGCATATGTGCCTCCCACTTGTTAAGGGACCAAAAGTAATGGGACATAATAATAATCATAAATCAAACTTTCACTTCTTAATACTTGGTTGCAAATCCTTTGCAGTCAGTTACAGCCTGAAGTCTAGAACGCATAGACATCCCCAGACGCTGGGTTTTATCCCTGGTGATGCTCTGCCAGGCCTCTACTGCAACTGTCTTCAGTTCCTGCTTGTTCTTGGGGCATTTTCCCTTCATTTTGTCTTCAGCAAGTGAAATGCAGGCTCAATCGGATTCAGGTCAGATGATTGACTTGGCCATTGCATAACATTCCACTTCTTTCCCTTAAAAAACTCTTTGGTTGCTTTTGCAGTATGCTTTGGGTCATTGTCCATCTGCACTGTGAAGCGCCGTCCAATGAGTTCTGAAGCATTTGGCTGAATATGAGCAGATAATATTGCCTGAAACACTTCAGAATTCATCCTGCTGCTTTTGCCAGCAGTCACATCATCAATAAATACAAGAGAACCAGTTCCATTGGCAGCAATACATGCCCACGCCATGACACTACCACCACCATGCTTCACTAATGAGGTTGTATGCTTAGGATCCTGAGCAGTTCCTTTCCTTCTCCATACTCTTCTCTTCCCATCACTCTGGTACAAGTTGATCCTGGTCTCATCTGTCCATAGGATGTTGTTCCAGAACTGTGAAGGCTTTTTTAGATGTCGTTTGGCAAACTCTAATCTGGCCTTCCTGTTTTTGAGGCTCACCAATGGTTTACATCTTGTGGTGAACCCTCTGTATTCACTCTGGTAAAGGCTTCTCTTGATTGTTGACTTTGACACACATACACCTACCTCCTGGAGAGTGTTCTTGATCTGGCCAACTGTTGTGAAGGGTGTCTTCTTCACCAGGGAAAGAATTCTTCGGTCATCCACCACAGTTGTTTTCCGTGGTCATCCGGGTCTTTTGGTGTTGCTGAGCTCACCGGTGCGTTCCTTCTTTTTAAGAATGTTCCAAACAGTTGTTTTGGCCATGCCTAATGTTTTTGCTATCTCTCTGATGGGTTTGTTTTGTTTTTTTTCAGCCTAATGATGGTGACAGCTCTTTGGATCTTATCTTGAGAGTTGACAGCAACAGATTCCAAATGCAAATAGCAATTATCTGCTCATTGTAATTGGGATAATGAGGGAGTAACACACACCTGGCCATGGAACAGCTGAGAAGCCAATTGTCCCATTACTTTTGGTTCCCTAACAAGTGGGAGGCACATATGCAAACTGTTGTAATTCCTACACCGTTCACCTGATTTGGATGTAAATACCCTCAAATTAAAGCTGACAGTCTGCAGTTAAAGCACATCTTGTTCGTTTCATTTAAAATCCATTGTGGTGGTGTATAGAGCCATAAATGTTAGACTTGTGTCGATGTCCCAAAATTTATGGACCTGGCTGTATATTTGAGTATAATGTACGAACACTATACTGGAATGGCTGGATCCGGCATATGCCAGACACTGCTGATGACCAATGAGTCCCATTCACTTTAATGGGGTCCGTCAGGTTACAATGTGGATACTGAAATTTTGACAGATAAAATAATTGTATTTCATCCCTTATTTATGCTGGAATTTGCATTAGAGGCTCCTGCTGGAACCTCCTCCCAGATGTGTACCTAGCCTAATTCTAATAATATGACAAGACTTCCTGGTCTGTGAATATCACCTCTCAGCAGTCCTCACACGTAGGATTACAATGACATGTAATACCTAGATATAAATAGCACAGATCCATTATTCATAATAGATAATGGCCACAGCTTATCTACTCCTTCCCTGCACATTAAACTCTGGAAAGGTCACAGAACATGCCTAGAACACTCCTGCCATAGACCTAAATGAGTCTTCTCCAGTCTATTATGTGGGTGGTCCCTGTGGCTGCTGTAAAGCACATTTAAATGTTGTTAACAACGTAGGCAAAATGGTCACCCCCATAAACAAAAGAATCTGTGTTGGTGACATATTCCCTGTGTTGGGTATTGCAGCTTTCTCGTGTTCACCTGAAAGAGACAATACTGCAATATCCATTACAATCACTTCGAAATGTAATCATAGTTACATAGTTGTAAAGGTTGGAAAAATACAAAAGTCCATCAAATCCAAACTGTAATCCTGCTATATTGATCCACAGAACAAATCCCTGGATCAATGTCCATCTTCCTTTTTAAAATGGGCCAAAGGAAAAGGGTGTGTTGAACAAGATTTCTATACATTGTCATAAGCCTCAATGTTATTTTGAATTAGAAAGTCATCTTAACCTTTTCTGAAGCCATCTACTGTATTTGCTGTCACCATCTCCTGCGGCAGGCTATTCACCTTACTGTACAGAATGCTTGTCGCTTCTTATGACTGAATCTTTTTTTCTCCAGGCGTAGGGAGTGTGCCCTTGTTTTTTGAGGGGGTTTAACAAAGAATAGCTTCCCTTGATATTTTTTGTATGATCCGTTTATATATTTGTACAGGTTAATCATGTCCCCCCTTAGACGTCTTTTTTGAAACAAAACAAATTCAGTTCATTTAATCTTTGATCATAACTAAGATCTTCCAGGCCCCTTATTAGTTTAATTGTTCTCCTCTGTACTTTTTGTAACTCCAGGGCATCCTTTTTATGGACTGGTGCCCAGAACTGAACCACGTATTCCAGTTGAGGCTGCACCAATGCTTTGTACAGGGAGTGCAGAATTATTAGGCAAGTTGTATTTTTGAGGATTAATTTTATTATTGAACAACAACCATGTTCTCAATGAACCCAAAAAACTCATTAATATCAAAGCTGAATATTTTTGGAAGTAGTTTTTAGTTTGTTTTTAGTTTTAGCTATTTTAGGGGGATATCTGTGTGTGCAGGTGACTATTACTGTGCATAATTATTAGGCAACTTAACAAAAAACAAATATATACCCATTTCAATTATTTATTTTTACCAGTGAAACCAATATAACATCTCAACATTCACAAATTTACATTTCTGACATTCAAAAACAAAACAAAAACAAATCGGTGACCAATATAGCCACCTTTCTTTGCAAGGACACTCAAAAGCCTGCCATCCATGGATTCTGTCAGTGTTTTGATCTGTTCACCATCAACATTGCGTGCAGCAGCAACCACAGCCTCCCAGACACTGTTCAGAGAGGTGTACTGTTTTCCCTCCTTGTAAATCTCACATTTGATGATGGACCACAGGTTCTCAATGGGGTTCAGATCAGGTGAACAAGGAGGCCATGTCATTAGATTTTCTTCTTTTATACCCTTTCTTGCCAGCCACGCTGTGGAGTACTTGGACGCGTGTGATGGAGCATTGTCCTGCATGAAAATCATGTTTTTCTTGAAGGATGCAGACTTCTTCCTGTACCACTGCTTGAAGAAGGTGTCTTCCAGAAACTGGCAGTAGGACTGGGAGTTGAGCTTGACTCCATCCTCAACCCGAAAAGGCCCCACAAGCTCATCTTTGATGATACCAGCCCAAACCAGTACTCCACCTCCACCTTGCTGGCGTCTGAGTCGGACTGGAGCTCTCTGCCCTTTACCAATCCAGCCACGGGCCCATCCATCTGGCCCATCAAGACTCACTCTCATTTCATCAGTCCATAAAACCTTAGAAAAATCAGTCTTGAGATATTTCTTGGCCCAGTCTTGACGTTTCAGCTTGTGTGCCTTGTTCAGTGGTGGTCGTCTTTCAGCCTTTCTTACCTTGGCCATGTTTCTGAGTATTGCACACCTTGTGCTTTTGGGCACTCCAGTGATGTTGCAGATCTAAAATATGGCCAAACTGGTGGCAAGTGGCATCTTGGCAGCTGCACGCTTGACTTTTCTCAGTTCATGGGCAGTTATTTTGCGCCTTGGTTTTTCTACACGCTTCTTGCTACCCTGTTGACTATTTTGAATGAAACGCTTGATTGTTCGATGATCACGCTTCAGAAGCTTTGCAATTTTAAGAGTGCTGCATCCCTCTGCAAGATATCTCACTATTTTTGACTTTTCTGAGGAAGTTGCCTAATAATTATGCACACCTGATATAGGGTGTTGATGTCATTAGACCACACCCCTTCTCATTACAGAGATGCACATCACCTAATATGCTTAATTGGTAGTAGGCTTTCGAGCCTATACAGCTTGGAGTAAGACAACATGCATAAAGAGGATGATGTGGTCAAAATACTCATTTGCCTAATAATTCTGCACTCCCTGTATAGTGGTAATATCACATCCCTGTCCCGCGAGTCCATACCACTTTTAATACAAGACAAAATTCTGTTGGCCTTAGGCCTCTTTCACACAGGCATTCTGGATTTGCTCCGGATGCGTCGCGTGTGTATTGCGGGAAAACCGCGCGAGTAGGCACGCAATTGCAGTCAGTTTTGACTGTGATTGCGTTCCGATGTTCAGTTTTTTGCAATGCGTTTTGCACGCGCGTGAGAAAAAACTGAATGTGGTACCCAGACCCGAACCCGGACTTCTTCACTGAAGTTCGGGTTTGCGTTAGGTGTTCTATTCATTTTATTATTTTTCCCTTATAACATGGTTATAAGGTGCAAAGCGTTCACCTCACGCATTGCCCCCGCACGGAATTCTCGCTCATGTGAAACGGGCCTTAGAGGCAGTTGACTGGCATTGCATTCTATTATTTAGTCTATGATCTACTAATACACCCAGATCCTTCTCAACAAGTGACTCTCCCAGTTTTACTCCCCCTAGGCAATGAGGGCTAACCTCCGGCACTCCAGCTGTGGTGAAACTACGACTCCCAGCATGCTCAATTCATTTCTATGGCGTTCTGAGAACAGCCAAGCAAGGAGGCATCTTAGGAGTTGTAGTTTCACCACAGCTGGAGAGCCAGAGGTTAGCTATCACAGCTCTAGGGCATATGCTGTATGCAGATTATTCGCCCCCAGGTGGATTACTTTACATTTATCTATATTGAACCTCATTTGCCAAGTAAAGGCCCAAACAGTAAGTTTATCCAAGTCAGCTTGTAACGTATTAACATCTTCCATAGACTGGACCGTATTACAAAGTTTGGTGTCATCTGCAAAAATAGAAAAAAATCAATGCTACATGTACTGAGCTCTACAGACAATGAAAAGGCTGCAGTGCTTTCCCTTTCATATTTATGTGCATAGTTTTTATTCTCTGAAGATATCTTAAAATTTATACTGGATGACGTTCGTTTTTGTCTTTGCCAGGTGCTGGACTGTATAATAAACTGCAACATACTGTCAGCTGTACAGGTAAATATCAATGCTGTATTGACTGTGGAATCAAAATCTAAGTCTACATTCTCTTATATTATAAACTTGGGGCATGTTTATTATTTTTTTATACTTTTTTATGGATGAAAAGGGTACACTGTTTTATCAGACGTTCCATATTCACAAAAATGACAGATATGTATACATGAATTTGGCATATGTGTTGGAATTAGGTTAGTTTCACACCTGTGCTAAAGCTATCCGGCAGAGGAACAGCCTGCTGGGGTTCACCATATCCGACCTAGGTGGATACTGCCGTTCACCACCAGACCTCATTGACTATAATGGGATCTGGCGGATATTCGACCAGACAAAAAACGGTGCAGTGTAACCAAACAGCAGTGTACATTCACATTTATGGCATTTCAGTACCAAGTAGAACAGGGCATGGTGTGTCCCAGATGGCAAAAGCCTGTGCATTAATTTCTGAAAATACCTGTGGCGTCAAAATGCTGCCTCTGACTTCCGGTTCCGGCGCCGCCATGTGAAGCCGCTTGGAAGTGAAGCTCCTCAGTTATCCACCACATATCGTGACAAACTGCCCGTGCAACCTTCTTTCTGCTGGGGGGAAAGAGATCATAAGGTGCGGTAACCTTGCATGGATCGTTACCTTGTGAACATGGGCAAAAAACTGAAAGGCAGAGTACTTTCGTCGCCGCTGCAGCAAGACGAGACATCTAACAGCATGGCGCCGACCCCAGACGCTGCGGAAGTGGCCGGGACCCAAACCCTGACGGGGCATCTAACAGAGGGGAAAGAGGTACAGAATGTTATGCCGGACTCTCTGATAAGATATATTGATTATAAAACACTCGCAGTGGAAGTGGCTGCCCACCTAGCCCCAGACCTGCGGGAAACTTTGACCACTTCGGTCACTCATATGATGCAGCAGTTACAAGACACTGTGCAACAACATGATGCCAGATTGGACGTGGCCGAATCCAGAATACAAGTGATGGAGGACACTGCAGAGTCGATCCTACATAAACTACATAAAGTTATCACAGAAAATAAAAGATTAGGCGAGAAAGTGGAGGACTTGGAAAATCGCTCCAGACGCAATAACCTGAGGCTGGTGGGGCTACAAGAGTCGATTCCGGTGGGAGATCTAATGGCCATATGCGAGAGTGAATTGCCCGGCTTCCTGGGAATTTCGCGCCACTGCAAGGTGGAACGCGCACACAGAGTGGGCCCGAGTAACCGCAGCGATGACCGTCAGCCCGCCAGACCCAGGCAGGTCATCATGCGGTATTTGGACTATTCCGACAAGGAACTCATTCTCAGAGCGTACAAAGCACGTAAAGGCCCTATTATATTGAGAGGGGCAAAAATTTTGTTATTCGGGGACTATTCAGCGGAGGTTTCCAGGAGGCGGAAAGCTTTTTCTCCGATATGTACCCAGCTACACAACAAAAACATCAGATTTGCATTGATCTACCCGGCCTCACTGCGAATATATCGCCCGGATGGCTCCTCCGTGCTCTATCACTCCCCTGATGAGGCGTCTAACTCCATGGAAAGAAAAGGGACATCTCCTCGGGGACTACAGAGATCGCCGCGACAACGTGATCGAGATGGGAGGCCAAGTGAACCAACAAATGACCCGCCGATGCAGGGGTCCCATGAATGTTCATATGCAGGCCGAGCAGGTTCAAGCCAGCAGCGTGAGACAAGATGAGATGGCGCCTAAGTTCTTTATTACACTTTACCATACAGGTCCAGGATAAACGCGTGGACTGAAAAGCGCCAATACCGGTATGATTGTTTGGGGGTTCAGCCTTCTATATAAAAGAAGCCAGGGGGCGATTTCGCTCTCACGGGGATGACCAGAATCCGTTTGATCCCTGGGGCCCGGTTTCTATGATTGTAGAGGGTGGATACACCGTACCAACTTACCTGGTCATTATATCATGAATAAGATTTATTCATTTTTTACGAAGACATGTAAATGTATTTTACTGTATGGAGTAGTGAAGAAACTTGGGCTGCAAAGTGTCATAGCGGATATGATGTGGGAGTGACCTCTTGAATTGGGGGAGACCGGGAGCGATTTTGCTCCTGTAGAGATGATCAAGTTAAACCAAATCTCTAGGGCCCGGCTCTCTTGAATCCGAGGGGCAAGTCTACCGTGGCGATATGACACTTTAACATTAAGGTAATAAGGTTATGCAATAATCTAGTCTGGTGACGGCACATCACATAATCTAACTGTTATCAAGAATGGCCTGGTCTGGTTTGATTAGTTAGCCAACATAAATGTGTGTTGGGTAGGATGATGGAAGTACGTATATAGATACAAGGTGGTTGGGGAGTGGAGTGATCACGCTATCTTAATGCTTTGGTCGCTCGCTTACACATGGGGAAAAAAGTGAAGGCTCAAGAAAACAGAAAATGGCCTTTTGGGTCATATCTAGGGCCTAGTGCTCTAAAGTTTAATACCTGTTATGTTGTTTTTTGTTATTGTTCTTTGGGGGGTGATGGGGTAAAGTTGCTTGCTCTTGGTAAAAGGATGTCTATCTCTTCCCGCTCTCACATACAAATTAACGCTCAACGGAGACCTCCATGAGAATAGTCTCCTGGAACGTAAAGGGGTTGCGCTCCCCTCAAAAGCGTAATAAGATACTTAGACACCTGAAAAACCTTCGAGCTGATATAGCCCTCTTGCAGGAGTCACATTTAGTAGAGGAGGACTATGCCAGAATGAAGAAGACATGGGTGGGCACTGTGATAGGCTCGGCAGCGGTCAATCGCAAAGCGGGGGTCTTAATACTAATGCACAAAAATTTGCCCTCAGTTGTATTGGATAGGTCGTGTGATGGTGAGGGGAGATGGTGCATGGTAAGAATTTCGCTGGGAACGGATGAACTCACAATTTATAATGTATATGCGCCTAATGGAGACAACAGGCCTTTCCTTTCTGATCTAGCTGGGGTTATTATTAAGGATGCGTCTGCCAAAAAGGTAGTAGGTGGAGACCTCAACGCTGTGTACTCCCTGAAAGAAGATAGGAAATCCCCAAGGATAACTAGGGAAAAGATGCCTATAATGGAAGGGGTTTTGGTAAACTTTTTGGAGGACACGGCGTTGATAGACTCCTGGCGGCTCTTGAATCCTGATAGTAGGGAATTTACTTTCTACTCTAATCCCCATGACTCGTGGTCACGAATCGATTACCTTCTTACCTCAGTTAACCTATCTAGTAGAATTACAGGAACCAAAATCCATGATTTAATCATATCTGACCATGCCCCCATTTCCATAAATATAGCAGAACAACAGCCTAGAGGTTCAGACATTCTATGGAGATTCCCATCATTTTTATATCACGATGAGAATTTTGAAGATCTACTTAGGGGTTGGTTCTGGGAATATAGGGGAGATAATAGTGCCTATCAGGATTCACCATCCATCTATTGGGACACGGCTAAAGCGGTGCTAAGAGGTCGCATTATGGCATACACGCAGGGAATCAAAAAGAAAGTAGCACATGAATTGATAAAATATAGTCAATTGCTTCGTTCAGCATATACTGAGCATATGTCCAACCCCTCCGACCAAAACAAAGCAAAATGGAAAGTAGCCAGGGAAAATTACGAGTTATGGTATGAAAGAAAAGCAAAAATTGACATGTCAATCTCCACGGCCAAGTTTTTTAGAGAGGGAAATAAGTCAGGTAGACTTCTGGCGTCATTAGTGAAAAATGTTAAGCGACAGCATCACATAACGTCAATTACTGACTCTAGGGGCGAGACACATAAAAAACCAGAGAAAATAGTTTCTGTATTACGCGACTTTTATGCAGAGCTGTATGAGGATCCTGGACCGATTGACCCAATGTCCGAGTTCTTTCTGAAGTGCGCTAATCTCCCTTCGCCATCGCAGGCCCAGTTAGAGGCTCTGAACTCACCCATCACTGATTCAGAAGTTATGAGAGCAATAAAAAACTCGAAATTACATAAGGCACCAGGTCCTGATGGGTACTCAATAGAGTTTTACAAGATGATGGCAGGAGAAATAGTAGAACCTCTCACAAAAGTTTTCAATGGAATCCTTAAGGGAACACCATTGTCTTCTTCTGATAACGTAGCATACATCAAATTGATTCCCAAGCCCGGAAGGGATGTTCTGCTTCCATCGTCTTTTCGTCCCATCTCACTTATCAATGTCGATCTAAAATTAGCCGCCAAAATAATAGCTGACAGACTTTCATTGATAATGCCTGACTTGGTATCCCCATCGCAATCGGGATTTATCAAAAACAGAGCAGCGGTCTCTAATATCCGCAAAGTCCTCACAGTACTAGATGCAGTGAGAGGGAAATCTGACAGGTCAATTATGCCTTCGCTAGTTGCATTTGATGCGGAAAAGGCATTCGATAATGTGAGATGGGATTGGTTGGGCAAAGTGATGGACAAAATGCAGATTCTTGGTCCGTTCAGAACCTTCATTTCTGCATTATATAGTGACCCTAGGGCAAGAATCTCGACTCCTGGATTCCTGTCAGCAACTTTTAACTTAGCCAGAGGAACACGCCAGGGATGTCCCCTTTCGCCTCTATTGTTCAATATAGCCCTGGAGCCCCTGATCAGACTACTAGAGGAAGGGAATATTTTTCAGGGCATAAAAGTGGGGAAGAGTGAAGTACGTACATCGCTATTTGCGGATGATCTGCTCATTTTCCTTGCCTACCCGTTGGTGGACCTTGAAAAAGTGCTACAATTATTATCATCTTTTGGACCGGTGTCAGGTTTTAAAATAAACTTGGACAAGTGTATATTGCTCACATTGAGATCTCCCTCGCCAAAGTTTAAGCTACCAGAGTCCTGTAGTCAAATAGTATTAGCTACTGAACACATTAAATACTTGGGTATTAAAATAGGAAGAACCCCTGAATCACTTTATGCTTTGAATTACATACCATTATTCAAAGCAATAAAAAATGATTTAGAAAGGTGGAAAAATTTGCCATTGTCTCTAACGGGCAGAGCTCACCTAATTAAGATGATATGTTTCCCTAGACTCTTGTACCCCATGCAAACATTGCCGCTACTTTTGAAGCACTCTGATATTAAAGGTATACAATCCATGTTCACATCCTTTTTATGGTCAGGGAGAAAACCTAGAGTGTCCCTATCTAAACTAATGTTGCCTAGACATCAAGGGGGTCTGAACATCCCGAATATAAGATTGTATAATCTAGCATGTTTATTCAGACACTGCTTAGATTGGGCGCATGGATCTCATCACTACTCAAATACCTCTCTGGAACAGCAACTAGCTGGTGATTGGCCATTGTTGACCCTGTTACATACTAGGAGACGGATACTTTCACCCTATCTAAGACATTCACTGATATTAAAAGACACCATGGCAACATGGAAAGAGGTACGGAAGCTAACCAAGAAATCTTTCCTGGCGTCTAGATACCTGGGATTATGGAAACACCCAGAGTTCCCCTTAGGGGCACAAAACAAAATGTTTAGGACTTGGAGGTCCAAAGGAATACATAGACTCTTGGATGTGCTTCATTTGTCTGAGAAAAGATATCTAACATTTCCAGAGATATGTGACAGGTTCGGCCTTGAAAAATCCCAGTTTTTGGCTTACCAACAGTTAATGCATTTCTGTAAACAGAGGCTATTGGATGTCTCTGGTGAATGTACAGATCAGTCTCTAGCATTCTCATTAACACATGGGGACGGTAAACACTCTATTTCCCACATATATAGCAATATGAGAGAGTCAGCAGACAAAAAAGTAGTTGCCGGCCTTTTTAAGAAATGGGAGAGGAAACTTAAAAAATCCTTGCCAGTGGAAGAGGTGTTGACGGGGTGGATGAGAATTTGTAAAGCAGTGCCCTGTGAAAAGTGGAGAGAATCACACTTCCGCCTTATGCACTCAGCGATTTATGCATTTAATATCTTAAGAAAAACCCCTAAACTAGACTACTTAACTAAATGTCCGAAATGTGATGCAGATCGAGCAGACTTGCTACATTGTGTCTGGGAGTGTGCACATGTCCAGACTTTCTGGATGGAGGTGTCTGATTGGATCAGGGGAACATGGGGGGAAACTCTATCGTACAGTCCTGAGACATTCCTTTTTCACATGTATGATGAAGTCTCTAAACCTAAACTGATAGTGGAAGTTGCTCTTTTGACATCTCTCCGTGGCCTCTTAAACAATTGGCTTAAACCAAATATCCCTCAACTCAGTGAATTAATTTCTCAGATGTCCCATTTTATGTACATAGACAAGCTAAACACGGAGCATCAAAAAGAAAAAAAGACAAAGGGTTTCTTTCGTAAATGGCAAACCTTTATTGAAAAACACCTCCCACGGGACGATATCGAAGTGCTGATGACATCCTTTAGATATACGGAGTGGTATTCAAAGGCGGTAATGAGTGGGACCATAGGGAGACTGTCTATAAGCAATTAGAGATTGCATAATGCAACACCATATATTTGAAATATATTGTATTGTTGGTACAATAAGAGGAGGGGAATGAGGATTAGACATCCTGGAGCTTGGGGTGGGAGGGCTAGGGAGGGAGGGGTTTTGTTATGCTTTATATTTGTTATGCTTTATATTTATAATTTTATTTTCTCTATAAGACATGTACCACATTGAATATCCTACCTTGATGTCTTTACACTATGACTGATATTCTAAAATGTAAAACGTATTTTCTGTACAAAGCCTTGTGACATGCAGGGAAAATGTTATGTAAGAGAATTTATTTTGAATAAAATAAAGAAAACTTTGTTTCAAAAAAAAAAAAATGCTGCCTCTACCCCTAAATACCTTGATGGGCAGTTTCCAAAATGTGGTCACTTCTCAGGGTTCCATTTATTATTTCACTCCAGAGCTTCTACAGTTGTCAGTACAAGTGTGTAAATCACCACTTTGGTCCTCAAATGCACACGGTGCACATTTATGCCTGAGCCTTCTCATATGTTCACGCAAAAGAATAGGGCCACGAGTAGGGTGTTTTTAAAGCCAGGAAACACAACATAATAAGAGGACTGACTTTCACAGTGGCACACAATGGGCACTCAACACGGGAATGCCATATTTGTGGAAAATGTACAATTTTTCACTTGGTGCAATTTGCTGTGAATTAATTTTTGCAAAACATTGGTGGGGTCAAAATGTTCACTCTAAGGGCTCATGCACATGACTGTATGTATTTTGCGGTCCCACAAAAAATACGGATGACGTCCTTGTGCATTCCGTATTTTGCGGAACGGAACAGCTGGTCCCTAATACAACAGTACAATAATAGGACGTTCTATTTTTTTGCAGAACGGACATATGCAAACAGAATGCACACGGAGTAGCTTCTGTTTTTTTTGCGGACCCATTAAAATGAATGGTTCCGCATACGGTCCGCGAATGAAACGGAAAGGACACGGAAAGAAAATATGTTAGTGTGCATGAGCCCTAAGCCTTAATAAATACCATGAGGGAGTAGTTTCCAAAATGGGGTAACTTCTCAGGGGTTCCATTTATTATTTCACCCCAGAGGCTCTTCAGTTGTCAGTGCAAGATGCGTAAATCACCAGATTGGGCCTAAAAACGCACATAGTGCTCTTTTACTCCTGATCCCTGTTATATCCAGGCAAAAGATTAGTACCACATGTAGGGTGTTTCTAAAACTAGGAAGCACAGCATTAGGGCTTGTTCACATGACTGTGCCGTGTTTTGCGGTCCGCAAATTGCGAATCTGCAAAACACGGATGCCGCCCCTGTGCCTTTCGCAATTTGCAGAACGGAACAGGAGGGCCATTATAGAAATGCCTATTCTTGTCCACAAAATGGACAAAAATAGGACATGACATAATTTTTACGGGGCCGCGGAATGGAGCAACGGATGCGAACAGCACATGGAGTGCTGTTCGCACCTTTTGCGGCCCCATTGAAGTGAATGGGTCCGCACCCGAGCCGCAAAAAATGCGGCTCGGATGCGGACCAAAACCACAGTCATGTGAATGAGCCCTAATAATAAGAGAGCTTGCTTTTCACACTGGCATATGCTGGGCACAACATATTGGGCACTAAGGTGTCATATCTTTGTACAATCTGCTGAAAATTACATTTTGTAAAACACCTGTCCAGTCAAAATGCTCACTACAGTAATATAAAAAGGATAGGGGGCACTCAACTATCTGGGTCCAAATAGATAATAATTGCAGTATAGAGTTATTGTGAATATTCTAAAATTTTATTACATTTCATCAAACTATTTAAAATACATCATAAACATATTACATCACATAAAAAGGTGCCAATATATATAAACAATAAATATGAGTCCAATGACAGTTGGACTTGGTGCAACAATTAGCGTTGTGTATGATTCCAATTTTAACATATTTAGTGTTATATTTATTGTTTATATATATATTGGCGCCTTTTTATGTGATGCAATATGTTTATGATGTATTTTAAATAGTTTGATCAAATGTAATTAAATTTTAGAATATTCACAATAACTGTATACTGCAATTATTATCTATTTGGACCCAGATAGTTAAGTGCCCCCTATTCTTTTTATATTACTGTTTTCAATTTATTGCGATCAGGGGTAGGACGCCAGGGTCGGCACCGCACTCAGGTGATACAGGAGGTCGAGCCACTGTAACATACAATTTTTTCCTTCCAAAATGCTCACTACACCACTTGGTAAATTCTGTGAGGTTTGTGGTTTCCAAAATGGGTTCACTTATTGGGTTTCTTTTTTTTATTTCACCTCACAGCCGGTGCTGTATAAATCACAAATCTAGACTTCAAATGCACATAGTCTCTTTTTCTTCTGAACCATGCCATGTGCCCAAACAGCATTTTATGACCAAATATGAGGTGTTACCATATTCAAGAGAAAATGGGTAACAAATTGTGGGTGGGCGTTTTCTCATGTTACCCCTTGTAAAAATGAAAAACCTGGAGCTAAAGCCACATTTTATTGGCAAAATTAAATTTTTCATTTTTACAGCCAAGTATTTCAAAAATTTTTCAAAAACCCGTGGGGTCAAAACACAATCTACACCCTTTAATAAATTCCTTGTAGGTTGTATTTTCCAAAAGGGGGTCACGTTTTGGGTGTTTCCACTGTAGGGGTACCTCAGGGTCTCTTCAAATGTGACAGTGCCCAAAAACCATTCCAGTGAAATCTGCCCCCCAAAAGCCATATGACGCTCTTTCTCTTCGGAGCCCTGCTCTGTGCCCATACAGCAGTCTACAACCACATATGGGGTGTTGCCATGTTCAGGAGAAAATGCCTAACAAATTATGGGTGCTTTTTCTCCTGTTAACCCTTATGAAAAGTCTTGGGTTAAAGCAATATTTTATCAGAAAAAATATGAATTTTTAATTTTCACAGCAAAGTGTTTCTAAATTCTATGAAACGCCTGTGGGGGTCAAAGCATTGTTGTTTTTCCCCAGCAGCGCTAGCAGTGTAAGTAGTAAGCAATGGTTTGATAGGAGAAGGACAGCTTTCTTTTGTTTTCCTGTGTACTGCCTATGATACTAAGAGACACTGAAGCAAGGCTACTGTGTCCATACTGTCACTGCCATATCTCAAAACAGTTAGCAAACAGGATGTGCTGTTGCTTTGTGACAACTTTCCATATTGTTATCTACCTGTAACCTTGCTCACAACAGATTTAAACGGGTTCTCCAGGATTTATGTATTGATGGTCTATCCTCAGAATAGGTCATTAATATGAGATTGGTAGGTGTCTGCCTCCTGGGACCCAAGCCGATCAAATGTATGAAAAGACCACTGCGCTCGGTGGGTACTTAGGCCTCTTCATGGGCCATGTGATGTCACGTTCATTGGTCACATGGCCTAGGCACAGCTGAGCCCCCTTCAAGTGAATGGGGCTGAGCTGTAATACATACGATATAAAGAGCCATGTTTAGTAATCCCAGAGAGCTCTTTTAAAGGAATTGTATAGTTTTATATAAGTCAGGTCCATAAATATTGGGACATCAACACAATTCTAACATTTTTGGCTCTATACACCACCACAATGGATTTGAAATGAAACTAACAAGATGTGCTTTAACTGCAGACTGTCAGCTTTAATTTGGGGGTATTTACATCCAAATCAGGTGAACGGTGTAGGAATTACAACAGTTTGCATATGTGCCTCCCACTTGTTAAGGGACCAAAAGTAATGGGACAGAATAATAATCATAAATCAAACTTTCACTTTTTAATACTTGGTTGCAAATCCTTTGCAGTCAATTACAGCCTGAAGTCTGGAATGCATAGACATCACCAGACGCTGGGTTTCATCCCTGGTGATGCTCTGCCAGGCCGCTACTGCAACTGTCTTCAGTTCCTGCTTGTTCTTGGGGCATTTTCCTTTCAGTTTTGTCTTCAGCAAGTGAAATGCATGCTCAATCGGATTCAGGTCAGGTGATTGACTTGGCCATTGCATAACATTCCACTTCTTTCCCTTAAAAACTCTTTGGTTGCTTTTGCCGTATGCTTTGGGTCATTGTCCATCTGCACTGTAAAGCGCGGTCCAATGAGTTCTGAAGTATTTGGCTGAATATGAGCAGATAATATTGCCCGAAACACTTCAGAATTCATCCTGCTGCTTTTGTCAGCAGTCACATCATCAATAAATACAAGAGAACCAGTTCCATTGGCAGCCATACATGCCCACGCCATGACACTACCACCACCATGCTTCACTGATGAGGTGGTATGCTTAGGATCATAAGCAGTTCCTTTCCTTTTCAATACTCTTCTCTTTCCATCACTCAGGTACAAGTTGATCTTAGTCTTATCTGTCCATAGGATGTTGTTCCAAAACTGTGAAGGCCTTTTTAGATGTCGTTTGGCAAACTCTAATCTGGCCTTTCTGTTTTTGAGGCTCACCAATGGTTTACATCTTGTGATGACCCTCTGTATTCACTCTGGTAAAGGATTCTCGATTGTTGACTTTGACACACATACACCTACCTCCTGGAGAGTTTTCTTGATCTGGCCAACTGTTGTGAAGGGTGTTTTCTTCACCAGGGAAAGAATTCTTCGGTCATCCACCACAGTTGTTTTCCGTGGTCTTCCGGGTCTTATGATGTTGCTGAGCTCACCGGTGCGTCCCTTATTTTTAAGAATGTTCCAAACAGTTGTTTTGACCACGCCTAATGTTTTTTCTATCTCTCTGATGGGTTTGTTTTGTTTTTTTCAGCCTAATGATGGCTTGCTTCACTGATAGTGACAGCTCTTTGGATCTCATCTTGAGAGTTGACAGCAACAGATTCCAAATGCAAATAGCATACTTGAAATGAACTCTGGACCTTTTATCTGCTCATTGTAATTGGGATAATCAGGGAATAACACACACCTGGCCATGGAACAGCTGATAAGCCAATTGTCCCATTACTTTTGGTCCCTTAACAAGTAGGAGGCACATATGCAAACTGTTGTAATTCCTGCACCGTTCACTTGATTTGGATGTAAATACCCTCAAATTGAAGCTGACAGTCTGCAGTTAAAGCACATCTTGTTTGTTTCATTTCAAATCCATTGTGGTGGTGTATAGAGCCATACATGTTAGAATTGTGTCGATGTCCCAATATTTATGGACCTGATTGTAAATAAAGCCCATTTTTTGAGCATCTAATGTGTAACATACATTATATTAAAATGCTTATTATATTTATATAGTATAATCTGACAGCGGAGTCCAAGGAAGAAAACTGTTATGCATGCCTAAAATACAGAGAAATGAAATCTGAAAACTATTTGGTTGCTATGAACAAACATGTATAATGTCCACTATTGATTTCACAATGCTAAATATCTTCGTGACGACAACGCAGCTTATAAAAGACTTTATGCTCTTGTTTTCTTCAGATGACACGGATCATTCTTCCTCAGATGTTACAAAGGTAATTTTAAATATCGTTTTCTTTAGGTGTGGAAACATATATGTAGACAAAAGAAAAAAAACTAACAAAATGTGCAACTGTTTAATGTAAGATTTCACTATGATTTCTTAGGAAGAAAGGGTTGGTTATTAATATTTCCTCAGAAGTTGGGAATCGTCCATATCCAATGGTAGTCATGTATAGTGCCTCCAAGGTATGGATGAAGTATATCTGCTGGTGTATCAATTTTTATAGGATAATAAAACTGCCAGATTGACATTTACATTAAATAATGACATGAGATGGCATCACATGAGGAACTTATTGGATGCTCAATGTATCATTCAATTTAAATGTACAAGATTTGTTAACTTCTTCGCTCCTGCCCACAATACGGTAAATGAATGGGTTATTGCATGATGAGATCACTGAGATAATGTGTTTCCGACTGAACTCTGCTCCCATAGTAAGAAAAAAAATTATAGTAAAATATATAAAAATTTAATAAAATGAAACCCTGGCCCCTCCAAAAAAAAATCACAGAATGTACATTATTCCAACTGGTCATACATTTATAAAAGGTCTGCTTGATTTGTAGTAAAAATCACTTTAAGGGTCCATTCACACGTCCGTAAGTGTTTTGCGGATCCGCAAATCACGGACACTGGCAATGTGCATTCCGCAATTTGCAGACCGCACATTGCCGGCACTATAATAGAAAATGCCTAATCTTGTCCGCAATTGCGGACAAGAATAGGACATGTTCTATTTTTTTGCGGAAACGGAAGCACGGATACGGAAGTGCAGATCCGCAAATGCGGATTCAGACAGCACATTCCGGCCCCATTGAAAATTAATAGGTCTGCACCCGTTCCGCAAAATTGCGGAAAGGATGCGGACCCATTTTGCGGACGTGTGAATGGACCCTAAAGGGTTTGTCCAGGATTGTCCATAGTACAGAGCAGCACTGCAGTAACCAGCTCTGTCCACTACAGAATGGATTGAGTTGAGTAGTTCCAGAGCCAGAGCTACTCCACAGCTGATAGTCGGGGTGTTGGATTCGCACCCTGTTTATTCTGAGGATAGGCCATCAATATCATAAAATTCTGGAACACCCCTTTAACTCTATCGCTACCAGTGATAAACAAACATGGCACCCACTCGCACATGCAGTGGGCGTCATGGCCGGCAGGTCTCTGCTGTTTCAAACAGCAGAGACCTGCGGCTAATTACCGCGACCGGCAATAATGCTCGGGTCCAAAACCCGGGCAGTGAGGATGCCGGTAATTGATTTGAATGCGCTCAGCTTAGCAGAAGAGGCTGAGGGCATTCATGCTGCAATTCTTATTATGGCCACCAGGCCAACATAAGAAATGAGCAATAGTCAGTAATAAATGCATTTTAAAAATCCATGATTGTTCAATATTAAAAATAAAAAAAATTGATTTTATACGCTCAAATACGAGCTTCAAAATCATTACAAAAAAGTGAAAAAAACTTACAAAATATATAATAAAAACAAATAAAAAATGAAAGTTTAAATCACTTTCCTCACCTTTCCGTATAATAAACAAATACCTAAATAACAAAAAATATAAACATCATGGGTATCACCACGACTAAAAATGCCTGTACTATTAAAATATAAAAATATTTTTACAATATGGCGAATGGCGTAACGGAAAAAAAGGGTCAAAACGCCATTTTTTCATTGCTTCTCTTACCCCCAAATTTTTTATAAAATGTGATCAAAACTTCACACACAGTAGAAAATGGGATCAATGAAAACTACAGCTTGTCCTGCAAAAAATGAGCCCCCACAAAGCTCAGTAGATATAGCGATAAAAAAGTTATTGGGTCCGAATATGGTGATGTAAAAAAAAATTTTTTATTTTTTTTTACAAAGTTTAAATTTGGTTTTACACTATTTAGATATAAAAAACGTATGGGTCATTGTAATCGTACCGACCCAGAGAATGAGTTTTGCTGCAAACTGAATGCTTTGAGAACAAAACCCGTAAAACGGTGGAGGAATTGCATTTTTTTCCCAATTCCACCCAATTTGGAATTTTTTTACCGCTTCCAGCTACATTGTATGCCGGAATTAATGGTGGCATTAATAAGTACAACTTGTCCCGCAAAAAATTAGCCCTAATACAGCTATGTGAATGGAAATATAAAAAAGTTATTGCACAAGGAAGATAGGGAAGAAAAATAAAAATGAAAAAACCTCTGATATCCTAAGGGTTAATGATACAAACTTTAAAGGGGTTTTTCTAGAGATGGTTACCATAGCAGGGAACAAACTGGACCCCCTATTATTGACATGTTGGATTAGACTTCCACAGTAGCTAACAAACACAAAGTGTTCAGTTGACCACCTGCAATATTATAGAAAACTGCGGCACTCCAATGTCATAGAAAACGTTAAACATTTTTACACCAAATTCCGCAACGTTTCGACCTTTTAAGTCTTTATCAAGCTCGTAAATACATACCAATAGTGAACATATATATAATCACCAGATCCCAACAATTGGTCAAACTAAACTCCACCTTAATTGGATATAGATACCCCCCCTTCAAGCTAAAAAACGTATCCTTTGTCAGCCACATCACTTAATAGACACATCCGGTCTTTAAACTGATCCATTACTCCATTTCTTACCCCTATCTCAGGCCGTGAGACACATCCATGGAGGGTACACTGCGCGCTCCATTAACTCACTTCTCCCACACCTCACGTGGTGTGTTTGGCGTCCTCTTCCTCTCTCTGCGCATGCGCCGCTACGTCATTGGTGACGTCTGACATCTCGGTCAGCTAACGTCATCATGAGCAGTCCTTCTCTGGTTCTGCCCTTCTCGGTCACGTGTACTTTCTCCTACTATTCCACATGACCTAATCACATGACTGGCATAGACCTCACTGCGTAGCGGCTACTGAACATTATCTCCTGACAGCGGACATTCTTAAAAAATGTAACTATTGCCATATTATCACATTATAAATATCCTCTATATACATATTTTTTCTTTTAATATATGCAAAAGAATAGTGCTGGTGTAGTTTGATCCCCTCGCAAATCTCCGTCTCCAGCGGGGCTGAGACCCAGGCACCCATCTCAATCCAAGGGCGCATCAATACATATTTCTGGATCCCCTGCATATATGCATACACCCAGGGACGGACAAACACCTTGTCCTGCATCCTCCCTGAGTATATGCATATACGCACGGACGCATCCATTACAATCTGATAGCTTTCGGGGCTCTTTATTGAGAAAACATATCATTCATTCACTCCGGGCTTTATCCTTTATTTATATCATATTTAGGCTGGTTGCCCTATGCCAGTTATTCTCCACCGCCCATAGTCATCCGCCCTTCTATTCATTCAGTCCATATAACCTAAGTGGACATCAAGATCAGCCACCGGATAACGGGTGCAGGGAGGAGTGAAACTTCAAATAAAAATATGCTCCAGCACTCCTTAAAATCAACTTCTTTATTTCATCTTCTTAAAAAATATCTCTGGCATGGTAAAAAAAAAAGAAAGATGTTTACACGTTTCGAACTATGTATGACAAGTTCTTACTTATAGCTTACTCAAGCATCTTTTTTTTTTTTTAGCCATGATATATTTAAGATGAAATAAAGAAGTGGATTTTTTAGGAGTCCTGGAGCATATTTTTATTTGAAGTCCCATAGCAGCTGCATGGGCTGCCTCAATAATCGGTGCACTATTAATTAAAAACTACTTAATCCTGAAAATAAGACTTGCACTGCAATCCCATACAGTACCACTGATCTGCATACAGCTGGAATTACATTTACTGTTATATTATTACTTTTCCCATTATACCTTGCCATATGGAAACTAAGTTACGAGTGCCAGAGAAAGAAATAAACCTGTGATTTCTATCCACTCGCTGTCAGGTCTTTGTGGATTTCTTTTCTCGTGCTCTGTGTACAGAATACAAGTCTCAAGGAATAACAGTGCAGGTATGAATCCTAATTCTTTTACATCTCATACAGTATAAAATGCTGTTCTAAAAAATAAGAAACGCAACTGTGACCAAGACAACCGCATCCGTATGTCCGTTCCGTTACACCGGCAAAAAAAAATACAACAATTACGGACAAGGATAGGGCTGTTCTATTATGGGCCGGACATTACGTTCCGCAAAATGCAGAACGCACACGGCCGGTATCTGTGTTTTGCGGATCCGCAATTTGCGGATTGCAAAAACGTTTACAGCCGTGTGCATGTACCCTAACAACGAGAGAAGGGAGGGGGAAAGAAGAGCAGAGAGCTGTCCGAAACAGCAGTACTGCTTGGACACACTTATACTACTCACAAAAAGTTAGGGATAATTGGCTTTCAGGTGAAATTTATGGAAAACTTCACTCTACCGTGATATTATATCATGAAAGTAGGGCATTTAAGTAGAAGCATGCAATGGAGATTTCCTCATCTCAAACTGTTTATTGAAACAAAAGCCAACAACAGTGGTGGGTATACCCCCCACAAAAATGTCAGTGTCTCAATAACTTGTCATGTGGCCTTGAGTATCAGTTACAGCTTGACAACGACGTCTCATGCTGTTCACAATTCAACTTATTGTCTGCTGAGGCATGGCATCCCACTCTTCTTGAACAGCGGCCCTCAGGTCATTTAGGTTCTGGGGTACAGAGTTATGAGACTCTACACAGCGACTCAGCTGATTCTCTAGGTCAGGGATCAGCAACCTTCGGCACTCCAGGTGCTGTGAAACTACAACTCCCAGCATGCAAATGTGCTCAGCTGTTCTCACAACTCCCATAGAAGTGAATGGAGTATTCTGGGAGTTGTAGTTTCAGAACATCTGGAGTGCCAGAGGTTGCTGATCCCTGCCATAGGTTTTCAATTGGATTCAGGTCTGGAGAAAGTGCAGGCCACTCCAGTTGAGGTACCCCTGTCTCCAGCAGCCGTTCCCTAATGATGCGACCTCAATGAGCTGGCACATTCTCATCCATGAAGATGAAATTAGGCCTGTGTTGTTCATGCAGAAGCTGTCACCGCCAGACATCTGAGAAGCTCTGACAGACGTCCTTCAGAACCTCCTGCTTGAGGTTCTTTTGTTTTTCTTTCGTTTTGTCATCTCGTTTCCCTCTCTCAGCTGTCATCTAGTTGCACTGATTGCATCCCTTTAAATCCCCTCCCATACTGCATCACTTATAGCGATAGTGGCGAAAAAAATAGGAAGGCGCTCATAGGGTAATAGGTTCAATTAAAGATATGAAATCAAAACATCGAAAATTATGCTCACCTTCTGGTGTTGTGCATACGTAGGCACAACACTCGTGAGAACAAGGGGTCGGTGCAGCCGGTATCTTCTCAGTCCTCGTCGGTGGAGTAGCCTAAGCTCCAGAGGAGTGATATATATTGCAAACAGAAAAAGATTGATGGTGCACTGGTGTGGTGCACCAATTGATACCTTCCGGCGCAAAAACACGACCTCGGTGGATAGATAAGGGGGTCTTTTATTGATGATAGACAACGCGTTTCGGAGTTGGTACACTCCTTTTTCAAGTCTAGGAAATCACAGGTTTAAAGGGGTGGAGGTTTTTTGGTACAGAATAAAAATAAATGACATTATATAAAATGTATACACGTGTTAAAAATGGATTAGGAGTAGATGTGCACGTAGGAATCTGTGCGCATATACAAGTCAAATAAAACGCAAGAGCACTAAAATGCGTCGTTTGGAGAAATTGGAATTGTCCACACATGGATGATAACACAAATGAGGACGGGTAAGGAGTTGATAGTATAGTAAATTAATATTATGACGTGATAAAACTAAAATAAATTAAATAAAAATAAAATAAAATACATAGAGAGATGTGTGTATATGGGGGGATGCATGCAAAAACACATGCAAGCGCATGCGTGGCCGCATGTGTAATTACATATAGGGCTGGAGTCACTTTTGGAAATAAAAAGTTAATTAATTAAAATAGGCTGGAGTGCCATAGATATGGTGGTATATATCATATATAAATCAATAACGATGGTCATCATAAACGATACCACAAATGTGATGGTGTAGCTGATAGTAGTGGTCGGATCGCTGTGTATACACATCTATAAGATGTATCCTAGTTTGGCATGGAGTATGGAGATCTATACGTGCATAGTAACAATAATAACAAGCATGCACATATACAAACAGATGTGCCCACACCTGCACAAGCATGATGGACACAGGAGATATAAGCATGTACACAGATGTGCCCATATCACAACCATGTATAGTAAAAAGCATGGCCAGGGCAACCAGATGAGACTGGGATTGCTGGTCCCACATTAATTCAAACAATAGGAAGGAAAAATAACCAATGGATGATTAAATAGCTGTATAAGTCATAATGCAATAGCCTGAATGAATGGGGGAGATGCAGCGATTGGTATACAGATGGTTCAAACCACTGTAGGATACAGACAGTGCCGACCGGAACGGCACAACTGGGGAGTGAGCCTAAAATGATTTGAATTAGCAAGGTGGGCATGAGGAGATGTGGAGCACAAGGCTGCTGTTCTTACCTGTCGGGTCCGTGCTGGGGCTTGGAGCGCGGCCTTGCACGCCTGCTGGAAGGCGCGCTCAGAAGAGCAGGAGGGAGGGGGCGGAGCTTGAGGTTGACAGCTGTTCAGTCTGTCGGCCCGGAGCTGTCTTAGTGAACAGCGCATGCGCCGAGCGCTGTGTGAAACGCTGGCTCTCTGAGCCACAGGGAAGGGATCGCTCTCAGGGAACATACCCAAAAGGGGTGATAGCTAAATGGGGGACATGAGTGGGGGGGAGTGGTGTGGGGTGGTTTGTAGGCTAAGGGCTGGTTGGGTGATGTGACTGAGAGTATTGGGCAGTTGTGGACTGGATGATAAGGGAAATATGTGATTGGATGGACATGTAAGTGTGAATGTTGGTGGGGTGGGCACAATTGGAATGGGGGAGCATTTGTATTGCCCTGATATATAGATAACTGGTGTAGGGATGAGTATACAACATAGAGGGACTGGTAGGGGGCTGAGCCAGTGGGATGGAACTGGTGTATGGGTACGTGGGTATATATGGGTGATTGGGGGTAAGGGATGATGGCAGGAGGGCTGTGTGCTGAAGGGAAATAATCCTATGTAAAGGGTATGTCGACAAGAGGTATGGGGTGGATGGCAAGTGGCAGCTGGGGAAATTGGTGGTAGAGGACGTGTAGTGTGGTGATGGTAGGGGCTGCGGGAGATGTGAAGTGATTGGAGCATAGCTGATAAGGCAGTGGGCTGATAAGGAAAAATGCATGACCCAGAGCTAGTGGTTGGGAGAGGACTGGTCAAAAACAGTTACTCTCCAGTGATTCGTTTAAACCGTAAGGTTCTATGGTTTGCATTTTGAAAATCCAAAACATTTCTTTCCGTCTCAATTTCTGGAATCTGTTTGAGTGGGTAACCGGAATTTGTTCAATTGGAGTTATGGAGAGGTTTGTTGGGTCTTTATTATGGACCTGGAGGAAATGTCTGGACACACCATGTTTGGTGTAACCATTTGAGATATTCCAACGGTGGTTATTGATCCTTTCTCTCAATGCTTGGGTGGTGCGGCCTATGTATTGTAGTCCGCATGAGCATTCTAATAGATAGATGATATAGCTTGAGGAGCAATTTAAGAAGGATTTTATCTCAAATTGCTCTCCTGTAGAGTTGCTTGAAAATTTTGAGATCCGAGAGGAAATATTCAAGCAACATTTGCAACGGCAGTGTCCACATTTATAACTTCCGAGTAGTTGGGGGAAGAAAGAGATCGGATTTGTTGTGTTCTTTTTGCAGTCCCGTAGACGGCTTGGAGCAATAATATTTTTAAGCGTTTGGGCCCTCCTGAATGTTAATTGGGGTTTTTGTTGAATGTGTTTTTTCAAAAAAGGATCCGCCTGTAAGATATGCCAGTGCTTATTGAGGGTATTCCGCAAGGTATTGTGATTGGTATTATATGTCGTAATGAAGGCAGATTTGAATTTTTCTGCGGCTTTTGAGTCACCTGGTTTGGTTGAGCATGAAGTGAGACACTCTGTTTGGGTGTACCCCTCAGCTCGCTGGTATGCTGCCTCTATAATTTCCCTAGGGTACCCTTTCTTTTGGAATCTTTTTTTGATTACTTGGCTCTGGTTTCTGAAATCTTCATCCTTAGTACAATTTCTGCGTATGCGCTTAAACTGACTGAATGGAATGTTGTTTTTCCATTTTTTGTGATGGGAACTCTGGTAATCCAGATAACTGTTTCCGTCAACTTTTTTGAAAAAAGTTTTGGTCTTAATGACGTTTCCTTCTGAGGATATGACCAAATCTAGATATTCTACGGCCGTCTTTGAGTAATTTGCGGTAAAGGTGAGGTTAAATGTATTGTTGTTTAGATGAGACGTGAAACTGGCAGCGTCTTCCATATTTCCATCCCAAATTAGTAGCAGGTCGTCGATGTATCTCCTATAGAAGATCAGTCGCTTGTGCCAAGGGTGTTTGTTATAAATATATTGGGTCTCAAATCGACCCATATATAGATTTGCGTAGCTCGGCGCGAAACGCGTGCCCATCGCGGTCCCTTTTGTTTGCTTGAATATTTTATTTTCGAAGGTGAAAATGTTGTGGCTCAGAATGAAATCTATACCATCCAGAATGAATTGACTTTGTAGGTCTGGTAGAGTTTCATCCTGTTGGAGAAAAAGCTGTATTGCACTTATGCCCGCTGCATGTGGAATGTTGGAATACAGTGCTGAAACATCGAGTGTTATCCACATGTAGGACTCTTTCCATTTGATGTCTTTCAGGAGGGAGATAAGACTCGCTGAATCCTTCAGATACGATGGTAATTCCATTACATATTTTTGTAGCAAAATGTCAATGTAGTGTGACAGATTGCAGGTTAAGGAAGAGATGCCAGAGATGATGGGTCTCCCCGGCGGATTATTGATAGATTTGTGCACTTTTGGTAGATGGTAGAAGAGAGCCAGGTTTGGATGGTCCACTAGGATGTATTCTTTTTCTTTTTTTGATATGACTCGATTTTTCTCAGCAGTTTCCAGTAGATGGATTAGTACTTTGGTGTCCTCTTTTAGTGTATTTTCCGTCATGACCTGATAGTAGTCTTCATCTCCCAGGATTTTAAATGCTTCATTCAGATAGTCACTTCTATCCTGAATCACAATACCTCCTCCTTTGTCCGCGCTTCTGATCACAATGGACTCGTTATTCGTGAGATCCGTTAGGGCTATCTTCTCCCTCTTGTTGAGGTTATCAGGGATGTTTAGACCTTTGTTGATGGTTCTGATTTCTTTGGTCACCAGGGCAGAGAAGGTTTCTATGTGGTTTCCCCTATGGTATATGGGGTTAAATGTTGATTTAGGTTTAAGCCCCGTGTTGACAACTTTTGGTGTTGTATCTAGGTCCATTGTGGTATTTTCTGGCATTGTTTGCAGTACAATTTTGGGTTTCGATGCTTGGATCTCGAAATGCCGATGTAGCGTTAGTTTGCGGATGAAGGAATTTAGGTCCACAAATAGTTCAAATTCGTTGAATTTGCCAGTGGGGCAGAAGGATAGGCCTTTCTGTAGCAGGCTCGTTTCAGCCTCATTCAGTGGATGTGAAGATAGATTAAAAATACGGACTAGTGCCTCTTCCTGTTTCTCTTCGGGCTTATGTTGCTGGTCACAGTTTTTTTGTTGTTTTTGCTTTGTGAGTTCGCTTGATTTCGCTTTTCCTCCTCGCCGCCCTCTTCTGAGCTTATTCTTCTTTTCAATCCTCTGTTCGGAGCCGGTCGGAAAAAATCCGTGATCACTGTAGTCCCTGAGGGTTGTCGCAGGACGTATACTGCTTCCGGGGTCAGGGCCCCGGGTAGCGGTAAAAAAGACTGCTGATCGATAGGGTCCGGGTTGTCCTCAGTACTGGTGTTGTGGATAGTGATGAGTGAATCTTCAAATGTAGCAGAGCGGTTGGGATCAACTGCTAAATTGTGAGCAATAACTGGAGTAGGAGGCAAAGGGACAATGGGCAAGCAAGGAGAAGTAGGTGAAGGGGGAAGTGGAGGTCGAGCCGCAGTGGAAGGACCAAATATGGTGGCGGGGAGGCTCAAGTGATCAATAGAAGGGTCGCTGGGCTCCATGTGAGATGGCAAAGTACATTGGTTTGGCAAAAGCTTCTGGGGTATTGATTTGTTGGGAGTTTTGGGGGGCGGATCCTTACCTAATTTGTGGTAATTAGTTGAGAGGAGTGGAGGGGGAATGGCAACAGGCTCAGCTGGGGCATGTGCTCCAAAGGCGGGGCTTGGATCCCCATTACGAGGGGGGGGTTCATTAGTGTGTTTCATTCTATTACTATTAATAAAGATATTCCTTTGGTGTTGTGATCTGGTATGTCTGACGTCCTGGTCGAATGGGCGTGGGGGCCTTGATGGCGTATTGAGTGGTTGGTTAGCCCGATAACGGACTCTAGGGGATTGGGTGGCCCTTTGTGCCGGGTTAGACATAGATCGGACACAGTTGAGAAGTGGTGGTATGGTAGAATTGGGGTCAGGCAATTGTTGGTTATTATGTCTGTTTGACCAGAACTTTATGTTATTATTGCAAAAATCAGTTCTGTCTCTATTTAGTTTGAAGGACTTTGTTTCTATGGTTTCTTTTTCATATTTAAGTACTCTAGTGGTAATGAGTCGATCAAACTTGATAAAATCATAATGTGTAGAATGCTGGGCTAGGTTAGCCACATGTTCATCGATCTGTGTTTTAAGTATCTCACAGAGTTGTTTGCGTTTAGTGTGGAGTCTATTTAACATACCCCGGGCACAAATTAGCATATATTCGTCCCATTCTTTTGAAAAAATTGGGTCATTTTTGAAAGCGCTTTCAAAGCGTAGTCTTAGGCCTCTAGGCACAAGGTCCTCCTTGAGGTATAGTTCTAAAAGGAGCCAATCCATGTGATGTTGGATCTCTTCCTTCAGGAGTCTTTCAAGTCCAAAGAACAAATGAAGTAGATCGTTTGATGTAATCTTTGCCTCTGTGGAGTCACTTTCTGGTGGTTGTAGTACGTTGTTTCCATCGTTCTTGTTCTGTGTACTGGTCCAGGTTGACACCAGTATTGTCCGCTGTTGAATTCTTTGGAGGCAGTAGTCCATATTTCGGATCTACAGCTGCCGCTTGTTGCGTGGAGATAAACAGAACCTAGAGCAGCCGTATTCCCAGACCAACGGTGTTAGCCTTAGTTCTGAGAGTCTCAGAAATATACAGCGATAGTGGCGAAAAAAATAGGAAGGCGCACATAGGGTAATAGGTTCAATTAAAGATATGAAATCAAAACATCGAAAATTATGCTCACCTTCTGGTGTTGTGCATACGTAGGCACAACACTCGTGAGAACAAGGGGTCGGTGCAGCCGGTATCTTCTCAGTCCTCGTCGGTGGAGTAGCCTAAGCTCCAGAGGAGTGATATATATTGCAAACAGAAAAAGATTGATGGTGCACTGGTGTGGTGCACCAATTGATACCTTCCGGCGCAAAAACACGACCTCGGTGGATAGATAAGGGGGTCTTTTATTGATGATAGACAACGCGTTTCGGAGTTGGTACACTCCTTTTTCAAGTCTAGGAAATCACAGGTTTAAAGGGGTGGAGGTTTTTTGGTACAGAATAAAAATAAATGACATTATATAAAATGTATACACGTGTTAAAAATGGATTAGGAGTAGATGTGCACGTAGGAATCTGTGCGCATATACAAGTCAAATAAAACGCAAGAGCACTAAAATGCGTCGTTTGGAGAAATTGGAATTGTCCACACATGGATGATAACACAAATGAGGACGGGTAAGGAGTTGATAGTATAGTAAATTAATATTATGACGTGATAAAACTAAAATAAATTAAATAAAAATAAAATAAAATACATAGAGAGATGTGTGTATATGGGGGGATGCATGCAAAAACACATGCAAGCGCATGCGTGGCCGCATGTGTAATTACATATAGGGCTGGAGTCACTTTTGGAAATAAAAAGTTAATTAATTAAAATAGGCTGGAGTGCCATAGATATGGTGGTATATATCATATATAAATCAATAACGATGGTCATCATAAACGATACCACAAATGTGATGGTGTAGCTGATAGTAGTGGTCGGATCGCTGTGTATACACATCTATAAGATGTATCCTAGTTTGGCATGGAGTATGGAGATCTATACGTGCATAGTAACAATAATAACAAGCATGCACATATACAAACAGATGTGCCCACACCTGCACAAGCATGATGGACACAGGAGATATAAGCATGTACACAGATGTGCCCATATCACAACCATGTATAGTAAAAAGCATGGCCAGGGCAACCAGATGAGACTGGGATTGCTGGTCCCACATTAATTCAAACAATAGGAAGGAAAAATAACCAATGGATGAGCCAGCGTTTCACACAGCGCTCGGCGCATGCGCTGTTCACTAAGACAGCTCCGGGCCGACAGACTGAACAGCTGTCAACCTCAAGCTCCGCCCCCTCCCTCCTGCTCTTCTGAGCGCGCCTTCCAGCAGGCGTGCAAGGCCGCGCTCCAAGCCCCAGCACGGACCCGACAGGTAAGAACAGCAGCCTTGTGCTCCACATCTCCTCATGCCCACCTTGCTAATTCAAATCATTTTAGGCTCACTCCCCAGTTGTGCCGTTCCGGTCGGCACTGTCTGTATCCTACAGTGGTTTGAACCATCTGTATACCAATCGCTGCATCTCCCCCATTCATTCAGGCTATTGCATTATGACTTATACAGCTATTTAATCATCCATTGGTTATTTTTCCTTCCTATTGTTTGAATTAATGTGGGACCAGCAATCCCAGTCTCATCTGGTTGCCCTGGCCATGCTTTTTACTATACATGGTTGTGATATGGGCACATCTGTGTACATGCTTATATCTCCTGTGTCCATCATGCTTGTGCAGGTGTGGGCACATCTGTTTGTATATGTGCATGCTTGTTATTATTGTTACTATGCACGTATAGATCTCCATACTCCATGCCAAACTAGGATACATCTTATAGATGTGTATACACAGCGATCCGACCACTACTATCAGCTACACCATCACATTTGTGGTATCGTTTATGATGACCATCGTTATTGATTTATATATGATATATACCACCATATCTATGGCACTCCAGCCTATTTTAATTAATTAACTTTTTATTTCCAAAAGTGACTCCAGCCCTATATGTAATTACACATGCGGCCACGCATGCGCTTGCATGTGTTTTTGCATGCATCCCCCCATATACACACATCTCTCTATGTATTTTATTTTATTTTTATTTAATTTATTTTAGTTTTATCACGTCATAATATTAATTTACTATACTATCAACTCCTTACCCGTCCTCATTTGTGTTATCATCCATGTGTGGACAATTCCAATTTCTCCAAACGACGCATTTTAGTGCTCTTGCGTTTTATTTGACTTGTATATGCGCACAGATTCCTACGTGCACATCTACTCCTAATCCATTTTTAACACGTGTATACATTTTATATAATGTCATTTATTTTTATTCTGTACCAAAAAACCTCCACCCCTTTAAACCTGTGATTTCCTAGACTTGAAAAAGGAGTGTACCAACTCCGAAACGCGTTGTCTATCATCAATAAAAGACCCCCTTATCTATCCACCGAGGTCGTGTTTTTGCGCCGGAAGGTATCAATTGGTGCACCACACCAGTGCACCATCAATCTTTTTCTGTTTGCCATACTGCATCACTTTGCGGTTTATACAACTTCCTGGAGTGTGCTGATGCTAGAAGCTGTTTCTGCTGCACCCACAAGATAAGTCTGTTTCTTTATTCCTGTTTTCCTGTGGGCTTGATGCTAGGTGACCCTGACTCCCTCCGTATTAAGTGTAGGGAGCTGGTGGTCGTGTCCCCTCACTATTATAGGGTGTTCAGGTGTCATACAGTCGAGGAACGAGGGTATGCAGTTTTCTACCATTGAGATTTTTGCATATGCTGAGCAGTTAGGGAGAGAGCTAGGCTTGTTACAGGGCTTACCCTTCTGTTCCTTAGTTTTGGATCAAGTCAGTCTGATCTTCATTTGTGTCTTCTAGTTTTCTGTAACACCATCCGTGACAGAAGCACAATGATTGGATTAATGCGGTTATTCAAGTAGTATGGGCTTCTCACTTACCAGTCACAAAGTGTAGGGCAGTTCTGTATTGACTAGACACACCTGCCCACACTGTAACACCACTACCAGATGCTGGTGACAACAGTGGCTGATGGTGCTCTCCTTGAGGTCTCCAACAACTCATTACATGCAAACTTAGATATTTCAAACCTTTATTTGTTATAATTTGGATGATTATGGCTTACAGTTTATGAAAACCCCAAATTCACAGTCTCAGAAGATTAGAATATTACATGAAATCAATAAAAAAAGGATGTTACATAGAAAAATGTAGGACCACTGAAAAGTATAATCATGCATATGTACTCAGTACTTGGTTTGGGCCCCTTTTGTATCAATTACTTCCTCAATGCGGCGTGGCATGGATGCTAGCAGCCTATGGCACTGCTGAGGTGTTATGGAAGAGCAACATGATTCAATAGCACCCTTCAGCTTTTCTGCATTGTTCAGTCTCATGTCTATCATCTTTCTCTTGGCAATGCCCCATAAATTCTCTATGGGGTTCAGGTCAGGTGAGTTTGTTGGCCAATCAAGCACCGTAATCCCATAGTCATTGAACCTGGTTTTGGTACTTCTGGCAGTGTGGGCAGGTGCCAAGTCCTGCTGGAAAATGAAGTCACCATCTCCATAAAGCTCATCTGCGGAAGGAAGCATGAAGTGCTCCAAAATCTCCTGGTAGACGGCTGTGTTGACTCTGGACTTAATGAAGCACAGTGGACCAACATCAGCAGATGACATGGCTCCCAAAATCAACACAGACTGTGGAAACTTCACACTGGACTTCAAGCATTTTGCATTGTGTGCCTCTCCATTCTTCCTCCACTCTGGTCCTTGGTTTCCAAATGAGATGCAAAAGTTGCTCTCATCAGAAACGAGGACTTTGGACCACTGAGCAACAGTTCTTTTTTTTCTTTAGCCCAGGTAAGACGCTTCTGACGTTGTTTGTTGTTCAGGAGAGGCTTGACAAGAGGAATATGACATTTGAAGCCCATGTCCAGGATCAGTCTGTGTGTGGTGGCTCTTGATGCACTAACTCCAGCCTCAGTCCACTCCTTGTGTAAGTCCCCAACACTTTTGAATGGCTTTTTCCTGACAATCCTCTCCGGGCTGCGGACATCCCTGCTGCTTGTGCACCTTTGGATTGTGATTCCTACTGAACCAGACTGAGAGACAATTTAAAGGCACAGGAACCCTTTGCAGGTGTTATGGATTAATTAGCTGACTAGAGTGTGACACTTTGAGCCTAGAATATTGAACCTTTTCACAAAATTCAAATTTTCGGAGATTGTGACTTTGGGGTTTTCATAAACTGTAAGCCATAATTATCCAAATTATAACAAATAAAGGCTTGAAATATCTCGCTTTGCATGTAATGAGTCTCTCATATGTTAGTTTCACCTTTTATATTGCATTAGGGTTTGTTCACACGAACGTGTGCTGCCAGTTGCTGTATTGCGGACCGCAATACACCGGCACCGTTCCGTGTGCATTCCACATTACGGATCCATTCACTTCAATGGGTCCGCAAATCCGGAGATGCGGAACGGAAGCACGGAATGGAACACTACGGAACCACTACGGAGTGCTTCCTGGGGTTGGCAAGAGATTGGCTTAGAGTCTCCAACTGGCTCATCTGTGTTGTTTTTGCTGATCATTGATTGAGAAGAGGTAAGGAATTCGGTCAGCTGTTTGCTATTGTGCGTTTGCTAATGAGCCTAGCTCACTAAGGTGTTACATTTGTTGCTGGGGGAGGAGTTTGGGAAGGAGTGTGTGTATATATAGAGACAGACTCATTAGCTGGCCTAATTCATTAGCTGAAAGTACTACATTAAGTACTAGTAAAGAGATATTGCAGGAGATAGTCAGGAGGTAGGCTGGAAGGTGGAAACAATACAAAAAAAAAAGGTAAGATTTGTTTGATTTAAAGTTACAAATTTATTTTTTTATTTTTTTCTCCTCTTTAAAATGGCAGACTTGGTTCAGTGCAGGAATTGTTGTGCATTTATTTCATGTTCCACTCTTTGGAGATTCGGATGCTGTCAGATCTGTAGACAGTTCTCCTTACTGCAGCAGGAAATTGCATTTTTGAAAGCTGAAATATTTAAATTATCTGTTAAACAAACTCCAGCTAGGACTGCTGCAATGCCACTGCCACAGAGGACCCCCAGAAATGGCAGATGGGTTAATGTAGGTTCTGGAAGTCTTAGAGTGGTGGATAGAAGACATGTCCCACAGTCGGTGGTTCTCCATAATTCATTTGCAGCACTCTCAGAATGTAAGGACAACATGGATATGGACTCAAGCACAGAGGGTGAGAAACCATCGACTCCTATGTCTAATGTATGCAACAAAAAAGATAAAGTGAAGTCTCAAAGGATGCAGCTGTTGCTGGGTGATTCAATCATAAGAAGTGTGGAGCTTAAAGAAAATGGTTTTGTGAGATGTCTCCCTGGGGCTACTGCTAGAAGAGATAGAAGACGTATTATTAATATTGTTAAGCAAGCAAAGCAGGAAGGGGACGTGGATGTTCTTGTCCATCTAGGGACAAATGACCTGGCTTGCAATGAAGTGTCAGAGGTGAAAAAATCTTTTATCACACTTGGTAATGACGTACAGGATTTTGCATCCACCATTTCATTTTCTGAAGTTCTGCCTGTGCATAATGTTCAGAATGATAGGCAGAGGCGCATAAAGGAGTTCAACATATGGCTTGGTAAATGGTGTCAAGAGCAAGGATTTGGCTTTGTTTCTCATGATAGCTCTACTTGGAATAGAAAGGAACTGTACAAAAAAGATGGTTTGCATCTTTCTCTCAAAGGAACAAATGTACTTAGTGAACAACTCCAAGAATTTGCGAAAGAGTATTTAAACTAGGAAGGGGGGGCAAAAGAGTGAAAATAAAAGAGTCCAATTGCCCCCCGAAACAATGCCAGAACAGGCCAGAAGCACTGAGGTTAAGAAATGATAAGCTCAGAGTCCTGTCTACAAATGCTCGCAGTTTAGGTAAAAAATCAATGAACTTGGGTCAATAATGGCATCTGAGAATGTAGATTTAGTGGCTGTTACGGAGACATGGTTTAATGAAAGAAATGACTGGGACATAACCATACCAGGGTACTCTTTATACAGAAGAGACAGAGAAGGCAAGAAAGGAGGAGGAGTGGCCCTGTATGTGAAAGATAGCATTAAATCTAACCTAATACAAGTTGGTGAGGCCAACATAGAGTCAGTTTGGGTTACGTTGCAGTTTGCTAACCATGCAGTAACTCATGTAGGTGTGATATATAGACCACCTGGTCAAGTTAAAGAACTAGATGATCTACTAGTTGAAGAAATAGCTAAAATGACAATGAAAGGAGAAGTTATCATTATGGGAGATTTCAATCTTCCAGATATAAACTGGAAAACCAAAATAGCAAGTTCTACCAGGAGTACAGATATTCTAAATTCCCTACTGGGGTTATCTCTACAACAAGTGGTTGAGGAGCCAACCCGGAGGGAGGCCATTTTGGATTTGGTATTCACAAACGGGGATTCGGTATATGATGTCATTGTAGGCGAAACCTTGGGATCTAGTGATCACCAGTCAGTGTGGTTTAATATAAGAACTGTGAAAGAGTCCCACCACACAAAAACAAAAGTTTTAGATTTTAGAAAAACAGACTTTTCAAAAATGAAATTAGTCATAAATGAGTCCTTATCAGACTGGAACGGATTACATGGAGTCCAGGAGAAATGGGACTACTTAAAAGGTGCATTATTGAAGGCAACAGAAAATTGCATTAGACTCGTCAGTAAAAGCAAAAAAAGGAGGAGACCAATGTGGTACTCAGCAGAAGTGGCCCAAATCATTAAAAATAAAAAGCTAGCATTTTGTAATTATAAAAAAACCCAGAGCAATGAAGATAAGGAAATCTACAAGATTAGGCAGAGAGAGGCCAAGCAAGTTATAAGAACTTCTAAAGCGCAGGCAGAAGAAAAACTAGCTCAGTCTATGAAAAAAGGGGATAAGACATTCTTTAGATATATAAATGAAAAAAGGAAATTAAAACAAGGAATAACTAAATTAAAAACAAAGGACGGAAGGTATGTAGAAGAGAATAAAGGGCTAGCCGACTGCCTTAATGAATACTTCTGTTCAGTTTTTACAAAAGAAAAAGGAGAAGGACCTTCACTAGAAAGAATGACTATTAAATCGTTTGATGCATGTATCTTTACAGAGGAAGATGTTCTAAGTTTGCTGTCTAAGGTGAAGACAGATAAGTCACAGGGGCCTGATGAGATACACCCAAAATTATTAAAAGAGCTTAGTGGTGAGCTGGCAAAACCGTTAACAGATTTATTTAACCAATCATTAGTAACAGGAGTCGTCCCGGAAGATTGGAAATTGGCAAATGTCGTGCCCATTCACAAGAAAGGTAGTAGGGAGGAATCGAGCAACTATAGACCAGTGAGTCTGACATCAATAGTAGGCAAATTAATGGAAACCCTATTAAAGGATAGGATTGTGGAACATCTAAAATCCCATGGATTGCAAGATGAAAAACAACATGGGTTTACTTCAGGGAGATCATGTCAAACAAATCTTATAGATTTTTTTGACTGGGTGAATAAAATAATAGACGGTGGAGGTGCAGTAGACATCGCATATCTAGATTTTAGTAAGGCTTTTGACACTGTCCCACATAGAAGACTTATCTTTCTTTCAAATTTCTTTTTATTAAGCATAATAAATCGAAATATACACTTATAAACATAAAGGACAACATGTCCAAGGATCATAAAGCAGAGCATTTACATAGAAAAACTCGACAATGGCGCGCATATGAAGTACACATACATACAATACCTCATGTGAAAACCACGACAAATGATGTATGCACTTAGAAGGAAACAAGGGTGACCATGTTAATCTAAGAGGAATAGAGATTTTAAAACAAGTACTCCTAGGATTTACCCAACCACTTAGCCCAGGTTGTCAGATACTTATCGTGTGACAATGTCTCCCAACTAGTCAGCTCCTCAAATCTGCAGATCTCGTGCACCTTCTCCCTCCACATCTGCACCGTAGGAGGCTGAACCGAGAGCCACTTTAATGGGATTAAAAGTTTCGCAGCTGAGATAAGGTGTGATAATAGGGAGTGTTTGCTAAGGGGGCAATTGAGATCAGAAAAATTTAGAAGAACAGCTGTGGGTGTTAGGGCTGTACTGGCCGGACATATTTTCCTTATTTCGCTAGCCACATCATCCCAAAAAGGGCGGATATCCGGGCAGGACCACCAAACATGCAAAGCTGTACCTTTTCCCGTCAAACACCTCCAACAGTTCTCAGATGCCCCAGGGAACATTCTGCTTAATACATCCGGTGTGCGGTACCACCTTGTAACTATCTTGAACGCGTTCTCTTGTATGGATATGCAGCGGGAGAAACCATGAGAGTGGCTCAAGATCCTTTTCACATCACCATCTGAGAATTGCATATTAAGTTCAGATTCCCACTGGGTAATGTAATGAGGTCTACCCGAATCCCCCAGGTCCAGAGTCTTGTTATATATGTTTGAAAGTAATTTACTTCTAGGGCTAGGGGACTGGAGAACGACATCATACCAAGATGGAATGTACTCCTCCTTAGGGGCGGTGTTCAAGTAGGCTACGCAAATTTTCCTGAAATGTAAGTAATGTAGGTGAGACCAATTGCACGCCCCGAAGGACTTTTTCAAGGACTCTAAGTCAGGGACCTTATCGCCCTTCAACACATCACCTACAGCAACGTTACCAAGGCCAGACCATATGTTAAGAACATCTACATAACCTGGGTTCAGATGATATGGAATTAGGCGGATTGGTGTGAAAGGGGTAAGTCCCCTTGGAAGCGACAGTAGAGACGCAAATTTCTTCCATTCCCTACAGATCCCAACAAATGAGGGGCTAGCTAGGTTGTCACCCCCTACCATAGAGGGCGAGGACTCCCAGAGTTTAATCAGTTCCCCAGGCTCCCACGAAATATTAGCTATCTGGCAGCCTAGTTTAGGAGAATGAGGGTTGAGAATTTCTGAATGGAGTCTCATCAGATTGGCCAAATAATAACTTCTGATGTCTGGGAGGCCAAACCCACCCCTGGCAATAGGCTGGGACAAACGGCTGTATGAAAGTCTCGGCTTCAACCTCTTCCACACGAAGGAAGAAAAAAGTTTCTGGATCTGAGAAAGGTAGGAAGCTGGAAGGGAAATCGGAAGGGTTTGGAACAGATACAGTAGCTTAGGGAGGACGTACGTTTTTAAAAGGTTTTTCCTACCTATCCAGGACAGAAAGGGAATTTTGAGGTTCTCTAATTGTGCTTTAATGTCCGACAATAGGGGCAAATAGTTTGAATGGTACAGCTGACTAGGGGAGGGCGTTAAATTGACGCCCAGATATTTAATATGAGTTGTAGACCAGAGGAAGGGGTAAGAGGATGAAAGGCTAGATAAGGTCTTCCTAGGGAGATTAATGCCCATGGCTGAACATTTAGCCAAATTGACTTTGAAATTAGAGAGATGACCGAATTCGTCTAACAATCTCAAAACCTCTGGGAAAGCAGTGACCGGGTCCGACATTATAAGCAGCATATCATCTGCAAAGGCCGCCACACAGTGGCTAGTGGAGCCGACTTTTAACCCCTTAATAACGTTACTTTGCTTAATTTTTTGAACAAGGGCTTCTAGGCAGAGGATGAAGAGGGATGGGGACAATGGGCACCCCTGTCGAGTTCCGTTAGAGATGTCAAAATAAGGGGACAAAACACCATTAACCCTTACCCGGGCATGGGGAGCCGAGTACAGGGACAGCACAGCTCCCACGAATTTAGGATGGAAACCAAATCTGATGAGAGCAGCCTCCATAAAACCCCAATCCACCCTATCGAAGGCCTTTTCGGCATCGGTACTCAATAGAGCCAGACTACTTTTAGTTCGTAGAGCATGTTGGATTAGCATCTGAACCCTAAATGTGCTGTCCCTGCACTCACGCCCACCCACGAAGCCGGACTGGTCAGAAGAGATTAGAGATTTCAAGAAGGGGGCTATTCTGTAAGCCAACAATTTGGCCCACAATTTTATGTCGGCGTTTAGAAGGGATATAGGTCTATAACTAGAAGGGATTACTGGATCTTTATTAGGTTTTGGAAGGACCACAATATGAGCCTCCAGAGCCTGTCTAGCAGGAGGAGCACCATCTAGCATAGAATTAAAATAAGACACCAGGTGAGGTCCCAGTATTTGAAAAAATTTCTTATAGTACGAAATTGGGAGGCCATCGGGGCCAGGGCTTTTACCCGAGGGGGTGGAGGAGAGGATTTTCTGAATCTCTGAAAGGGATGTGGGGGAGGTCAAGGATTCACTGTCTGCCAATGACAGTTTTGGTAAATTGAGCGAGGATAGGAAAGAGTTGGTAAGGGTGTTTCTGTCCTGGATAGTATCAGGAGATTCCTTCCCCCGGAGGTTATATAGGGCAGAGTAGTAGGAAGTAAAAATCCCAGCTATACCTGGGGTGTCTACAACTGTCTCATTTCTATCATTGCACATCTTGGCAATATAGGATTGATCATTTCTCTGTTTGATTTGGGCTGACAGTAATCTATTACCTCTATTTCCATGAGCATATTGCCGGTGACGGATTTTTAGATAAGCCTTAGCAGCCTTAACATTCAGAAGGTCTTTCAGCTCCCTCCTTAATGCAGTCAGAGCCTTCAAATCAGTATCTGATATAGATCGTTTGTGTGCTTGTTCAAGAGAAGAGATCTCTAAAAGTAGGGAATTTAGACGACTGTCCCTCTTCTTCTTTAAAAATGCACCTAATGCTATAAATTCTCCCCGCACAACAGCCTTATGGGCCTCCCATACTGAAGCTGAAGCTACACCAGCTTGGGCATTAATAGAAAAATATTCTGTCAGCTTTCCCTCAAACGAGATGGTGTCCGCCTGAGAATTCAAAAGTGTAGGATTCAGGGACCAAACCCACTCCTTCCCAGATACTCCAGGGGCTATAAATGTAAAAGAAACCGGAGCGTGATCCGAGATAGTGATATTATGAATTATAGCATTCCTGATCTGAGGCAATAACCTGTCAGAGACAAAAAAGTAATCCAGGCGTTGGAAGGATTTATGGGGATGAGAATAGTAGGAATAATCTCTTTTATCGGCGTTCAGAGTTCTCCACACATCGCACAGACCCATATTCCTGAGCTTGCTAAGAATCCCCTTTAGTACACCGGCAGAGATCGCAGATTTGTTAGCAGAGGTGTCCAAAAGGGGGTTCAACGCTAAGTTCATATCTCCACCCACTATCAATATACCTGAGGCAAAAATGGAAATCTTGTGAAGAATCTTGGATAGCCATTTGGGGGTATGGTTATTGGGGGCATATAGGTTGCAAAGGGTAACTTCAACGCCTCCCAAGGTACCCTTTAGAAGAAGAAATCTGCCTTCAGGGTCTGCTAATTCCGCTGTTACACATAGGGGGACATCTTTATGAATTCCGATGCTAACCCCTCTAGTAGCCGCAGAGGAATTACACGCGTGATACCAATGCTGAAAGGAGGAGCGTGCCAGGCTGGGAACCTGACCACTCCTGAAATGAGTCTCTTGCAGCATAGCTATCTGCGTCCTATTCGCCCTCAGCAATTGGAAGATGCGGCTCCTCTTAATAGGATTATTACCTCCGTTAACATTAAAGGTGGTCACATTAAGTTTTAGGTCAGACATCTATGATTTTAAAACTAGATCGCGGGCTGTCTGAAGTTTGCTCTATGATCCAACAAAAAATACAAACAAAAATCAACAGGAGCCTATTGGAACTTAGGCCCCGCTTAAGCGCATACCAGGTATACACACAGTCATGTGGGTTGGGGAGAACAACCATATGTAGCCTGATCTGCCCAAGCCTCGTGATCCAAGCCTGTGACAGAAAGAAGTCAAATGAACCAACATCATCATTGGAATAGTGAACAAGGAAAATACCAGAACATTTTGTTTGCAGGCCCTGATGGACTGCAAAAGGAAGACCGGAGCTGCAGGGTGCAAGGAATATGTGGAAAGTAAGGAAGGGAAGAAAGGGAAGTGGGCTGGAGGGGGAGGGGGAGGGGGGGGGGGGGGGGAAACACAGCTAGAATCAGACTAACTTCAAACAAGAGCAGCCGGTCACATTAGGTATCTGAAAAACAGGCACATCTAGGTGCCACATTCAGTAAAGTGAAAAAACATAAAATGGCTTATAGCTAAATCAATCATTAGCGTCCATCCTAGAGGGGCCTCCGTTTCTTCTGGTCTTTTGCTTCTTAACTGTAGACCATTTCGACGGGATCTGCAACGGTGGCAAATCTTCCTCTAGTGGGATCGGCAACCATGAGGACAGGGCCATAGGCTCCAGATTAAGTGGCATCCAAATCTGTCGGAGATCCTCTGGCGTGCGAATCGTAAAACGCTTATTCCCATGAGTGATGAGGAGGCCAAAGGGAAATAACCAGCGATAAGCAATTTTTGAGGAGCGCAGCGTGTCCGTGAGGGGTTTTAACTGCCGCCTCTTTTGCAGAGTAGAAGAGGCAATGTCCTGATATATCTGGACCTTTGAGCCCAGCAGTTGGATTTCTCCCATCGATCTGGCTTTCTGTAATATGGCCTCAGTATCTCTGAAGCTAAGTAGCCCGCAAATGACATCTCTGGGGTTTTCAGAGGGTGAGGGTTTTGCGCGCAGGGCTCTGTGGACTCTCTCCACTACCACACTATTAGCCCTGTCAGAGCCGAGCAGAAGCTCAAAAAGGGACCCCATGACTTTAAATAAATCTTCAGTATCTGCAGATTCTGAAAAGTTCCTGATTCTCAGGTTTCTCCTTCGGCTCCTGTTCTCCTGGTCTTCCAGGAGCAGAAGGGAGTTATTTATTGCCGTGCGATGAGTGTCCAGAGTGACCCTAACTGCAGTATTAAATGTTAGCAGTGCGTCTTGGTTTTGCTCCAGGGTCTCCACTCTATCTCCAATATGGCGGACCTCCGCCTTGATGACCGTCAGGTCGGCAGCTATAGGGGCCAGAGCCCTGGACAGAGCCTCGTCCAGATAGCTCCTAGTGAGGGTTGCAGGATCGCTCACCTCAGGGTGTAAGGGTTCCCTTGCATCAGTGGCGCCTGAGACCGGAGATTCAGAGCGAGGGAGCGGCGCTTCTTTCAGCTGAGGCGCCATTTTGGCAGCGCGCCCAGCCTGCTGCTGGGACTGACGGCTCACAAACTTCTCCATGCTCTGATGTGAGCTCTCCGAGGAAGGTGCCGTGTAGTCCAGAGAGTTCTTCGGCTGTATTTTCACCATACCGATGTGTTGGTGTGCAGGTAAATAGGCTTAGAAGAGGCTCGGTGGCGGGAGCTCAGCTCTCAAGCTTCCACCATCTAACGCGGTCAGGCTCCGCCCCCCACCCATAGAAGACTTATCAATAAACTGCAGTCATTGAGCATGGACTCCCATATTGTTGAGTGGATTAGGCAGTGGCTGAGTGACAGACAACAGAGGGTTGTAGTCAATGGAGAACATTCAAAACAAGGTAATGTTACCAGTGGGGTTCCACAGGGATCTGTACTGGGACCGATTTTGTTTAATATCTTCATAAGTGATATTGCAAAAGGCCTCGCTGGTAAGGTTTGTCTTTTTGCTGATGACACAAAGATATGTAACAGGGTTGATGTTCCTGGAGGGAAACGCCAAATGGAAAAGGATTTAGGAAAACTAGAAGAATGGTCAGAACTCTGGAAACTGAAATTTAATGTGGATAAGTGCAAGATAATGCACCTGGGGCGTAAAAACCCAAGGGCAGAATATAGAATATTTGACACAGTCCTGACCTCAGTATCTGAGGAAAGGGATTTAGGAGTAATTATTTCAGAAGACTTAAAGGTGGGAAGACAATGTAATAGAGCAGCACGAAATGCCAGCAGAATGCTTGGATGTATAGGGAGAGGTATAAGCAGTAGAAAGAGTGAAGTGCTTATGCCGCTGTACAGAACACTGGTGAGACCTCACTTGGAGTATTGTGCGCAGTACTGGAGGCCATATCTCCAGAAGGATATAGATACTCTAGAGAGAGTTCAGAGAAGAGCTACTAAACTAGTACATGGATTGCAGGATAAAACTTACCAGGAAAGGTTAAAGGACCTTAATATGTATAGCTTGGAAGAAAGAAGAGACAGAGGGGATATGATAGAAACTTTTAAATACATAAAGGGAATCAACTCGGTAAAGGAAGAGAGCATATTTAAAAGAAGAAAAACTACCACAAGAGGACACAGTTTTAAATTAGAGGGGCAAAGGTTTAAAAGTAATATAAGGAAGTATTACTTTACTGAGAGAGTAGTGGATGCATGGAATAGCCTTCCTGCAGAAGTGGTAGCTGCAAATACAGTGAAGGGGTTTAAGCATGCATGGGATAGGCATAAGGCCATCCTTCATATAAGATAGGGCCGGGGGCTATCCATAGTACTCAGTATATTGGGCAGACTAGATGGGCCAAATGGTTCTTATCTGCCGACACATTCTATGTTTCTATGTTTCCATTCCTCCGAACGCAAAAAGATAAAACATGCTCTATCTTTTTGCGGAACGGAGGGATCGCGGACCCATTCAAGTGAATGGGTCCACAATCCCCATGCGGCTGCCCCACGGACAGTGCCCGTGCATTGTGGACCGCAATTTGCGGTCCACAGCAGGGGCTTCACACGTTCGTGTGAACGAACCCTTACTGAAATAAATGAACTTTTGCACAATATTTAAATTTTTGGAGTTTCACCTGTATGTAGCCCTTAATAGGTTATTTTAAATCCACAGTGTGTGATGCCATTATTTGTCTCAACCGACATGACCTTGAAAATGAAACCAAACATCCTTGTGAAATCTGCTGATGCATTTGCCTGTGAAGCTTTGAACACTGTTGGATATACAGATCGAACTAGTGGATGTCTCACGCACTCTCTACAGGTAAAATCCATTATGCTTTGACATAAATTTCAAAGTTAGGGCTCATACACATGGCCGTATTTTTGGCCTGTGTCTGATCACCATTTTTTGCGGTTCAGATGCATTAATTTCTGTGGGACAGCAAAAAATTTAGACATAACATGGATGTCGTCTGTGTGCCGTCCTCATCCATGTGTCCGTCCAACAAATTATACAAGATGCCCTATTCTTTTCCATTTGGTGTAAAAATAGGCATCTCTACTACTGGGCCTGGAAAAAAAATAAAAAATCAGCATGCACATGGTGGGTATCAGTATTTTGCAAAATACATATGGCCATGTGTGTGAGGTATTAGATGCATTTTAGTAGTTCTCAACAGGTCCACTGGGTTGTTTCATGCTGTATGGTAAGGTCACTGTTAGTGTACTGACAAGAATATGACAGAATTGCGTGAAAAGCAATCCCCCAATATGTCTTATAACTATTCCTTTATAAACACATACTCCAATAATACAGATAGAGCTAAAGTTCAAATTCTTATCTCCCCATTTATCATATAAATTTGATCAATATATCTTTGTATTTTTTTTTTTTTTTTTTACAGAGTTATGCTCTAAGCTTCCTGCCAGAAAACCTTCTCAACTTTTTATGGACATCAGAATCGTCGAAGGATTATTTTGAAAATTTGAACAAAAGCTACAAAAATAAAGATAACTGAGTGGTATTTCTGCTGGCATACAGAAGCAGAACCAATACATTGTATGACTGTCTTATACAGAAAAGTTTAATCAACATTTTATTGTGAACAATTATGTGTTATTAATCTGTACAAAGAAAATGTGGTCATACACATGGTGGTCAAGAGTCTGCATTTATTAACATTGCCCTACAAAAGTGAGACTCAGAATAAGGGATTGCGACTGTGGCCCTCCTCCTGCATGCAGTGAGAAGTAAGGCCAAATAGGAAGGATCAAACCAGGCCCCCCACACAGGACGGAAGGGTTTCTGCCTAAACCCTTTTCAATGACCCTTGAGCCATTTTTCCACTGCCTCATTTGCAAAAAGTTGTTCCTTTAGACTCTAAAGTTTAGAGGGTAGAGTCCAGACCAAGTTTCACCTCCAGTAGAAGAGGAGATAATCCCAACTAAGGCCTCTTTCAGACGACCGTATGGCTATTTCAGTGTTTTGCGGTCCGTTTTTCACTGATCCGTTGTTCCGTTTTTGTGTTTCCGTTTCGATTTTCCGTATGGCATATACAGTAATTACATAGAAAAAATTGGGCTGGGCATAACATTTTCAATAGATGGTTCTGCAAAAACGGAACGGATACTGAATACATACGGATGCATTTCCGTATGTGTTCCGTTTTTTTTTTGCGGACCCATTGACTTGAATGGAGCCACGGAACGTGATTTGTGGGCAATAATAGGACATGTTCTATCTTTCAACGGAACTGAAAAACGGAATGAATATGGAGTACATTCCGTTTTATTTTGCGGAACTATTGAAATGAATGGTTCCGTATACGGAAAGCAAAAAATGGCCCGCAAAAACGGTAGTGTGAAAGAGGCCTAAGACTGAGCCCCCTCTTGCCCTGGGCCCTATAGCAGTCGCATGGTCTGCCACTATGGTAGTTACGCCCATGCATGACATGACAGTCTGTAGCTTTTACGGTAGTCTGGGCTTTAATAACAGTTGAGGGCACAGCTGAGTGCTACGCTCCTTTGGCTGTGATTGTCTCTCCTTGGAGAGGCATCTTAAGCTCATATTTCTACAGTTCCATCTTCAGCAGATGATGAGTGGAAGGGGCACAGCTCTTGGCTGAGAAATTCTGTCTCTTTGTCTCAGCAGGGCTGCATCTGCTATGAGGAGAGATGAATGTCTCATGTCAGGCTGCTGACCTGCCTCTGAGGTAGCAGCAGTTTATGGAGGGACACTGGACCCTGTGACTCCAGCCACTAGGCTTGAAGTGTGAGGCAGTAGAACAGTGCAAGCAGTTGCGATGACATCATCAAGACCTCTTATGCCAGGTCTCAGGCCGCACAATGATGTGTGGTCATGAATGCCTGCATCAAACCACCTGAGAGATGGCGCACGGTGATGTCATCACAACTGCCTGCAACAGAACGTGGCAACTTAGGCCTGGGGCTACTATAAGAGGCCTGCAGCTCAGATGGTGGGATGGAGCGTGAGCCAGGTAAGTGTTTTTTTTTTTTTTAACCCTTTCAGTACCGGGCCACTTTTCACCTTAAATCCCAGGCTGATTTTTGCAAATCTGACATGTCACTGTATGTGGTAATAACTTTGGAACGCTTTTACTTATCCAAGCCATTCTGAGACTGTTTTCTCGTGACACATTGTACTTCATGACAGTGGTGTATTTGTGTCAAAATATTTCATTTTTATTTATAACCAAAAATTTGGAAAAATTTGCAATTTTCTAAATTTCAATTTCTCTGCTTTTAAAAGATAGTGATACCTCCTAAAATAGTTATTACTTTACATTTCCCATATATCTACTTCATGTTTGGATCATTTAGCAAATTACATTTTCTTTTTTTGGGACGTTAGAAGGCTTAGAAGTTTATAAGCAAATCAGAAAATTTCCAAAACCCACTTTTTAAGGACCAAGTCTGAAGTCACTTTGTGGGGCTTACATAATAGAAACCCATTTTAGAAACTACACCCCGCAAGGTATTTAAAACAGATTTTACAAACTTTAACCCTTTAGGTGTTCCACAAGAATTAAAGGAAAATGTAGATGAAATTTCAGAATGTAAACTGCTGTACGGAAACACAGAAGAAAAGGAATGCCATAAGGTTTTTGGAAGGCAGATTTTACTAGGATAATTTTAAGTTGCCATGTCACATTTGAAGACCCCTGATGCATCCCTAGAGTAGAAACTCCCCAAAAAATTACCCCATTTCGGAAACGACGGGATAAGGTGACAGTTTTGTTGGTACTAGTTTAGGGTACATATGATTTTTGGTTGCTCTATATTACACTTTTTGTGAGGCAAGGTAACAAAAAATAGCTGTTCCTTGGCACAGTTTTTATTTTTTGACATTTACAATGTTCATCTGACAGGTTAGATCATGTGGAATTTTTATAGAGCAGGTTGTTACGTATGCGACAAAACCAAATATGATTTTTTTTGTGTCTCCATATTCTGAAAGCCATAGTTTTTTATTTTTTGGGCGACTGTCTTATGTAGGGGCTCATTTTTTGCGGGATGAGATGACGCTTTGAGTGGTATGGGGTATGATTTTGGGGTGTGTATGACTTTTTGATCGCTTGCTATCGCACTTTTTGTGATGTAAGGTGACAAAAAAATTGCTTTTTTTTTTTACACAGTTTTTATTTAATTTTTTTAACGGTGTTCACCTGATGGGTTAGGTCATGTGATATTTTTATAGAGCCGCTCGATACGGACGTAGTGATGCCTAATATTTGTAAAACTTTGGGACTTTTGGGTATCTGATCCCCTTTACAATGCATCACAATATTTCTGTATTGTAATGCATTGGCTGTAAGTGTATTAAACATTGTAATACACTTACAGCTTCGGGCTGCCTTCGGGTCCCCGTCACAGCAGCGCGGGGACCCTATGGCCACCCCGCACCCAGCAGGATCCCGTATGTGCCGCGGTCAGCGCTGACCCCAGCAGTGTAAGGGTTAATGCGCCGGCATCTGTGTTTTCACCGATGCTGGCGCATACAGCAGGGGTCCGGCTATCAGTGAATGCCGGACCCCTGCAGCTGATCGGGCGGGCGCAGCTCCTGCACCCGCCCGATCAGCCCGCAGTACATGTATAGCGCTGGGATTTCTGTCCCAGTTTCCAGCGCCGTACATGTACGGCGCTGGTATCCTACGGGTTAATATGTGTGGGCACTACGGGAGGGGGGGGGGCGCAAAGCATTACAGGGGGCACTATTGTACAGTGGGCATTATAGTACACAATATGAAGGGCATTGCTACTATATGGGGACACTTTTGGGGAGTAATAATTGCTATTGTGGGCACTATGGGAAAGAATTATTACTATTAATAGGACTTTGGGGAGGACTATTACTATGGGGAATTATCTGTATGGCATGATTATTTTTGCAGTATAGCGTTTGTGGGCATTGGGGAGCACAGCGTGCACAGTACTGGAGATAGCAGCAGGATAACAATGTTGGGGCATCAGGAGGGGGAGGATGATGAAAAAGTGAGAAACCTAAGATCTCTGTGTGGTAAACTCTGCAGAGATGAAACATGGCTGATAGATGTGGTGCACATTTGCATCTTTTTATATGCGCAAGTGGCATTTCTCCACCAGCCTCACTACATTCCCAGAAAAAGAAATCTTTTACGCCAGTTTTCTGCTGTATCAGAGATATCAGTATAGGCGCACGGAGTGCAGGATGCTGCGTCTAATTGATGACTTAGGGTATGCCTCGTTATGAATTAGTAATAGCATCCTGCAGTGCGCCTGGTTATCACAGACTGGTGTGACGAATGGGTAGAAATAAAAATATGTACGACAACAGTCAAGCAGATCAATGATCAGCAGGAGAACGTGGAAACAAAGTTTGCATTTTCACAGGCAGAACTTGCTGGTAGAGGGTTTCTTGTGTGCCTCCATTTAATACTTTTAGTATAATTACTCTCAAACACACACATTATCCCATTGGGATCATTAACAGATCTGTAAAACATTATAAACCGCACAAAAAAAGCAAGAGCCGCTCCTGTAATCACATGTGTGCGTTCTTGAACAAAGAAAGGTTTTTTCTTTTTTTGGAAATCCATCCGCTGATCCATTAGAAACAGATCTCAAAAAAAACAGAAAAGCCCTGATGTTTAGAGGGGACATTGTGCACCCTCCATGGGTTTAATCTTATAGTTTGCACATTGCTTGCGCCACTTTAGAACTGCTCTTTCGTCCCAGAGCTTTGCAGATGAAGGCCCCAGCTTCTGTAAGCTTCTTTAAATCAATGCCCTAGAAAAGCAGGAATTCAAACAAAGCAGTTACAGACCTCGCCTAAATTACAGCATTAACATTAAATATCATCATTATCGTCTTGGAAACGAGACAATCATAAAAAGTAATTTGTACGTACTGTGTGGATGCCTAGGCCTTGTAACATGTAAACGACATCTTCCGTGGCTACATTCCCAGAAGCTCCTTGTGCATAAGGACACCCACCTAAACCTGCAATAGAGGAATCCACCACCTGCACTCCCAACTGTCACAAAGGAAGAGACACAAAGTTATTATTCGCTATGCACAATCAATGTGTATCAGTATACTAGTGAGGGACCTATGAAGTGACTGCATGGTTATAGGCTGGTCACCACTAGAGGTCACTATATTCATATCACTCTACAGTGCAGATACATTTTAGTCATACAATTACAATATTGGGGTAACTCTAAGGCCCCTTGCACACGTTTACATTCCGATTTTTGCGTTCAGTATACGGAACCATTCATTTCAATGGATCCGCAACAAAAAATGGAAGGTACTTCCAATTCCATATTTCCGTTCAAAGATAGAACATGTACTATTATTGTCTGCATAACGAACAAGGACAGTACTGTTCTACCAGGGGCCAGCTGTTCCGTTCTGGAATGCACACGGACGTCATCCGTATTTTTTGCGGATCCGTTTTTTGCGGACTGCAAAATACAGAAAAAGCCATACGGTCGTGTGCAAGAGGCCTAAGGCATACTGATGTGTGCGGGACCCGGTGTATTAGAGTACAGTGATTGCCTCGCTGATACATCGCAGCCGGCGATGTATCAGTGTTAGCAGAGTAAAAATGTCAGCATTCGCCCCGTAAGACGCAGATGGTGCGAAAAATATGGTATATAAGGTCACATATTGCTGTATAGGAGGAAGGTAGTCAGGGCAGTAAGATATCTGCATGTAAGGGCTTGTTCACACGACCGTATGTATTTTGCGGTCCGCAAAAAATACAGATGACGTCCGTGTTCATTCCGTATTTTGCGGAGCGGAACGGAACAGCTGGCCCCTAATAGACATGTTCTATTTTTTGGCGGAACGGAAATACGGACATACGAAAACGGAATGCACACGGAGTACCTTCCCTTTTCTTGCGGACCCATTGAAATGAATGGTTCCGTATACGGTCCGCAAAAAAAAATCGTACGGACACGGAAAGAAAATACGTTCGTGTGCATGAGGCCTAAGAGTCAGCTGGGAGCAGCCTCAGGATTGTGCTGAAGACGGATTAAGGACACCTTCACAGACGTTTTTATTTATTTAATTTTTTTTTATTACAAATCACCTAATAATGTATATTGCAAAAATAATCACAATTCTCCTACACCAGGGATGCCCAACCTGCGGCCCTCCACCTGTTGCAAAACTACAACTCCCAGCATGTCCGTACATACTACAGTTATCAGCCTACAGCAGGACATGATGGGAGTTGTAGTTTTACAGTAGGTGGAGGGCCACAGGTTGAGCATCCCTGCCCTACACATTTAAAAAGGGCAGTTAATTTTTAAGAAAATAAAATATTTTTTCAAAGACAGAGCAACTATCATTGACATTTATTAAACTGTTCTTGCCACAGTGCACATATTACCTGCAGAGCCACGAGTATGTTTGCCAGAGCCTGCCCATACGTATCATGACAGTGAACGGCTAGCGCCTTGGCAGGAACTACATCCAGAACCGTGGTCAACATTTCACGCATGCTGCCAGGTGTTCCAACTCCAATAGTGTCCCCTAGGGAGATCTCATAGCAACCCATGGAAAACATCTTGTGTGCCACCTGACAAGAAGAAGAAAAAAAAAAAGCACAATATGATGTTTTGTAGACTGCAAATGGGATTCTTCTGCCGTGTGTAAGCCTTTATAATACAACGTACCTCTGCCACTTTACTAGGAGACACTTTTCCTTCATATGGGCAACCAAGAACACACGACACATACCTGAAATATCAACAGAAGTCGGGTAAATGCAGTCGGCGCAGTTTCATAATGAAAGCAAACATTACAGGGAGTCTGTCGCCACATTTGGACATTATAGACCGCTTAAATAGCATTCTGGAATAACTTTAGATCAGGGGTGCACAACCTATTTTGGTCTGAGGGCCGCATTGTCACATTGTTTTGCCTCCTGGGGCCACAAAAAAAAAAAAAATTTAGGGCTCTTTCACACCTGCGTTATTGTCTTCCGGCATAGAGTTCCGTCGTCGGGGCTCTATGCCGGAAGAATCCTGATCAGTTTTATCCTAATGCATTCTGAATGGAGAGAAATCCGTTCAGAATGCATCAGGATGTCTTCAGTTCTGGAACGGAACGTTTGTTGGCCGGAGAAAATACCGCAGCATGCTGCGCTTTTTGCTCCGGCCAAAAATCCGGAACACTTGCCGCAAGGCCGGATCCGGAATTAATGCCCATTGGAAGGCATTGATCCGGATCCGGCCTTAAGCTAAACGTCGTTTCGGCGCATTGCCGGAGCCGACGTTTAGCTTTTTCAGAGTGGTTACCATGGCTGCCGGGACGCTAAAGTCCTGACAGCCATGGTAAAGTGTAGCGGGGAGCGGGGGAGCAGCATACTTACCGTCCGTGTGGCTCCCGGGGTGCTCCAGAGTGACGTCAGGGCACCCCAGGCGCATGGATCACGTGATCACATGGATCACGTCATCCATGCGCATGGGGCGCTCTGACGTCATTCTGGAGCACCCCGGGAGCCGCACGGACTGTAAGTATACCGCTCCCCTGCTCCCCACTACTACTATGGTAACCAGGACTTTAATAGCGTCCTGGGTGCCATAGTAACACTGAAAGCATTTGGAAGACGGTTCCGTCTTCAAATGCTTTCAGTACATGTTGAAGGAAGTGTTATATTTAAATATATATGTATATATGCCCTGACATATATACATGTATATTGGCCCTTGACTGTGGGCCCGTCCAGGTGGGACCAGGGGATATACATGGAAATGCATGTAGGCCTCCTTGACAGGCATACATCTCTATGTATATATATATATATATATGTATGGATGGGCTTATTGTCACGTGTGGGTGTATGCATATTTGTGGATGTGCCCCAAACATCCATGATTGTGCATATACTTATAATATAACTGTATATATGTATATATATGTGTATGGATGTGCCCCAAGCATCCATACACATATAGTATAGGAACCAGATGTGCCGCCCCCCCCCCTCATGCATCCCTGCAGGGGATGAGAAGGTCTCCAGATGGCTGGACAATTATGTCCAGCCTCTGGTGACCTCAAAAGGCATGGGATCAATAGAGATCCGATGCCTTTTGGTATTTAACTATCCCCAACCGTTGGGGATAGTTAACATAACAGAGAGAGGAACAAACGTCCCTCCCTCTGTTATCTGCACACCTCCGGCGCGATAATTATCGCACCGCATGGTATGCAGATGCGCTACAGGCGGAGGATCAAAGGAACCCTCCGCCTGGAAGCGCGCTCCGGGATGCGCGGGCCGGCGCGGTGACGTCATATCACCGCGCCGGCCCACGTGTTCTGGCCGGCGGCGCGCACGTGCACGTCCGGACGTGCTGCCTCGGGAGCGAGCGCCGCCAAACTTAAATAGTCAGGCGGCGCTACGCTGAGGCACTTCTGTACAGAGCCCCAGCCGGAGAGGATCATCCCTGGACGAACGAGCAACCCCTGGACAACGAGCATTATACCTAAGTACCCCTCTGATACCCCCCTATTACTATATACCCCATTACTCCTTATATACCCCACTACGCTCACCCTCACTGTATACCCCATTACTCTCCCTCCCTATATACCCCACTACTCTCACTCCCTATATACCCCACTATATACCCCACTACTCTCACTCCCTATATACCCCACTACTCTATATACCCCACTACTCTCACTCCCTATATACCCCACTATATACCCCCCTACTATATACCCCACTACTCTCACTCACTATAACCCTACCCTATATACCCCTGGTATATACCCCTGGTAACCTTACCCTATATACCCCTGGTAACCCTAACCCTACCCTATATACCCCTGGTAACCCTACCCTATATACCCCTGGTACCCTACCCTATATACCCCTGGTAACCCTAACCTATATACCCCTGGTACCCTACCCCTTATTACCCCTGATAATCCAACACCCCTAGTAATCCCTTCCCTGATTTACCCTAATCACCTCCCGCGGTATATTTATGCTTTATGGTTGGCTTACACTCTAGTAAGACCACCGTCAACCTTCGTCTACCCCATAGGGATAGTTTATAGTACTAGGTGGGTGGGCTGTTAATATTGAATGTGTGTATCGTATAGTTAGTTTGTGGGTGGAATTGGGACTGTGTAGTGTAGTTGAGTACTGTATATCTAGTGCTGTATTGTAAATGTATTGCGTAGTGTATTGTTAATAAATACTGTTATATTTGTATCCGTCGGTAACGTGTAGTTATTGGCGATAGTTAGTTAGTAAGGCGCATGCAGCTAGTGTAGCGATCAGTGTAAGGCATAGTGAAGGTATTGTTATTATTATATAAAGGTATAAATAGGCGGAGTTATCAATAGACGGCTCCTCCTATTTATGAATATTAAGTATCAATATTTGCATAAATATTGGTGAGTAAGATCCCCCCTTTTACATTGGCGAGCCAGGCCCACTGCTAAGAATTTGTTTTCTGTGTTTGGTTTTGGCGAAAAGAATCGCTTACGCTGTGAACTAGTCAGGCGGGAGGGACGCGGTCAGTGGATTCTGAGCGTCCATTGCCTGATAGTTCGTATAGGTAAAGCGGTTTGTTCAATCAGAACCAGACACAGAGCAATCTCTACAGCAGAGAATCTAAAATCTTTTCTGATTTTTCTGTATTAATATTTTCTGATTCCCTTACACGCCCACTGGAGAAAAGTCATCACCTACACCACTGAAGAGAGAACCGTCGTCATTGAAGTCGAACATAAGTCGTCTGGCTGGTCGGGAGAAGGCGTTCCGAATATTGAAGGACCTCCTCCACGCAGCAACACAGCACAACAAACGACACCAATGAAGATGGCCTCTCGTCAAAAAGTAAGTATGAACTTCGCCACACTGCAACACCTCAGCAAACATAGCACATACAACCCCATCATTCCCACCACCTACAAATCCACTGAGCTGCTATGGTCCACTTTATTGGACCAGGCATACGCTCATGACAAACTCTGCATTAATCGCAGCATGTTTAAAAAAACCAAAAAACGGCTCCAAATGTTAGCCAAATTGGTTCACACCTTTGAGGATATCATTTGGAAGCCGGAACATCTGGAAACACTTAACAGCACGGCAAAGGCAGAGGAAGTTTCCAACACTGCAAACTTCCACTGCAATTGTTGTGTTGAGAACATTAAACAGTTACACACATTACAAACACAACTACAAGAGAAATCCCAGTGTACGGTCGAGAGGGGCAGGGAAATTTGCGTGTTAGAGTCTAGACTCTCGGACAAGGAGAGTTTCTACTCTGACATGGATAAGGAACTGCTCAGACTGTACACTGAGATAAACCAGTTCAGGAACAATACGGTATCTATGGATAACATGATTGTTCAACTTCGAGAGGACCTGGCTGCAAAAACGCAAACCATTGCGGATTTGCAGCAGGTCATCTCGAATCTGTCACGGCCTGGTGCTAACAGTATGGTGCCCACGAAACAGGTTTGTGTTTCGGAAACGGCACAGGGGGAGATAGCGGCGACAGCGCCAAGATCTTCCACGGATCAAACATCCGATACAGTAGACACTAGGGGACAGGTGGAACGGACGCTACAATTCACCCACACACCCAGGGAGAATAGTAGCAACCGATCCCAGGAACAGGGCAATGATTGGAGAGAGGAAAGTGGTTGGCCATTTACCACTTCCAATCCGCCAACGCGTCCGGAAAGACAGGAAGATTTTTATCCTAACCATTCCAGTATGGAAAGGATAAACTTCCTGTTACGGATCTGCAAGGAGATCCCAAAATACGATCCCAGTGTAGATCCGTTTACTTCATGTGATATCTTCGAGGGTCACTGTAACAAGTATTCAGTGGCTCACGAATATCGCATGGAGTTATTCAAGTTATGGTTACCTACACACCTAAACCAAAGGTATGAGGTAACGGGGAGGACGCAACCCATGAATGGACAGTTTTATGACAAGGAGGAACGTCTCTCCATACTCATGAGACTGGCAACGGGCCATTGGGACGTCACTCCGGATATCCTGTCCAAGTTCAAACCCACTATACATGACGAACCTCTGTCTATGTGTAGTCGGTTTGAAGCAATGTACAGAAGGGTTACGAAAGATCACGGTATTGGAATTCCACAGGGTATGATACGTATGTTTGTGGAAAAATTTCCATACCTTGACACTGCAATCCGGTTGAGTGCAGCTAGGGAGCCATCCCTCACGGATGCTGCTATGATTATTGAGCAGTGCAGACAGGATACACTGCTCAATAAGAAATCCGTCAAAGTGACGGAGCGTGCGCCTGTACACGATACATCTCAAGATGAACGGGTACAGCACACAAAAGGGAACTCGGCTATTCGCCCCACAGCCCCGCCATTGGAAAGGATGGGAGGCATTCGATGCTTCCTATGTTTACAATACGGGCACATAAAGAGGAATTGTCCACAATGGTCACGTAACAACCGGACAAATCCTGAGAGAACAGGCAATAATAACGGTTTCAAGATGAAACCTAATTATGCCAAACCAGTGGGGGAATATCTGGGACATTCACAGGTCCAGACACCAAAACGTGTGGCTGTTGTGAATGACCCAGCGCGTTCGGTAATGAGTGTGGAATCCCTGGAATCCACACGAAGGGTTCATAGCAAGAACCCACAAGTGGCAGTATGTACCTCACAGGTACCTACTGGGAGTCTGGTAGAAATTGATTGAAGATCAGGGATCCCTAAAGATCTGGCGCCAGTATGTCCCATCATACTGGATTCTTCAGAGAGACCCCACATAAAGGCCAAAATCAAAAATCAGGACGCCGAAATCATGCTTGACACTGGTGCGGAAATTTCCATTACCAATGTCAAACATGATTTACATCCCAACAGCCCTCAGTGTGTGGTGATCGGATTTGATCACCAACAAGGGGGGGTGAGGGCCCACAGAATAGAAGAAGTAATTGTCCAGATTACCAGTCACACGACCCTTAGGATCCCCATGTGGTATTACCCCGGTTCTGACAACATTATTGGAACCGACGTAATGACACAAAATGGGTGGATCTTAGATCTGGCAAATAGTATTGTATGGAAGGGTCCCAGACAATCCAAGGTGTTTGTCATCCAACGCCAGTTTCTGGGACCACCATTGCCAACAATAGATGACTCTACTGAAGTACTTGAACACAAATGGCCTGATATCTCACATAATCCAGACCTTGAGGCTATTGTGTATGAGTACCCCGATCTGTGGGCCCAGGGAAAAAACGATTGTGGCAGACTGATTGGTGTTCAGGTGGACATACAGGGTCCCGACCCTCCACCTCAACGCCAATACCGCTTTCCGCCAGAAGCCACCCATTCAATTTTGGACACCGTCCAAGAATTAAAAACTAGGGGGGTGGTCATAGAGGGCAATTCTAAATGCAACAATGCCCTCTGGCCAGTAAAGAAAAAGGACACCAATGCATGGAGGCTCACCATAGACCTCCGGGTCCTCAACAAATACACCCCAATGTCCGCTCCAGTGGTGGCACAGACTCCTGACATCATGGCCAGAATAAGCGGCAAAAGTCGCATATTCTCAACCATAGATGTTGCCAATGGGTTCTTCTCAATTGAACTCACTGAAAACTGTAGGTACAAATTTGCCTTTACAGTAGGGGACAAACAGTACATGTTCGGTGTACTCCCCCAGGGGTTCCACAGTAGTCCCACGTATTTCCACCAGGCATTGGCGGCCGTTCTGAGTGTATTCTCACGGCCGGAATGCCTTCTGCAATACGTGGATGACCTGCTCTTACACACAGAAACCATAGAAGAACACTTGGTTCTGTTAAAAGAACTATTGGGACTCCTGGCCAAGTCAGGACTCAAGCTGAGTCCCCACAAGGCAAATTTGGCCAGAACAGAGGTAACTTTCCTTGGAGTCCAAATTTCTTTTGGAGCCAAAGGAATCGTGGCAGCCAGAGTGGAAGCCATGGTAAAGTTACCTAGACCGGGCACTCTACAAGATTTGAGAAAATTCCTGGGAGTTGCTAATTTTATGAGGGAGTTCATAGAGGATTTTGCTGCCAAAGCAAAACCCCTCTATGAACTCCTCAGAGGAGAAGACCCCTCAATCAAAGGTTGGTCTGATGCACAGGAAGGGGCCTTTTCTACTTTGAAAAGGGACCTCTCCTCTGCCCCTGTATTGGCCACTCCCCATCCTGAAGGGGAAATAGCCATACAGGCGCATGCAGGGACGGAGTCTATCTCAGCGGTCCTCCTACAGCAGATAGGGTATGACACTAGACCGCTGGGATACTTCTCCAGGTTACTTTCGCCTGTTGAACGAGGGTTCGATGAGTGTGCCAAACAACTGGCAGCCATACACTATGCCGTCAAAACCACTGAGCATATTGTAGGCTTCAGGCCCCTCACTTTACAGACTCCACACTCTCCATTGGCCCTCTTGCTCCGTGATACACTCCCCGGAGTCTCCCAACAGAGATTCGGGAGGTGGATTATGGATCTCAGTGGCCGGAGTCTGCAGGTGAACCACAAAGCCAAGTATGTTCTGTCCCAGTTATTGAACCTAACTGGCACCGAACATGACTGTGGCCAACCAGCGCATATCAACGCGCCACAAATTTTCAGGACCGATAAACATCCAGAAGACAGAGTCATCTTTGTGGATGGCTCTCGATTTTTCATGGATGGGACCTATGTCACAGGTTTTGCTGTGCTGGATGAGACCACAGGTACCCAGAATCTGGTCAAGTTACCAGGTCACATGTCGGCACAGCGGGCGGAACTGGAGGCGGTCAAGGAAGCCTTGCTTCTTCAACCCCCAGGGAAACGAACTATATATAGCGACAGTTCATATGTAGTTCGTTCTCTCACCCTGCACCTGGACACATGGAAAAGACGAGGATTTGTGGATAGCCAAAACAAACCTCTGGCTCATTTGTCGGTCCTGAAAGAACTTTGGGAATGGGGCATGGCACACACGGCGGAAGCAGCCATCATAAAAATCCCTGCGCATCAGAAAGGGGATGAGCCTTTGACGTTGGGTAACAACAAGGCGGATGAATTGGCCAAACTAGCGGCAGTGTCTGGGATCCTTCAGGAAACAGACACTGAGCCGTTACCAGCCTACCAGATTGCAGTTCGTACCAACCTGAGTAAAGGCCCGGTGTCATTTGAGGAGGAACAAGCAAAAGATCCTCTTCTAATGACACACCTCACATCTCCACAGCATCCCTGGTCAATACAGCAGGGGATCCTGTGTTACGATACCGGTACACAGCAACTTCCTCTTCCTGTGGTTCCACAGCATCTGCAAGCAGAGCTAACCAGATTGAACCACCAACTGTTTGGACACCTGGGCCGGGATAAACTCTTGTCTCTCCTGAGAGACAAATTATACTGGCCGGGAATGTCCAACACAGTAGAGGAAGTAACACAACAGTGCCTGGTTTGTGCTCAGGTTAACCCAAGGGCGTCAGCCCTGAAGCCGGTGTTGCAGCGAGTTCCTCCTGCAGATGGTCCATGGTCCGCACTACAAATAGATTTTATAGGACCTTTACCAACAGGAAGTCGTAACTATCGTTACGCACTGGTGGTAGTGGATGTCTTCTCTAAGTGGGTAGAAGCCATCCCCACGGTTAATGATTCGGCTACAACCACTGCCCGTGTTCTCTGGGAACAGGTTCTGTCACGATGGGGTATCCCCAGATTGATAGAGTCGGACAGAGGGACCCATTTCACGGGTAAGGTAATGAAAGCACTTTGTGGTCTTTTAGATATAAAGCAAAGGTTTCACGTGCCTTACCACCCTCAGTCTGCGGGCATCGTGGAGCGGATGAACCGGACCATAAAAACACGACTTTCTAAAGCACTACTGGAGAAAGGTTCCTCATGGGTAACCTCTCTGCCAGCCGTGCTAATGGGAATCCGAGCTACCGAGGCTACTAGTACCGGTATCACCCCATTTGAACTAATGACCGGACGCAAAATGCCCCTATGCCTACCCAATGAACCCCTAGTGTCAGAACCAGTGAAGAACGCCATCGCCAGAGACCTGTTTCTCCAACAGGTACAACTAAACCTGAAGGAGTTATTGCCTCATGCAGCGATACGGCTACACAGACCGTATCTACAGGGGGAAACGCCAATGCCCTCTGTAGGAGAGCCAGTGATGGTGAAAATCTTCCGTCGGGCCGGCCCCTGGGATGCAAACTGGGAAGGACCCTATCAGGTCCTTGAAGTAATGGGTGACACCATGCTAAAGGTGCAAAGGCCGATGACGACCAAGAAAAAGTCACGTAGGCGACAGGGAGTTTTATGGATCCATATCGACCAGGCCAAAGCCACCCGAGCCTCCCCAACTCAATAACATGAACCCTCACAGAGTTGGGTGACCGGGGGGAGGGGGGGGTGTTTTGGTGGGGTCGAAGGTGGATCCATGAAGCTAATTACATTCACATTGAATTAACAGATCACGGGAGGGAGACTCACCAAGGTTACGACTAGCCTGAAAAGATATAGAAATCCTCTGAACATGGCATATCCCGAACTTGTGGTACTGGTGGTAAGCATGATGATGGCAGGTTCAACCTCTTTGGGGGAGGGCCTGGGAGTTAATATAGATATGGCTGACATATCTATGAATAAACCCGGCCTTTTAATGGTGGAATGTTTGGAGGGCAAAATCCTGACACCATACGAGAACTTTTCATTTACACCAGGACAGTGGTATCTGTATGGTTTCCAGAGGGAGAGTTTTGCCCAAGGTGTAATTCAACATTATACCCCTGTGGAGAATGTGTCTGCCATACAACATGATTTACATGCACTCTGCCTCAAAGAATTCAGACATTTTCGGGACTCTGACCCTACTCCTATGAGATCCTTAAGATGGGTGTCTAAGGACCCTCACTTACATCCTTACAAACAAGTGGAAGCCAACACTACCACAGTGTTGTGTACCAAGGAGGGGGTTCTGAGTCCCGAGGATGTCACGGGTGCAGAGTATAGTGGCTGGTATATCCTTAAAGCTACCTTCATAAGGAGGGATAGCCAAGATGGGCTGAGGGTAAGGACATATTTTGACAGACCCATTCCGGTAAAGGGCACCCTAAAAGCTTATTGTATGTTAAGAGATTCCCAGATGATTATCACTAGGGAATCCAGTTATGTTCAAGGACATGTGTCCACAGATTACATACGAACCAGTATAGTGATGCTAAAGTTAAACTGCAGTAACTCTGGCCAGGCCTTATGGAATGACCAGAGTGGTCCGGTAAAACTGGAAGGCTTTTACCGAGCCACCGTTTTAAAAGTACGGACAGATGCCAAGGATCCCAGGTATGCTCAGTTAAAGGGATCTCCATCCATACGGTCCTTTATGATCACCATCATGAGAGACAATTGTGTTCAGGAGGTGACTGGATATTATTTCGTCACCTATGCCCACTGGGAACAAGATACCCAGATGGTAACCTTGGACACTAATCCCTGGAGTTGGGATTTAGTGTGCAATGGGGTGGATACCCCTACAGTGGATGTATGGATGGACGGTACCCCTATGAATGAGGAATACCGGGGTAGGTATGTGTCTTCCGATTGGAAAGACCCCAGTGGCAGGGATATTAACTTTGACATCAATATAGATGGTTCGTTTAGATGGCCTTTTTGCGAGGCAGTAGATGAAGGGTGCTGGACATTTACACAATGGGCCTATCTGTCTAAATCCAAACCCGTAGGAAAACTAGTGCTACAGGTTGGAGAAAATGACCAATGGTATCCGTTCAGAGGTAGAGGGCAAGTTTGTGTAACGGTGGTAAGGATCCCCTATGAAGCGACAGGTCTACAACCTGTAAAAATGCATTTAGACTCTTGCAACGCCCCTATCCATCAATTGGCAGATCCTATAGCTCCTCAACTGTCCTCCCCATGGAAGATCATCACGGGGACAAAATTCGTCCTATTTACTTGGAGAATTTCTGTAGATGACTTCCGAGTCGACCAGTGGGATCACAGATGTGGGGAGTTTGTGAGGAACCAAATTGACATGATAAGAGGTTGGATAGAGGCAGGGCAAGAGGTAAGAAAAGACGATCTCATACATAGAAATCACCGGGGAAGAAGAGATCTGATAGCCATGGGACTAGGCGGAGGTGCATTGGGAGTGGGCGCCCTGAACACTATGGATATGGAAGTCCTGAGAGGTAAACTTGGGGATGTTGCGCGACACGCCGGAGAAGGATTCGAGACCCAGCTTGATGTAAACCACGTCTTAGAGGGTTTGCAGCATTCGCACATAGATGCCACTACCTCCCTATCTTCTGCTTTACGAGAGAAGTTTAGAAGGTTAGTTGTGGGTCTCTTGGAAGAACAGGATAGAGCTCAGCTCGCTCTGGCGTGTACGCAGGTCCAGAGTGAACTCTCAGGCAACCTTAAACATATTGTATCATCATTGTACGGCGGCCACTTCCCATTTAACCTCCGCCAACGGGTAAGTCCTCTTATATCTCCTTTTGCAGCCAATCACACCAACTGGTGGGTAGTCCAGTGGCACGGCTGTAGGAATCTCACTTGCACTGCTTCATCATTGGCTCCTGTATCTGGCCATCTTAGACAGGGTTACAGTGCAATTAACTTAGGGATTGTCATAAATAACCAGACGGTGCTTCATCCACAGCTCCCCCCGGGCGTTCTAACCTATGAAAGAGGCCATCCTTATCTGTTAGACACAGAGGGATGTTGGAAGAAAGAGGATGCTATCCTCTGTCAAGGTAGTCAGGATCGGGTGTTAAGACACCAATGTTGGAGCACCGAGGGGTCCTGTGAGATGAAGGCCAGCCCAATACCCTCCTCCCTTAAATACTTGGGACAGGGGTATTGGTGCTGGTACCAAAGGCAAAACATGTCTTATACAATCTATGGAACTAACTGCACTGAGAGAGGAGAGCTCCTCCCTGGAGCGTATTGCACCCTTAGTCCCGTCCTAGGTTTAGATGTCGCAGAGTTACAAGGAAGGACACCAATCACCCCGGAGAAGAGACTCGACATCCGCCCTGACGTACCCGTGAGACTCCAGAAGATCCCTCTTGGCTTTGGGATAGAACTCAAACATCTCCTGCTAGACTTCAGCCAAGAAGACGAAATAATTAAGAATCTTCGAGAAACAGAGAAACAGGCCACCATCCAACTGATGCACGACAAGAATAAAATAACGGCAATCACAACTGCGTTGGACAAAGACTCCAAGATCTCCTGGTGGGAAAGTCTGTTCGGCTACAGTCCAAAGGCAACATCCTTCTTCAACCTATTGATTCATCCGGTGATAGTTCTTCTGGTTCTGGTAATCATCATGTACACGGGACTGTGTCTAATCTACAGGAGGGTCAAGAGACTTGCGGACCAACTAAACCAGAACCAGACAGAACTTCACGAAGTTAATCGTAGGAGGCTCAGGACTTAGCTCCAACAAAGTCCTGGAGCCAGAGATCGCATGGACATACTGTTTCCTATGAGGGTCGGGATGAAAAATCCAAAAGCCATCCTGTGACCTCATAGTATTGTGTGTGGGGGTGGGGGTATATAAATATTGTGTTGTAGTAGGTTTTTCCTATGAGGGTTCAGGGTGAACATCCAAAGCCATCCTGTGACCTCATAGCATTATGTACATGTATATCACGTATTGTAGTAGATTTTCGTAAGAAGGATAGGGGTATAATCATAGGCCACCCTGTGACCTCATCATATTGTGTATAGATTTACATTGATTATTTGTATATATGTGTCCTCATGTACCCATGGACACTCTAGGTGTAGATGTGCGACAGCCATACTACAATATGGCTGGACGCACACTTGCATCCTATAGTCGTTTCCCCAAGGACACAAAGGTCTGTTAACTACCAGTGTCTTGGGAGGTATAGAGAGTAGGCCAAGGCATGAGTCTCTATGGGTACTCACTGAATTGAATTGGGCTGTATTGGGAGGGATATGACATGTTCGTGTGAGTGGGGTAGAGTAGATTCCCTAGGGTCAGGCCCCTCATCTACTAAAGTATTTGCCGCTTCAATATCGACAATGGTGACTTTTTGTAGGGGTTGGATTGAATGATGGTAGTGCGGGGTTCTTTCCCGCAGGTAGAATTTAGGTACTATGACATCACCTCCCCCCCCCAGAAAATCTGACCTGCCTTGTAAAAACCTATGTATCTGTCCATGGGAGAACCTCTCTAACAACTCAGTCTTCAATTAAGATGAAAATCATACTGGTGTTAAAAGGTACGGCCGTCCATACCCCATAAGGAGGTGCTACATGAATTACCGGCACTAACATTGGGGGTAACGGACGCCAGAAGAACAACAATGGCCAAGAGAGAGACTGCAAACAGAAAAAGATTGATGGTGCACTGGTGTGGTGCACCAATTGATACCTTCCGGCGCAAAAACACGACCTCGGTGGATAGATAAGGGGGTCTTTTATTGATGATAGACAACGCGTTTCGGAGTTGGTACACTCCTTTTTCAAGTCTAGGAAATCACAGGTTTAAAGGGGTGGAGGTTTTTTGGTACAGAATAAAAATAAATGACATTATATAAAATGTATACACGTGTTAAAAATGGATTAGGAGTAGATGTGCACGTAGCAATCTGTGCGCATATACAAGTCAAATAAAACGCAAGAGCACTAAAATGCGTCGTTTGGAGAAATTGGAATTGTCCACACATGGATGATAACACAAATGAGGACGGGTAAGGAGTTGATAGTATAGTAAATTAATATTATGACGTGATAAAACTAAAATAAATTAAATTAAAATAAAATAAAATACATAGAGAGATGTGTGTATATGGGGGGATGCATGCAAAAACACATGCAAGCGCATGCGTGGCCGCATGTGTAATTACATATAGGGCTGGAGTCACTTTTGGAAATAAAAAGTTAATTAATTAAAATAGGCTGGAGTGCCATAGATATGGTGGTATATATCATATATAAATCAATAACGATGGTCATCATAAACGATACCACAAATGTGATGGTGTAGCTGATAGTAGTGGTCGGATCGCTGTGTATACACATCTATAAGATGTATCCTAGTTTGGCATGGAGTATGGAGATCTATACGTGCATAGTAACAATAATAACAAGCATGCACATATACAAACAGATGTGCCCACACCTGCACAAGCATGATGGACACAGGAGATATAAGCATGTACACAGATGTGCCCATATCACAACCATGTATAGTAAAAAGCATGGCCAGGGCAACCAGATGAGACTGGGATTGCTGGTCCCACATTAATTCAAACAATAGGAAGGAAAAATAACCAATGGATGATTAAATAGCTGTATAAGTCATAATGCAATAGCCTGAATGAATGGGGGAGATGCAGCGATTGGTATACAGATGGTTCAAACCACTGTAGGATACAGACAGTGCCGACCGGAACGGCACAACTGGGGAGTGAGCCTAAAATGATTTGAATTAGCAAGGTGGGCATGAGGAGATGTGGAGCACATGGCTGCTGTTCTTACCTGTCGGGTCCGTGCTGGGGCTTGGAGCGCGGCCTTGCACGCCTGCTGGAAGGCGCGCTCAGAAGAGCAGGAGGGAGGGGGCGGAGCTTGAGGTTGACAGCTGTTCAGTCTGTCGGCCCGGAGCTGTCTTAGTGAACAGCGCATGCGCCGAGCGCTGTGTGAAACGCTGGCTCTCTGAGCCACAGGGAAGGGATCGCTCTCAGGGAACATACCCAAGAGGGGTGATAGCTAAATGGGGGACATGAGTGGGGGGGAGTGGTGTGGGGTGGTTTGGAGGCTAAGGGCTGGTTGGGTGATGTGACTGAGAGTATTGGGCAGTTGTGGACTGGATGATAAGGGAAATATGTGATTGGATGGACATGTAAGTGTGAATGTTGGTGGGGTGGGCACAATTGGAATGGGGGAGCATTTGTATTGCCCTGATATATAGATAACTGGTGTAGGGATGAGTATACAACATAGAGGGACTGGTAGGGGGCTGAGCCAGTGGGATGGAACTGGTGTATGGGTACGTGGGTATATATGGGTGATTGGGGGTAAGGGATGATGGCAGGAGGGCTGTGTGCTGAAGGGAAATAATCCTATGTAAAGGGTATGTCGACAAGAGGTATGGGGTGGATGGCAAGTGGCAGCTGGGGAAATTGGTGGTAGAGAACGTGTAGTGTGGTGATGGTAGGGGCTGCGGGAGATGTGAAGTGATTGGAGCATAGCTGATAAGGCAGTGGGCTGATAAGGAAAAATGCATGACCCAGAGCTAGTGGTTGGGAGAGGACTGGTCAAAAACAGTTACTCTCCAGTGATTCGTTTAAACCGTAAGGTTCTATGGTTTGCATTTTGAAAATCCAAAACATTTCTTTCCGTCTCAATTTCTGGAATCTGTTTGAGTGGGTAACCGGAATTTGTTCAATTGGAGTTATGGAGAGGTTTGTTGGGTCTTTATTATGGACCTGGAGGAAATGTCTGGACACACCATGTTTGGTGTAACCATTTGAGATATTCCAACGGTGGTTATTGATCCTTTCTCTCAATGCTTGGGTGGTGCGGCCTATGTATTGTAGTCCGCATGAGCATTCTAATAGATAGATGATATAGCTTGAGGAGCAATTTAAGAAGGATTTTATCTCAAATTGCTCTCCTGTAGAGTTGCTTGAAAATTTTGAGATCCGAGAGGAAATATTCAAGCAACATTTGCAACGGCAGTGTCCACATTTATAACTTCCGAGTAGTTGGGGGAAGAAAGAGATCGGATTTGTTGTGTTCTTTTTGCAGTCCCGTAGACGGCTTGGAGCAATAATATTTTTAAGCGTTTGGGCCCTCCTGAATGTTAATTGGGGTTTTTGTTGAATGTGTTTTTTCAAAAAAGGATCCGCCTGTAAGATATGCCAGTGCTTATTGAGGGTATTCCGCAAGGTATTGTGATTGGTATTATATGTCGTAATGAAGGCAGATTTGAATTTTTCTGCGGCTTTTGAGTCACCTGGTTTGGTTGAGCATGAAGTGAGACACTCTGTTTGGGTGTACCCCTCAGCTCGCTGGTATGCTGCCTCTATAATTTCCCTAGGGTACCCTTTCTTTTGGAATCTTTTTTTGATTACTTGGCTCTGGTTTCTGAAATCTTCATCCTTAGTACAATTTCTGCGTATGCGCTTAAACTGACTGAATGGAATGTTGTTTTTCCATTTTTTGTGATGGGAACTCTGGTAATCCAGATAACTGTTTCCGTCAACTTTTTTGAAAAAAGTTTTGGTCTTAATGACGTTTCCTTCTGAGGATATGAACAAATCTAGATATTCTACGGCCGTCTTTGAGTAATTTGCGGTAAAGGTGAGGTTAAATGTATTGTTGTTTAGATGAGACGTGAAACTGGCAGCGTCTTCCATATTTCCATCCCAAATTAGTAGCAGGTCGTCGATGTATCTCCTATAGAAGATCAGTCGCTTGTGCCAAGGGTGTTTGTTATAAATATATTGGGTCTCAAATCGACCCATATATAGATTTGCGTAGCTCGGCGCGAAACGCGTGCCCATCGCGGTCCCTTTTGTTTGCTTGAATATTTTATTTTCGAAGGTGAAAATGTTGTGGCTCAGAATGAAATCTATACCATCCAGAATGAATTGACTTTGTAGGTCTGGTAGAGTTTCATCCTGTTGGAGAAAAAGCTGTATTGCACTTATGCCCGCTGCATGTGGAATGTTGGAATACAGTGCTGAAACATCGAGTGTTATCCACATGTAGGACTCTTTCCATTTGATGTCTTTCAGGAGGGAGATAAGACTCGCTGAATCCTTCAGATACGATGGTAATTCCATTACATATTTTTGTAGCAAAATGTCAATGTAGTGTGACAGATTGCAGGTTAAGGAAGAGATGCCAGAGATGATGGGTCTCCCCGGCGGAGGACACCAAAGTACTAATCCATCTACTGGAAACTGCTGAGAAAAATCGAGTCATATCAAAAAAAGAAAAAGAATACATCCTAGTGGACCATCCAAACCTGGCTCTCTTCTACCATCTACCAAAAGTGCACAAATCTATCAATAATCCGCCGGGGAGACCCATCATCTCTGGCATCTCTTCCTTAACCTGCAATCTGTCACACTACATTGACATTTTGCTACAAAAATATGTAATGGAATTACCATCGTATCTGAAGGATTCAGCGAGTCTTATCTCCCTCCTGAAAGACATCAAATGGAAAGAGTCCTACATGTGGATAACACTCGATGTTTCAGCACTGTATTCCAACATTCCACATGCAGCGGGCATAAGTGCAATACAGCTTTTTCTCCAACAGGATGAAACTCTACCAGACCTACAAAGTCAATTCATTCTGGATGGTATAGATTTCATTCTGAGCCACAACATTTTCACCTTCGAAAATAAAATATTCAAGCAAACAAAAGGGACCGCGATGGGCACGCGTTTCGCGCCGAGCTACGCAAATCTATATATGGGTCGATTTGAGACCCAATATATTTATAACAAACACCCTTGGCACAAGCGACTGATCTTCTATAGGAGATACATCGACGACCTGCTACTAATTTGGGATGGAAATATGGAAGACGCTGCCAGTTTCACGTCTCATCTAAACAACAATACATTTAACCTCACCTTTACCGCAAATTACTCAAAGACGGCCGTAGAATATCTAGATTTGGTCATATCCTCAGAAGGAAACGTCATTAAGACCAAAACTTTTTTCAAAAAAGTTGACGGAAACAGTTATCTGGATTACCAGAGTTCCCATCACAAAAAATGGAAAAACAACATTCCATTCAGTCAGTTTAAGCGCATACGCAGAAATTGTACTAAGGATGAAGATTTCAGAAACCAGAGCCAAGTAATCAAAAAAAGATTCCAAAAGAAAGGGTACCCTAGGGAAATTATAGAGGCAGCATACCAGCGAGCTGAGGGGTACACCCAAACAGAGTGTCTCACTTCATGCTCAACCAAACCAGGTGACTCAAAAGCCGCAGAAAAATTCAAATCTGCCTTCATTACGACATATAATACCAATCACAATACCTTGCGGAATACCCTCAATAAGCACTGGCATATCTTACAGGCGGATCCTTTTTTGAAAAAACACATTCAACAAAAACCCCAATTAACATTCAGGAGGGCCCAAACGCTTAAAAATATTATTGCTCCAAGCCGTCTACGGGACTGCAAAAAGAACACAACAAATCCGATCTCTTTCTTCCCCCAACTACTCGGAAGTTATAAATGTGGACACTGCCGTTGCAAATGTTGCTTGAATATTTCCTCTCGGATCTCAAAATTTTCAAGCAACTCTACAGGAGAGCAATTTGAGATAAAATCCTTCTTAAATTGCTCCTCAAGCTATATCATCTATCTATTAGAATGCTCATGCGGACTACAATACATAGGCCGCACCACCCAAGCATTGAGAGAAAGGATCAATAACCACCGTTGGAATATCTCAAATGGTTACACCAAACATGGTGTGTCCAGACATTTCCTCCAGGTCCATAATAAAGACCCAACAAACCTCTCCATAACTCCAATTGAACAAATTCCGGTTACCCACTCAAACAGATTCCAGAAATTGAGACGGAAAGAAATGTTTTGGATTTTCAAAATGCAAACCATAGAACCTTACGGTTTAAACGAATCACTGGAGAGTAACTGTTTTTGACCAGTCCTCTCCCAACCACTAGCTCTGGGTCATGCATTTTTCCTTATCAGCCCACTGCCTTATCAGCTATGCTCCAATCACTTCACATCTCCCGCAGCCCCTACCATCACCACACTACACGTCCTCTACCACCAATTTCCCCAGCTGCCACTTGCCATCCACCCCATACCTCTTGTCGACATACCCTTTACATAGGATTATTTCCCTTCAGCACACAGCCCTCCTGCCATCATCCCTTACCCCCAATCACCCATATATACCCACGTACCCATACACCAGTTCCATCCCACTGGCTCAGCCCCCTACCAGTCCCTCTATGTTGTATACTCATCCCTACACCAGTTATCTATATATCAGGGCAATACAAATGCTCCCCCATTCCAATTGTGCCCACCCCACCAACATTCACACTTACATGTCCATCCAATCACATATTTCCCTTATCATCCAGTCCACAACTGCCCAATACTCTCAGTCACATCACCCAACCAGCCCTTAGCCTCCAAACCACCCCACACCACTCCCCCCCACTCATGTCCCCCATTTAGCTATCACCCCTTTTGGGTATGTTCCCTGAGAGCGATCCCTTCCCTGTGGCTCAGAGAGCCAGCGTTTCACACAGCGCTCGGCGCATGCGCTGTTCACTAAGACAGCTCCGGGCCGACAGACTGAACAGCTGTCAACCTCAAGCTCCGCCCCCTCCCTCCTGCTCTTCTGAGCGCGCCTTCCAGCAGGCGTGCAAGGCCGCGCTCCAAGCCCCAGCACGGACCCGACAGGTAAGAACAGCAGCCATGTGCTCCACATCTCCTCATGCCCACCTTGCTAATTCAAATCATTTTAGGCTCACTCCCCAGTTGTGCCGTTCCGGTCGGCACTGTCTGTATCCTACAGTGGTTTGAACCATCTGTATACCAATCGCTGCATCTCCCCCATTCATTCAGGCTATTGCATTATGACTTATACAGCTATTTAATCATCCATTGGTTATTTTTCCTTCCTATTGTTTGAATTAATGTGGGACCAGCAATCCCAGTCTCATCTGGTTGCCCTGGCCATGCTTTTTACTATACATGGTTGTGATATGGGCACATCTGTGTACATGCTTATATCTCCTGTGTCCATCATGCTTGTGCAGGTGTGGGCACATCTGTTTGTATATGTGCATGCTTGTTATTATTGTTACTATGCACGTATAGATCTCCATACTCCATGCCAAACTAGGATACATCTTATAGATGTGTATACACAGCGATCCGACCACTACTATCAGCTACACCATCACATTTGTGGTATCGTTTATGATGACCATCGTTATTGATTTATATATGATATATACCACCATATCTATGGCACTCCAGCCTATTTTAATTAATTAACTTTTTATTTCCAAAAGTGACTCCAGCCCTATATGTAATTACACATGCGGCCACGCATGCGCTTGCATGTGTTTTTGCATGCATCCCCCCATATACACACATCTCTCTATGTATTTTATTTTATTTTAATTTAATTTATTTTAGTTTTATCACGTCATAATATTAATTTACTATACTATCAACTCCTTACCCGTCCTCATTTGTGTTATCATCCATGTGTGGACAATTCCAATTTCTCCAAACGACGCATTTTAGTGCTCTTGCGTTTTATTTGACTTGTATATGCGCACAGATTGCTACGTGCACATCTACTCCTAATCCATTTTTAACACGTGTATACATTTTATATAATGTCATTTATTTTTATTCTGTACCAAAAAACCTCCACCCCTTTAAACCTGTGATTTCCTAGACTTGAAAAAGGAGTGTACCAACTCCGAAACGCGTTGTCTATCATCAATAAAAGACCCCCTTATCTATCCACCGAGGTCGTGTTTTTGCGCCGGAAGGTATCAATTGGTGCACCACACCAGTGCACCATCAATCTTTTTCTGTTTGCAATATATATCACTCCTCTGGAGCTTAGGCTACTCCACCGACGAGGACTGAGAAGATACCGGCTGCACCGACCCCTTGTTCTCACGAGTGTTGTGCCTACGTATGCACAACACCAGAAGGTGAGCATAATTTTCGATGTTTTGATTTCATATCTTTAATTGAACCTATTACCCTATGAGCGCCTTCCTATATTTTTTTTTCGCCACTATCGCTAAGAGAGAGACTGCAAGGGTGAAGCCATTCCGGAGTCAGAAATAGACTACATAGGGAGTGGCTGACACCTGAGGAACATAATGTAAGATGCCGAGGAAGTTATCCAAGGAAAAGACGGTGTATTCGGTGGACGGAGGCGTTGGTGAAGGGCAGGTCGGAGATGTTAGTCATGACAGGTGATGTCTAGGTACCTAAGGGTCATACTACTTCAGTCCTTCCTGAATTGTCACCTAGAGTGCGATTGAGAGGGGGTAAATACCTCCCAACCCTTCCCCCAAAATGTTTATTGTCGTATTCCCGACAACAGGGGGATTGTTGAAGGAAGTGTTATATTTAAATATATATGTATATATGCCCTGACATATATACATGTATATTGGCCCTTGACTGTGGGCCCGTCCAGGTGGGACCAGGGGATATACATGGAAATGCATGTAGGCCTCCTTGACAGGCATACATCTCTATGTATATATATATATATATGTATGGATGGGCTTATTGTCACGTGTGGGTGTATGCATATTTGTGGATGTGCCCCAAACATCCATGATTGTGCATATACTTATAATATAACTGTATATATGTATATATATGTGTATGGATGTGCCCCAAGCATCCATACACATATAGTATAGGAACCAGACGTGCCGCCCCCCCCCTCATGCATCCCTGCAGGGGATGAGAAGGTCTCCAGATGGCTGGACAATTATGTCCAGCCTCTGGTGACCTCAAAAGGCATGGGATCAATAGAGATCCGATGCCTTTTGGTATTTAACTATCCCCAACCGTTGGGGATAGTTAACATAACAGAGAGAGGAACAAACGTCCCTCCCTCTGTTATCTGCACACCTCCGGCGCGATAATTATCGCACCGCATGGTATGCAGATGCGCTACAGGCGGAGGATCAAAGGAACCCTCCGCCTGGAAGCGCGCTCCGGGATGCGCGGGCCGGCGCGGTGACGTCATATCACCGCGCCGGCCCACGTGTTCTGGCCGGCGGCGCGCACGTGCACGTCCGGACGTGCTGCCTCGGGAGCGAGCGCCGCCAAACTTAAATAGTCAGGCGGCGCTACGCTGAGGCACTTCTGTACAGAGCCCCAGCCGGAGAGGATCATCCCTGGACGAACGAGCAACCCCTGGACAACGAGCATTATACCTAAGTACCCCTCTGATACCCCCCTATTACTATATACCCCATTACTCCTTATATACCCCACTACGCTCACCCTCACTGTATACCCCATTACTCTCCCTCCCTATATACCCCACTACTCTCACTCCCTATATACCCCACTATATACCCCACTACTCTCACTCCCTATATACCCCACTACTCTATATACCCCACTACTCTCACTCCCTATATACCCCACTATATACCCCCCTACTATATACCCCACTACTCTCACTCACTATAACCCTACCCTATATACCCCTGGTATATACCCCTGGTAACCTTACCCTATATACCCCTGGTAACCCTAACCCTACCCTATATACCCCTGGTAACCCTACCCTATATACCCCTGGTACCCTACCCTATATACCCCTGGTAACCCTAACCTATATACCCCTGGTACCCTACCCCTTATTACCCCTGATAATCCAACACCCCTAGTAATCCCTTCCCTGATTTACCCTAATCACCTCCCGCGGTATATTTATGCTTTATGGTTGGCTTACACTCTAGTAAGACCACCGTCAACCTTCGTCTACCCCATAGGGATAGTTTATAGTACTAGGTGGGTGGGCTGTTAATATTGAATGTGTGTATCGTATAGTTAGTTTGTGGGTGGAATTGGGACTGTGTAGTGTAGTTGAGTACTGTATATCTAGTGCTGTATTGTAAATGTATTGCGTAGTGTATTGTTAATAAATACTGTTATATTTGTATCCGTCGGTAACGTGTAGTTATTGGCGATAGTTAGTTAGTAAGGCGCATGCAGCTAGTGTAGCGATCAGTGTAAGGCATAGTGAAGGTATTGTTATTATTATATAAAGGTATAAATAGGCGGAGTTATCAATAGACGGCTCCTCCTATTTATGAATATTAAGTATCAATATTTGCATAAATATTGGTGAGTAAGATCCCCCCTTTTACAGTACACTTGCGTTTTTCCGGATCCGGCGGGCACCTCCGGCAACGGAAGTGCATGCCGGATCCCAACAACGCAAGTGTGAAAGAGGCCTTAGCTGCTTAAACGGTAAAAGTTTACTGCATGAAAACTATAACTTGTTTTGCATCATTAATATTTAGTATACATTGATGCATTCATGTAGCAATACCAATACGGGAGCAGATGGAGCAGTTGATTATGAACGGTTCCTTCCCAATAACTAAAGAGCTTCATTTACATTGCTACTACCATCTCTCATCCTCATACAGATTCATTGTTTCTGGACAGCAGAGCTTTGTTCACAGATTGAATGTGCTGCATGACAGATCAATTCACCCAATCGGCAGCACCCTTACATAGGCCGATTATCAGGAACAAGCATTCATAGTAACATTCGTACCTGATAACCTACAATCAGGTTGTGTAAACCCGCCATTGGATTGCCAATTAAAGGGAACCTGTCACTGGGATTTTGTGTATAAAGCTAAGGACATGAGTTGCTAGATGGCCGCTAGCACATCCGCAATACCCAGTCCCCATAGCTCTGTGTGCTTTTATTGTGTAAAAAAAACCGATTTGATACATATGCAAATTAACCTGAGATGAGTCCTGTCCCTGACTAATCTCACGTACAGGACTCATCTCAGGTTATTTGCATATGTATCAAATCGTTTTTTTTTACACAATAAAAGCACACAGAGCTATGGGGACTGGGTATTGTGGATGTGCTAGCGGCCATCTAGCAACCCATGTCCTCAGCTCTATACACAAAATCCCGGTGACAGGTTCCCTTTAATTCATACTACAATTTTGAATGGCACAGAGGCCTACTAAAAAGATAGAACGTAATAGCCATAAAAATTATGAGAAAATTCCTCATAACAGGATTGGGAGTACAAATATATTCTGTGTATTTATGTATCCTGCTCACAATAAACAGAACAAGGTTTACATACCATAACAGTTAAATAACATATACCGCACCGTACAGTACTACATAAATGGTAATTAGAGATTAGTAAAATCAACTTTAGGACTGCAAATATAAAAGCAACTGGGTGTTGATTTCAGCAAATTTTTTGTTAAGAAACTCTAATAAAATAAAATTGAACATTAACATTCAATGTTGAAAAAAACTGTCTAAAATACATTTTTGAGGTATTTTTCCCTGCAGAGAACTTCATCAAAATGCTGCGTTTCAAAAACATTTCCCAGTTGAAATAAAATGCGTGTCCTTTATTCAAAAATTTCCATAGACTTTCAGCCAGCTTACGCAGCTGGTATTTTTTCTGCAAAAACACAGCAATGCAAGAAAAAAAAAAAACTACAAAAATACAACAAAAACTGTGTGAATACAACAAAAACTGTGTTAACAAATTAAAATCAATGGTTATGTGGGCTAAGCACATGTGACATATGAAAGATGCGGATTTCACACTTCCATGTCCTTAGTTAACAAATAGAGTTGAGCGAACACCTGGATGTTCGGGTTCGAGAAGTTCGGCCGAACTTCCCGGAAATGTTCGGGTTCGGGATCCGAACCCGATCCGAACTTCGTCCCGAACCCCATTAAAGTCAATGGGGACCCGAACTTTTGGGCACTAAAAAGGCTGTAAAACAGCCCAGGAAAGAGCTAGAGGGCTGCAAAAGGCAGCAACATGTAGGTAAATCCCCTGCAAACAAATGTGGATAGGGAAATGAATTAAAATAAAAATTAAAAAAATAAAAATGAACCAATATCAATTGGACAGAGGTCCCATAGCAGAGAATCTGGCTTCACGTCAGCAGAGAATCAGTCTCTTCATGCCATAGCAAAGAATCTGGCTTCATGTCAGCAGAGAATCAGTCTCTTCATGCCATAGCAGAGAATCTGGCTTCACGTCACCCACCACTGGAACAGGCCACTGTCACACATATAGGCCCCGGCACCCAGGCAGAGGAGAGAGGTCCCGTAACAGAGAATCTGGCCTGATGTCAGCACAGAATCTGTCTTCATGTCATAGCAGAGAATCAGGCTTCACGTCACCCACCACTGGAACAGGCCACTGTCACACATTTAGGCCCCGGCACTCAGACAGAGGAGAGCGGTCCCTTAACAGAGAATCTGGCCTTATGTCAGCGCAGAATCTGTCTTCATGTCATAGCAGAGAATCAGGCTTCACGTCACCCACCACTGGAACAGGCCACTGTCACACATTTAGGCCCAGGCGCCCAGGCACCCAGGCAGAGGAGAGAGGTCCCGTAACAGAGAATCTGGCCTTAAGTCAGCGCAGAATCTGTCTTCATGTCATAGCAGAGAATCAGGCTTCACGTCACCCACCACTGGAACAGGCCACTGTCACACATTTAGACCCAGGCAGAGGAGAGAGGTCCCGTAACAGAGAATCTGGCCTTATGTCAGCGCAGAATCTGTCTTCATGTCATAGCAGAGAATCAGGCTTCACGTCACCCACCACTGGAACAGGCCACTGTCACACATTTAGGCCCAGGCACCCAGGCAGAGGAGAGAGGTCCCGTAACAGAGAATCTGGCCTTATGTCAGCGCAGAATCTGTCTTCATGTCATAGCAGAGAATCAGGCTTCACGTCACCCACCACTGGAACAGGCCACTGTCACACATTTAGGCCCAGGCACCCAGGCAGAGGAGAGAGGTCCCGTAATAGAGAATCTGGCCTTATGTCAGCGCAGAATCTGTATTCATGTCATAGCAGAGAATCAGGCTTCACGTCACCCACCACTGGAACAGGCCACTGTCACACATTTAGGCCCCGGCACACAGACAGAGGAGAGGTTCATTCAACTTTGGGTTGCCCCGCAATATAATGGTAAAATGAAATTAAAAATAGTATTGAATGAGGAAGTGCCCTGGAGTAGAATAATATATTGTTAAGGGGAGGTAGTTAATATCTAATCTGCACAAGGGATGGACAGGTCCTGTGGGATCCATGCCTGGTTCATTTTTATGAACGTCAGCTTGTCCACATTGGCTGTAGACAGGCGGCTGCGTTTGTCTGTAATGACGCCCCCTGCCGTGCTGAATACACGTTCAGACAAAACGCTGGCCGCCGGGCAGGCCAGCACCTCCAAGGCATAAAAGGCTAGCTCTGGCCACGTGGACAATTTGGAGACCCAGAAGTTGAATGGGGCCGAACCATCAGTCAGTATGTGGAGGGGTGTGCACAGGTACTGTTCCACCATGTTAGTGAAATGTTGCCTCCTGCTAACACGTTCCGTATCAGGTGGTGGTGCAGTTAGCTGTGGCGTGGTGACAAAACTTTTCCACATCTCTGCCATGCTAACCCTGCCCTCAGAGGAGCTGGCCGTGACACAGCTGCGTTGGCGACCTCTTGCTCCTCCTCTGCCTTCGCCTTGGGCTTCCACTGGTTCCCCTGTGACATTTGGGAATGCTCTCAGTAGCGCGTCTACCAACGTGCGCTTGTACTCGCGCATCTTCCTATCACGCTCCAGTGTAGGAAGTAAGGTGGGCACATTGTCTTTGTACCGGGGATCCAGCAGGGTGGCAACCCAGTATTCCGCACACGTTAAAATGTGGGCAACTCTGCTGTCGTTGCGCAGGCACTGCAGCATGTAGTCGCTCATGTGTGCCAGGCTGCCCAGAGGTAAGGACAAGCTGTCCTCTGTGAGAGGCGTATCGTCATCGTCCTGTGTTTCCCCCCAGCCACGCACCAGTGATGGGCCCGAGCTGCTTTGGGTGCCACCCCGCTGTGAACATGCTTCATCCTCATCCTCCTCCACCTCCTCCTCGTCCTCCAGTAGTGGGCCCTGTCTGGCCACATTTGTACCTGGCCTCTGGTGTTGCAAAAAACCTCCCTCTGAGTCACTTTGAAGAGACTGGCCTGAAAGTGCTAAAAATGACCCCTCTTCCTCCTCTTCCATCATCGCCCTAAGTGTTTTCTCAAGGAGACATAGAAGTGGTATTGTAACGCTGATAACGGCGTCATCGCCACTGGCCATGTTGGTGGAGTACTCGAAACAGCGCAACAGGGCACACAGGTCTCGCATGGAGGCCCAGTCATTGGTGGTGAAGTGTGTCTGATCCGCAGTGCGACTGATCCGTGCGTGCTGCAGCTGAAACTCCACTATGGCCTGCTGCTGCTCGCACAGTCTGTCCAGCATATGCAAGGTGGAGTTCCACCTGGTGGGTACGTTGCATATGAGGCGGTGAGCGGGAAGGCCGAAGTTACGCTGTAGCGCAGACAGGCGAGCAGCGGCAGGGTGTGAACGCCGGAGGCGCGAACAGACGGCCCGCACTTTATGCAGCAGCTCTGACATGTCGGGGTAGTTGCGAATGAACTTCTGCACCACCAAATTCAGCACATGCGCCAGGCAAGGGATGTGCGTCAAACCGGCTAGTCCCAGAGCTGCAACGAGATTTCGCCCATTATCGCACACCACCACGCCGGGCTTGAGGCTCACCGGCAGCAACCACTCGTCAGTCTGTTGTTCTATACCCCGCCACAACTCCTGTGCGGTGTGGGGCCTGTCCCCCAAACATATGAGTTTCAGAATGGCCTGCTGACGTTTACCCCGTGCTGTGCTGAAGTTGGTGGTGAAGGTGTGTGGCTGACTGGATGAGCAGGTGGAAGAAGAGGAGGAGGAAGCTGAGGAGGAGGAGGAGGAGACAGGAGGCAAAGAATGTTGCCCTGCGATCCTTGGCGGCGGAAGGACGTGCGCCAAACAGCTCTCCGCCTGGGGCCCAGCCGCCACTACATTTACCCAGTGTGCAGTTAGGGAGATATAGCGTCCCTGGCCGTGCTTACTGGTCCACGTATCTGTGGTTAGGTAGACCTTGCCACAGATGGCGTTGCGCAGTGCACACTTGATTTTATCGGACACTTGTTTGTGCAGGGAAGGCACGGCTCTCTTGGAGAAGTAGTGGCGGCTGGGAACAACATACTGTGGGACAGCAAGTGACATGAGCTGTTTGAAGCTGTGTGTGTCCACCAGCCTAAATGACAGCATTTCATAGGCCAGTAGTTTAGAAATGCTGGCATTCAGGGCCAGGGATCGAGGGTGGCTAGGTGGGAATTTACGCTTTCTCTCAAATGTTTGTGAGATGGAGAGCTGAACGCTGCCGTGTGACATGGTTGAGATGCTTGGTGACGCAGGTGGTGGTGTTGGTGGTACATCCCATGTTTGCTGGGCGGCAGGTGCCAACGTTCCTCCAGAGGCGGAGGAAGAGGCCGAGGCGGCGGCAGCAGCAGAAGAGGCCGAGGCAGCAGCAGCAGAAGAGGTAGCAGGGGGAGCCTGAGTGACTTCTTTGTTTTTAAGGTGTTTACTCCACTGCAGTTCATGCTTTGCATGCAGGTGCCTGGTCATGCAGGTTGTGCTAAGGTTCAGAACGTTAATGCCTCGCTTCAGGCTCTGATGGCACAGCGTGCAAACCACTCGGGTCTTGTCGTCAGCACATTGTTTGAAGAAGTGCCATGCCAGGGAACTCATTGAAGCTGCCTTTGGGGTGCTCGGTCCCAGATGGCAGCGGTCAGTAGCAGGCGGAGTCTCTTGGCGGCGGGAGTTCTGATTTTGCCCACTGCTCGATCTTTTGCTACGCTGTTGGCTCGGTCTCACCACTGCCTCTTCCTCCGAACTGTGAAAGTCAGTGGCACGACCTTCATTCCATGTGGGGTCTAGGACCTCATCGTCCCCTGCATCGTCTTCCACCCAGTTTTGATCCCTGACCTCCTGTTCAGTCTGCACACTGCAGAAAGACGCAGCAGTTGGCACCTGTGTTTCGTCATCATCAGAGACGTGCTGAGGTGGTATTCCCATGTCCTCATCATCAGGAAAAATAAGTGGTTGTGCGTTAGTGCATTCTATCTCTTCCACCCCTGGGGAAGGGCTAGGTGGATGCCCTTGGGAAACCCTGGCAGCAGAGTCTTCAAACAGCATAAGAGACTGCTGCATAACTTGAGGCTCAGACAGTTTCCCTGATATGCATGGGGGTGATGTGACAGACCGATGGGCTTGGTTTTCATGCGCCATCTGTGCGCTTTCTGCAGAAGACTGGGTGGGAGATAATGTGAACGTGCTGGATCCACTGTCGGCCACCTAATTGACTAATGCCTGCACCTGCTCAGGCCTTACCATCCTTAGAACGGCATTGGGCCCCACCAAACATCGCTGTAAATTCTGCTGGCTACTGGGACCTGAGGTAGTTGGTTCACTAGGACGTGTGGCTGTGGCAGAACGGCCACGTCCTCTCCCAGCACCAGAGGGTCCACTAACACCACCACGACCATGTCCACGTCCGCATCCCTTATTAGATGTTTTCCTCATTGTTCCCGTTCACCACAATTTTGAGAATGGCAAATTTGGGAATGGTTTTTCAACCCAGAAAAAAAAAGTGTGCTTTTACGGTCACTACAAATAACTTGACCAGCTAAAACAGTAGAGATTTGGTTAAATAGAGATGTGAGGCCTGTTTTTTTTTGCGCTGTGTGACAGGTATAGGTTTAATCACAGAATCAGATTTCTATCAGCACGCTAGCGTGTGTCTTAGGTTTTTCTGAATGACACTATCACTAGCTTCAATGTAAGATATTCTGTTTGGGATAGATTTCAAGTAGGCCTCAAATACCAGAAACTAGTTATTTTGAGAATGGCAAATTTGGGAATGGTTTTTCAACCCAGAAAAAAAAGTGTGCTTTTACGGTCACTACAAATAACTTGACCAGCTAAAACAGTACAGATTTGGTTGAATAGAAATGTCAGGTCTATTTTCTAGGCACTGGGTGACAGGCTCAACTTGCCCCTGATGTAATATATGGCCAAAAAATAACCACACTGTTGATGGTTAAATGCACTTGGGTGACACAGGCTCAGCCTGCACCAGATGTAGTATATGGCCAAAAAATAACCAGACTGTTGATGGCTAAATGCACTTGGGTGACACAGGCTCAGCCTGCAGCTGATGTAGGATATAGCACAAAATAACCACACTATCGATGGTTAAATACACTTGGTGATAGCTTGTGCTGGCGCACCACAAGTCACAAAATGGCCGCCGATCACCCCAGAAAAAAAGTGATCTAAAAACGCTCTAGGCAGCCTCAAAAAAGTGAGCAAGTCAATAATAGCACTTCAATGATCCACAGCTGCAGATCGATCACAGAATGAAGTCTTTTGGAGGAGTTAATCTGCCTAATCTCGCCCTAACGTCGCAGCTGCAACCTCTCCCTATACTGATCATAGCAGAGTGACGTGCGGCGCTACGTGACTCCAGCTTAAATAGAGGCTGGGTCACATGCTGCACTGGCCAATCACAGCCATGCCAATAGTAGGCATGGCTGTGATGGCCTCTTTGGGCAAGTAGTATGACGCTTGTTGATTGGCTGCTTTGCAGCCTTTCAAAAAGCGCCAAGAAAGAGCCGAACACCGAACCCGGACTTTTACGAAAATGTTCGGGTCCGTGTCACGGACACCCCAAAATTCGGTACGAACCCGAACTATACAGTTCGGGTTCGCTCATCCCTATTAACAAAGGCTCTGGATGGGCCAAAATGCATTTTATGTAACAACCAATGTTGGGATAAAAGCATATTGAAAAAAGCGAGGGCCAGGATTATCTGCTCTCAAAAGACTGGCAATGCATCTGTTCCATGTGCCCCACCACAAGCCCAAGTTCCAACAGGATCTTCTCATGATGACATCCATAACAAGGTGGTCAGTAGTTTGTCCGTGAAGGATGCGTGTTTGGTCCTTGGCTTCTGGCCTCCATGTGTCATCCGTATTCCACGTTTATTGTAGGCTGAAAATTTGTTTCCAGAACATCTCCTACTAGTGGTCTGTGAAGACCGCTGACAGAACATGGATGCCATTCATGGTCAGTGGTTTTCATAGATCCATGGACCGGTGGGAAAACTACTCATGTGTAAATAAGCACATTAAAGTCAGTGGGTAAGTGTGCTGTCCATGGAGAACACAAACAGCACATGTGTGTAATTCACTGACGTGTGAAAGAGGAGTTAGTGTGATTTCTGTGGTTGCATATTTTTCACAAGTTTTTGGATGTTAGGTCTCAGCTCAGTTGTGGCTAGTTGCCGAATTGACTGAAGATTCTCATTAGTAAGTCTGCTCCTAAATTTTGATTTCCTAATGTTCATAATAGAAAATGCCTGCTCGCAAGAGTATGTTGACCCAAACAGGCAGGCATAAATAGCTGCTCTTTCACACAATTTTGGATATTCATCTCCTGGCACGCATTTATAGAAGTTAAAGAGGACCTTTCACCGATTATGACAATGTGAACTAAGTATACAGACATGGAGAGCGGTGCCCGGGGATCTCACTGCACTTACTATTATCCCTGGGCGCAGCTCTGTTCTCCCGGTATGCCCTCCGGTATCTTCGGTCACAAAGTTATGGTAGGCGGAGTCTGCCCTTGTTCTGCTGTAGCGCTGGCCAATCGCATTACAGAGCTCGCAGCCTGGAAGAAAATAACCTCACAGGCTGTGAGCTCTGCGCTGCGATTGGCCAGCGCTACAGCAGAACAAGGGCTGACTCCGCCTACCATAACTTAGTGACTGAAATCTCTGCCTACTATAACTTACTGAGCGAAGATACCGGAGGGCATAGCGGGAGAACGGAGCGGCGCCTGGGGATAATAGTAAGTGCAGTGAGATCCCCGGGCGCCGCTCTCCATGTCTGTATACTTAGTTCACATTGTCATAATCGGTGAAAGGTCCTTTTTAAGTAAATCCCCTTCCTTAAACTTGTTTCGTAGACTGTCACATGACTGAAGAGCAATGAGTTCCAGTTGGAATTCTGGGGGTGCTTCGTCAGGAATAACTGAAAATGGGTCTGAAAACATTTCTAAACCCTTTTTCTCATTTTTAAAATCAGTGAAGCGGTGCTCAAATATGGACTGGAGATGTGCAAGTTTTGCGACATACTCAGACATGTTTGCACCACTGACAAATTTTTGTCTGCATGCTGGGAAATGCACACGATTGCCATTTTCAAGGCGAGATTAGAACAATTTTAGCTTGGATTGGAATGCAAATATATAGTTACAAAGATTACTAACAAACTGATTTTTCCCTTGTAGTTTTGCATTCAGATGTTGTGTGATGTCTACCAAGAAAGCAAGGTCACACAGCCACTTGTCATCTTGTAGTTCTTCAACCATTTTATCCTTCCGAACAAGAAATAATTTTATTTCTTCCAACAATTCAAAAAAACATTGCAAGGTTTTCCCCCGGCTCATCCACCTTACTTCTGTATAAAAAACCAGGTCCTGATATTCAGCATCAATCTCTTCTAGAAAAGATTTAAACTGCCGATGGTTAAGTCCTCGCGATTTTATGAAGTTGACGACAACGCTGACAACAACTTTCATTACATTTTCAAATCCAAGCTCTTTTCCACACAGGGATTGTTGGTGGATGATGCAATGAAACTGAATCAGTTAGTGCTTGTGCTCTCCAAGGTGTTGCCTTAACAGAGAAACCATACCACTTTTGGAGCCTATTATGGCTGGAGCTCCATCAGTAACAATTCCAACTAGCTTACTTAAATCTAGATCCATCTTGGCACATAATTCCAATATACCGCTTAACAAATCACTTCCCTTTGTTTGCCCTTGAAATGAGATCATCCCAAGTAATCCCTCAAAAATATGAAAATCTGTGGTGATCCCCCGAATAAAAACCAGTAGTTGAGCAGTGGAACTGATATCTGTTGACTCATCTGCCGCCAGAGAAAAGAAAAAAATATTTTTTGCCTTTTCTTCTGTCTGTCCTGAAACATCTGCAGCCATATCAGCAATCCTGCGTTGAACAGTCATACGAGGCTAATACCGTATTTTTCGCCCCATAAGACGCACTCCCCCCCCCCCCATCTGTGGATGGCACTGTTATGGGCTGGGGGGTCTGTGGATGGCACTGTTATGGGGTGGGGTCTGTGGGTGGCACATCCCCCCTGTAACAGTGCCAGCCACAGATCCCCCCTGTAACAGTGCCAGCCACAGATCCCCCCTGTAACAGTGCAAGCCACAGATCCCCCCTGTAACAGTGTCCGTCATCCACAGATCCCCCCTGTAACAGTGTCCGTCATCCACAGATCCCCCCTGTAAGTGTCCGTCATCCACAGATCCCCCATAACAGTGTCCGTCATCCACAGATCCCCCCCATAACATGGTCCGTCATCCACAGATCCCCCCATAACAGTGTCCGTCATCCACAGATCCCCCCCATAACAGTGTCCGTCATCCACAGATCCCCCCCATAACATGGTCCGTCATCCACAGATCCCCCATAACAGTGTCCGTCATCCACAGATCCCCCCATAACAGTGTCCGTCATCCACAGATCCCCCCATAACAGTGTCCGTCATCCACAGATCCCCCCATAACAGTGTCCGTCATCCACAGATCCCCCCATAACAGTGTCCTTCACAGATCCCCAGTAATAGTGCCATCCACAGACCACCATTAGTTCCAAACCCACCAAAAGCACACCTTTTGGTTAAAAATTTTTTTCTTCTTATTTTCCTCCCCAAAAACCTAGGTGCGTCTTATGGGCCGGTGCGTCTTATAGGGCGAAAAATACGGTAGATTAAAAAAATTTAACAGACTCTGGGCATAGTTTCTGTGAAGAAACAATTAAGCACTTTTTTACAAAGTCACCATCTGTGAATGGTCTGGAAGACTATGCAATCAATTCTGATATTTCATAACTAACTTCCATAGCCATTTCTCTTTCTTTAGATATCTTGGTGAACATAGTCTGCTGTACAGTTAGGCTGCGCTGTAAAGATAAGATCTTTTGTTTGCGCAATTCTCCCTTACATTGCTCAAAATTTGAATGTTTGGTTTCGTAGTGCCGCTTAACATTGAATTCCTTCGGCACTGCAACTACACTAGCTTTCCTCTTTCTTCAAACTAGCTTTCCTCTTTCTTCAAACTAGCTTTCCTCTTTCTTCAATAAAGAAGAATTTTTCTGTCCAGGTCTCATTCAATTTCCTGTTCTCATCTGCAATTTTTCTCTTCTTTGCACTGCCTGCAGCATCCATTTTAGGTATGTGCAGCAAAGACCCTTAGCTGTCTCAGATCTGTGAAAAACATATCACATATAGGTTGTTGAACAGGAAAATTTATAATGTAACTGTCATTTTTAATTTAATTTTTGTAATGTATCGGGGCAGTGAAATTGACCATTTTTGTAATATACTTTAATTACTGAAATTGTACATGTCTATTAGAAAAATAGCTGTAAATTGGCCCATTTTGAGCCTTAGCAACGCTCCTCTGTCTTCTGTTTATATTACAGTGGAGACTCGCTCAACACTGACTGTGTTATGTAAGCAGAAGACAGAGGAGCGTTGCTGAGGCTGAGAAAGGGCCACTTTAGAGCTATTTTTCTAATAGAAATGTACAATTTCCGTAATTAAAGTATATTACAAAAATGGTCAGTATGACTGCCCCGATACATTACAAAAATAAAATGACAGTTGTTACATTTTAAACTTTCAGATAAGGTTTAACTGTGCACTAATATTGACCTTAATAGCCTACTTTCGCACATCTCAATACCGGAGGAAAACACTTCAGTTTTGTCCCCATTCATTGTTAATGGGGACAAAACCGAATTGAAGGGATTTGAGTGCACCAGAATGTATTCCGTTCTGTTTCATTGTGTTCCCATGACGCACACAAAAGTGCAGCAAGCAGTGTTATTGAGTGCGTCTTGGGATGCGAAGCAAGACGGATGTAAGTCAATGAGGACAGATCTGTTTTCTCAGAGACAATAGAAAACGGATCCGTCCCCCATTTACTTTCAATGGAGTTCATGACGGATCCGTCTTGGCTATTTTAAAGATAATACAACCGGATCCGTTCATAACAGATGCAGATGGTTGTATTATCATGCCAAAAGTGTTTTTACTGATCCATGACGGATCCAGCAAAAATGCTGGTGTGAAAGTAGCCTTATTCGGGTCAGCACAATCTTGGCGATACCAAATTTATAGCATATTTTCTACTTTATAAGATAAAGCGAATACTAGTGAGTGCTTCATTATGGAAGAGCTCACTAGTATGCAGGATTCGCGGGGAGCAGTGAGTGAAGCGCTGTACTCCCCCTCCTCCTTGGTCTCTTCTGGGCTGCGCTGCTGTGTGTCCTGACTGTGTACATCGCCAGAAAGTAGTGTGCGCGCTATGACCTGAGGCTGCATGCGGCGTGAGCCCAGAGAAGATCAGGGAGTGTGACTGCAGGAGAAATCGCTGGACCTGGAGAGTAGCAGCGGAACAGGAGAGGTAAGAGAATTTATTTATTACGTTGTTAAAAAAAAAAAACCTACCCCACGTGACTTCCGGGGGTGTGCGCCTCCGCGCAAGCGCAGTACCAGGGCATGGATAAGCTAAAATTACAGTGAACGTTGACTCATGGACGCGTGCACGGACACTGTGCGTGCGCTTTCAGCGGTAAGGAGATCTGACGGTCTTGTGTCTTGTTAATTCTCCTTACCCTCCCACTGCGCATGCACGGATTGTAAAATCTCCTTACCCTCACTACACAGCGCTCATTGCACAGAGAGACCAACCTGATCCTGGTCGAAGCCAGCCAGCAATGAATCTGAAGCGTGCTGTGTAGTGAGGGTAAGAAGATTTTACAATCCGCGTGTGCGCAGTGTGAGGGTAAGGAGATTTAATACAGTCAGATCAAAGACAAAATACAGTCAGATCTCCTTACCCCTGAGAGCGCATGCGTGGTGTCCGTGGGCGCATCCATGAGTCAATGCTCACTGTAATTTTAGCTTTCCCATGCCCTGGTACTGCACTTGTGCGGAGGTGCACCCCCCCGGAAGTCACGTGGGGTAAGGTTTTTTAGTGACTTGGGGTATTCCCATCATGGACAATGGGGGCATATCGCTAGGATATGCCCCCATTGTCTTATAGATGCGGGTCCCACCGCTGGAACCTGCAACTATATAGAGAACGGAGCCCCAAAAGTGAAGGAGGGCGCACTGCGCATGCGCAGCCTCCCTCCATTCATTTCTATGGGGCCGCCGAAAATAGCTGAGTGCTGGCTCGGCTATTTCCGTCGGCCTCATAGAAATGAATGGGAGCATGGGCCGCGCATGCGCGGTAAGCTCCCAATCACTTTTATGGGAGAGGCGGGGAGAAGCGCTTGGTGGTGGATGGACCCCAGATTTCTCCAGACACAGCGCTCCCCGCTCCGTTCTCGATATAGGTGTGGGTCCCAGTGGTGGGACCCGCACCTATCAGGCAATGGGGGCATATGCTGCTAGCGATATGCCCCCATTGTCCATGATGGGAATACCCCTTTAAGGTTTTTTAATAGAACACCTGGTTGTATGTAAAGATTGTGGCTGGGGCAGTGTCTTACTGTGTGGACGGCTGGCAGTGGCACAGGTCCGGACTGGCTGTGGTATGACTGTTTTGGGTGGCACTGGTGAGGTGGGCGGGTAGCACAACTCATTAACTTCTTCACCCTGGATGCGCGCCTGCTGCCTGCCAGCAATACACTGGGACAATCAGCAGCAGGATATTTGCACACTGCTAATGCTGATTGGCCCAGTTTGTGATGCGGTGCAGGCGCACGAGGGAGCGCTCAGTCAGTGAGAGGTCGGGGGGAGGCGGGGACCTGTGTGTTGGCTCTGGGAGGCGGTGAGTAGTGAGCGCAGCTGCAGGGGGCGGGGCATTCCGAGCGCTCCGGGCTGGAGCCGAATCTAGTGAGGGCAGTTGCAGGGGGCGGGGCCTTCTGAGCCGGCTTTATTTTTCACAGAGACGCGCTGATCGCAGAGGCAGACGATCAGCTGTGTCTCTGTGCAGGAGTACGGGGGCTACAAAAACTGGCTGTGCGGGCTGCACGCGGGCCGTGCACACCTGCTTTAGATTAATCAAATGGTACCTTTGTTGCGTTCTTCTACGGTTCACCTGCGGCAAAAATGGGCTTTTATTCATATGTAAATTAGGGCTTGCAAGAGCCCAGGGGCGGCGTTAACTTCTTTTGAACCCAGGCTGCTCATCCTCTTGTTAATATCCCCGCCCTTAGCTACAGACTCCCTTTAAAGGGGTTGTGTCGCTTCAGCAAATGGCATTTATTATGTAGAGAAAGTTAATACAAGCCACTGTATTGTTATTATCGATATTGCTCCCTTCGCTGACTAGATTTATTTTTCCATCACATTATACACTGATTGTTTCCATAGTTACGATCAACCTGCAATCCAGCAATGGTGGCCATGCTTGCAAACTATAGAAAAAATGATGTACTATGAGCCATCAATCCACCAGATATATCCTGCCTGCATTCAATGCGCTGCCTGTGCTGTTCATAGTGCGCCCTGCGCTTATGAATGGTAGGAAAACTCTAAGGCATATTGGTACACCATAGACTTTTTCCAGGGTGCGAGGGCCCATAGAGAGGGCTCCGAGTGCCGCCTCTGGCACCCATCCCATAGAACAGTGGTGGCGAACCTATCTCCTCTCTCCATTCATAGAATATAGGGGCAGCAAATCTGTTTCCTTATATATCAACTAGCAGAAGGACCCAGCTTCGCACTGGTATATTTCATCTATTTCATTTAATGTTTGTGTGTCATTAAACTATATCGACAGTATCCCCCATAACAGTGACCTCTACAGCACCCCGTCCCTTTAACAGTGAACTCCACAGTGGCCCACCCCTTAACATTGTGCCCCACCACTTTAAAATGGAACCTCCGCAGCAGCCCATCCCCTTAACTTTGACCTTCACAGCAGCCCGCCTCTTTAACAGTGAGTTTCACAGCACCCCACTCCCTTGACAGTGACGTCCACAGTACCCCACTGCCTTAACAGTGACCTCCACAGCAGTTTCCCCTGCCCCTTAACAGTGTCCACCCCTTTAACAGTGACCTCCACAGCGGCCTGCCCTCTTAACAATAACATCCACAGTGAACGCCTCTTTAACAATGACCTCCAACAGTGCCCGCTCTTTTAACAGTGACCTTGACAGCGCCCTGCCCCTTTAATGCCAGGGCTACACAACATGTGTCGCGCAACATTTTGTCTCAACAATTTTTATAATGATAGGCTATGGTGTCACACTGCGACATGTGACATGCTGCGACACGACAGTTGCAAAAAAATCCATCCAAAATGGATTTTTCTGCGACTGTCGCGTCGCAGTGCATCACCATAGACTATCATTATAAAAATTGTCGTGAGACACATGTAGCAGTGTAGTTGTGCCCTATGTGTTGTGCGACTTATTGTAGCACGACAAATGTTGTCGTGTAGCCCTAGCCTAAAGCTTTATGGAAACCTGGAGTAAAACTGTGTGTATGTGGAGACTAAGGGCCTGCGAGCTTCTATTGGCTGATAAGGGACATGTGACCATGTGTATGGCAGTTGGGATATGAAGAGAAAGACTTGCAGGCTTGTATTGCCTAATGCAGGTCATTTTTTGGGAAGAGAGAGCGGAGACCTGGTCTAAAACCTTCCCGGACACCTGATGTACATGTGTGCCAAATTTAGTGAAGATCGGTCAAATTGTTTGGTCGTGCATAAAGAACAGACAGACAGACGTCGGGACAGACAGAAACTTATTGTTTACCGGCATGTTATCGATTGATTGATGAGTTTTTGAGTTACAGAGCAATATGTGTGTAGCAAAAACAGTTGGAGCATAGAAACTCCATGCAGCTGCTGTGTAGGGGCGTATGACCCCCACAATATTTATTTCCAAGTAGCAAGGGATGTGTATACCAAGTTTCGTTGAAATCGATGGTTGCGTCTTTGAGTGATCGCGGAACATACATACATACATACATACACACACACACACACACACACACACACACACATATATACAGTGGATATAAAAAGTCTACACACCCCTGTTAAAATGTTAGGTTTCTGTGATGTAAAAAAATTAGACAACGATAAATCATTTCAGAACTTTTTCCACCTGTAATGTGACCTATAAACTGTACAACTCAATTGAAAAACTGAAATCTTTTATGTAGCGGGAAGAAAAAACATAAAAATAAAATAGCATGGTTGCATAAGTTTGCACACTCTTAGACTAATACTTTGTTGAAGCACCTTTTGATTTTATTACAGCACTCAGTCTTTTTGGGTATGAGTATCAGCATGGCACATTTTGACTTGGCAAGATTTGCCCACTCTTCTTTGCAAAAACACTCCAAATCTGTCAGATTGCGAGGGCATCTCCTGTGCACAGCCCTCTTCAGATCACCCCACAGATTTTCAATCGGATTCAGGTCTGGGCTCTGGCTGGGCCATTCCAAAACTTTAATCTTCTTCTGGTGAAGCCATTCCTTTGTTGATTTGGATGTGGGTCGATGTCATGCTGAAAGATGAAGTTCCTCTTCATGTTCAGCTTTCTAGCAGAAGCCTGAAGGTTTTGTGCCAATATTGACTGGTATTTGGAACTGTTCATAATTCCCTCTAGCTTAACTAAGGCCCCAATTCCAGCTGAAGAAAAACAGCCCCTTGGCATGATGCTGCCACCACCATGCTTCACTGTGGGTATGGTGTTCTTTTGGTGATGTGCAGTGTTGTTTTTGCGCCAAACATATCTTTTCGATTTAGGGCCAAAAAGTTCAACCTTGGTTTCATCAGACCATAACACCTTTTCCCACATGCTTTTGGGAGACTTCAGATGTGTTTTTGCAAAATCTAGCCTGGGTTGGATGTTTTTCTTCGTAATAAAAGGCTTTTGTCTTGCCACTCTACCCCATAGCCCAGACATATGACGAATACAGGAGATTGCTGTCACATGTACCACACAGCCAGTACTTGCCAGATATTCCTGCAGCTCCTTTAATGTTGCTTTAGGCCTCTTGGTAGCCTCCCAGACCAGTTTTCTTCTCGTCTTTTCATAAATTTTGGAGGGACGTCCAGTTCTTGGCAATGTCACTGTTGTGCCATATTTTCTCCACTTGATGATGACTGTCTTCACTGTGTTCCATGGTATATCTAATGCCCTGGAAATTCTTTTGTACCCTTCTTCTGACTGATACCTTTTAACAATGAGATCCCTCTGATGCTTTGGAAGCTCTCTGTGGTCCATGGCTTTTGCTGTGGGATGCGACTAAGAAAATTTCAGGAAAGACCAACTAGAGCAGCTGAACTTTATTTGGGGTTAATCGGAGGCACTTTAAATGATGGCAGGTGTATGCTGACTCCTATTTAACATGATTTTGAATGGGATTGCTTAATTCCCCAGTTTGCTACATCCCCAGTTATAAGTGTGCACACTTATGCAACTACAGTCGTGGCCAAAGGTTTTGAGAATGACACAAATATTAGTTTTCACAAAGTTTGCTGCTAAACTGCTTTTAGATCTTTGTTTCAGTTGTTTCTGTGATGTAGTGAAATATAATTACACGCACGTCATACGTTTCAAAGGCTTTTATCGACAATTACATGACATTTATCAAAGAGTCAGTATTTGCAGTGTTGTCCCTTCTTTTTCAGGACCTCTGCAATTCGACTGGGCATGCTCTCAATCAACTTCTGGGTAAATTCCTGACTGATAGCAACCCATTCTTTCATAATCACTTCTTGGAGTTTGTCAGAATTAGTGGGTTTTTGTTTGTCCACCCGCCTCTTGAGGATTGACCACAAGTTCTCAATGGGATTAAGATCTGGGGAGTTTCCAGGCCATGGACCCAAAATGTCAACGTTTTTGTCCCTGAGCCACTTAGTTAGCACTTTTGCCTTATGGCACAGTGCTCCATCGTGCTGGAAAATGCATTGTTCTTCACCAAACTGTTGTTGGAAGAAGTTGCTGTTGGAGGGTGTTTTGGTACCATTCTTTATTCATGGCTGTGTTTTTGGGCAAAATTGTGAGTGAGCCCACTCTCTTGGATGAGAAGCAACCCCACACATGAATGGTCTCAGGATGCTTTACTGTTGGCATGACACAGGACTGATGGTAGCGCTCACCTTTTCTTCTCCGGACAAGCCTTTTTCCAGATGCCCCAAACAATCAGAAAGAGGCTTCATCAGAGAATATGACTTTGCCCCAGTCCTCAGCAGTCCATTCACCATACTTTCTGCAGAAGATCAATCTGTCCCTGATGTTTTTTTTGGAGAGAAGTGGCTTCTTTGCTGCCCTTCTTGACACCAGGCCATCTTCCAAAAGTCTTCGCCTCACTGTGCGTGCAGATGCGCTCACACCTGCCTGCTGCCATTCCTGAGCAAGCTCTGCACTGGTGGCACTCCGATCCCGCAGCTGAATCCTCTTTAGGAGACGATCCTGGCGCTTGCTGGACTTTCTTGGATGCCCTGAAGCCTTCTTAACAAGAATTGAACCTCTTTCCTTGAAGTTCTGGATGATCCTATAAATTGTTGATTGAGGTGCAATCTTAGTAGCCAGAATATCCTTGCCTGGGAAGCCATTTTTGTGCAACGCAATGATGGCTGCACGCGTTTCTTTGCAGGTCACCATGGTTAACAATGGAAGAACAATGATTTCAAGCATCACCCTCCTTTTAACATGTCAAGTCTGCCATTTTAACCCAATCAGCCTGACATAATGATCTCCAGCCTTGTGCTCATCAACATTCTCACCCGAGTTAACAAGACGATTACTGAAATGATCTCAGCAGGTCCTTTAATGACAGCAATGAAATGCAGTGGAAAGTTTTTTTGGGGATTAAGTTAATTTAATGGCAAAGAAGGACTATGCAATTCATCTGATCACTCTTCATAACATTCTGGAGTATATGCAAATTGCTATTATAAAAACTTAAGCAGCAACTTTTCCAATTTCCAATATTTATGTAATTCTCAAAACTTTTGGCCACGACTGTACATTTAGGTTTTTGTTTTCTTCCCTTCACCTAAAAGATTTCAGTTTGTTTTCCAATCGAGTGGTACAGTTTATAGGTCACATTAAGGGCTCATTCAGACTGCTGTATGCTGTCCGCAAAAATGCGGATCCATTTTTTTGCGGATTAAATGCTGTCCCATTCACTTCTATGGGGCCCTTTTCTTCCATTGCACGGCTCAGCAAAAAAATTAAACATGTTCTATACTTGTCAGTGAAAATCAGAACATGGCCCCATTGAAGTCTATGGATCAGCAAAAAAAACGGAATGCAATCAGTTTTATTGCAGACATGCTGAACTGTCTGCAAAAAAACGGATCTGGATTTTTGCGGACAGCATACGGCCGTCTGAATGAGCCCTAAAAAGGTGGAAAAAGTTCTGAAATTATTTATAATCTCCCTTTGTAAGTACTGTATAAGTGCCAAAAATGTTGAACAATCATAGGGATCCCAAATTCCCCACAATTGCCCTCCAGGTACAAACATCAGAATGCAACTGGTTCCATAGTGGACATTGCTGTGTCTGGTACACACTGGAAACAGATACTGTACTGAATTTTCACATCACGCAGTTAAAAGTGGTACATTTTAATCACAGTTAGGCCCCTTTCACACGGGCAAGAATTCTGCGCGTGTGCAATGCGCGAGGTTAACGCATTGCACCCGCACTGAATCCGAACCCATTCACTTCAATGGGGCTGTGCAGATGAGGGGTGATTTTTACGCATCGCTTGTGCTTTGCGTGAAAATCGCAGCATGTTCTATATTCTGCATTTTTTACGCAACGCAGGCCCCATAGAAATGAATGGGGATGTGTGAAAATCGCAAGCATCCGCAAGCAAGTGTGGATGCAATGCGATTTTCACGCACGGTTGCTAGGAGATAATGTTAGTAAATTGATTAAAGTCAATTTACTGTATTATTTTTCACTTATAACATAGCATTCTTAATACAGAATGCTTGCTAAAATGTGACACGAGGGGCTAAAAATTTTTAAAAAATGAACCCACCTCATCCACTTGTTTGCGCAGCCGGCATCTTTTTCTTTCTTCTTCTTTCAGGTCCTGCCAAAGGACCTTTGATGACGTAATCGCGCTCACCACGTGGTGAGTGCGGTGACGTCAGCGCAGGTCCTGCTGAATGAAGATAGAAGGATCTGGTGAGCGCGATTAAGTCATCAAAGGTCCTTTGGCAGGTCCTGAAAGAAGAAGAAAAAAAAAAAGATGCCGGCTGCGCAAACAAGTGGATGAGGTGAGTTAATTTTTTTTATTTTTTTTAACCCCTCGTGCCACATTTTAGTAAGCATTCTGTATTAAGAATGCTATTATTTTCCCTTATAACCATGTTATAAGGGAAAATAATAAAATCTACAGAACCACCTAACCCAAACCCGAACTTCAGTGAAGAAGTCCAGGTTTGGGTATGTAACGGACCGTTTCAGCAGACAAGGGGTTAAAATCCGTTTAGGCGATAAGCCCCTTTCTGAGAGACAGGCACAGCTACTGCAGAACACCAACTCCCGAACTGGATACAAAGTAGCACTCCAAACTGGAACCTCACGAATAGCTGCTAGGAGACGAACAGGAAAAGCATACAATCCTGGCAATCGGTCTTCTAACAGCATACAGTGAATCCCCCCAATAACGAGACAAGGCTCCGTTTTGAGGGTCAAGCAGTGGTCTGACTGTACTTGAAGTACAGCCTCTTTTATTCACAAAAAACAAACATAGTACTGCCCACAGGGGTTTGAAATACAACCAATCAGTATATTACAAGACATACAATGTAACTACAGCAACCAATCGTTCACGCCCCCAGAGGACCAGAATGAAGACTGACATAGGACAACATATCCCCACAATGCATCATGGTTTCCTCCTCTCTGTCCAGACAACCTGAAGAGCAATCCAATTATCTCTGAGGACAAAGGGAGATCGCCAATACACATGTGCGGACAATAGGACAGACATCACCATTTAAACACACAATGGGACAATGGCACAATAGAAACACACCCAGCATTTTCCTCCCAAGCTGACAAGTTACAATTATTATAGATTGTTACAACTTTGTGAGTTTACATTGGCCATACATATAACTTACATTAATTCAAACAGTATAACGTGGGGACAAACCTATCCAAAATTCACTTGAATCGGTTCAGGGGTTTAAAAGTTAGTATATGGCCCATAATCCAGGGGCAAGAGGCCAGCAGCCAGTCCTCTCCAAAACACCGTGGCGAGGTTGGTTTCGCCACAGGGTACCACAATCAGTTTTTTCTCATGCGCGTGCAAAACACATTGCACTCGTGAGGAAAAAAAATGAGCAACGCAGTCAAAACTGACTGAAATTGCGTACACACTCGCACGATTTTCCCTGATCGCAGACGCAACGCATCCGGACCTAATCCGGACATGCTGGTCTGGTCTGGGGCCTTATGCAGATTGACATCCTCCTAAAATAAAGGTTCAGCGCCTTACCCTCGTACAGGTATATTTGCTTCTTTAGCTGCCTCTGTCACTGCCTGGAATCTCTGCAAACTTTCTTCTATGGTGCAGTTAATATTCTTCTTACTGAAAAGCTCAGAAGCTGCACCAAATATGGCTACTTCTTTGGCACCACATTCAACCTGAATGAGAAGAAAGATGATGAACTAATAACGTTGGGTCACTGCGTTTAGATCCCCACTGGACTTTCCGTGGTATTAAACATCTGAATACCTGAAAACGATATTCAACAGTGTATTTCGATGGATCCGTTCACTTCAAAGAGGCAAACGGATTGATGGATGCTGCTTTCCCAGACAGAATAACCTGATAGAATATGTTATTCTGTCCATGAAAAATGACAGAAACATACAGAAAGCAGGTCAAATGGAATCCTTTAGAATTGAAATGAATGAATGTCAAGGATCCTGTAGCCAGCCTAATGCTATTTCTCAATCTGCAAATGTGAGGCTCTTATTCAGGCAAGAAAATTAGGATTATTGTTTTGTCTGCTACGTTCAAACTAATTCTGAATATACCGTAATTTTTCGCCCCATAAGACGCATTTTTTCCCCCAAAAGTGGGGGGAAAATGTCCCTGCGTCTCATGGGGTGAATACTAATTAGTACTGGAGGACCAGGAAGCGGTAAAGACTTTGTACTCACCGCTTCCTGGTCCTCGGCTGTGCTATGGCTGCGCACAGCTTTAGGCGCTCTGTGACCTCACGCTGTGCACGCCGGTTCACAGCACAGCCGGCAGCAGGATGAAGAGGATCGCGCTGTAGCTGAGGAGCGGCGGCGTCCGGAGCGGAAGAGGTGTTCTTTTTTTTAAGTTCTCTGTGGCATGAGGGCTGATAAAAGGCATGGGGGCTCATATGAGGGCTGATGAGAGGCATGGGGGCTCATATGGGGGCTGATTAGAGGCATGGGGCTCTTATCTGAGGTCTGATTGGGGGTCATTCACATTGGGGTCTGAGCTGAGGTCTGATTGGGGGTCTGACTAACATTGGGGGTCTGACTGCTGGTCTGACCTTAGGTCTAATGAAAAATATTTTTTTTTACTTATTGTCCTCCTCTAAAACCTGGTGCGTCTAATAGGGCGAAAAATATGGTAATTTATGCAGTTTGTTTCCCCATGTATAAAAAGACCATATAAAAAGATGACATGGAGTGGCTGGCTGGAATTTATAATAGTACATACAAGCTGAACTTTAAAGGGGTTGTGTCACTTCAGCAAATAGCATTTATTATGTAGAGAATGTTAAAGGAGTTGTCTCACGTCAGCATACACCAATTATCAGGTAAAGAAAGTTAATACAAGGCACTTACTGATGTACTGTGATTGTCCATATTGCCTCCTTTGCTGGCTGGATTCATTTTTCCATCACATTATACACGTCTAGTTTCCATGGTTACAACCACCCTGTAATCTAGCAGCAGTGGCCGTGCTTGCGCACTATACAAAAAAGCACCAGCCTAGGTAAACTCCCACGGTCCCGGCCACCAGAGAGGCCAGCGCTTTTTCCTATAGTCTGCAAGCACTGCCACCTCTGCTGGATTGCAGGGTGGTCGTAACTATGGAAGCGAGCAGTGTATAACGTGATTGAGAAAATAAATTCAGCCAGCAAAGGAGACAATATGGACAACGACAATACATTAGTAAGTGCCTTGTATTAACTTTCTTTACATGATAAATGTCATTTGCCGAAGTAAGACAACCCCAACTTCTTCAGATGTATTGTTAAAGGGTTATTCCAGGGATATAGGGTAAACCTAAAAAAAAATTTTTGCTTAAATGTTTGCCCCTTCCCCTCCATTAACGACTCTGAAAATTGCCATTTTCTCAAAAAAGATTATGCTGAGATGTACATCTATATTTCTACCGTGACTGATGCTGACCATGATGGAATCTGTCACCATGATCTTGCACTATTACCTGCAGTAATACATGAGTAGTACGATGGATAAGGAGGCCAGATCACTATTTTATTTATTTTTTCCTCTTGCCCTCCATTACCCTGCTACCAGTGTTTTTTTCTGCACTGATATACATTTTCGGGACTTCTGTGCATACGCACAGGACTCTCCTTTAGGTTTGCTCAGCAGTCAGGACTGTGTATTCCAGTGCAGCTTTGAGGGCTGACAGCAGGGGAACAGGACAATACAAAGTAGCAATATAGAGTCCTGATCCGCAGTGCTACTCACGCAATACCGCAGCATCGCTCTCCATGGGACTTGGGCAACCTGAACATTTGTTACGCAGATTATCTTCAGCTGATATTAGAATAACAAGGAGATCTTCTGGTTGTTATGGGAAGTGACTGAGCGTCTGCAGCTCTGTGGGTCTTCATCTGTTACACAATGTAAATCTAGAGCTGGGTAAAAAAGTCTAATAAGTCTGTTCAACACAGTAACTTACCGCCTTCTGGAATCCTGCGAGATTTGGGGTCAACACTGGGTAGCTGACATTGGGGAACCTCTTTATTCCATGCATGATAGTGATATGATCCGCCATCTAAGTGAGGGAAAGAAGGTTACCGATTATATAGTTCAGTACTGTCTCCACAATTTCAGTGCACCTCCAGAAATAATTCAGAAATCCCATTATAATAAACTCATTCAGACGACCGTATCCGTTTTTTTGCGGTCTGCAAAATACAGATACCGGCCATGTGCGGCGGCCGGCCCTATAATAGAAATGCCTATTCTTGTCCACAATTGCAGACAAGAATACAACATGTTCTATCTTTTTTGTAAAACTACAGCTCCCAGCATGCCCGAACAGCCTACAGATATCAGCCTCCAGCAGGGCATTGTGGGAGTTGTAGTTCTACAACAGCTGGAGGGCCGCAGTTTGAGGATGCCTGTAGCAAATGAGTGAAACGCTCCAGCAGCACAGCCCTGTGCTCTACATTCTGGGCATCTGCAACTAACAGGAAAGCTCCTATGGATGGCTAGGAAGGTCTAGGAAACAGACAACCTCTAACCCAACTAGGATTGTCCTTATGAGAGAATCTATTTAAAGAGGAACTCCACTGCAAAATGTTTTTTTTTCAATTCAGCACATAAATACTGTTTATTTTATACCCCCCTTCCTGTGTCCTACCTTTTACCATCCCATTTTTTGGACATCTCCTTTAGGGTCTATTCACACGACTGTATTTCGGGGTCCGCATCCGTTCCTCAATTTTGCGGAACGGGTGCAGACACATTCATTTCAATGGGACCGCAAAAGATGTGGACAGCACATGGTGTGCTGTCCGCATCCGTAGTTCCGTTCCGCGACCCCGCAAAAAATATAGAGCGTGTCCTATTCTTTGCAATTGCGGACAAGAATAGGCATTTCTATCATAGGGCTGGCTGGACTCCCAGATTTCTTCACATGACCGATTTATACCTTTATTAAGCACTAGCTCAGAACAGGTTTTCAGCATGTTTCCATTCACTGACAGCAAAGTTCTTGAATATAATGGAAACACGACGCACAAAGTGATATTGCAAACATGGTGGTTCCAGCCCAGGAACAGTACTTACTGCTACCAATCAAGAATAATATGATTTATGTGCTTTAAATCATAAGACTTTTCAAAGTTCGTTAGGTAAAATGTAACCATGCCAACAGGAGATGAGGACCCACTGGGTCAGTAATGGATTTGGCTTAAAGGGGTTATCCGACTTAAATAAATCTATTCTAATTGCATTTATTGTAGACCAGTGAAAGATTCTTAAAATCACTTTCATCACCTATCTATCACTGTTTGGCCAGTTCAGTTCAGGGTCATGTTACACCTGACGTCAGTAACCCTGCTCAGGCACTGAAGTCTCGTTTACAGCAGTCTCCCTGCTTGAGGGAGTGTCCAGACTGTGTAAACGAGACGTCAGAGCCTCTGGTGCCCTCCCCCCTCCCCCCTCCAGCTCTCCTCACACTGCCCGGCTCTGATGTGCTGCTGATGTCTCGTTTAATTGAGGGAGTGTCCAGGCTCTGTAAACGGAACGTCAGAGCCTCTGGTGCCCTCCCCCCTCCAGCTCTCCTCACACTGCCCGGCTCTGCTGTGCTGATGACGTCTCGTTTACAGCAGTCTCCCTGCTTGAGGGAGTGTCCAGGCTCTGTAAACGAGACGTCAGAGCCTCTGGTGCCCTCCCCCCTCCAGCTCTCCTCACACTGCCCGGCTCTGCTGTGCTGATGACGTCTCGTTTACAGCAGTCTCCCTGCTTGAGGGAGTGTCCAGGCTGTGTAAACGAGACGTCAGAGCCTCTGGTGCCCTCCCCCCTCCCCCCTCCAGCTCTCCTCACACTGCCCGGCTCTGATGTGCTGCTGATGTCTCGTTTAATTGAGGGAGTGTCCAGGCTCTGTAAACGGAACGTCAGAGCCTCTGGTGCCCTCCCCCCTCCAGCTCTCCTCACACTGCCCGGCTCTGCTGTGCTGATGACGTCTCGTTTACAGCAGTCTCCCTGCTTGAGGGAGTGTCCAGGCTCTGTAAACGAGACGTCAGAGCCTCTGGTGCCCTCCCCCCTCCAGCTCTCCTCACACTGCCCGGCTCTGCTGTGCTGATGACGTCTCGTTTACAGCAGTCTCCCTGCTTGAGGGAGTGTCCAGGCTGTGTAAACGAGACGTCAGAGCCTCTGGTGCCCTCCCCCCTCCAGCTCTCCTCACACTGCCCGGCTCTGATGTGCTGCTGATGTCTCGTTTACAAGCTTCTCTCTGCTTGAGGGAGTGTCCAGGCTCTGTAAACGAGACGTCAGAGCCTCTGGTGCCCTCCCCCCTCCCCCCTCCAGCTCTCCTCACACTGCCCGGCTCTGATGTGCTGCTGATGTCTCGTTTACAAGCTTCTCTCTGCTTGAGGGAGTGTCCAGGCTGTGTAAACGAGACGTCAGAGCCTCTGGTGCCCTCCCCCCTCCAGCTCTCCTCACACTGCCCGGCTCTGCTGTGCTGATGACGTCTCGTTTACAGCCGTCTCCCTGCTTGAGGGAGTGTCCAGGCTGTGTAAACGTTAATGCTAATGATATTTTCACACTAGCGGCAGGACGTATCCGACAGGCTGTTCACCCTGTCGGATCCGCCCTGCCGCTATTTGAAGGTGCCGCTGGACGGATCCGTTATTGCAATTCATTTCTAGACGGATCCGCACCTGGATCCGTCTACAAATGCTGTCCGTTGTCACACTGATCGGCGGATCCAGCAGGCACGCAGCTCCGACGACGGAGCTGCCGTTCGGATCCGGCGTTGCAAAACAACTGAAGGACGGATTCGTCCTTCCGGTCTACGCATGCGCAGAACATGAAAACTATGAAAAAGACTGACAGAGGGATCCGTCCATGAACATGACAAGCGGATAGACAGATCCGTTATTGCAATTCATTTCTAGACGGATCCGCACCTGGATCAGTCTACAAATGCTGTCACTTGTCACACTGATCGGCGCATCCAGCAGGCACGCAGCTCCGACGACGGAGCTGCCTTGCGGATCCGGCGTTGCAAAACAACTGAAGGACGGATCCGCCCTTCCGGTCTGCGCATGCGCAGAACATGAAAACTGTGAAAAAGACTGCAAGAGGGATCCGTCCATCGACATGGCAAGCGGATAGACGGATCCGTTATTGCAATGCATTTCTAGACGGATCCGCACCTGGATCCGTCTACAAATGCTGTCAGTTGTCACACTGATTGGCGGATCCGGCGGGCAGCTCCGACGATGGAACTGCCTGCCGGATCACACTAACACTAGTGTGAAAGTACCATAAAAAGTCGAAAATCCAGGACTTTTAGTCAAGTGGCCGCTCGCTGTGCACTGCCGTGCTGCGCCATAGCTCCACCACCGTCCCCTTTATAGTCAATGGGGACAGAGCGGCAGTCCAGCGGCACGGCAAAATAGCGGCTGGCCGGATCCGACAGGGTGAACAGCCTGTTGGATCGATCCTGCCTCTAGTGTGAAAGTAGCTTTAGGCTCCATTCACACATCCTCAAATGGGTCCGCATTTTTTCTGCAATTTTGCGGAACGGGTGCGGACCCATTCATTTTCTATGGTGACGGAATTTGGAATTAGTGCAAATACGTCCTCCTTGATATACTGTAATAACAGAAAGAAAATTTTTAGACTAGAAACAAAACCAAACATGAAAGAAATGTATGTAAAATAACATAACTTACACTGTGCAGCTGCAATGTGACAGGAAGATCTTCTGCCCTGTGTGTGTATTTATTATTTTTATGCAAAGTGCAGAGCAGGGGGAGGGGAAGGTCAGGTTGTTCACGCCCAGAAATATTCATGAGGCAGAGCTCAGGCTTTGTTGGTACACGCCCCCTCACCTTGTACTTCAGCATGTAAACAAAGCAATGACAGAACCATGAAAAGGTGCAAATATGGGTTTTAACTTGATGAAATCTAGCTTAACCAAATTATATGTATATCCTGATGGATTTTAAGTGTTTTTTTTATTTTTTTTATTAACTCGGATAACCCCTTTAAAGGGATTGTCAGGAGATAATTAACCCTTTCTACCCGAGTTTTTTTTTTTTGTGTGTGTGTTTTCGTTTCGTTGCCTTCCCAGAGCCATTTGTCCGCCCACACAGCTGTACGAGGGCTTGTTTTTTGCGGGACAAGTTGTGCTTTTCAATGCCATCATTTAATATTGCATACCATGTAGTGGGAAGCTGGAAAAAAATTCCAAATGGGGTGGAACTGTAAAAAAAAAAAAAGAAATTCTGCCCCAGTTTTAGTTTTTTTTAATTACGATGTTTAATATGCAATAAAACTGACCAGTTACTTTCATTCTCCAGGTCAATACAAATCCGGTGATACCTTATATGTGTAGTTTTTCTTGTGTTTTCATACTGATAAAATAATAAAAACCTTGAAAAAAAAATCAGATTTTTTCGTCGCCATATTTTGACCCCTATAACTTATGTGTACAGAGAGGTGTGAGGGTTCCTGTTTTGTGGGGCGAATTGATAACATTCTGGGGTGTGTACAACTTTTTGATCACTTTTCATTACATTTTTGTGGGAAATGAAGCGACCAAAAGCGGCAAATTGGCCATTTTGACTTTTTTGTTTCGCAATTTGCTGTGTGGGGAAAATCTTTTTATATTTTTAAAGTATAGGCGTTTACGCACGTGGCGATACCCACGATGTGTATTTATTAATTCCTATTTTGGGGGAAGGGTGGTGATTTGAATTTTTATATATTTTTTTATTTTTAAAAACTTTCTTTTTCTTTTTTTTACAGTTCCCATAGGGACCTATAACAAGCAAACATTAGAGTCTACAGGCAGGGGCTCCATAGGAAGCACTATGCAGCAGCCTCCTGTCATTCTCTATGACGCTGCTGTATACAAGCTCTGGCTCCTTCGATCTTTGTTGGAGGCAGCCGGTTTTCGCGCGACTGGATGTCGTAGTCAGGATTGACCACGGCATCTGAATTGTTAAATGTCCGTGACACATGAGCCCCAGATGTCTGCTGTTTGAAGAGGTCAAAAATCTGGGACAAGCCCTGCAATAGCTTATGATAAAAAAAAATCATCCCCCCCCCCCCTCTCTCTCTCTCTCTCTCTGGCATCATTCTCTACAGCGCTGATCCTTCTGTCACTGCTTGTTTACAAACCGCAGAGGAGATGTGCCGCTATACGGTATGTGACCACTGCAGCCAATCACTGTCTTCAGCAGTATGACATATGCAGACAAAATGGTGACATAGATTGAAGGTACCCTAATGTTGCCTCAAACAGCTGATTTCCTTACGTGACATAATGCCTTTCCCTGCAACATGGCGGCTAAAACCATGGACTAGATGCTGGAGAGACAGCTCCAGAATGGACCGTCCCTCTAAGATGTTGTCTTCATTACCTTTTCTACTGTACATACCTGCGGAACCCATTTTGGAGACACAAAGCTCGTCGCTTCTATTGCTTGTAGCCCAGAGTCGGATAACATATTGATCAGCTGGATTTTAACTTCAGTTGGAACAATAGCCTAGAAAATATAAAGAAGTGTGCGCTGAAGTTTAAAGGGGTTATCCGAGACTAAAAAATGCCCCCAAAAACGCGGGGAGTCAGGTAAGTAGATTCAGTATGAGAGGCCCGGGCACATGGGGGCATTTTTTAGTCTCGGATAAACCCTTTAAGGAGTACTGAGAAATCTTCACAATAACGCCGGGCCACGAGTGTAAGCACAGGTCAAGTAAGAAGTCACTGAAGATGGCACCTACCTTTTCATTCTGCAGTCCATCCCTAGGTCCCACTTCCACTATCTTTACCTCTTTAGGGAGAGAATAGTTTGGTAAAGCGCTGATCTGTCAAATATAGGAGTTTCACCAGTAAATAATGCTGATAATATACTGTTACATAATTACTGCAATACAAATATGAACCGCCACATCTCCACACCGAATACATGAGAGGGACCCCATTGCTGCGGTATGTACAGTGCATTAGGTCACATGAGGATTTTCCTTATGGAGAAGACTTTGGTTTGGCTGATATCCCAAGTCACATTGCAAGGCCCATTGAAGGGTCAGGCATGAACTTAAAGGGTAGCTACCGCCAATAGGTGGCACTAAAGAGGCCTGGCTAATTTGCATGTTCCCTAAGAAAATGCATGGTGGATATACATTTCAGAGATTACCGATGTCTATCGCCATCATATGTGTAGATAACATTTATTTTTTAGTTTAGTTACTGCTTTCTAAAGCCCCATTAACCTGTTACTGCCCTGTGACTACCATTACACCACCGACTGCTGGTACTTCACACTGTGCTGTAATTGTAAGTCCCAGTCAGGGACTGTGCCTTTGCTTGTGGGTGCTGGCTGTATTATCTAGCAGGCAACTGGGTCTCACTGCTGGGATTGGAAATAACTCCGATCCCATTCAGATGCCGCACGCAATAGTAACCGCAGCATTTGAGGGGTTGGTCTGTCTTCTGATCACCACCCTACAAATGCAATTTGCGAGGTGCTAAGTGTTTGGCATGGCAGCCAGGGGCCTTCTGAAGGACCCCAGGCTTGTTTATATGTGTCTTTTTCAGAAGGTAATAGACTGCCTGTCAGAATGACTATGCACTGTAATACAGGAGTCCCCTAGAGGGAATAGAAAGGAAGGTCAATACAGTTTTTAAGTTTATAAAAAAAATAAACAAAACTGCTATCTTTGTAAAAAAAAAAAAAAGAAGAAGATCAAAAGGTTCCGTGCATCCTAAAAAAATAGTATCAATAAAAACTATAGCTCACCCCGCAAACAATGAAAAAATAATGAAGTCATGGGCGTCAGAATATGGTGACACAAGGCAATCTTAAAAAAAAAAAAAGAATTTAATAGTTTTGGTTTATAAGTAATAAAACACAACTAAAACCAGATGAACCTCGTATTTCCATAATCTTACTGACCTGCAGAATAGTTTAAATGTCATTATTACATCGCAGTGAACACGGTGAAAACAAAACCCTAAAAACAATGGATTTCTGTCGTTTTTTCACAGTCACCTAAATATTTTTAAATCTTCTACAATTCAACTGATGTACATGAAACTGTTGCATTAAATAATACAACTCATCCCCCATAAACCAAGTCCTTGTCAACAGGAAACTAAAAAGGTTTTCGCTTTTTAAGGCAGAGATCAAAAAAATAATTGCCAAGCCTTAAAGGGCCTGTCCAGCCTTTCAGCAGTCCCTTGATGTAAAAAAAAAAAAAAACACCACTGACCTGTCTGGTCTGCTAAGGAAGCAGGTAGTGGCTTATGAACGATGCGTTAAAGAGGACCTTTCACCGATTCTTACCCTATGAACTAACTATACAGACATGTAGAGCGGCGCCCGGGGATCTCACTGCACTATTATCCCCGGGCGCCGCTCCGTTCTCCTGCTATGCCCTCCGGTATCTCCGCTCACTAAGTTATAGTAGGCGGAGATACCAGTCCCTAAGTTATGGTAGGCGGAGTCTGCCCTAGCGCTGGCCAATCGCAGCGCAGAGCTCACAGCCTGGGAGGTTATTTTCTCCCAGGCTGTGAGCTCTGCAATGCGATTGGCCAGCGCTAGGGCAGACTCCGCCTACCATAACTTAGGGAACGGAGATACCGGAGGGCATAGCAGGAGAACGGAGCGGCGCCCGGGGATAATAGTAAGTGCAGAGAGATCCCTGGGCGCCGCTCTACATGGCTGTATACTTAGTTCATAGGGTAAGAATCGGTGAAAGGTCCTCTTTAAGCCAATGTGACCGCTGAAGCCGGTGACTGGCCACAGCAGTCACAGGACCAAGCCACTTCACTGCTCTGAGGGGACTGGAAGCAGCTGGGAACGTAGCAGCGGCAGGACTGCAGAGTGGTGTTTTATGTAAGGGGGACAGTGAAGGACCCCAGTGGTTTGGGACTCCAGGCCAGAAAACCCCTCTAACCCTTTCGCTACCAGATCGTGCTTCCGGGCTTCTTACTGCCATCCTCTGCGGGCAGTGAGGATGCCGGTAATTGATTTAAATATGCTGGATTTAGACGTAGGGCATTTAAGCTGCAATTCTTATTTTGGCCACTAAGTGGCAGGCCAAGATAAGAAATGAGCATTTCTCAGATCCATGATTGTTCAGAATTAAAAATATAAATAAATTGGATTTTGTACGCTCAAATACGAGCTTCAAAATCATAACAAAAAAGTACAAAAAATATAATAATTATAAAAAAAATGTTGTTAAAAATATAAGTTTAAATCACATAAAATACATAAATAAATACATAAATAACAAAAAATATAAACATCATGGGTAAACGAAAACCCCCGTACTATTAAAATATAAAAATATTTTTCCAATACGGCGAATGGCATAACAGAAAAAATGGTCAAAATGGCCAATTTGCTATTTTTTCATTGCTTCTCTTACCCCAAAAAAGTAATAAAACGTGATCGAAAAGTCAGTCACACACTCCAAAATGGTATCAATAAAAAATACAGATTGTCCCGCAAAAAATGAGCCCCCACACAGCTCAGTAGACATAACTATAAAAAAGTTATGGAGTCAGAATATGGTGATATAAAAAAATATATATTTTTTCTCTCTCAAAGATTACATTTATTTTTACACTATTTAGACATAAATAAACCTATACATATGGGGTATCGTTGTAATTGTACTGACCCAGAGAATGAAGGGCATGGGTCAGCTTTGCCGCAAACAGAACACTGTGGGGAAAAAACCTGTAAAACGGTGGTGGAATTTTTATTATTTTTTTTTTAAATTCCACCCCATTTGGAATTTTCTTCCAGCTTCCCACTACATTGTATGCCATAAATGGTGGCATTAGAAAGTACAACTTGTGAACGGAAAAATAAAAAAGTTATGGCTCAAGGAAGATAGGAAAGAAAAATGAAACCGCGAAAAAACCTCCGGTATCCTAAGGGTTAAGTAACAGACTAGACTGCATCCAGATTTATTGCCTGTGTTACTATAGGAAAAAATAATACATGACAAAAAAAACCTGATTGGTGGGAACGCAGCCAGTCACCCAGTTGTGAGGCTTACAAGGAACCCGGAATAAACCATATGGGTGACCCTGTGGGGGGAGTGGTGGGTCTGTACTCTGGCTTCTCTATAACAAGTGTCTGACCTGTCGCAGCAGCAGCGCCCCCGGGGCCCAGCCTGCCCCGAGTCCCCACGGCACCGCTCTCCTGCCAGTCACCGCTAACATATTGTTTGCCAGCCTGTCGCGGTCGTGTCTGGAATAGACTTGATCTTGAACGGCATGACGTACAAGTCACATGACACTGAGCGGTCACATGACTAGGCTCCGCACATTTAGCGCATAGCACTGCGGGAACACGCCACGGACGGGGGCGCTAGTGCAAGGGAAGGGTAAGTGCAGTTACTGCGCGAGAGGCTTTTTGGCGGTGGTCTGCTGTTGCCATAGTTACCGGAGTGCGCTACTCTTTACTGCCCTCTATAGGCACTGAAGCGCCATACAATATTTACAGTCATTCTGCAGTCACAGCTTCCGGTCGTTTTTATGCAGAGCTGGACTACAACTCCCAGCAGCCTTTGCTGTAAAACCCGGAAGGAAAAAAAAATTCCGACAACTGAGGGTCATGGGTGCTGCATCAGAAGAGAACGAGGTTCGTAGTAAATCCGGTCGCATGCTATGTACTGCTTGTGCTCTCAGATAGTGGCAGGGCTGGAAGCAGAGCAGGCCTCCCCTATCTGTACTGCAGCTGCCATCCAGTGCAGGGCATGTTCACACAGCTAAAACCAGACACCGATTCAGCAGCACCAAAACTCCACCAACTGTTTCCCCATTGGTGGCATACTGCTAGGATGTCCACCAATGTCAGGTGCAGGGTCCACCCCAGGGATCCGCATGTATCTCCAGAACAGACCCCAGAAAGTGAAGGAAAGTACACTGCGCATGAGCGGCGCACTCCCCCTTTCAAGCAGGGCCACCGCTCTGCTGCTGGAGACAGCGCGCGGCTATTTTCGGCAGTCCCTTCGAAATGAGTGGAGGGCGGCAGCTGTCCGCTCACTTCTAGGGTCCCTGGAGATGGACAGGACCTGCACCTAGCTATATCACCAGTATATGCCACCAATGTCTCAGATGAGACAACCTCAGAGCTGAACCCGGACATATCCCCATTTTCACCCAGTCAGCCCCCCTGAGATGATCACCAGAGCATTTGATGCTCTCCCTTTCCCTGCACTGAATCGCACAGGGCAAAGGCATTTTCAGGAGATACGGTGACAAATCGGGCTCTCCATAGGGACATCCAGGCAGAGGCTTCCTCCCAGCAGTGAGCCTGGTGATGTCACCGGTACTGATGGGCGGGCTTTAGCGCTGCCCTAACCTGTAAAATGGCTAGGGCAGCACTAAAGCCGGCCCATCAGAGCGGGTGACGTCACCAGGAACACTACTGGGCGGAAGCCTCCCAGCGCAGGGCAAGGGAGAGCATCGGAGCATGAAATTCTCCAATGCCCATATCACAGGGGCCGGAGGGGTGAAAATGTGGGTATGTTCAGAGCTTTAAAGGGAACCTGTCACCGGGATTTTGGGTATAGAGCTGAGGACATGGGTTGCTAGATCGCCACTAGCACATCCGCAATACCCAGTCCCCATAGCTCTGTGTGCTTTTATTGTGTAAAAAAAAAACAGATTTGATACATATGCAAATTAACCTGAGATGAGTCATGTACGTGACTCATCTCAGGTTAAGGCCTCATGCACACGGCCGTGTTCCGTGGCAGAGAGCGGTCCGTGGTAACCCGGCCGGGATTCCTTCTGACAGCAGGAGCGTACGGCGTCATTGGTTGCTATGACGCCGTGCGCTTCATGCCGCCGCTGCTGTACAGTGATACACTGGTATAGATCATACATCATATAGCAACCAATGACGCCGTGCGCTCCTGCTGTCAGAAGGAATCCCGGCCGGGTTACCACGGACCGCTCTCTGCCACGGAACACGGCCGTGTGCATGAGGCCTTAACCTGAGATGAGTCACGTACATGACTCATCTCAGGTTAATTTGCATATGTATCAAATCTGTTTTTTTTTTACACAATAAAAGCACACAGAGCTATGGGGACTGGGTATTGCGGATGTGCTAGCGGCCATCTAGCAATCCATGTCTTTAGCTCTATACACAAAATCCCGGTGACAGGTTCCCTTTAATGTAAACATTTTTTTTAAATGTGCATGACCATGTGCACACAATGTAAAAATATATATATAGTTTTTTTCAGTAGCTGTTTTTAAAAAACCCTGAGAAGTGACAAATTACGTTGTTTGAAACAGATTTGACTGTGGATTTCATAGAAGTCAATGGGGAAGCAGAAGAACCTAAAAAAAAAAACCTCTTCTAATACTCTTGTAAAAACTCCTCTAAGGCCTATTGCACACGGACGTTTTTTTTTTCCGTTTACTGGCCGTTTTTTGCGTTCCGTATACGGTCCGTATACGGAACCATTCATTTCAATGGGTCCGCAAAAAAAACGGAATGTACTCCGTATGCATTCCGTTTCCGTATTTCCGTTTTTCCGTTCCGTTTTAACATAGAACATGTCCTATTATTGCCCGCAAATCACAGTCCGTGGCTCCATTCAAGTCAATGGGTCCGCAAAAAAACGGAACACATACCGAAATGCATCCGTATGTCTTCCGTTTCCGTTCCGTTTTTTGCTGAACCATCTATTGAAAATGTTATGCCCAGCCCAATTTTATCTATGTAATTACTGTATACTGTATATGCCATACGAAAAAACGGAACGGAAAAACGGAACAGAAACGGAAACACAACGGAAACAAAAAACGGAACAACGGATCCGTGAAAAACGGATCGCAAAACACTGAAAAAGCCATACGGTCGTGTGCAATAGGCCTAAGGCTACTTTCACACTAGCGTTTTTCTTTTCTGGCATAGAGTTCCGTCGTCGGGGCTCAATACCGGAAAGAACTGATCAGTTTTATCCTAATGCATTCTGAATGGAGAGTAATCTGTTCAGGATGCATCAGGATGTCTTCAGTTCAGTCATTTTGACTTTTCAGGACGGAGATAATACCGCAGCATGCTACGGTTTTATCTCCGGCCAAAAAAACTGAACACTTGCCTGAATACCGGATCCGGCATTTTTTTTCCATAGAAATGTATTAGTGCCGGCATTCAAATTGCTGCATTGACGGATCCGGTATTCCAGTCTGCGCATGCGCAGATCTTTAAAAATGTGACAAAAATAAATACTTGATCCGTTTTGCCTGATGACACCGGAAAAACGGATCCGGTATTGCAATGCATTTTTCTGACTGATCAGGATCCTGATCAGTCAGAAAAATGTCTGATAAGTCAGAAAAAATTGCATGCGTTTGCATACAGTTTGCCTGAACTGCCTGCCAGAATCAAACAACGCAAGTGTGAAAGTATCCTAAGACCTCCAGCAAATTATAAATCTGCAACCAAAAACAGCTACTTATCTGCTACTGATTTTGATGCTGTGGATACTCTGTCTAAGAGATCATGCACACGAACGTATTTTCTTTCCGTGTCCGTTCCGTTATTTTTTTGACGGACCATATGCGGAACCATTAATTTCAATTGGTCCGCAAAAAAAATGGAAGTTATTCCGTTTTCGTATGTCCGTATCTCCGTTCCGCCAAAAAATACGGACAAGGATAGGACTGTTCTATTAGGGGCCAGCTGTTCCGTTCCGCAAAAAACGGATGTCATCCGTATTTTTTGCAGATCTGTTTTTTGCGGACCCCAAAATACATACAGTCGTGTGCATGAGTCCTAAGGCTTCATGCACACGGCTGTTGTTTGGCCGTTCTGTGCATTGGGGGCTGCAAATTGCAGTCCTCAATGCACGGGCCCCATCCGTGCGGCAGCCGCGACAAATCCAGACCCATTCAACTTGAATGGGTCCGTGATCCGTCTGCACCGTAAAAAAATAGAACAGATCCGTGCTTCTGTACGGATTACGTCCTTTTGGCATCCGTATTGCATCTGTTTTTTTTTGTGGATCCATTGTAACAATGCCTATCCTTGTCCGCAAAACACAAGAATAGGACATGCTCTATATTTTTTGCGGTGCTACGGAATGGACATATGGATGCGGACAGCACACGGTGTGCTGTCCACATTTTTTACGGGCCCATAGAAATAATTGGGTTCTTATCCAATCCGCAAAAAAAGCGGAACGGAGACGGAAACATAATATGTTAGTGAGAATGTAGCCTAAGGCCCCATTTGAATTCTGGTAGTCTGATCCAGCTGAGGGTCAAACTCCTGGAGCTCACTGTATGCGGTATTGCCGGATACAACCGTACCGCCGGATCCCCATTGACTATAATGGGATCCAGGGGTGATCCGCCTGATTTTTCCAGCATAAATGCTGGGTTTCGCTGGACAAATACCGCTGCATGCAGCTGATTGGTGGGGGTTCCAGCAGTCGGACTGCCACCAATTTGATATTGATGACCTAACCTAAAGGTAGATCATTGATATTACGGTCCAGGAAAACCCCTTTAAAGGTAACCTGTCACCGTGTAATACAGTGTACTCTGTTATAGAGCAGGAGGAGCTGAGCAGATTGATATACTCTCCCTTACACCTGAATAGTGGCATTTAAAACTCACAAGCTATGTTTTTGTGACTTTTGAACTGTGACTTTTTTTTAATTGTTGCGTCTCCCACTTTTTCCACCGCCCTTGCCACTTTTCATAAAGGGGGTGTGGCCAGCAACAAATTTATGCAAGTTTTCTGGCGCAAATGAAGCCAGAAATCTACGGTAGCTCTGAACTTTTTGGCGCACGGACTGCAGGAGGATATGCCTAATTTATGACGAGGACTTTGCAGGGAATCTCAAGACCAGTGCAGAAAGTGCTGGCCTTTCTGAGTTCACTTGACCAAGTGGGCGGTGATATCAGTGATTGACAGCTACCTATGTGTACACATCTTAAAAAGTATCTATCAATCTGCTCCGCTCCTCCTGCTCTATAACATGCTGCCTGCAGAGTACATTGTATCTCATGGTGAGAGGTTACATCATGGCAAAAAACATAGGCAAAACTTGTACAACCAGTTCAGTGTCATAGCAGTAACAGAAAGTATCAGGCTGTGTTCTGTACACAATGCGGCCCAGCAGCATGCTCATTTCCGGACCACACCTGCGGCGAGCACTGTAATTACAGCGTCACGTGAATAAGAAGGAGCAGTTGTAGTTACAAGTAAATGGGACTGGGATAGGGCAGCTGTCATTACATCCTCGCACTGTCGACGGTGAGCAGGTAAAGGGTGAAGAGAAGGCAGCGCTCATACCAGTGCTGTGTTCTCTACAGGGGCGTCTGGTGTCGGACCCCCACTGATCTGATACTGATGGCCTATCTGGAGGTTATTTGTGTCTTTGCGGGAAAGAGGCGTGACCTAATACTTAACGTTTTGCACCAAGAAATAATTCAATCAGCCATAAATCTGCCTTTAGACAAAAGTGTCTCTCCCTGCACCACATTTATCATCTAGTGCAGTGATGGCTAACCTCTGGCACTCCAGCTGTGGTGAAACTACGACTCCCAGCATGCTCCATTCATTTCTATGGAGTTATGCGAACAGCCAAGCAAGTGTGCATCTTAGGAGGTTAGTGCCGGAGGTTAGCCATCAAAGATCTAGCGTGTGCCCCTGTAATAAATCGTGTGCATACAACTAGGGTTGCACCGAGTATCGAATTATCAATACTTTTGTACCTAGTATCACAACATGGCACGCGCCATGTTCCCTACAGTGGAGAGGAACTCACTCTCTCCCTGCCCCCCCCCCCCCCCCCCCCCCCCCCGTGCTGCTGCTGCTGCTGCCACCACCAATGAGAGGAGAGCAAGGCATAGGAGGGGAGGGGTTGTGGCCACTGAGCCACCAATGAAAATAACTAACGTTTAAGGGTCCATTCACACGTCCGTAGTGTATAGCGGATACGTGGTACACCCGGCCGGCACTCCCATAGAACTGCCATGTTCTATTTTTCTCCGGAGCCGCGGACGGGAAGATCGGGGGCATGCTCCGGAAATGCGGATGCAGACAGCACACTGTGTGCTGTCCGCATCCATTCCTGCCCCATAGAGAATGAATGGGTCCGTACCCGTTCCGCAAAAAATTGCGGAACGGGTGCGGACACATTCATGGACGTGTGAATGGACCCTTATACTGATACAGGAGGCGCGTGTCGGTGGCAGAATCACATAGCCGGCACCTGCCTCCTGTATCTGTATTAAACGTTAGTTATTTTCATTGGTGGCGCAGTGCGCCCCCCCAGTATTATAATCATTGGTGGCAGTGGCCACAGGGTCCCCTCTACTCCATTTATTGGTGGTGCAGTGGCAGTTCCGATCGGAGCCCCAGCAGTGTAATCGCGTTCGGTTACCATGGCAGCCAGGACGCTACTGAAGCCCTAGCTACCATGGTAATCTCCCTGCTGCTGTGTGCAGCAGGGAGAGTGTGAAGTCCTATTCAACCTCATAGATGTCTATCAGGGTGATTAGAACGAGGGATGAAAAGATCCCAGGCTCTAGCCACTAAGGCCCCTTGCAGACGAGCGATATGGATTAGATCCGGAAGCGGTCAGTTAAAAATGTGCGATTTCGCAAGCAAGTTAATTCAGTTTTGCCTGCGATTGCGTTCATTTTTTTTATCGCGCGGGTGCAATCCGATTTAATGTGTTTTGCACGCGCGTAATAAAAAACTGAATGTTTACAAACAACACCTCTTAGCAACCTTCCGTGATTCAGTGTGGGCGCAATGGGTTCGCATCACGCATTGCACCCACGCAGAATACTCGCTCGAGTGAAAGGGGCCTAAGAGGGGAAATATTTATTAAATAAAAAGTAAAAAAAAACCTCCTAAATATTTAGTATAAATCACCCCCAATTTTACATTTAAAATATGTAAACATATTGCATATCGCCACGTCCGAAAAGTCCAAACTATAAAAATATTTTTAAAAATCTCCTATGCCGTGAACGCCGTAACAGAAAAAAAATAAATAATAAAAACTGCGCGATTCGCCATTTTTTAATCACTTTGTTCCCTCAAATAAGATAGGACTGTTCGATTATGAGCCGGACGTTCCATAAAATGCGGAATGCACACGGCTTTTTTGGTGTTTTATTTTTTTTCGCGTGATATCGAGTATCGCAATACTTTTTTATGGTATCGTATCAAAATTTTGGCATCGTGACAACCCTACATACAACCAATGTAGGCTATTGAATTGCCGCCTCATTTGTGCAGTACATATTTTGCATGGATAATTTTTTTTTTTAAGCTTATAGGGAACCTGTCATCTGGAATTTGGCAATAGAGCTGAGGACATGGGCTGCTAGATTGGCGCTAGCACATCCGCAATACCCAGTCCCCATAGCTCTGTGTGCTTTTATTGTGATTTTATAGATATGTAAATTAATCTTAGATGAGTCCTGTCTCCTTCATGCTTGAGAGATGAGTCCAGCGTTCTGACTCTGAGCCCAGCCCCACCCACTGTGAAGGAGCCCTGCACCACCTCACATCCTCCAAATCTCCTCCTTGCTCCCCGACGTCACAAAGCTAGAGCGCCGTAATCTCGCAATGCGTGAGCTAGCGCATGCGCAGTTCGTTCCCTGAGGCTGATGCCAGCACAGGGAAGGAACACTATGCCAACACTGCGCATGCGCTAGATCGCGCATCGCAAGATTCCGGCGCTCTAGCTTTGTGACGTCGGGGAGCAAGGAGGAGATTCGGTGGATGCTGGGCTCCTTCACAGTGGGCGTGGCTGGGCCCCGGAAATGTTAGTAGACTCATTTACATACATATATTCGTTTTTTTGACACAATAAAAGCACAGAGCTATGCGGACTGGATATTGCGGATGTGCTAGCGGCGATCTAGCGGCCCATGTCCTCAGCTCTATACACAAAATCCCGGTGACAGGTTCCCTTTAAGCAATCTCCACCTTAAACATTTATTGTACACTGCTCAAAAAAATAAAGGGAACACTTAAACAACACAATGTAACTCCAAGTCAATCACACTTCTGTGAAATCAAACTGTCCACTTAGGAAGCAACACTGAGTGACAATCAATTTCACATGCTGTTGTGCAAATGGGATAGACAACAGGTGGAAATTATAGGCAATTAGCAAGACACCCCCAATAAAGGAGTGGTTCTATAGGTGGTGACCACAGGCCACTTCTCAGTTCCTATGCTTCCTGGCTGATGTTTTGGTCACTTTTGAATGCTGGCGGTGCTTTCACGCTAGTGGTAGCATGAGACGGAGTCTACAACCCACACAAGTGGCTCAGGTAGTGCAGCTTATCCAGGATGGCACATCAATGCGAGCTGTGGCAAGAAGGTTTGCTGTGTCTGTCAGCGTAGTGTCAAGAGCATGTAGGCACTACCAGGAGACAGGCCAGTACATCAGGAGACATGGAGGAGGCCGTAGGAGGGCAACAACCCAGCAGCAGGACCGCTACCTCCGCCTTTGTGCAAGGAGGAACAGGAGGAGCACTGCCAGAACCCTGCAAAATGACCTCCAGCAGGCCACAAATGTGCATGTGTCTGCTCAAACGGTCAGAAACAGACTCCATGAGGGTGATATGAGGGCCCGACGTTCACAGGTGGGGGTTGTGCTTACAGCCCAACACCGTGCAGGACGTTTGGCATTTGCCAGAGAACACCAAGATTGGCAAATTCGCCACTGGCGCCCTGTGCTCTTCACAGATGAAAGCATGTTCACACTGAACACATGTGACAGAGTCTGGAGACGCCGTGGAGAACGTTCTGCTGCCTGCAACATCCTCCAGCATGACCGGTTTGGCATTGGGTCAGTAATGGTGTGGGGTGGCATTTCTTTGGAGGGCCGCACAGCCCTCCATGTGCTCGCCAGAGGTGGCCTGACTGCCATTAGGTACCGAGATGAGATCCTCAGACCCCTTGTGAGACCATATGCTGGTGCGGTTGGCCCTGGGTTCCTCCTAATGCAAGACAATGCTAGACCTCATGTGGCTGGAGTGTGTCAGCAGTTCCTGCAAGACGAAGGCATTGATGCTATGGACTGGCCCGCCCGTTCCCCAGACCTGAATCCAATTGAGCACATCTGGGACATCCTGTCTCGCTCTATCCACCAACGTCACGTTGCACCACAGACTGTCCAGGAGTTGGCAGATGCTTTAGTCCAGGTCTGGGAGGAGATCCCTCAGGAGACCGTCCGCCACCTCATCAGGAGCATGCACAGGCGTTGTATGGAGGTCATACAGGCACGTGGAGGCCACACACACTACTGAGCCTCATTTTGACTTGTTTTAAGGACATTACATCAAAGTTGGATCAGCCTGTAGTGTGTTTTTCCACTTTAATTTTGAGTGTGACTCCAAATCCAGACCTCCATGGGTTGAAAAATTTGATTTCCATTTTTTAATTTTTGTGTGATTTTGTTGTCAGCACATTCAACTATGTAAAGAACAAAGTATTTCAGAAGAATATTTAATTAATTCAGATCTAGGATGTGTTATTTTTGTGTTCCCTTTATTTTTTTGAGCAGTGTATATAATCAGGATATACTGTTAATTTCGGATAGAATAATATCCAAAGTTCGCACTCTCCTCTGGCATGATAGTCCTGTGGTTCTCTGACCGAGTTTGGGTCCTCACTACTTAGGGACCTTCAAAGATATTGAGCAGAGAGTGAAGGAACCACAATCCAGGCTTCAATTAATATACAGATAATTTCTGCACTTAATCTGGGTAACATTTTGGTTCTCAAGTCCTTCCTCAAGCTAGGAACAAGTATGAAACACCATAAATGTCTGATACATGCAGGCCCAAGCTCTGGGACCTGCACTAGTGAGGAAAACAAGGGTTGACCCAGTGAAGTGAGTGCCTGCTGCTGCCTCCAAGTGGAGAAAGGATGGAACGGTGGCCGTGCCTTTCCCCATTCACTTTTATGGCAGTCACGGAAGCCGAGCAGCTGTGCTCCAAATAGGAGTGGGACCTGCATATGTGAGACATTTATGACCTATCCTGTTAATATACCATGAATGATCCAAAGTGGTTGAGCAATGATATGCTAGTAGACACTACCTGCTTTCCTTGCAGGCTGTGACTATTAGAATATTCAAAGTCAGACCTATTCTTGTTAATGTCAAAAATATCTACTGGAATGAATATGACTAAATTATTATTCTATGCTCTTTAAACAGAAGAATATTCTGCATACAAAGCTCAAAAGGATTAACAGTGGAGGAGCAAAGTATGAGAATGGGAAGTGAGAGGCCTACTACAGTAAGTAGGGCTACTGCTAGCATCTGAACATGGATCAAGATAAGGTGGATGTTGTGCAAGAGCAAGAAGAAAAACCTGGGAAATGTGAAAATGTAGCGGACGCTAGGAAGCAACCTATTAAGAATAGTAAGAAAAAGTACAGCGCACACAAAACATGTCACTGTATGGACTGTGGGAAAAGCTTTACACGGAAGTCATCCCTTATTGTACACCAGAGAATACACACCGGAGAGAAGCTCTTCGTGTGCTTGGAGTGTGGGAAGAGGTTTAGCCTCAAGTCTTCTATGGTCAGACATATGAGGACTCACACGCCAAAGACCCTTAAAATCTGCCCAGACTGTGGGAAATGTTTCAGCCGCTATTCTAGTCTTTCCCAGCATCAGAAAGTCCATAGAAAGGAGAGACTCTATCGGTGTCCGTACTGTGAAAAAAGCTTTACTTGGGCATCACAATTAGTTGTTCATCAAAAAATTCACAAATGCAAGGCCCAGCCAGGAAGATCGGACTGTGAGGAACATGGCAGTGATCTGGACAGACTCGGCACCCAAAAAAGCGCCATGTGCCTGGAGTGTGGGAGATATTTTAAAGAACACAGATCTCTAATGAGACATCAGAGAATACATAAAGGTAAGGAAGACAAGTATGGGTTATTGGGAACTGAGCATTTCAGATTGCACTCTACAGCATCCTGTGCTTTCTTATTACACATCTTGCCTCTAAAAATGCCCACACAAATGACATCAGCTGAAGGTTTCAGTGAGGCTGGCTTACTATCTGATGTGTATGGGGGTTTCCTGACACCTTTCCCCAAGTGTCTAGAGCAGTGGTTCTCAACCTTTCTAAAGCCGTGACCCCCTTAATACAGTTCCTCATGTTGTGGTGACCCCCAACCATTACATTTTTTTTCCTTGCTACGTCATAACTAATTTTGCTACTGTTATGATGACCCACCAAAAACACACACAGACACCAATACACCAAAGGTTAATTCAAATACACAAGTATTCATTCATAACCACAGAACTTTAGCATAAATACAAAATATTTCTAAACCAAATAAATAACTTTAAAATAAATAATAAACAACAAATACCCCCTAAAAAATAAATCAGTGGTGCGCACAGTACCCCTCAAATAAATAACTCAGTGGTGCTCACAGTACCCCCCCCCCCCCCCCAAAAAAAAATAAAAAATCAGTGGTGCTCAGGGTACCCCCAAATAAATAAATCAGCGGGGCTTCAGGTCTCCCCCAAATAAATAAATCAGCGGTGCTCAGGGTCCCCCAAATAAATAAATCAGCGGGGCTTCAGGTCTCCCCCAAATAAATCAGTGGTGCTCAGGGTCCCCCAAATAAATAAATCAGCGGTGCTTCATGTCCCCCCAAATAAATTAAGCCTTGCTCAGGCAAATAATTAAAATAAAATTAGCCAGGCTCAGCCAGGCTCAATTAAATCATTGGTGGCAGTGGTGCTCAGTGGCGGTGTCATTAACGAAAAAACTCGGACCTCAGCAGACAGGCGGCCCGACTTACCCGTCCAGACGTCAGGCTTCTACAAGCACAGGCAGTGATAGGACATCACTTCCTGTGCGCGAGGATAAGGGGCCGCTGCCGTTGTGCGGGCGACCCACAATAGGAAGCCTCTGGCGACCCCCCGGAAAGGGCCGATCGACCCCCAAAGGGGTCGCGACCCCTAGGTTGAGAACCGCTGGTCTAGAGAAAGCCTGATCCTTTTGTATAAAGAGAGAGATAAGCTGCCATGTCCACAGGATATGCCATAAACATTCAGAAGTGGGACCCTCGCCCACTGGAGAATGGGGCCCGGTCTTGCGGTTGCTCAAATAGAGAAGTGGGCGCACGTGCACAACTCTCTCCATTCACTTACATGGTTGTTCCAAAAATAGTGAAGTACCCTCACCCATTTTTGGAAGTCTCTTAAAAGTAAATGGAGAGAGCATGCGCAGCCACAAGACAATGCCCCATTCTTTAGTGGGTGAGGGTCCCACTTCTGAATATTTATGACATATTTACCTACAAAACACGAGAGCTTTTTATATACCAAATATCAACTTTATTGAAAAATCTATAAATCACAATAATATATTAAAAAAATCAATTAAAACCATGATGATTACAATGAAGAAACGGAGCGACGTCACTGGACATCATGATTAATGTAACACTGGCTAAGTAAACCCCTAAAGTGTATACAATTGTTACTAATACTCTCCTCAAGAAAAAAGTTCCAGTTCCAATCATGGCGCCCGTCCTGACTTGAGGGCACACTGAAACGCGCGTTGGGACCTGGCTGCATTCAATATGATGGGTGTGCGATTGTATGCTGATACTGGTAATGCTGGCCAATATTTTTTGTTCTATCTGACATTCCTTCTCCTTGCACATTCAGCGCTTGCACTTTAGGATTGTAACTTATTTTTTTCTTGAGGAGAGTATTTATGACTATCCATTTCCATAATTTATTTGCAGTAACTGCAGGACCTTAGCCCTTTCTTGAGATACAGCAGGTACAGGTCCCATAGGTGGGCCCGACACCTATGAGATTTGTGGATATGCATCCACTGTACCCTTACTTGCCCCAGATTCTAAACAGTAAAACTTAACTTTTAATAGTTACTTCATAAATGAACAAAACTACAGTGCAAATAGTTTTATTGTTTAGTATTTGGGGCAAGTAAGGGTACAATAGATGCTAAAGTTTAGACCTTTGTGTTTGTACACTCTCCTAATATGCCACTTAAATTGTACAGACTTAGTTAAACTGATTTCTTTTTGCCTTTTATAGATGTTTTTTTTTTACTTATTTTATCTTTTTTGCACTAGAATCTACTCTTATTGTCCCCAGAAACAGAATTGATAGACTGGCACATGACCTCCCCTTTCATGGAAGTGCAGATTGTACTGTGCCACCATCCCTGCAAATGGTCAACAGTTTAGACCAAATGAAAGATGGATCATTTTATGCTCGGAAAACCCATAAAGTTGGGAAACCTGTCCAGTGTATGGACTGTGGGAAAAGCTTCACACGGAAATCGTCCCTTATTGTACATCAGAGAATTCACACAGGAGAGAAGCTCTTCATGTGCTCAGAATGTGGCAAGAGGTTTGGCCTTAGGTCTTCTATGGTCAGGCACATGAGAACTCACGCTCCCAAAAAACTTTTCCAGCAGCAGAAGGTCCACAAGAGGAGAAAGCCCTATAAATGTCCTCAGTGTGAGAAGAGCTTCTCTCGAGCTTCACAACTGGTAGCTCATGAGAGAAATCACAGAGCAGAAAAAGTTTGTCCAAAATCAGAACCTGAAGACTCTGACTTTCTAAACCAAGAGAATGATCATGCCAAAAGGAAAAATCCAGAAGAATCCCATGTATGTCTTGAATGTGGAAAGCACTTCAGACGACAAACTGCATTTATAAGACACCAGAGGATACACAAAGGTTAAGTATTTTACTATGTACTGTGTGTTTGGAAAGTCTTTAGACCCTTTCTCCTTTTTCACATTTTGTTAGGTGGCAGTCTAGTGCTTAAAGGGAACCTGTCATCAACTTTATGCTGATCTCACTGAGGGCAGCATAAAATGGTGACAGAAATGCTGATGTCAGCGGTGTGTCACTCATGAGCTAAAAGTAAGCGGTTCCCGAGAACCAGCATCATAATCATTGCAGCCCAGGCCTTGAAAAGAGTCAACTCTACCTGAGAAGAGTCCTGGTTATTCCTAATCTCCTGCTCTCTCACCCGTCTGCTGATGACTGGCAGTTCTCTCCTAGAGAGAAAGGGAGAAAACTAGGTGGAAGACTGTCAGTCATCAGAAGGTGGGCAGGAGAGCAGGACTTCATGGATAACCAGGACTCTTCTCAGGCGGACATGACTCTTTTCCAGGCCCAGTCTGCAATGATTGTGATGTTGGTTCTCGGCAACCACTTACTTTTAACTTATAAATGACAGACCGCTGAAATCAACTCACCTGTCTGTACTTTATGATGCCGTTAGTATGGGCAGCTTAAAGTTCATGACAGGTTCCCTTTAAATAAAAAAATCAAGGTTTTCCTCATTGTGCGTTCAGTGCTCCGTCATGTGAAAGTAAAAACACAATTATAGAATAATTTTTTTGCAAGTTTATTAAAAAGTAAAAACTAACATTTTACATAGCCATAAGTATTCAGACCCTTTGCTTAACACGTGAAATTCGGTCTGCGGGCCTCCCTTTTCTCTTGATCATCTTTGAGCTCTTTCTACACCTTGAATGGAGTAGATTTCAGTTCTGCAACACATTTATTAAGAGGCAGCGGTCCGGCCAGCTACGCAGTGTGTAAGAGGACCACCTGCCTCGCCCCTGACAGGGGATGTTAGGGATAGGAGGATTGGTCAGTTAGATTTCAGCATGCTTGATCCTTTTGTTCTCAGGGAGGTAAGGTGTCCATACACATTCAATATCATTCATGTATGTGTATTCTATGGGGAGTCCGGAGAAAGCCACTGCCAGACACTTCTCCTGGGAGAAGAAAAGGATTGGGTGAAAATATTAATTTCGCTCGATCTTTGTCTCCCCTGACATCATCTGTTGGGGGAGATTCGAGAGCCTCCCATGCACACTAGCGTTTTCAATTCCGCTATTGAGATCGTTATAGGATCTCAATAGCAGAGGAAAACGCTTCAGTTTTGTCCCCATTCATTGTCAATGGGGACTAAACGGAATGCACCAAAATGCATTCCATTCCGTTTTGTTGCGTCCCCTTTGCGGACAGAAAAATGCTGCCTGCAGCGTTTTTCTGTCCGCAATGTGGTGCGGAGCAAGACGGATCCGTCCTGGCACACGATGGAAGTCAATGGGGACGAATCAGTTTTCTCTGACACAATAGAAAACGGATCCATCCCCCATTGACTTTCAATGGTGTTCATGACTGATCCGTCATGGCTATAGAAGACATAATACAACCGGATCCGTTCATGACGGATGCATGCGGGGTTGTATTATGGTGACGGAAACATTTTTGCAGATCCATGACGCATCTTCAAAAACGCTAGTGACAAAGTAGCCTTAGTGTGTCGGCCAAATCCGCCATTCTTGCCAACAAAAGACTAATGTGTGTGGCCAGCTTTACACCTTGCCAAGAGGGGGAGGTGGGAGCGAGAGCTTGTCCGCTGACCGCTACCATACATGGCATGTTCTATGTGCATATGTATATATACATTGGCCATCTTTTACTGAAAGTCATGTGTGTTTTTTTTGATCATTAGGTAATAGTTGTCTATTAACTACCCAGAATGACATTTCTTGCTCAGATGGTGAATCTGGAACACAGCGTATTACTTCTGAGCCAGTTTATAAAGAGGAACAGACTGATGTCACAGAGACATCCCATTCAGACGTAGATAATTACATTGTCATTAAACTTGGAGATAATACATACTGGAAACCCAGCAGTGAGGCAAAAAGCATCTCGTGCCTGGACTGTGGCAAATGCTTCACGCGGAAGTCCTCTCTTATTGTACACCAGAGAATACATACAGGGGAGAAGCTCTTCATGTGCTCAGATTGCGGTAAGCGGTTTAGCCTGAAGTCTTCCTTGGTCAGACACATGAGAACCCATTCTCCAAAAGTCCTCAATATCTGTTCAGATTGTGGCAAGTGCTTTAGTCGCTACTCCAGCCTTTTCCAGCACCAAAAAGTCCACCGGAAAGAGAAGCCCTTTAAATGTCCTCAGTGTGAGAAGAGCTTCTCTCGAGCTTCACAACTTATGTTTCATCAAAGAACACATAACCCAGAGAAGTCCTATCGCGGATCAGAGCCTGGCCAAGACCAAGTGAACCATTACAACAGCTGTGCAGAAGAGCCTCATGCTCTGAAAAGTGGGAAATTATTCACCGAACAACATCTATTGATCAGGCATCAGAAAGTGCATATAGGTGAGTGTTCACATATCCTGTTCTCTAAACTAGCCATTATTTCATGGGAAATTGTAACCCTTTAATGACTGGGCCTTAACAGACCTTAATGGGAATCTGTCACCACAACTGTGGACTATTATTTACAGTAGTCCTGGAGATAAGGAGTATAGATTGCCATTTTTATTTTCCTGGTTCCTGCCGTTCCCTCACTGTCAGTGTACCAAGCTTCACCGAAATACACAGTCTGCACTGCTGTGCCATGCAACCGCAAGGGCTCATTCAGACAACTGTATGAATGAGTCCACAAGAACGGGTGCGACCCATTCATTTCAATGGGGCCGCAAAAGATGTGGACAGCACACTGTGTGCTGTCCACATTCGTAGATCCGTTACGCAGCCCCGCAAAAAAGATGGAACATGCCCTATTCTTGTCCGCAATTGCGGACAAGAATAGGCATTTTCTATCATAGTGCCGGCATAATGTGAAACGCACACGGGACCGTATCCGTGTTTTGCTGATACGCAATTTGAAGACCACAAAACACTATGGCCATCTGAATACTCCAAAAAGGGAACCAGTAACTACGAAATGCACTGCAATGCAGGCAGAATGTTATAGAGCAGGAGGAGCTGAGTACATAATATGTACAATTATATATTTTTTTTTCAACAAAATTTTATTAAAGTTTTATAAGAATAATAAAAATCGACACTATGAACATACTGTACAATCCAAATAGAGACCAGCATGAATACAGATAAGAGATTCCCATAGAAGATACACTTTATATTGAATCTCGAGAGATCACCTATTGTATTCTAGCTAATAGTTATTAAATAAAAAAAAAATAATAAAAAAAATAAAGTATAAATCACCCCTTTTCCCAATTTTATATATAAACAATAAATAAACATATCGCCATGTCCAAAATACAAAAAAACTCCTATGCGATGAACGCTGTAACAGAAAAAGAAAAACTGCGTGATTCCCCTTTTTTATTTATTTTTATTTAGTCACCTTGTCCCCCCCCCAAAAAAATAGGATAGGACTGTTCAATTATGGGCCAGACTTTCCATAAAATGCGGAATGCACGCAGCTTTTTTTGGTATTTTATTTTTTCCGCATGGCATCGTGTATCGCAATACTTTTTTATGGTATCGAAACGGAATAAAAATTTGGGTATCGCAACAACCTTAGTGTAAACCCAGTAAGTTGATGTGTTACGGCAGGGGAACAGCTTGCCGGATCCGTACTAACGCTAGCCCATGTGTGCCTCCGGACGTCTGCTCCGGCCCCATTCACTATAATGGGGATGGGCTGAAGGTCTGGCTGCAGCATGGTAAACATGCCGAGAGGCGGCCGGACAAAAACTGCAGCATGTTTGCCATGCAGAGCAGAGCTTTAAACGCTAATGTGAAAGTAGCATAAAAAGAAAAGAGGTTTAAAATGAAGAGTTAGGGCTCGTTCACACAAACGTATTTTGCATTCCGTATACGGGGCGTTTTCTGCGTTCCGCATATGGTCCGTATACGGAACCATTAATTTCAATGGGTCTGCAAAAGATGCGGACAGCACTTCGTGTGCAGTCCGCATCCGTTGCTCCGTTCCGTGGCCCCGCAAAAATTATGAGTCCTGTCCTATTCTTGTCCGTTTTGTGGACAAGAATAGGCATTTCTATAATAGGCCTCCCGTTCTGTTCCGCAAATTGTGGAAGGCACACGGGCGCCATCCAGGTTCTCTTTAACCCCTTCCCGACCTATGACGTACTACGTCATGGGAACCACTGCATTCCCGCAATTTCACGTAATAGTACGTCATAGTGATCGTGCGGGTACCGGAGCGGTGCTCGCACGATCACTGCAGGGGCCCGGCAGTCTGTGGTTGCCGGGCCCCTGCTTTATCCGCCGGCATCGCTGTAAAAGCCGATGCCGGCGGATTAACCCCTTCTATGCCGCGGTCCGCGCTGACTGCGACATACAAGGGGTGAGTGATCGCATAGAGTCCCCGCACTGCTGTAGCGGGGACCCGATGCGTCACAAGGCAGCCCGATCCCGTGCAGAGGCTGCCCAATGCCTTGCACGGCATCGGGAACTGCCTTCTACGGGTGCCGAGGAGATCCAGCATCAGATGTATTGTAATGCATTGCAGAGGGGATCAGACCCCCAAAAGTGAACATCATAAATAAAGTAAAGAAAAAAAAGTTAAAAAAAAGTTTTTAATAAAGTAAAAAAGAAAAAAAACGCCCCTTATTTTATAATAAAAAACTGAAAAAACAAACAAAACCCACTAATGGGTATCGCCGCGTCCATAATGACCGGCTCTATAAATATATCACATGATCCACCCTGTCCGATAAACACCATAAAAAAATAAAAATAAAAACGGTGTAAAAACACCAAGCGATCAAAAAGGCGTATGTCCCACAAAATGGTATCAATAAAATAGTCACCTCATCTCGCAAAAAATGAACCCCTACCTAAGACAATCGCCCGAAAAATAAAAAAAACTATAGCTCTCAGAACATGGAGACACTAAAACATCTCTTTTTTTATTTTATTTTATTTTTTGTTTCAAAACTGCTATTATTGTGCTGAAGTGAAATACATAAAAAAAAAGACATATTAGGTATCGCCACGCTCTATATAAATATCACATGACCTAATCCCTCAGATGAACAGTGTAAAAAAAAACAACAACCTGTAAAATAAAAAAAACAGCAAGTGATCAAAAATGGCGTATGCCCCCCAAAATAAGTACCAATCAGACCATCGCCTCATCCCGCAAAAAATGAGACTCTACCTAAGAAGAGAATCGGTCGAAAAATTAAAACGCTATGGCTCTCAGACTATGGAGACACTAAAATATCATTATTTCGGTTTCAAAAATGCTATTATTGTGTAAAACTTGAATAAATAAGAAAAAGTAGGCATATTAGGTATTGCCACGTGCGTAACGATCTTCTCTATAAAAATGATCTAATCCCTCAGGTAAACGCTGTAAAAATAAAAACGGTGCCAAAACATCAATTTTTTTTTTGTTACCTTGCCTCACAAAAAACGTAATATAGAGCCATTAAAAATCATATGTACCCCAAAATAGTACCAATAAAACTGGCACCTTATCCCGTAGTTTCCAAAATGTGGTCACTTTTTTGAGTTTCTACTGTAGGGCGCATCAGGGAGCTTCCAATGGGACATGGCATCTAAAAACCAATTCAGCTAAATTTGCCTTCCAAAAACCATATGGCGTTCCTTTCCTACTGCGCCCTGCCGTGTGCCCGTACAGCAGTTTACGATCACATGTGGGGTGTTTCTGTAAACCGCAGAATCACTAATTATAAATATTGAGTTTTATTTGGCTGTTAACCCTTGCTTTGCTACTGGAAAAAATGGATTAAAATGTAAAAAGTGAAATTCTGAAATTTCGTCTCCATTTTCCATTAATTCTTGTGGAACACCTAAAGGGTGTAGTTTCTAAAATGGGGTAATTTCTGGGTGGTTTCTATTATGTAAGCCTCACAAAGTGACTTCAGACCTGAACTGGTCCTTTTAAAAAGTGGGTTTTCGAAATTTTCTGAAAAATTTCAAGATTTGCTTCCAAACTTCTAAGCCTTCTAACGTCCCCAAAAAATAAAATGTAATTTACAAAATGATCCAAACATGAAGTAGACATATGGGGAATGTAAAGTAATTACTATTTTTGGAGGTATTACTATCTATTATAAGAGTAGAGAAATTGAAATTTGCAAATTTTTCCAATTTTTTTTGTAAATTTGGTATTTTTTAATGAATAAAAATGATTTTTTTTTTGTTTTTTTTTACTCATTTTTACCACTATTATGAAGTACGATATGTGACGAGAAAACAATCTCAGAATGGCTTGTATGAGTAAAAGCGTTTTAAAGTTATCACCACATAAAGTGACACATGTCAGATTTGCAAAAAATGGCCTGGGCAGGAAGCTGAAAACAGGCCCGGGGTTGAAGGGGTTAATGTCCAGCAAAATGTGTGTGTTTTTGCTTCTGCATTTCAACATATTTTTTCATTGACGTGGTTGTCTAATGCCTTGTTTTATGCAGGAGAAATTTTAGCAATTTTTAGGGTACTTTCACACTTGCAGCAGAGGATTCTGGCAATCCGGATGCAAACGGATGGCATTTGTCAGACGGATCCGGATGCGGATCTGTCTGACAAATGCGTTGAAATTAGGGGTGGGCGATATTGCCTAAAATCTATATTGCGATATAATTTTAAGCATGTGCGATATGCGATATATATTTGGGGGGGTGTTTTAAACCTTTTTTTTTTTTTTTTAACTTTTTTTATTTAATAACTATTAGCCTCCTTAAGGGCTAGAACCCTTGTCATATTCACCCTAATAGATCTCTGCTAGGGTGAATAGGACTTTACACTCTCCCTGCTGCCCTGTGCTTTGTGCACACAACAGCAGGGAGCTGACCATGGCAGCCAGCCTTTCATGTGCCCCCCAAGCCCCTGATCCGCCCCCCAGCCTTTCATGTGCCCCCCAGCCTCTCATGTGCCCCCCAGCCTCTCCCTCTTATCAGCCCCTCTGTTAACTCAAACCCACCCCTCCCTCCTCAGTATTAATCATTGGTGGCAGTGGCCACAGGGTCCCCCCCCCCATCATTGGTGGCAGTGGGCAGTTCCGTTCGGAGTCCCAGCAATGTAATGCTGGGGCTCCGATCGGTTACCATGGCAGCCAGGAGTCACGCTACTGAAGTCCTGGCTGCCATGGTATGTTAGTGAGCAGCATTATACTCGTGGCCGCCGGACGCTCCTTCTTCTCATAGGTCTGTGCGGCGCATTGCTAATGCTATGACAGAAGAAGGAGCGACCGGCTGCCACGGCGCACGTGAGTATAATGCTGCTCACTAGCATACCATGGCAGCCAGGACTTCAGTAGCGTGAATCCTGGCTGCCATGGTAACCGATCGGAGCCCCAGCATTACACTGCTGGGACTCCGATCGGAACTGCCCACTGCCAGACATCGTTGCAGACATCGTTGTGAAGGCCTTCGCTGTGCTGGACTCCGCCTCCATCTATTGTGGTGACACGGCGGTCTTGCTCTGTAATATCTCTGTGGACGTCCCGCCACCATCTCCATGTCGCGGTCGGCTGGTGGGTGGAGCTGATTGGGAAGGAGCCACATGAGAGAACTGCCCCGCAGCGTGCAGTCATAGGGGCCGTGATATGGCCGGCACATTCATTGGTGGCGCAGTGGCCACAGTCCCTCCCCTCCTCCTCCTACTCTGTTCTCATTGGTGGTCAGCGGCAGCCGCGCACAGTGGAGAGGGAGGGACTCCCTCCTTCTCCACTGTGCCGGCTCAGGAGAACATTGTGCGCGTCGAGAGCGCGATCATATCGTGGTCTGGCGATATAGGCGATATGCTCAAAATCCATATCGTGGCACAAATTTATATCGCATATCGCCCACCCCTAGTTGAAATACCGGATCCGTCTCTCCGGTGTCATCCGGAAAAACGGATCCTGTATTATATTTTTTTTTTTGCATTTTTAAAGGTCCGCAAAGCTGGATCCGTTTTGAGAGATCCGGCACTAATACAATGTAAATTAATGCCACATCCAGCATTCCGGCAAGTGATCAGTATTTTTGGCCGGAGAGAAAACTGCAGCATGCTGCAGTATTTTCTCCGTCCAAAAAACATAAGAGGGACTGAACTGATGCATCCTGCTCTCCATTCAGAATGCATTAGGATAAAACTGATCAGTTTTTTTTCCGGTATTAAGCTCCTGTGACGGAACTCAATACCGAAAAACAAAAATGCTAGTGTGAAAATACCCTTAAGGGTTTTTTGGGAGTACATATAAATTGCGGAGGAGATTATCTATTTTTTTGCTATGGAAATACAGAAAATACGTTTTGTACTATATAACCTGATGAATAAATTCTTCAGGTTATTATAGTGATATGGATACCAAATATGTATTTTTTATTTTTATGGAATGTGTGCACAATAAAATGTATTTTATACTAAGTAATGGCGTTTTTGTTTTGTTTTTTTATTACGTTATTTATAGCATTTTTTATTTTATTTTTTTAAATCCCATTTTGGGATTACTCTTTTGTAACTTTATTTTTCACTTATAATATATTTGCATACTCTTATATGGTAATATATTATGCCCTGTCTCTCTTTGATATAGCCTGCTGTTACGGCAACACTAGTGCGCAGTAACATCAGGATAACTGGACAGACAGCCCTGGGATTGTTTGTAGGTCCTCTGTCCTGACTGAAGATGGCTTCCCCAGTCTTTGATTGGGTCACTGGGAAACTCAGTGGAGGTGATATATCAAGAATGGCGGATCTATCTACTCCTTAACAAATCAGGCGCATCTCTACCCTGCCGTGCACCAGAAAGTGAAGTCTACGCCAGCTACAGGCTGGTGTAGACTTCAGCTATAACTTCAGCCACTTTCTGGCAAAAGTTGTAGTAAATGCGGCACAAAGCCAATCCATGCCCCTTTCTGCTAAGCAACACCCATTTTTTTTCGCCACTTCAGAAAAATGGCAAAAAGCTAAAAAACACAATTTTTGGTGCACAGATGCCGTGCGCCATAATGTGAGACTTTTTTACGCCATAATTGTGGCATAAATGCATTGATAAGTGTTTCCCAGTGACTCAAAAATAAGGGGAGCCCCCTTTGATCATGCCATTGTCATGGACAATGCCATTCAAAGGGTTAACAGCTGGGATCGTACCTTCCTCTGACCCTGGCTGTGAAGCAGCAGCCTGCACTCAGAACCAGAGCTGTTAGCAACAACTGGTTCTTGGCTCAGGAGAGTTTTTGGAGCTGGCAACCATCCTCCACTGTAGCAACTCCAAAAGATGTTGCAGATGGAGGCCCTGCACCACCCGCCGTCATAAGACAGTGGGTGGCCATTAAGAAGTCAAAGGGGTTTTCTGGGCCACAAAAACAAAAAGCATTATTCACCTCCACCAATCTGCTGCCCGGCTACTCTACACTGTCGGACCTGGCTCAACAAACCAGAAATGCCAGAAAAGGCCCACTTAGCCGATTTCTGGCCTTAGCATTGATCTACTTTAGCCAGTAATTGGCTGAAAGGGCCATTTAAGCTATTTCCGATGTGTTTAGCTGGGACAGGGAGTGCTGTTCCAACGCTGCTCCGTTTCCTGTTGCTCTGCAGTGACAGGGGCTCAGTGGAGGTGAGTATTGCTTCTTTTTTTTTTATTGTTCGTTTTTATTTTTAAATTTTTCTGTTCGCTTTAAAAATAAGTCCCCAGAAAACCACTTTAAGTAGACTTAGAAGACCTTTTACTGGGGGTAGCATTACCTTTTAATTAAAAAATCATTATTCCCCCAGAAAAATATGAAATTGTCTAAGTATAGTAAGCACACACTTTATGTAAATTACCCAAGTCTCCACAGGGGTTGTGTCTGAACAACTTGACAAGGAACTCCCATGCTTTCCCAGCGCCATATGATGTAAGGCCTCATGCTCATTGCCATGTCCGTATTGCAGTCGGAAAACCATAGATCCGCAAAATACAGACTTCTGTGTACAATCCGCATTTTTATCACTTGCATCACTAGAAGTGAGTATTCTTGTCCACAATATAGACAAGAATAGGATATATACACTTAGGTGGAACGGATACACTGATGCAGACAGCACACAAATAATATGTCTCCTTTTTTATTTTTATTTTTTTATTTTTTTGGGGGCGAACCCATAGAAGTCAAGTTGTCTTAAAAAAAAAAAGAAATCGGACAAACATTTATTTATTTATTTTAAACTTCTTTTTTTTTTGTCCATTAGTTTCCTTTAGATATTAAATAAAATATCTAATGATCTTTCAATTAAAACAGATAATATTATTCCAATGATAAGTCCTCTTTGAAGACTAAACTTTCACTGACCATCATGGTTGGCCATTCACCTGAAGGATTAGAAAATAGTACTTACAAATGTATTTTTCATCATCCAAAAATTTAGCCAGGAATTTTCTGTGTACTTTTCAGATAACAGCGAGTTCTTGTATCATACGGATCTGAAGCCGGATGCAGATTCTAATGTTCCACATTTAGAAACAGAAAGCAATTGCGAACTTGAAATGAACTTGAAAATACTTAAGACACAAGACGATGTATGTAATACGGTGTCAACAGAGTCTGAGAAAGTGGTGAAGCATGAATGTCTCATAGACCGCTCCATTTGCAAACCAAGATTGTCCAGGAGCAGAAGGGCCTACCACTGTCTCCAGTGTGGGAAAAATTTTACTCGCAAGTCAACCCTTATTGTACATCAGAGAATACATACGGGAGAGAAACTTTTTATGTGCACAGAGTGTGGGAAGAGATTTGGTTTTAAGTCCTCTCTGGTCCGACATCTGAGGATTCACACTGGGCAGATGCTCAATACTTGCTCAGAATGTGACATATATTTCAGTCGGTACTGTGATCTGTTATTACACTTAGAGAATCATATGGGTAAGTGACCTTCTAAGGTAAAATACATTTATAGAAAATAGGTGGTCCCTTCATCTTGGAGGATCTGAGTGGTGGGAATATGAATGAGGATGGAAAGAGATAAAGGAATTGGTCTATTGCTCCCAGAAACACATACTTTTTCCGAGAAGCCCTCTAGATGTGTGCAACATTACACAACCCTTTCTGATGTCAGGGAATGATGGAGGAACATGATATTATTTCTAAAGGATCTTAGCTAGATATGGGGAGAGATTAATGAGTGGGGTTGTAGGTTGAAGATAAAATTACCGTAGGTATCTTAATGCATTTCTTTTTCTTCCTTTGTGGGAAAGATGAGAGAGCTTTTGTTAAGGCAAGAACTGGAGACTTGGTAATCTTTACCATTCTTTACCATTAACCCAATTCAGAGGGACTGTCAGATCCCCAGCTTTTGGAGTAATCCCCTATTGGTGATTTCTGTCGGGATAGAAAAAAAACTGTCACTGGCCAGAAGCAGGTTTATGCAGGTGCAAGACAAATACAAGATAAGACCTGTCCATGATCATAGACTCCAGCCATGGTTGCTGAACAGGTGAACTAAGACCTGGCTAAGAAAGATGACCAGATGTACACAGGATCAAAACAATTGATGGATCATCACAAAAAATATCAGGCAATAACCAGTACCCAGAACAATAAGAGATGAATGGAGAATTTTGATCCCCATGATGTTATGGACACGCAGGCCAAGCTTCAGAGATTATAAGAAACAACATGACGTCCTAGTATTGTCCTAGTATACAGAAAATTGGATACTGCCTCATGTTTTGTCTTAATTTAGATCAAGACCGTGGGATGAAGGGGTGAACTAGATGGAGTTGAGGATTAGTGTAAGGGGCCCTGATAGAGTAGATGGCAGTAAAGGGGTAAGCTGCATATCCTTCTAGTTAAAAAAAAAAAAAGGAGAGGGAACCCAGAGGCATGTCCTAACGACTTGGCCACAGTATGGTGGTGAAGAAAGCAGCCAGGATACAGGTTAGTATAATGCTTTGTGCTGTACAAAATCTGTGGAAATCTATAGTTTTATGTGAGTACAGCTTTATGTCCACATTTATTAGGGAAATCGTTTTTTTATTTGCTATAGCCTTTCCGGAGCTTAGGACTCAGACAGGATAAAGCTTTTTTTTTTTTTTTTACTGCATGTTTCAGAAAGCTAATGTGTTCCTGATCTGCTTTGCTTCTTCATAATGGAGTTGTAGACAACATTCTCTGGTGTCCAAAGGGGATGTCCATGGGGATATTCAGAACCCCAGACAGAAAGTGCAAGTTTTAGATTGATTGATTTATAGAAAACCAACCACAAGATTCAAAAGAACACTGCAGACATTGATTGAATATATGGATTTTCAATTGTATCATTACTAAATGTTTTTGGTAGATGGAATCACACACTTAGGCCTCTTTCACATGGGCGAGTTTTCCGTGCGGGTGCAATGCGTGAGGTGAACGCATTGCACCCGCACTGAATCCGGACTCATTAATTTCTATGGGGCTGTGCACACAACCAGTGATTTTTACGCATCACTTAGGCGTTGCGTGAAAATCGCATCATGCTCTATATTGTGCGTTTTCCACGCAACGCAGGCCCCATAGAAGTGAATGGGGCTGTGTGAAAATCCCAAGCATCCGCAAGCAAGTGCGGATGCGGTGCGTTTTTTTTTTTTTTTTTTTTCCATGCATGGTTGCTAGGTGACTATCAGGATGGGGACCCGATCTTTATTATTTTCCCTTATAACATGGTTATAAGGGAAAATAATAGCATTCTTAATACAGAATGCTAAGTAAGTTAGGGATGGAGGAGTTAAAAAATAATAAACAAATTTAACTCACCCCATCCACTTGGTCGCGTAGCGGATCTCCTCTTCTTTCTTCAGGACCTGGGTAAAGGACCTTTGATGATGTCACTGCGCTCATTACATGATCCATCACCATGGTGATGGACCATGTGATGAGCGCAGTGGGGTCCTTTTCTCCCAGGTCCTCAAACAAGAAGAAAGAAGACAAGCCGGGCTGTGCGAACAAGTGGATGAGGTCAGTTGAAAACTATTATTCTTTTTTTTTTACCCCTCCATCCCTAATTTACTTAGCATTCTGTATGAAGAATGTTATTATTTTCTCTTATAACCATGTTATAAGGGAAAATAATACAATTTACACAACACTGATCCCAAACCCAAACTTCTGTCTGGGTACCAAACATGCCGATTTTTCTCTCGCGCGCGCAAAAAGCATTGTGCATTTTCCCGCAACGCAGCCGCATCCTATCCGGCCCTCACGCGCGACGCCCGTGTGAAAGAGGCCTTAGAGCAAAATGTGCTCTCGGGACCTCTTCCTTATTTGGGAAAAGGTAATAAACCAGAGAAAAGGTCCAGCTGAAAGTTCGGCTGACTTACATATCATGTGTATGGACACCTTAACAGTATGGAAGGGTGTCTATAATAGTATAAGGCTATTTTCACACTAGCATTTTGGCTTTCCGTTTCTTAGATCCGTTCAGGGCTCTCACAAGCGGTCCAAAACGGATCAGTTTTGCCCTAATGCATTCTGAATGGAAAAGGATCCGCTCAGAATGCATCAGTTTGCCTCCGTTCCGTCACCATTCCGCTCTGGAGGCGGACACCAAAACGCTGCATGCAGCGTTTTTACCGTCTGCGATGTGGTGCGGAGCCAAACGTCCTGGCACACAATGTAAGTCAATGGGGACAGATCCGTTTCTCTGACACAATAGAAAACTGATCCGTCCCCCATTGACTTTCAGTGGTGTTCATGACAGATCCGTCATGGCTATAGAAGACATAATACAACCGGATCCGTTCATGACGGGTGCATGCGCTTGTATTATGGTGACGGAAGTGTTTTTGCAGATCCACAAAAAAACGCTAATGTGAAAGTAGCCTAAGACATACACCATTTAGCACCTTCCAAATATATCATAGGTATTTGTCCTCTTACTCAACAAGCTAACTTGCTGTTAATATCACTTAGGTCCATCGCATTTTACTCACAATGCTTTGTCAGAGATAGAAGCAAGAGATGAGCAGTGCCACCCTAACATGCAGCAGTCTGTGAATGCACATAAAGGTGGTGTGCCAGTACCTTTAATGAAGGGGCAAGAGTCAGATTTACAACAAAAGGACCAGCAGCCTTGTGGTAGTGGAGATCTACTGCCTATTGCTTCATCCGTAAATGATTATTTGGATCCACATTGTGACGAGAGAATACACGAAGGATCTCTGAATATAAAGCAAGAGACTTCTGACCATCTCTCTGCAGGTGAGTACCGGTAGTACTAGTGCTGGAAATCAATAGACTGATCAATGATCTACAGATGCTTTAAAGAGCAAGTTCAACCTCATCTAAAATTTACATGTGCTGTGGTTTCTGAAAAAGAATGTACCTTTCGTTTAAAATGGAGTGAGTTCAATGCGTTGTGTCTGCAGAAGCTCCCGTACTGACGGGGTTGCATGGCATTATATTGCTTTATGATGCGATGTAACCCTTAGAGTTCTGGAATGTATTGAAAAACACTGACCTAATGCTGTCAGTGTTATTCAATACATTCCAGAACTCTAAGGGTTACATTGCATCCTAAATCCAATATAATGCTATGCGATCCGATCAGTGCTACGCAGGTCAGGACAGGAGCTCTCGCAGACACACGTTGCAAGTTCAACACATTGAACTCGCTCCTTTGAAAACAGCCATACAGTTAAGACTCTATGAAAGACCACCTCTTTCAGAAGACCATCCCTTTAGCAGACCACATTTCCAGTGACCGTTTTCAAGTTCCATGTTTCATGTTGTCCATCTTGTTATTTAATGCAATGTTGAGTGGTCGTCCCCCAAAGAGGTTTCACAGCGCTGGGGATGAATTCAACAAACACCTGCATGGATTTTTTTGTTTGCTGTTTGCCCCTTGTTTGCGTGGGTTTCCTTCGGTTTACACTCACACTCCAAAAAGACATACTGATAGGGAAGTGAGATTTTCCAAATGGCGGCACACAACGGCTTGGAGCTCTAATGGCTGGGCTACCAAAATGAAGTTTCATTGTATAATGATAATCCTTATGTATTTTTAGACTGTCTAGTCTAAGTTCACGGTTGATGAAAAGGACTAATATTACGTATGCCAAATCAGCTATATACCCAAACGGCAAAAAAAGGATCCCAGTCAATAAATGGGACAGGTTCTGCAAGTAAAAATTTAGAAAAGTGTATCAAGTATATACAAAAATTTATTGTTACCAAAAGTATGAATAATACAGATATTGCACAATACAAAAGGAAACCTAGCTAATAGTAAGTGGTAGTTATTTATAGTTAAATAAAAAAATAGAAATATCACATAAACCATCTGTGCTTGCAGTAGTGCCGTGGCCTTCTCTCTGCTCATCAAGCACGTACATTGTATAGCGGTTGTCCTTGGTGTCTCAGCTCAGTCCCATCCACTTCAACGGGGCTGAGCTGTGCCTAAGCCACGTGACCGATGAACGTGTCGTCACTGGCCTAGGAAAAGCGGGGAGAAGTCTGCGGCGCTCACACAAGTGCCGGTGACTTATCAAACAGCTGATCGGCAGCGGTCCCGGGTCTCAGACCTCCACCGATCAGATACAGATGACCTATCCAGACAATAGTTCATCAGTTAAAGGGGTTCTGCATTTTTTTTAAACTGATGATCTATCCTCTGGATACATCATCAGCATCTGATCGGCGGGGGTCTGACACCCGGGACCCCCGCTGATCAGCTGTTTGAGAAGGCAGTAGCGCCGCGGCCTTCTCACTGTTTACCGCAGGCCCAGTGACGTCACAACTAGTATCAACTGGCCTGAGTGCTGCTAAGCTCCATTGAAGTGAACAGAGCTTAGCCCCCGCCCAGGACAGTTGATACTAGTCGTGACGTCACTGGGCCTGCGGTAAACAGTGCGCCGCTGCCTTCTCAAACAGCTGATCGGCGCGGTCCCGGGTGCCAATCAGATGCTGATTTATCCAGAGGATAGATCATCAGTTTAAAAAAACTGCAGAACCCCTTTAAAGTCTCGGAAAACCCCTTTTAATAGCTATGAACAATTCCACCACCTTCTATACTCTTAGCTAGGACGTCATTTTATATTGTGCAATATCTGTTATTTATACCTTTTGGTAACTCAATAAATATTGGTATATACAGTACTTCTTACACTTTTTGATATTATGACTTGCAAAACCAGTCCCATTTATTGATTTTTAGTTTACGTTGTCTAAAAATTAGACAGGATCACTTGTGTTTCTTGGTAGGTCCTATCATTTGTCTTCACTAGGGATGAGCAAACTTGTGTTTTCAAGTTCAGCGTACAATGTTCGGGTTATCTAAGAATTTCATTATGGATTCCGCTACCACGGACCATAACTTTTGGTCCATGGTAGCAGAATTCTTAGATAACCCAAACCTTGTACCGCGAACTTGAAAACACAAGTTTGCTCATCCCTAGTCATCACAGATGACTGCATATTATTATATTGTAAAATCTAAAATGGTTGCAAGGTGCAGAGTGCTTTCAGGGTTAAAGTTAACATGGATTGTATAATGAATCATATTTTTGGTTTTGTAGATGTGGAGTCCACTGATGGCCAGAAGAATGAACTTGTAGGCACACTTCCATGTACTCTATACTGGGGAAATGAACATAACATTTCAGAATCCTCTATTGAAGGATGTTCAGGGAAAACAGATGAAACCAGAAACCATTCTGGGCAACCTATATTAAATGTGCTGAATGATAACAATTTAGGAGGAGCCATAAGGCATGGGTCTGATCAAATACAAAGGAGAACTCAGTCCAGTGTAAAGCCTTTCTTGTGTACAGAGTGTGGGAAAAAATTCACACGGAAGTCATCCCTCATTGTACACCAGAGAATACACACCGGGGAGAAGCTCTTCATGTGTACAGAATGTGGCAAGAGATTTGGACTGAAGTCTTCAATGGTCAGACATATGAGGACTCACAACACAAACTTTAAATGCACGGCTTGTGAGAAAAACTTTAGGAACTATTCTAAGTTCTTAGAACATCAGACATGTCACTCGGGAGAGCTTCGCTATGCAGAACCCTAGCATTCAATTTCACGCATACAAAGCATATATTATTGGAATGCACAAATATTGGTCATCTTGGTTTGTGAGGACAAGTACTAATTAACATTATGTATCAGACATGGACCAACCTATTCTATGTGTGTTTTCTGTTGCAAAATGAAATATCAAAGCTGAAAAGTACAAGCATCCATAATTTACTTCTTCGCAGTTGCACTTTTTATGCAATGGCTGAAAGCGGTTCTGTCAGGTCTCTGCCACGGCTGAGGATGGGGGAAATCCTCAGCCGTGCGATGACAGAAGATGTTAGGCGGCTCGGCCAGGACGACAGGATTAGGGAGCAGGTCACCTCCTAACACATCCCTAACCTGACCCTAACTCCTAGCTGCATGGGCCGACCTTGAAGGTAGGAGGGCCCATGCTCAGGAACCTCGGATCCCTAACTCACCCTCCGACCGGTCCCTGAACTAGGAGTCAGGGTAAGACTGTTCCTTCTGGACACGGAGGAACAGGGGTCTCACTGGCCAAGCTGCAAGGAATGGGGGAACACATACAACATACAGATATGACAGGCGAACTAAACAAGTTCCACACATACCTGTCACAGCCACGCTGACTGGAGCCCATGCATGCCAACTCATGTCCTCAGAACACAAAGGGACATAGCACACATAACACACAGGTACCCAGGACATCCGTAGTTGCAATAAACAGAGACAAAGGAAAACATCAACTGAACATCATGACATAAAGTACACAGATAAAGCTATGACCACAAGGGTGGCCCCCACTGGCAGGTGATATACACAGGAGGCTGCTCCAGCTACACATGGCTGAAGCAACCCACTGAGACATGCCAAACACTGAGGCTTTATAGGCCAAGAGGCCACACCCAACAGTCAGACACACCCCATGACTCACACACACTGAAAGGGAGTTAACCCTTCCAGCAACAGGGAAGGGAAACCTAAAAAGGGAAGTGTCCAAACTACAAACACACCGTGGCTGTTGCCGCAGGCAACGACATGGGTGGCAAGCGTGTCCTGGGAGTCAGCCCGAAGGCCGGGACACTGCCACCACATGTACACATACTAAACGTTGCCACGGACAGCCACAGTGAGGGGAAAGGTCCCGGTGCACAGGTAACATAAAACAGTGCACACCAAACATACATACACACACACCTAACATAAAGGAAGTCAGGTGAGACCGCATGCCAAAGCAGCAAGCTGCCTAGCGCCGCTCAGACTGCTCTGCTGACAATTACAGAACACAACTAGTTGCCCGCGGCAACCACAAGTGAGGCCACACACAGCGACACTCACCTGTGGTTGAACACACAAACTAAACCGCAGGCAACCGCATGCGGTAAGGAGTCACGGCAATAGCCATGGCCGTGACAGTCTCTTGTGTTCAATTAGAGTTACATAGTTAATATGGTTGAAAAAAACATAAGTCCATCAAGTTCAATGATAAATTGTTTTCTATGAGTTGATTGCAATATTGGCTTGTAAAAAGCAACTGGAGTGTACAGGAAACGTTCCTAGTCACTCTGTGTGGGTGGGAGAAAGCAGGACTCACGGTCTGGCAGCATTTAAAGGTAGTCTGTTAGCTCCATTTCTATAAAAGTAATAGAAATAAAATGTGTAGAGGCACACCACCTTATTTACCAGCAATAGCGGGGAGCAGCAAGAGCGGTAACGTGATCCAGATAAGGCGGGGTTGAGTGCACAGCCCCATAGCCTATCCAGCTCCAACTCGACGTAAATCCTTGCTGTAATCCATCTTCAAGGTAAGCGTTCCACCGCCAAGCCTCAGAGCCACCAGCGCCTTGGGTATCAACTAACGGGTAAGTGCTGAGCTTTACAGACTTTTAATTGAAGCGCTACCTGCAACTGTCTACCAATATATGAACAACACTCATTGCTTATGCGCTATGCCACTGTGAGCGCTATATGTGAGATACTCAGCATCATAAGTGCTACCTATAAATGCCTACTAGTATATCACACCTGTTGCAATTACTTATTCCAATAGCGTTTGTCCCTCTATCTAGCTGCAGTATCGCAGCAGAGCCGCACACAACTGCCGCACAATACAAATGCACTATAAAATACTTTCTATGTTAGAAGGTATATTATAGGTATATCACACCCCTCTATCAGTTTTGTTTTTTGGGACAACAGGTATATCACACCTGTTGCAATTACTTATTCCAATAGCGTTTGTCCCTCTATATAGCTGCGGTATCACAGCAGAACCGCACACAACTGCTGCACAATACAAATGCACTATAATATACTTTCTATGTTAGAAAGTATATTATAAGTATATTACACCCCTCTGTATGTCACACCTATCAATAGTACACCTATACCAGTCCTTAAAAGGACTTTTGTGGCCCTATTAGCTTGCGTTTGGTATCCCTAACAGTCTGTCCCTGCTCCACACAGCAACCTCTCCCTACACTGGCAAAAAACTGAATGTAAAATGGTGGCCAGATCAGGTTTATTTATAAAGTAGGGGGTATGTCCATGTGCTGAAACGTCTCAATTGGCTGTCCTGTCCCACCTGATGTATCATGGGTCAAAGTTCGGCGCTATGCGAAAAAATATGGCTCGTGTGAATATCGCCATTTGTTCGCATGTTCTGCAAATCGCGAACGAGCAAAGTTCGCCGCAAAACGATCACCAGGTGAACCGCAAGGCCATCTCTACTCGTCAGTGAAGTTGTACTTACATGCAGAAATCACCTCCACTGTATCGCAGCAAGCAGTGGCTACTGCCATCGCTATTCCTCATACAGATTCATTGTTTCTGGGCAGAAAACCACTGTTTAGACAGCGGATCTGCTGCCCAGAAACGATGATTTAATGTGCTGCATGAAAGATCATTTCACCTGATGAACGAGCGGTTTACTGGTTCGTCAGGTAATCGGCAGCACATTTACACAGACATTTTATCGGGAGCGAGCATTCGTAATGATAATCCTGCCGATTCTTTGCGGGTCACCATGGTTAACTATGGAAGAACAATGATTTCAAGCATCACCCTCCTTTTAACATGTCAAGTCTGCCATTTTAACCCTATCAGCCTGACATAATGATCTTCAGCCTTGTGCTCGTCAACATTCTCACCTGAGTTAACAAGACGATTACTGAAATGATCTCAGCAGGTCCTTTTAATGACAGCAATGAAATGCAGTGGAAAGTTTTTTTGGGGATTAAGTTAATTTTCATGGCAAAGAAGGACTAGAAGCCTGCAGGTCTTTCTCTTCATATCCCAACTGCCATACACTCGGTCACATATCACTTATCAGCCAATAGAAGCTCGCACAGGTATTTAGTCTCCACATACAGTCGTGGCCAAAAGTTTTGAGAATGACACAAATATTAGTTTTCACAAAGTTTGCTGCTAAACTGCTTTTAGATCTTTGTTTTAGTTGTTTCTGTGATGTAGTGAAATATAATTACACGCACGTCATACGTTTCAAAGGCTTTTATTGACAATTACATTTCATTTATGCAAAGAGTCAGTATTTGCAGTGTTGGCCCTTCTTTTTCAGGACCTCTGCAATTCGACTGGGCATGCTCTCAATCAACTTCTGGGCCAATTCCTGACTGATAGCAACCCATTCTTTCATTATCACTTCTTGGAGTTTGTCAGAATTAGTGGGTTTTTGTTTGTCCACCCGCCTCTTGAGGATTGACCACAAGTTCTCAATGGGATTAAGATCTGGGGAGTTTCCAGGCCATGGACCCAAAATGTCAACGTTTTGGTCCCCGAGCCACTTAGTTATCACTTTTGCCTTATGGCACGGTGCTCCATCGTGCTGGAAAATGCATTGTTCTTCACCAAACTGTTGTTGGATTGTTGGAAGAAGTTGCTGTTGGAGGGTGTTTTGGTACCATTCTTTATTCATGGCTGTGTTTTTGGGCAAAATAGTGAGTGAGCCCACTCCCTTGGATGAGAAGCAACCCCACACATGAATGGTCTCGGGATGCTTTGCTGTTGGCATGACACAGGACTGATGTTAGCGCTCACCTTTTCTTCTCCGGACAAGCCTTTTTCCAGATGAGGAAAGAGGCTTCATCGGAGAATATGTCTTTGCCCCAGTCCTCAGCAGTCCATTCACCATACTTTCTGCAGAAGATCAATCTGTCCCTGATGTTTTTTTTGGAGACAAGTGGCTTCTTTGCTGCCCTTCTTGACACCAGGCCATCTTCCAAAAGTCTTCGCCTCACTGTGTGTGCAGATGCGCTCTCACCTGCCTGCTGCCATTCCTGAGCAAGCTCTGCACTGGTGGCACTCCGATCCCGCAGCTGAATCCTCTTTAGGAGACGATCCTGGCGCTTGCTGGACTTTCTTGGACGCCCTGAAGCCTTCTTAACAAGAATTGAACCTCTTTCCTTTAAGTTTTTGATGATCCTATAAATTGTTGATTGAGGTGCAATCTTAGTAGCCACAATATCCTTGCCTGTGAAGTCATTTTTGTGCAACGCAATGATGGCTGCACGCGTTTTTTTGCAGGTCACCATGGTTAACAATGGAAGAACAATGATTTCAAGCATCACCCTCCTTTTAACATGTCAAGTCTGCCATTTTAACCCAATCAGCCTGACATAATGATCTCCAGCCTTGTGCTCGTCAACATTCTCACCTGAGTTAACAAGACGATTACTGAAATGATCTCAGCAGGTCCTTTAATGACAGCAATGAAATGCAGTGGAAAGTTTTTTTTGGGATTAAGTTAATTTTCATGGCAAAGAAGGACTATGCAATTCAGCTGATCACTCTTCATAACATTCTGGAGTATATGCAAATTACTATTATAAAAACTTAAGCAGCAACTTTTCCAATTTTTATGTAATTCTCAAAACTTTTGGCCACGACTGTACACCCAGTTTTACACCCTCCCACTCCGCAGCCGACAGGGATTGAAAAGGTGAAGGCAAAAATCAACTTCTGTCAGATGCAGGGGTGGGAAGGACTGTGATTTTCCTACTGCAGCTCATGCTCAGACAGCACAGTGCTTCTGTCTGAGAGTGAGTTGGTCAAAAGAACATCCCTGTGTCTGTCTAGGCCCTGCGCCGGACGGAGGACAGAAGGTCTGAAAGCCGGACTGTCCAGCCTAAAACCGGACCTCTGGCCACCCTAGGGGCAGGCTGCTGTGGAGGTCAAAGTTAAGGGGACGGTCTGCTATGGAGGTCAGTGTTAATGGGCTGGGTGCTGTAGAGATCACTGTTAAGGGGGATACTGTCGATCTTTTAATGACCTACACAAACATTAAATGAAATATACCCGTGCGAAGCCGGGTCCTTCTGCTAGTGTGTGTGTGTATGTATGTATGTGTGTGTGTGTGTGTATATATATATATATATATGTGTAATCTATATATACACTGAAGAAAAATATAAATGCTCTCGGTTTTGCTCCCATTTTGCATGAGCTGAAATCAAAGATCTGAAAAATTTTCTACATTCACAAAAGACCTATTACTCTCAAATATTGTTCACAAATCTGTGTAAGGCTATTTTCACACTTGCGTCAGTGTGGTCCGGCGGGCAGTTGCCCGCCGGATCCGCCGATCTGGATGTGACTGAAAGCATTTGTGAGACGCATCCGGATGCGGATCTGTCTCACAAATGCATTGCAAGAACAGATCCGTCTCTCCGCTTGTCATGTGGACAGACGGATCCATCTTGTATCTTTTTTCACATTCTTACTGGTTTGCGTAGGCCGGAAGGACGGATCCGGCATTCCGGTATTTTGAATGCATAGGAATACATTCCTATGGGGAATCAGGCTTTCCGGCAAGTCTTCATTTTTTTTTCGCCGGAGATAAAACCGTAGCATGCTACGGTTTTATCTTTTGCCTGATCAGTCAAAATGACTAAACTGAAGACATCCTGATGCATCCTGAACGGATTACTCTCCATTCAGAATGCATGGGGATATGCCTGATCAGTTATTTTCCGGTATAGAGCCCCTGTGACGGAACTCTATGCCGGAAAAGAAAAACGCTAGTGTGAAAGTACCCTTAGTGAGCACCTCTCCTTTGCCGAGATAATCCATCCCACCTCACAGGTGTGGCATATCAAGGTGCTGATTAGACAGCATGAATATTGCACAGGTGTGCCTTAGACTGCCCACAATAAAAGACCACTCTGAAATGTGCACAGTTTTGCGTTACTGGGGAGGGGGGTCAGAAAACCAGTCAGTATCTGGTGTGGCCACCATTTGCCTCACGCAGTGCAATACATCTCCGTCGCATTGAGTTGTTCAGGTTGTTGATTGTGGCCTGTGGAATGTTGGTCCACTCCTCTTCAATAGCTGTGCAAAGTTGCAGAATATTGGCAGGCACTGGAACATGCTGTCGTAAATGCCAATCCAGAGCATCCCAGACATGCTCAATGGGTGACATGTCCGGGGAGTATGCTGGCCATGCAAGAACTGTGATGTTTTCAGCTTCCAGGAATTGTGTACAGATCCTTGCAATATGGGGCCGTGCATTATCATGCTGCAACATAAGGTGATGGTCGTGGATGAATGGCACAACAATGGGCCTCAGGATCTCGTCACGGTATCTTTGTGCATTAAAAATGCCATCAATAAAATGCCCCTGTGTTCGTTGCCCATAACATACGCCTGCCCATACCATAACCCCACTGCCACCATGGGCCACTCGATCCACAAATTGACGTCAGCAAACTGCTCACCCACAGGACGCCACACACGCTGTCTGCCATCTGCCCTGAACAGTGAAAACGGGACTCATCCGTGAACAGAACGCCTCTCCAATGTGCCAGACGCCATCGAATGTGAGCATTTGCCCACTCAAGTCGGTTACAACGACAAACTGCAGTCAGGTCTAGACCCCGATGAGGACGACGAGCATGCAGATGAGCTTCCCTGAGACGGTTTCTGACAGTTTGTGCAGAAATTCTTTGGTTATGCAAACCGATTGTTGCTGCAGCTGTCCGGGTGGCTGGTCTCAGACGATCATGGAGGTGAACATGCTGGATGTGGAGGTCCTGGGCTAGTGTGGTTACACGTGGTCTGCGGTTGTAAGGCCGGTTGTATGTACTGCCAAATTCTCTGAAACTCCTTTGGAGATGGCTTATGGTAGAGAAATGAACATTCATTGCACGGGCAACAGCTTTGGTAGACATTCCTGCAGTCAGCATGCTAATTGCACGCTTCTTCAAACATTGCGACATCTGTGGCATTGTGCTGTGTGATCAAACTGCACATTTCAGAGTGGCTTTTTATTGTGGGCAGTCTAAGGCACACCTGTGCAATATTCTTGCTGTCTAATCGGCACCTTGATATGCCACACCTTTTGAGGTGGGATGAATTATCTCGGCAAAGGAGAAGTGCTCACTAACACAGATTTAGACAGATTTGTGAACAATATTTGAGAGTAATGGGTCTTTTGTGTATGTAGAAAATGTTTCAGATCTTTGAGTTCAGCTCATGCAAAATGCGAGCCAAACCGAAAGTGTTGCGTTTTATATTTTTGTTCAATGTGTGTGTGTGTGTGTGTGTGTGTGTATGTATGTATGTGTGTGTGTATATATATATATATATATATATATATATGATCAAAAAAATGGGCAGCACTCCATGAAGTAAAAAAATACAAAAAATCTTTATTTACCCAAGTAGGACATGCGATGTTTCGCTCTATGCTGGAGCCTTTCTCAAGCAGTGTATACAGACAAAGTGCCAAGTATATATAGCAGTGTGCTGATTCATAACAATTTACATAACATGTGTAACCAATTCATAGCAATTTAGCAAACAATCACAAAATAATACGGTGCAACAACAAAATAATAAAATGTGACCAAGACTATCAGTATCTCATGATCATATTATATATGACAGTAATTAAGGTGCAATCAAAAAATACAACCCATAAGTAAAAAATTCATATGTATACATAATTGATATTAATGTCATCATCAGTGCCATGTGTAATCAATAATATAAAGTGCTGAGTGCTTACTGGAGGGTATTGCAAACGGAGGGTGAAGGAGGAGTGAAGAGGCGAATGGCTACCATCCGTAGTGTAGCGTGCAGTCCGGTGTGCCTAGAGCGCAACAGCGCATGTCAGAATGACGTATGTTTCGTTACCATGCAGTTGCGCACTGTGACCCTGAAGTCGAGTCAACCATTTTGGGTGCTGGAATAACACATAAAGTATCGGGTGAATGCGCGTTAATGCCGGTCCCATCTGATACACACAGGATCAAGGTAGTATTGCACATATCCGTGCATTAAATTGAAACAGGTGGCTATGTGGGATCAGATGAAGGCTACCACAACATAATAGAGATGGAGCCTCCATCCGTGACCACCGATCAGTTACGAGCCCACACGTTAGTGCAGGCTCACACTGTGTCCATGATCCTAGCCCACTTGTCACCACCTTTCCAGAGGGTTCTCCTCAACTCAAAACCACCTTCCAAGTGAATAACAACAGAATATGACCAAGAAAAATAATAAACGCTAAAAGACAAGCATCCTCTACAGATTGTAAATAATGACTGCACGCCATTCCTTGATGTAGCCTCGAACTTCCTCTCTCCATACTCCGTGGCATACCATCTGTGATAAAGAATAAATAAAAAGTATTAAAAAAGTGAAAATTCATAAAGAACATATACTTTGTCCAATACAAAAAATCACAAAAATACACAGGGACAGTACAACAAATCAGAAAATGGAACGAGGGCAAGCCACGATCCTAAATCGCTCCAATTTTGTAATCAACGAGACCATGCGGTTTTAGAGAATTCAGTGTATGAATCCACTGTAATTCCCTTTTTTTTTTTATAGACTGGTTCTATTGCCACCTCTCCTGGGCATTGGTACAGAATCAATAATGCAGCACTTCATATCTCTCTCTGTGTGCTTGAACTCAACAAAATGCTTTTGAAACTGGTAAATCGAGTCATTTTTTCCTTATGCTGTATCGATGATTGTTGAGACGTGACTTGAAATCAGTGGTCGTCTCACCAACATACACCAGATTGCACGGACATACAAGCACATATATAACATAGCTGGAATCGCAAGTCAGGTAATGTCGTATCTTATGTGCGATGCCAGTCTGAGGGTATACAAAGGTTTTGCCTTTAATGATGTATTTGCAATTGACACATGTCAGACAAGGGAAACATCCAACACTAATTGTGGTCAATGTTGTCTGTCTAGTTGTTTTCAGTGTCCCCACATCAGCCTTAACCAATTGGTCCTTTATACTCCTGGACCTACGGTAAGACATCAATGGAGGAGAGTGGAATTCCTCAATTGTATTGTGACAACCTCCCAATATATTCCAGTGGCGTTTAATGATATTCCCTATATCCACGCTCTGCTCAGAGTGCGTCGAGATAAAAGGAATCCTGACCGCTTTAGAGTGTAGTGTCTTCCTTATGAGAGTGTCTTCCCTATTTAGCTTCATAGCCATTTCCTTTTTTTTGTGTAATAATTTGGTTGGATAACCCCGCCTGTGGAATTTATTCATCAGTGTGTCCAAAGTTTTATCAAACACACCGGGGTCTGAGACTATACGTCTGGCCCTTAGAAACTGCGAATATGGTAAAGATCTAACCATTGGTCTAGGGTGGTTACTACTGTATGTCAATAACGTGTTCCTGTCAGTGGGCTTGGTAAACAGCTCTGTCTGCAACCTGCCCTCTCTCAAGATCACGTTAGTATCCAGAAATTGCATTTCAGTGTGGGAATGCACCAATGTGAATTGAAGAGCACTATCAATCCCATTGAGGAATACATGAAAGCTGCAAAGTTGTTCAACTGTGCCCGTCCAGATGAGGAAGATGTCGTCTATGTACCGCCACCACCCCATAACATGCTGGAAATGGTGGCTTCCATAGACATCCTCCTCAAATCGACGCATAAAAATATTGGCGTAGGTTGGGGCCACATTGGACCCCATGGCCACGCCCTGTTTTTGCATATAATAGGAGTCCTGAAACAAAAAATAATTAAACCTCAAAACAATCTCCAAAAGGGATACTATGAATTGTTGAGCCTCACCAGTGAGTGATGATTTCTCCAGCATGCCCGAAACAGCAAGTAGCCCCTTTTGATGATCAATCGAGGTATAAAGGGAGGTGACCTCAAAGGATGCTAATGTCACCCCCTGTATACCTTCCAAATTGATCATCTGCAATTTGAGCAAAAAATCCGTTGTATCCTGTATATAGGAGCTGCCTCCACATGAAAAACTTTGCAATGTTTTATCAAGGAAAATGGCAATATGACTGAAGATTGAGTCAGAGCCCGATACAATGGGGCGGCCGGGTGGGTCAATGAGGGACTTGTGGATCTTGGGCAACACATAGATCACCGGGGTGACCGGATGCGTTACAGTAAGGTAATCCACAAGTCCCTCATCAATGACCCCCGCCCGCAAAGCCCCAGCTAAAACATCCTTGATGAGCCCAGCAATCTTGAACTTGGGGTCAGAGTCAATGTGTCTATAGACGGTGTTGTCGCCCAGTTGCCTTAAAATTTCGGCAATATATTTATGGGTATCCAACACGACCACTGCGCCGCCTTTATCAGCGGCTTTAATTGTAAGCTCGGGGTCGTGTTTTAATTCACTAAGGGCCACCATCTCATCAGCAGTCACATTGGGATGACCAAAAGGTTGTTCAGAGTGCATCGCTCTAAGTGTCTGGATGTCAGATTTTACAGCAGCCATGTATGCCTCAATTGCAGGTTCATTTATAACAAGGTTAAAGTTACTTTTAAGGGAAAGATCGAACCTACCAAGAGACAACTCGCTAGTCTTGGCATGGTCGATCCGCTCCCTATTGTGAAACCAGACTTTTAACTTAATAGCTCGAAAAAAGGCATGTAAATCAAATTCAAGTTCAAACCAGTTAGCAGTTGTTTTAGGACAAAAAGAGAGCCTTCATGTTGTGGTAGCCTTAATCTGATCCCACATAGCCACCTGTTTCAATTTAATGCACGCATATGTGCAATACTACCTTGATCCTGTGTGTATCAGATGGGACCCGCATTAACGTGCATGCGCCCGATACTTTATGTGTTATTCCCGCACCCAAAATGGTTGACTTGACGTCAGGGTAACAGTGCGCAACTGCATGGTAACGAGGGTGGTGGAACTTGGAAATGAGAAACATACATCATTCTGACATGCGCTGTTGCGCTCTAGGCACGCCTGTCACGGAACCATGAACCAGACGTACAACAAGAGATAAGTGAAAATAAGAAGGCTTTATTGAAAATAAAGCTGTAAAGCAAAAGTCCAAACGGATGGTGAAACCGAGCAGAGTCTTTGCGAAGCCAGAGGTCAGGAATCAGAAGGGTAGTCAGACGAAGCCAGGATCAGGAACCAGCAGGGTAGTCAGACGAAGCCAGGATCAGGAACCAGCAGGGTAGTCAGACGAAGCCAGGATCAGGAACCAGAAGCAGCAGCAGTCTTAGAAGCATGTGAACACAAGAGGACCAAGCAAGGAACTGAAGCCACAGACCTCCTATATATATGAGCTAGGCATCCAGCTCCTCCCAGTGGGAAGGAGGAGCCGCAGGGTGGAAGGCTACAAGAAACCCAGAAACCAAGATGGCCGCCAGCACATGTCAAACGAAGGAGAACAGCAAGAAGGTAAGACCATGACAGTACCTCCCCCTCAAGGGCCCCTCCTCCGCGGAGCACAAAACGGTTTCTGAGGGAAGCGTGCGTGGAAGGCTCGGAGCAAGGCAGGAGCATGGACATCTGCGGAGGGAACCCAGGAACGCTCCTCTGGACCATAACCATGCCAATGGACCAAAAACTGCAACCGACCGCGGACCAGGTGTGAGTCCAGGATATTGCTCACCTCATATTCCTCACGATTGCCCACTTGGACCGGACGAGGCCGAGGAACCGAGGAAGTGAAACGATTACACACCAGTGGCTTCAACAGGGAGACATGAAACACGTTGGAGATCCGCATGCCAGGAGGAAGCGCAAGGGCATAGGCTACCGGGTTTACCCTGCGAAGCACTCGGAAGGGACCAACAAAGCGAGGCGCCAGCTTGGGAGTGGGCACTCGAAGGTTGAGGTTGCGGGTGGACAACCATACACGGTCTCCGACCTGGTAGGAAGGAGCAGGCGCTCGTCTGCGATCAGCCTGGAGTCTCTGGCGCTGCGCAGAGACCTCAAGGGACTTCTGGATCTGTACCCAAGAAGCACGTAGGACGGAAAGGTGGTCCTCCACAGCCGGAATATCCTTGGGAGAGAATACCTCCGGTAACACGGCAGGTTGGAACCCATAATTGGCCATGAAGGGAGACGTCCCAGAGGAAGAGTTCACCGCCGTGTTCCTGGCAAACTCAGCCCAAGGCAGGAGGTCAACCCAATTGTCTTGGTGATCGGAGACATAGCAACGAAGGAATTGCTCCAAGGCCTGATTGGATCGTTCTGCGGCCCCATTGGACTGAGGGTGGTAGGCCGAGGAGAAGGAGAGATGAATCCCCAACTGGGAGCAAAAGGCGCGCCAGAACCTGGACACAAACTGACTCCCCCGATCCGACACAATCTCCTTGGGCAAACCGTGCAACCGGAAGACCTCCCTGGCAAAAATCGTGGCCAACTCTTGTGCAGAGGGTAACTTCTTGAGAGGAACACAGTGGCACATTTTGGAAAACCGATCCACAATCATGAGAATGACCGTATGGCCTCGGGATGCAGGGAGGTCCACAATGAAATCCATCCCCAGGTGTGACCATGGGCGCTCCCCGGTGGCTATGGGTTGCAGAAGGCCCAACGGAAGGTGCCGAGGGGACTTACTCTGGGCACAAACGGAGCATGCCGATACATATGCGGCGATGTCGGAACGTAGGGAAGGCCACCAGAACAGACGTGAAACAGCCCAGGACAGCTGATTCTTTCCAGGATGCCCCGCGGTCTTGGAGTTATGGTAGGTTCGCAACAACCGAGTGCGCAACTCCTCAGGCACAAAACATCTGCCGTTGGGTCTCCCAGAGGGAGCACCAGATTGAGCCGCCAAAATCTGCTCACCCAGGGGAGAGGTCAGGCTGGTGCGAATGGCGGCCAGGATCTGATTCGGAGGTATGACCGAAGTCGGAATCGACTCCTCCCTGGACAGCTCTGAGTACTGCCGTGATAAGGCATCCGCCCTGATGTTCTTGGAACCGGGTAGGTAGGAGACCACGTAATTAAAACGTGACAAGAACAGAGCCCATCTGGCCTGACGTGGTGTCAATCTCTTGGCCTCAGAAAGGTAGGTCAGATTCTTGTGGTCCGTCAGGATGAGAACCGGAACCACCGAACCCTCGAGCAAGTGCCTCCATTCTTTAAGGGCCTGCACGATGGCCAATAACTCCCTGTCACCAATCTGATAGTTGCACTCCGCGGAAGACAGTTTCCGGGAGTAAAACCCACAAGGAAGCAGAGGACCCTCTGGTGTTCTACGCTGAGACAGAAGGGTGCCTACTCCCGTCTCAGACGCGTCCACCTCGAGGACAAAGGGTTGGGATGCGACAGAATCGGAGCCGACACAAAGGCGGACTTTAGGGCCTCAAAAGCTCGGATGGCCTCGAGCGGCCAGACCTGGGAATTACTGCCCTTCCTGGTCAGATCCGTGAGAGGCTTGGCCAGCATGGAAAAGTCCCTGATGAACTTCCGATAATAATTGGCGAAGCCCAAAAAGCGCTGCAGGGAACGAAGACCACTGGGCTGGGGCCACTGTAAGACAGCCGAAACCTTCTCAGGATCCATGGAGAACCCCTCAGCGGAAATGATGTAACCTAAGAAGGTTACCTGGGATCGGTGAAATTCGCATTTCTCAAGCTTACCGAACAGCTTGTTCTCTCGTAACCGTTGCAACACTCGTCTGACATCCAGAATGTGGGCCTCCATGGATTCAGAATATACCAAGATGTCATCCAAATAGACCACCACACACTGCTGCAACAGGTCACGGAAAACATCGTTGATGAATTCCTGAAAGACTGCGGGCGCATTGCACAACCCAAAGGGCATAACCAAGGATTCGTAATGACCGGTCCTGGTGTTAAACGCGGTCTTCCACTCATCGCCCGCCTTGATCCTTACCAGGTTATATGCCGCCCTCAGGTCGAGTTTGGTAAAGACCGTGGCCCCTTTAAGGCGATCGAACAGCTCGGAAATCAAGGGTATCGGGTAAGCGTTCTTGATCGTGATGCGATTGAGACCCCTGTAATCGATGCAAGGCCTCAACTCACCGCCCTTCTTTTTCACAAAGAAAAATCCAGCCCCTGCCGGGGACGAAGATTTGCGAATGTGTCCGCGTGAAAGCGCCTCCCTCACGTACTCCTCCATGGCCTCATTCTCCGCTACCGACAGTGGATAGACTTTGCCACGAGGAGGAACGGCACCAGATTGTAACTCTATGGCACAATCGTATGGGCGGTGCGGAGGTAGGGCAACCGCGCGCACCTTATCGAATACATCCCGGTACTCCTCGTATTCAGGAGGCAACAGAGAGTCCGAGGAAGTACACAGCAACTTGACAGACCCATGGATGCAACTAGCCCCACACTGCGGTGACCACGAGAGGATCTCGACCGATCTCCAATCGAAAGTCGGATTATGCTTCTGGAGCCAGGGGTACCCCAAGACCACCGAGTAGTGTGGAGACGAAATAACCTGGAGGCAGACCGACTCTCTGTGAACGGCACCAATGGCTATCCCCACTGGAAGGGTCTCATGAGTCACGTGTGGCGGCAGAAGGGGTCTGCCGTCTATCGCCTCAAGAGCCAGTGGGGAACCTCGAGCCTGCAGAGGAATGGAATTGGCGGCAGCGAACACACTATCAATGGACAAACCACCAGCACCAGAGTCCACCAACGCCTGGGTCGTCACCGAGCCCCCGACCCAGGAGAGGACAACAGTGATCAGTGGTTTGTCAACACGGGAAACCGGGGACGAGGAGACTCCACCCAAGATCTGCCCCCGACAGGATCTCAGGTACGAGCGTTTTCCCGGACGGTTCGGACATGCCAACCGAAAATGCCCACCGAGACCACAGTACATGCATCGGCCCTCGCGTCTCCGGAGTGCCCTCTCCCCCTCGGACAGGCGAGCAAACCCCAGCTGCATGGGTTCACCCCCAGACAAGTCATCCCCAGGAGGCGTGGGAGGAGAGGGAGGCACGGGTGGGACAGCAAACGTAGGCACCAATCTGTTAGAAGACCTCCGCAGGTTCTCCTTAAAGGAAGGTCTCTCCCTGAGTCTGGTGTCAATCAAAATCAGGAAAGAAATAAGAGACTCGAGCTCAACTGGTAGGTCCTTAGCTGCAACCTCATCCTTCAAGGCATCCGAGAGACCATGAGAGAAAGCAGCGACCAGAGCCTCATTATTCCAGCCCACCTCTGCTGCCAGGGTACGAAACTCAATGGCGTATTCAGCTACGGATCGTGAACCCTGTCTGATGGACATAAGGAGCTTCGCAGCAGAGGCAGCACGAGCCGGCACATCGAATACCTTCCGAAGAGAAGCAACAAAACCGGAAAACTCGGCAACCACCGGATTGTTGTTCTCCCATAAAGGGCTGGCCCAGGCCAAGGCCTTGTCCGAGAGCAGCGAGATCAAGAAGCCCACCTTTGATCTCTCAGTGGGAAAGGCATGTGGCAGCAACTCGAAATAAATGCCCACCTGGTTAAGGAAACCTCGGCACTGAGTTGGCTCTCCCCCAAAGCGCTGTGGAAGAGGGGCAGAACCGATCATACCCCGAAACACCGCAGGCGCAACAACAGGTGTCGGGGTAGACTCTGGCGCAACAACCGGAGCGGCCGTAGGAGCGAGCCCAGGAGCGACAACCGACCCATCGGCAACGGGAGCGAAATGAGCCGTGGGTTCAAGCAGGGTTTGCAACGCCACAGCGAACCGACCCAACAGGTGATCCTGCTGATCAAGTCTGGCAACCAGCGTGGGTAGCGAGGATGGCCCTGTACCGTCAGAATTCATGGCTTGGTCCTAATGTCACGGAACCATGAACCAGACGTACAACAAGAGATAAGTGAAAATAAGAAGGCTTTATTGAAAATAAAGCTGTAAAGCAAAAGTCCAAACGGATGGTGAAACCGAGCAGAGTCTTTGCGAAGCCAGAGGTCAGGAACCAGAAGGGTAGTCAGACGAAGCCAGGATCAGGAACCAGCAGGGTAGTCAGACGAAGCCAGGATCAGGAACCAGCAGGGTAGTCAGACGAAGCCAGGATCAGGAACCAGAAGCAGCAGCAGTCTTAGAAGCATGTGAACACAAGAGGACCAAGCAAGGAACTGAAGCCACAGACCTCCTATATATATGAGCTAGGCATCCAGCTCCTCCCAGTGGGAAGGAGGAGCCGCAGGGTGGAAGGCTACAAGAAACCCAGAAACCAAGATGGCCGCCAGCACATGTCAAACGAAGGAGAACAGCAAGAAGGTAAGACCATGACAACGCCGGACTGCACGCTACACTACGGATGGTAGCCATTCGCCTCTTCACTCCTCCTTCACCCTCCGTTTGTAATTCCCTCCAGTAAGCACTCGGCACTTTATATTATTGATTACACATGGCACTGATGATGACATTAATATCAATTATGTACAGGGTGGGCCATTTATATGGATACACCTTAATAAAATGGGAATGGTTGGTGATATTAACTTCCTGTTTGTGGCACATTAGTATATGTGAGGGGGGAAACTTTTCAAGATGGGTGGTGACCATGGGGCCATTTTGAAGTCGGACATTTTGAATCCAAGTTTTGTTTTTTCAATAGGAAGAGGGTCATGTGACACATCAAACTTATTGGGAATTTCACAAGAAAAACAATGGTGTGCTTGGTTTTAACGTAACTTTATTCTTTCATGAGTTATTTACAAGTTTCTGACCACTTATAAAATGTGTTCAATGTGCTGCCCATTGTGTTGGATTGTCAATGCAACCCTCTTCTCCCACTCTTCACACACTGATGGCAACACCGCAGGAGAAATGCTAGCACTGGCTTCCAGTATCCGTAGTTTCAGGTGCTGCACATCTCGTATCTTCACAGCATAGACAATTGCCTTCAGATGACCCCAAAGATAAGTCTAAGGGGGTCAGATCGGGAGACCTTGGGGGCCATTTAACTGGCCCACGACGACCAATCCACTTTCCAGGAAACTGTTCATCTAGGAATGCTCGGACCTGACACCCATAATGCGGTGGTGCACCATCTTGCTGGAAAAACTCAGGGAACGTGCCAGCTTCAGTGCATAAAGAGGGAAACACATCATCATGTAGCAATTTCGCATATCTAGTGGCCTTGAGGTTTCCATTGATGAAGAATGGCCCCACTATCTTTGTACCCCATATACCACACCATGCCATCAATTTTTTTGTTCCAACAGTCTTGGAGGGATCTATCCAATGTGGGTTAGTGTCAGACCAATAGCGGTGGTTTTGTTTGTTAACCTCACCATTCACATAAAAGTTTGCCTCATCACTGAACAAAATCTTCTGTGTAAACTGAGGGTCCTGTTCCAATTTTTGTTTTGCCCATTCTGCAAATTCAGTGCGCCGATCTAGGTCATCCTCATTGAGATGCTGCAGTAGCTGAAGTTTGTAAGGGTGCCATTTGTGAGCAGCTAATATCCACCAAAGGGATGTTCGACTAATGCCACCCTCCAGTGACATGCGGCGAGTGCTACGCTGTGGGCTCTTGCTGAATGAAGCTAGGACAGCCACTGATGTTTCTTCATTAGAGACAGATTTCATGCGTCCACATTTTGGTAAATCCAACACTGAACCAGTTTCATGAAACTTAGCAAGCAGTTTGCTAACTGTAGCATGGGAGATGGGTGGTCTCGTAGGGTGTCTTGCATTGAAATCTGCTGCAATGACCCGGTTACTGCGTTCACCAGACATCAACACAATTTCTATCCGCTCCTCACGTGTTAACCTCGGCGACATGTCAATGGCTGTAAACAAAGAGAAACTTGTAAATAACTCATGAAAGAATAAAGTTACGTTAAAACCAAGCACACCATTGTTTTTCGTGTGAAATTCCCAATAAGTTTGATGTGTCACATGACCCTCTTCCTATTGAAAAAACGAAAGTTGGATTCAAAATGGCCGCCATGGTCACCACCCATCTTGAAAAGTTTCCCCTCTCACATATACTAATGTGCCACAAACAGGAAGTTAATATCACCAACCATTCCCATTTTATTAAGGTGTATCCATATAAATGGCCCACCCTGTATACATATGAATTTTTTACTTATGGGTTGTATTTTTTGATTGCACCTAAATTACTGTCATATATAATATGATCATGAGATACTGATAGTCTTGGTCACATTTTATTATTTTGTTGTTGCACCGTATTATTTTGTGATTGTTTGTTAAATTGCTATGAATTGGTTACACGTTATGTAAATTATTATGAATCAGCACACTGCTATATATACTTGGCACTTTGTCTGTAGACAGTCGTGGCCAAAAGTTTTGAGAATTACATAAATATTGGAAATTGTAAAAGTTGCTGCTTAAGTTTTTATAATAGCAATTTGCATATACTCCAGAATGTTATGAAGAGTGATCAGATGAATTGCATAGTCCTTCTTTGCCATGGAAATTAACTTAATCCCAAAGAAAACCTTTCCACTGCATTTCATTGCTGTCATTAAAGGACCTGCTGAGATCATTTCAGTAATCGTCTTGTTAACTCAGGTGAGAATGTTGACGAGCACAAGGCTGGAGATCATTATGTCAGGCTGATTGGGTTAAAATGGCAGACTTGACATGTTAAAAGGAGGGTAATGCTTGAAATCATTGTTCTTCCATTGTTAACCATGGTGACCTGCAAAGAAACGCATGCAGCCATCATTGCATTGCAAAAAAATGGCTTCACAGGCAAGGATATTGTGGCTACTAAGATTGCACCTCAATCAACAATTTATAGGATCATCAAGAACTTCAAGGAAAGAGGTTCAATTCTTGTTAAGAAGGCTTCAGGGCGTCCAAGAAAGTCCAGCAAGCGTCAGGATCGTCTCCTAAAGAGGATTTAGCTGCGGGATCGGAGTGCCACCAGTGCAGAGCTTGCTCAGGAATGGCAGCAGGCAGGTGTGAGCGCATCTGCATGCACAGTGAGGCGAAGACTTTTGGAAGATGGCCTGGTGTCAAGTAGGGCAGCAAAGAAGCCACTTCTCTCCAAAAAAAACATCAGGGACAGATTGATCTTCTGCAGAAAGTATGGTGAATGGACTGCTGAGGACTGGGGCAAAGTCATATTCTCCGATGAAGCCTCTTTCCGATTGTTTGGGGCATCTGGAAAAAGGCTTGTCCGGAGAAGAAAAGGTGAGCGCTACCATCAGTCCTGTGTCATGCCAACAGTAAAGCATCCCGAGACCATTCATGTGTGGGGTTGCTTCTCATCCAAGGGAGTGGGCTCACTCACAATTTTGCCCAAAAACACAGCCATGAATAAAGAATGGTACCAAAACACCCTCCAACAGCAATTTCTTCCAACAATCCAACAACAGTTTGGTGAAGAACAATGCATTTTCCAGCACGATAGAACACTGTGCCATAAGGCAAAAGTGATAACTAAGTGGCTCGGGGACCAAAACGTTGACATTTTGGATCCATGGCCTGGAGACTCCCCAGATCTTAATCCCATTGAGAACTTGTCGTCAATCCTCAAGAGGCGGGTGGACAAACAAAAACCCACTAATTCTGACAAACTCTAAGAAGTGATTATGAAAGAATGGGTTGCTATCAGTCAGGAATTGGCCCAGAAGTTGATTGAGAGCATGCCCAGTCGAATTGCAGAGGTCCTGAAAAGGAAGGGCCAACACTGCAAATACTGACTCTTTGCATAAATGTCATATAATTGTCGATAAAAGCCTTTGAAACGTATGAAGTGCGTGTAATTATATTTCACTACATCACAGAAACAACTGAAACAAAGATCTAAAAGCAGTTTAGCAGCAAACTTTGTGAAAACTAATATTTGTGTCATTCTCTCAAAACTTTTGGCCACGACTGTACACTGCTTGAGAAAGGCTCCAGCATAGAGCCGAAACGTTGCATGTCCTACTTGGGTAAATAAAGATTTTTTGTATTTTTTTACTTCATGGAGTGCTGCCCATTTTTTTGATCTCTATCCATTGGATTTGCTTATATCCACATTGGGCTAGCTGCACCCTCTTGTTAGCATTAGATACGGTGCTGCCACTTTTTTCTTTATATATATGTAGTTAAGGCTGACATGTCAGCCTGCATTTGTGGGAGGGGCGGAGGTGCCTTTAAATAGCCGGGGCGCGCGTCCCTCCTTGCTCGTGAGCTATCTGTGCAAGGAGGAGTTATTGCTGGTTTCCCGCCGTGCTCACGTTGCCAACACACAAGTTCATTCAGCCACCCGTAAGTATGCTGGGGCCGCTGCTCCCTTCAACTGACAAGCTGCTCCGGTGCGCTGCGGCCGAACGCACAGGTAACATGGCTGCCCCCCCTTTTTCCCAGGTTCTGCCATTCCGGTCCTCTGCTTGCTGCCCCCTGTACCTTGGCCACCGTTGGCTTCCTTCAGCTCTGGTCGCCGGGGTTTATGCGGCTGAGCCGGGCGTCGGATCCTACAACAAGCTGTCTCCCCCGTCGCTGCATCCCTCGGTCTCGCTCAGGTGCCGCAAGTCCCGCGATAGCTCGGCACCTCCTTGCTCCTGCTGCCGCTCAGAGTCCTTCACAGGCTGGCAGCATGGAGACACGAGGGGGACAATAAAGTTAAAAAAAAAAAAAAAAACAGGACAACCATAAGTTACCCGAGGTTGTCAGTTAAAGTTATAAAAAAAAAAAAAAAAAAAATAGGGGCCAAGCACATCTGGATCCATAGGAAACATGCGGAAGTAATTAAGTTTCATTCAAAGCCCAACCTGGGGGAAAATAAAGTTTAAACAATTATTACATAAACAATTGACAATAAATAAATAACTATTCATAAATACTTAACCCACCAAAAAAAAAAAAAAAACACTGCCAGTCTTCATCATCAGTCGCTTTCGTTGCCCAACACGGCTGCCCACTGTTCCCGTAGGTCACCGTCTTGGCATAGGGGCGGGTACGTCGTTCGGGTTCATGTTTTTTCGTTTTCCCGCTCATATAAATAACTCTTAATTTAACTGATTATTGCATGTTTGGGGCCTGTCACTCTTTTCCCAGCCACATGTTTTTAACTAAGCATTTCAGGTGAATACCTGCGACATTGTCCAGGTTACATCTTTAATACATTCATGTATGATTTTCTGTTGCCTGCCACGTCTTTGGCCTTACGTTTTCAACTTAAATATGCAGCCTGTAACGTCATCCAGGTTCACGTTTAACTCTGAGTATAATTTTGTTGCTTGTTACGTTCTGCAGGGTTACGTTTTTAATTCTATAAATTCTGTTGCCTGCTACGTTGTCGGGCTTACGTTTTTAACTTCAATATGTTGCCTGTCACGTCATCCAGATTTACGTTTTTAACTCTGATTATAATTTCGTTACCTGTTACGTTATGCTCGTTTACGTTTTTAAATTAATAATTCTGTTGCCTGGTTCGTTTTCAGGCTTACGTTTTTAAAACTCACCATTATCTAACCGTTCACGTGGGCCCATGTTTTCTCGGTTTGTCAAGTACCCATGGCCTGTTGTAGTGGTCAGGTTTTCTGCCTTTAAAAAAAAAAAAAAAAAAAAAAAAATTTGGCAATGTTCTCGATTCTTCTCTCCCAGCCTCATGTGTACTAACATCATCGTCCTGTACACTTCAGGTCCGGGGCCAGTTGTTGCGCTTCTTTGTTTTTCCAGGGTCATTCTTCAGGTACCGTCTAGTCTTTATCACTTCGGTGCGCACCTTTTTCACAGTACACTCCCTCCACGGTTAAGTCACGTCATAATCGCCAGTTGTCATTTTCTTTTCAGGTCCACACAGGTAAGCGCTCACACTCCGGTCTGCACCAGCACAAAAAAAAAAATCACGGGGCACTGTTTACTCCGGGGTCTTCTGACCTTTAACTCTGTCATCATTTCTCACTCCCACAGTATGTCCCATCTATCAGACCACGAGGATTCCTTATCCATCCCTGACTCTTCCGCCCATGGCAGCACCATGTCGCTCAGGAGTTGGACAATTCCAAAATTAATCAAAGAGCTCAACAGCCGAGGGATTTGTTACCCTGCGTCTGCTCGGAAGGCGGAACTATACCGACTCCTGGTGTCCGAGCCCACGGCCCCTCCAGCGGATCAAGTGCCCATGTCAACTATTCAGCTATCATTGGCACAGTTGCATGCCACAATCAATAACATTGCCACTTCTGTCTCTGATATGCAGGCCAGACTGGTGGCGGTAGAATCCAGAGGGCTGTCACCTAGTCCCTCCGGTTCCATTGGTCACTGCTTTGTGTTCCCATTCCCCAGGTAGAGCTTCATTTACACCTGAGGTAGCTCCGGCACACTTTGTCCCAGATAACATTAGAAGGGATATTCTAGACGGCAGGGACGTCAATTTAGCTAGCATTCTCATTGCTACCCATGACACCATCGACAATAGGACCATTGTGTGCGGCGACGTTTCCATCACTCTAAAAGCCAGGGACGTCCGCCTCAACAAAAAATTGTCTATCCCCGAATTTGTCCTGGCCTTCAGCTTATATAGGGACACATCTGCTCCGCCTGCCCTGGAAGACGGGAGAAACTGGACACCTACCTGTACAGGGTCACGGATCTGGGCCACAAGTATGGCAGACACGCCTTCTATGATTACCATCGCTCGTTTTCGGCCAAGGCGGCCGCCACTCTGGCCCAGTTCCACCACACCACCAATTGGGCATCCATGGATATGGAGCTCTTTTGTCGCCATTTTGCTGGTCTCAAGGCTCCAGCTTGTGCGTCGTGTAATTCCATCCTCCACTCATCAGATTGGTGCCCCAACGTGGTCCCTCCCGTCTCCCAGGGCAGGTTCCTTCCCAGCACCTCTGGTTTCGCACAAAGACCCACTCCATCCACCGATAAATTAGGCCGCCCCATAGTTTTCCTGGGTAATAGTCAATTGTGCAACAATTACAACATGGCCATATGTAATTATAATAAATGCCGAGCCCTGCACATTTGCTCTGGTTGCTTTAGAGCCCACCGCATTACAACATGCCCACAGCGTTCCTCCAGGACCTCCTGACTAGTCGGAGTCAACGTGCATCTCCTGGCAACTCTCCTACACAACCATCCCAATCCCCGTTTTGTTCAGTTTCTTACAGTCGGGTTTTCCGAGGGTTTCCACACGGGTCTGGTCGCACTTCCCCAGTCCACTTGGGAGGGTCCCAATCTCCTCTCAGCGGCCAAGGATCCCGACTCGGTAGGAGTCCTCATACAATCGGAGCTGGAGAAGGGATTCCTCATAGGGCCATTTTCCACTGTCCCCTTTGATTCTTGGAGGGTCAGTCCTATCGGCATTGTGGCAAAAAAGTTTTCAAATAAAAAACGTCTCTTTTACTATCTTTCTGCGCCTCATGGTTCCGACATCCCGAGTTTAAATTCTCTGATTCCCTCCGAAGAGTTCTCCATGAGGTACTCCTCAGTGGATGAAGCCATACATCTCATTCTCCAGGTAGGCAGAGGGGCTTGGCTATCCAAGGCGGATATCGCAGACGTGTTCAAATTGCTCCCCATTCACCCGCAGCTCTGGAGGTTGTATGGCATCAAATGGCAAAATCTTTATTATTTTGCTAGCCATCTGACCTTCGGATCCAAGAGCAGCCCCTGGCTGTTTGACCAATTTGCGCAGGCTTTGCATTGGATTCTAGTCAACTGCTGCGATTGCCCACTGGTCATCCATTACCTGGATGATTTCCTGTTGGTTGAATCCCCAGGCAACAGACCCAGCAAGCTCAGGTCCCTTCTCCGGGTCTTCTCTGAGCTCAATGTTCCCGTCGCCTCTTCAAAGGTAGAAGGCCCTTCAACGGTAATTACCTTTCTGGGGATAGTGTTGGACTCCGTTAAAATGCAAGCCAGGCTTCCGGAGGAGAAGCTTGCCAAAATCAGGGAAGAGATCTCCAAGGCAGCAGGCTCCAGGCGTTTCACTAAAGTTGAGTTACAATCTTTGCTGGGTATGTTGAAGTTTGCTACTAGGATCATGCCGCAGGGCAGAGCTTTCACCTCCCGGTTGCTACAGCTGCTTCCATCAGCCCCCGAGCAGAATAGTCTCATCTGCCTAGACAGCCAAGCGATCGCGGATTTAGCAATGTGGAACACGTTCCTCGCCAGCTGGAACGGTGTCTCCATGTTTGTGCCACTATGGGGTCCCACATCAGCCACGATCTTCACGGACGCCGCTGCCTCTGCAGGTTACGCAGCAATAAGCGTGAATCAGTGGTTCGCTGGTCCCTGGCCCACAGAGGTGTCTTCTGCGCAGCAAGTTTTAAAATCTTCCCCTTCACTAGAAGTGTACCCCATTGTAGCGGCGGCTCAGGTTTGGGGCAGTCAATGGGCCAATTCATCTGTAGTTTTTGTCACGGATAATCAGGCGGTGGTAGACATAATCGCCAAAGGCAGGTCAAAATCTCCGTTCATCATGTCATTTGTCCGTAGGTTGGTCTGGCTTTCCCTCCGTCACAATTTTCATGTCACTTGCAGGCATATCCAGGGTAAACAAAATATCGCCGCAGATGCCTTGTCACGATTTCATTTTCATGATTTTTTCCAGGCAATGCCGGAGGCGGACCAAGTGGGTCTATCCCCTCCTGCGTTCCAAACTCTGATTTTGGATTAAAATCGTTCATTGATTCAGCAAAAAGTCTGGTGAGAAATTCTTTATCGGTCAACACGTCCAGAAACTATAGAACAGGCTGGAATGTGTTCCACAAGTTCACGCTCCTTCACCCAAGACATAATACCGGCAAGACTGCATACATCATGGCTTTCTTGGCATACTGCCATTTGGAGCTCAAACTGTCCTACAACTCCATAAAGCTATACCTGGCCGGCGTACAGCATTTCCTCTCATTAGAAGATCCGGACTGTGGGTCGATTTTCCTGTCACAGCCGATAAAAGCCACCCTTAGGGGCATTCAAAAAAGTAGCGGGGGCCCAAGCTCTCTTAGACAGCCGGTGTCAGGAGAACTCTTCAGGAAGTTATCCACCTCCCTAGATGGTAATCCTTTAGGGCTCCTTGCTAGTACCGTGGTCAAAGCGGCCATGTACCTCAGCTTTTACGTTTTTTAAGGCCAGGGGAGTTCACCAACTCCTCTGCTAAAACCAAAGGCTTAACCAGGGGCCAGCTGGTCCGGCAGGGCGACCAGTTCATCCTGTACCTCGCTTCATCCAAGACATCCCAAGTCGGTCCACCAGTGGGGATCAGGTACTTCCCCACTTTCAACGAATGGTGCCCGGTTCAGGTCCTCCAGCAGCTTCTGGCGGTGTTGGGCGATTCGGCCCAAGACAGCCCGTTGCTTCCCTTCAAAGTCAGATCCATCACGTCATCCCAATTCATTTCACACATCCGTTCCCTAGTGGCGGGTTTAGGTCATGATCCAAAATCCATTTCGGGGCATTCTTTCCGTATTGGGGCTGCATCCGCAGCATCAAAGCATAATGTCCCAGCTCACATCATCCCAAAAATGGGTCGCTGGCACTCTGCATGCTACGGGCGGTACATTCCGAATCCACACCAAGAGATATCCGAGGCCTTCTGTAGTCTGGTTTTATGACGTTATGCATGTACAATAAACTCCCTTTTCTACTCTACCTGGCTTATTCTTTGCCCCCTTATAGGCCTACCCTCGTTCATGGCTAAGGGCACACCACCAGCCATTAAGTCCAGGTATGAGGTAAGTAAATAGGGCAGTCCTGTCCCCCTCTTCTTACACAAGGTCTTCGCATCCGCAGCCGTGACCACAAGTAGTTAAGGCTGACATGTCAGCCTGCATTTGTGGGAGGGGCGGAGGTGCCTTTAAATAGCCGGGGCGCGCGTCCCTCCTTGCTCATGAGCTATCTGTGCCCCTCCCACCCTCCCTCATTTTCTACTTCTACCAGGGTATGCCCCCTTATAGGCCTACCCTCGTTCATGGCTAAGGGCACACCACCAGCCATTAAGTCCAGGTATGAGGTAAGTAAACAGGGCAAACCTGTCCCCCTCTTCTTACACAAGGTCTTCGCATCCGCAGCCGTGACCACAAATATATATATATATATATATATATATATAGAAACACATGGCAGACCTCTGTAAATGGTGAAAAAATCTGTCTTTATTCACATGTCACAGCAGCTGTGACATGTGTGAATAAAGACACACATTTTTTTTTTCACCATTTACAGAGGTGTGCCGTGGATTTCTATAGCTACTTATACACCTGGAATCAAGGGTCGAACACTGGCACCAGAATTGCTGTTTTGGAGAAGTGCTGCCCTACCTGTTGAAGTGTATATATAAATATATATACACTGCTCAAAAAAATAAAGGGAACACAAAAATAACACATCCTAGATCTGAATTAATTAAATATTCTTCTGAAATACTTTGTTCTTTACATAGTTGAATGTGCTGACAACAAAATCACACAAAAATTAAATATGGAAATCAAATTTTTCAACCCATGGAGGTCTGGATTTGGAGTCACACTCAAAATTAAAGTGGAAAAACACACTACAGGCTGATCCAACTTTGATGTAATGCCCTTAAAACAAGTCAAAATGAGGCTCAGTAGTGTGTGTGGCCTCCACTTGCCTGTATGACCTCCCTACAACGCCTGTGCATGCTCTTGATGAGGTGGCAGACGGTCTCCTGAGGGATCTCCTCCCAGACCTGGACTAAAGCATCTGCCAACTCCTGGACAGTCTGTGGTGCAACGTGACGTTGGTGGATAGAGCGAGACATGATGTCCCAGATGTGCTCAATTGGATTCAGGTCTGGGGAACGGGCGGGCCAGTCCATAGCATCAATGCCTTCGTCTTGCAGGAACTGCTGACACACTTCAGCCACATGAGGTCTAGCATTGTCTTGCATTAGGAGGAACCCAGGGCCAATCGCACCAGCATATGGTCTCACAAGGGGTCTCAGGCTACCTCTGGCGAGCACATGGAGGGCTGTGCGGCCCTCCAAAGAAATGCCACCCCACACCATTACTGACCCAATGCCAAATTGCTCATGCTGGAGGATGTTGCAGGCAGCAGAACGTTCTCCACTGCGTCTCCTGACTCTGTCACATGTGCTCAGTGTGAACCTGCTTTCATCTGTGAAGAGCACAGGGCGCCAGTAGCAAATTTGCCAATCTTGGTGTTCTCTGGCAAATGACAAACGTCCTGCACGGTGTTGGGCTGTAAGCACAACCCCCACCTGTGAACGTCGGGCCCTCATATCACCCTCATGGAGTCTGTTTCTGACCGCTTGAGCAGACACATGCACATTTGTGGCCTGCTGGAGGTTATTTTGCAGGGCTCTGGCAGTGCTCCTCCTTGCACAAAGGCGGAGGTAGCGGTCCTGCTGCTGGGTTGTTGCCCTCCTACTGCCTCCTCCACGTCTTCTGATGTACTGGCCTGTCTCCTGGTAGCGCCTTCATACTCTGGACACTACGCTGACAGACACAGCAAACCTTCTTGCCACAGCTCGCATTGATGTGCCATCCTGGATAAGCTGCACTACCTGAGCCACTTTTGTGGGTTGTAGACTCCGTCTCATGCTACCACTAGAGTGAAAGCACCGGCAGCATTCAAAAGTGACCAAAACATCAGCCAGGAAGCATAGGAACTGAGAAGTGGTCTGTGATCACCACCTGCAGAACCACCTCTTTATTGGGGGTGTCTTGCTAATTGCCTATAATTTCCACCTGTTGTCTATCCCATTTTCACAACAGCATGTGAAATTGATTGTCACTCAGTGTTGCTTCCTAAGTGGACAGTTTGATTTCACAGAAGTGAGATTGACTTGGAGTTACATTGTGTTGTTTAAGTGTTCCCTTTATTTTTTTGAGCAGTGTATATGAAGTACGTATATATGGCAGGTGTATGCTGACTCCTATTTAACATGATTTTGAATGTGATTGCTTAATTCTGAACACAGCTACATCCCCAGTTATAAGAGGGTGTGCACACTTATGCAATCACATTGTTTTAGTTTTTTTTTTTTCTTCCCTCCACCTAAAAGATTTCAGTTTGTTTTTTAATTGAGTGGTACAGTTTATAGGTCACATTAAAGGTGAAAAAGTTCTGAAATGATTTATCTTTGTCTAATTTTTTTTACAGCACAGAAACCTGACATTTTAACAGGGGTGTGTAGACTGTTTACATCCACTGTATATATGTTCCGCGATCACTCAAAAACACAACCATCGATTTCAACGAAACTTCGTATACACATCCTTTGCTACCTGGAAAGAAATCTTGTGGGGTCACAGCTCTCTAGGATGTACCGTTCCTGGGATATTCCCAAAAAATTACCTGCATTAGCCAATACAAGCCTGCAAGTCTTTCTCTTCATATCCCAACTACCATACACACGGTCACATATCCCTTATCAGCCAATAGAAGCTTGCAGGCCCTTAGTCTCCACATACGCACAGTTTTACTCCAGGTTTCCATAACAACCCAGTCATTTTTATTCACTGCTGTAGGTCAGCTTTAGACTAGGGCTGCATGACACATAGGGCACAACTACACTGCTACATGCATCCATCTTGGATTGATTTTTTTTGCTACTGTCGTGTCGCAATCGCAGCATGTTGCAGTGCAACATCATAGCCTATCCTTAAAAAAATTGTTGTTCGACATTGGTACGACAAAATGTTGCTCGACACATGTCGTCATGTAGCCCTAGCCTTAAAGGGGCTGGGCGCTGTAAAGGTCACTGTTAAGGGGGCAGGGGCCACTATTAAAGGGGCAGCTGCTGTGGAGGTCACTGTTAAGGGGGCAGGACGCTGTGGAGGTCACTGTTAAAGGGGCGGGCACTGTGGAGGTCACTGTTAAGGGGGCAGGGGCCACTATTAAAGGAGCATCTGCTGTGGAGGTCACTGTTACGGCAGCAGGGTACTGTGAGGTCACTGTTAAGGGAGAGGGGTACTGTGGAGGTCACTGTTAAAGGGACGGGTGCTGTGGAATTCTCTGTTAAGGGAGCAGGGAACAGTGGAGACTTGTTCCAAAGATATACCATACACATGTAGAGGCATTAATGATTCTATTTTCATATAGTGCAATACTACTAATTGCCTACTCTTGACATGTGTAATTAATCATTGACATTAAAATATAGCTTTTATTACTAACTGCTTAAAATAATTATTTTAAGCAGTTAGTAATAAAAGCTATATTTTAATGTCAATGATTAATTACACATGTCAAGAGTAGGCAATTAGTAGTATTGCACTATATGAAAATAGGGAACAGTGGAGTACACAGATAAGGGGACGGTCCCCTATGGAGTTCAGTGTTAAGGGGCGGGGTAATGTAGAGGTCACTGTTAAGAGGGCGGGCCCCTGAGGAGGTCAATGTCAAGGAAGTGGGGTGCTGTAAAACTCACTGTTAAAGTGGTGGGCTGCTGTAAAGGTCAAAGTTAAGGGGATGGGCTGCTGTGGGGGTCCCATTTTAAGAAGGCTGGGCACTGTGGGAGTGTCAGTGTTAAGGGGTGGGGGGGCTGTGGAGTTCACTGTTATGCGGGATACTGTCAATATCACACACAAGCATTAAGTGAAATATACCCGTGCAAAGTCGGGTCCTTCTGCTAATATATATATATATATATAAAATATATATATATATATATATATATATATATACACTCACCTAAAGAATTATTAGGAACATCTGTTCTATTTCTCATTAATGCAATTATCTAGTCAACCAATCACATGGCAGTTGCTTCAATGCATTTAGGGGTGTTGTCCTGGTCAAGACAATCTCCTGAACTCCAAACTGAATGTCAGAATGGGAAAGAAAGGTGATTTAAGCAATTTTGAGCGTGGCATGGTTGTTGGTGCCAGACGGGCCGGTCTGAGTATTTCACAATCTGCTCAGTTACTGGGATTTTCACGCACAACCATTTCTAGGGTTTACAAAGAATGGTGTGAAAGGGGAAAAACATCCAGTATGCGGCAGTCCTGTGGGCAAAAATGCCTTGTGGATGCTAGAGGTCAGAGGAGAATGGGCCGACTGATTCAAGCTGATAGAAGAGCAAAGTTGACTGAAATAACCACTCGTTACAACCGAGGTATGCAGCAAAGCATTTGTGAAGCCACAACACGCACAACCTTGAGGCGGATGGGCTACAACAGCAGAAGACCCCACCGGGTACAACTCATCTCCACAAATAGGAAAAAGAGGCTACAATTTGCACGAGCTCACCAAAATTGGACTGTTGAAGACTGGAAAAATGTTGCCTGGTCTGATGAGTCTCGATTTCTGTTGAGACATTCAAATGGTAGAGTCCGAATTTGGCGTAAACAGAATGAGAACATGTATCCATCATGCCTTGTTACCACTGTGCAGGCTGGTGGTGGTGGTGTAATGGTGTGGGGGATGTTTTCTGGGCACACTTTAGGCCCCTTAGTGCCAATTGGGCATCGTTTAAATGCCACAGGCTACCTGAGCATTGTTTCTGACCATGTCCATCCCTTCATGACCACCATGTACCCATCCTCTGATGGCTACTTCCAGCAGAATAATGCACCATGTCACAAAGCTCGAATCATTTCAAATTGGTTTCTTGAACATGACAATGAGTTCACTGTACTAAAATGGCCCCCACAGTCACCAGATCTCAACCCAATAGAGCATCTTTGGGATGTGGTGGGACGGGAGCTTCGTGCCCTGGATGTGCATCCCTCAAATCTCCATCAACTGCAAGATGCTATCCTATCAATATGGGCCAACATTTCTAAAGAATGCTATCAGCACCTTGTTGAATCAATGCCACGTAGAATTAAGGCAGTTCTGAAGGCAAAAGGGGGTCCAACACCGTATTAGTATGGTGTTCCTAATAATTCTTTAGGTGAGTGTATATATATAATTATACACACAGACGTGTGTGTATATGTATGTATGTGTATACAGTGGTCCCTCAAGATACAAGGATACAGAGACATAATGATCGTGGTCGTAGAGGGTGCGACCGCAAACAGGCTCGGCAGGGGTGGTGGGGGGAGCCACTGCATTCACATGTTATGGGGCCCGGCACTGTTACTATACTTCATGCCGGGGCCGCCGTCAGTGCGCTCATCACAGCAGCATTCCATCCACTTGTCTGGCATCTATCAGGCCTCAGCGCTGCCCTACCAGTATTATTCAAACCAAGTGGGTGGGTGGAGCCCCATTACATGTGAGTGAAGAGTGGGGGAAATTACTGGAGGGCACTATAGGGAGATTACTGGGGGCAGTGGGGGGATGAACATTACTCGGGGGGGGGGGCATTATAGGGATATTACCTGGGGCAGTGGAAGGACATTACTGGGGTCACTATAGCAAAATGACTGGGGGCAGTGGGGGATATTACTGCGGGGCACTGTGGGGACATTATTATTACTGGGGCATCACAGGGATTATTTTTATTACCCAAGGGTGCATTTTTAATAGTGAGTCAGTATGGGGTCATTATTATTACCAGGTGCACTATATGGGCATTATTATCATTGAAGAATATAGCTGCACTATATTATATCGAAAATTAGGAAAGGTAGTTGATTTAAATCTTTTATATTTATGTGCTTTTTTCATATTTTTTTTACTGTAATTTTTAGTCCCCTTAGGGGACATGTGATCCTCTGACCTCTTATACCATAGAATGCAATAGTGTACTATTGCAGTCTGAGAGTTTACAGGCTTCCGATTAAGCCCTGCTGCAATCAGTTTCCTATGTCAGGCCTGATAACCTTAAGGCTGGGTTCACACCTGAGCGTTTTACAGCGTGTTCCTACGCGCTGTAAAACGTTCAACAGGCAAGAACCAATGATTCCCTATGGGCATGGTTCTCACCTGAGCGTTTTACAGTGCGTACGAACGCGCTGTAAAACGCCCTACGCCCCAAGAAGTACAGGAGCTTCTTTGGGGCGTAATGTCGCGCGTTCCCATACATAGACTTCCGGGAACGTGCGACAATGGGCGTTTGCTTGTTTCCGGAGCCGCGTATGTAAACGCCCGATAAAATCGCGCATACAGAGCGCAACAGAGTACGTTCAGGTGTGAACCCAGCGTCACAAGCCTCCAAGATGCCATAGTAACCAATGGGAACCCTACAATTTCACCACGTGGTCTCCAATTGAAGGACAGCAGGATCCCACTCCCTCTGTCCTAGTTTCAGATACTGTTTTGCTATTGATCGTGGCATCTGAGGAGCCAAATGACCAAGATCGGGGTCATCTCCAACTCTAGTCACTGCGGAAGGTTGTCGGCTGTAATATAAAGCCAAAACCCAACACAATACATCCCTTACATACAAATGATCTACGGTTTCGACATATTGGCTTAAGGCCTAGTTCACACGATCGTTTTTTTTGCGAGTGTACGGACCGTTTTTTTGTGTTCCGTATACGGAACCATTCATTTCAATGGTTCCGCATTAAAAACAGAATGTGTTCTGTAAGCATTCCGTTTCCGTTTTTCCTTTCCGTTGAAAGATAGAACATGTCCTATATTTGGCTGCAAATCACGTTCCGTAGCTCCATTCAAGTCAATGGGTCCGCAAAAAAAACGGAACACATACGGAAATGCATCCGTATGTCTTCCGTATCCGTTCCGTTTTTGCTGAACCATCTATTGAAAATGTTATGCCCAGCCCAATTTTTTCAATGTAATTACTGTATACTGTACATGGCATACGGAAAAACGGAAAGGAAACGGAAACACAACGGAACTCAAAAACGAAACAACGGATCGCAAAAAACTATAAAAGCCAACGGTTCGTGTGAACTAGGCCTAAGGGAGAATAAATCATCAGGTGGCCAGCCATGGCTATATAGCCCTGTTGTAATTATATTAGGAATGTATGTGAATCTATGTTGTGCTCTTTGGTGATTCTTACAATAATCAATTTTTACAGTCAGTACCCTATTGTGGTTATGTCATGATAGTGTCACGCCGGTGACAGGTTTGAGAAGGTCTGAAAGAATATCTGCACATTAGTTATCGGACAGCCTCTTTTGGTTTCACTTTGTCTGTGTGTTGCTGGTATGTCCACACCCCCTGTTCAGGTGTGGATCATGTGACCTTCACCTCCCCCTATTTAGTCTCACTTTACCCATCACTCCTTGCTCTGGATAGCTTCATTTGGTTTTTGGAAGAGCTGGAGTGTGGTTCATGGTGAAGTCCTGTTTGTCCATCATCCATCAGCCTCAGAAGTTAAGTGTTCCGCTTGTTGTGTTTTGTATTCCCGCCCACCTTTGTTGTTTACTAGGCCTCAGCGAGACGCTGGTTCCTTCACCAGGGAAGGAGCGGGTTGTCTCTGCCCGGTCATTACTATTAGGGCAACTGAGGGCCACCAGGGTTTTCTAGGTTCCTGTGTATGGGCATATCTACCATCGAGAGGTGCCCATACGGATAGGAGTTAGGGCCAGGAGCAGGGTTTTATAGGTGCTGACCCTTTTCCTTCCCTAGCGGTGAGGCCTAGTGTCTTTTCCCTTCCTTCTTGTTGTCCTTTGGTGTTCTCCCCTACAACATCCGTGACAGATTGTGAGTGTGAGTGTGCTTTATACAAGAAATTACTTACAATCATGGCCGGGCTGGGAACTTAAAAGCATTCTGTCACCTCGTTTTAGCTTATAGAGCTGCGCACATGCACGGCTAGATCGCCGCTAGCATGTCCGCAATATACCTGTCCCATAAAGCTGTGTCCTTTTATTGTGTTTAAAAAATGATTTTATAGATATGTAAATGAGCCTGGTAAGGTGGCCAAGGGGCCGTACTAACCTTCTTGGAGGCCAGCCACGCCCTCCTGTGAAGGAGCCCAGCACCGCCTGCGTCCTCCGAATCTCCTCCTTTCTTCACAGTTAGATTGCCGTAATCTCGCATGCGCAGTTCCTTCCCTGAGGCTGATGCCAGCACAGGGAAGGAACACTATACCGGCACTGAGCATGCGCGAGCTCGCGCATCGCCAGATTATGGCAATCTAACTCTGAGCAAGGAGGAGATTCGGAGGACGCAGGCGGCGCTGGGCTCCTTCACAGGGGGGCGTGACTGGGCACCAAGAAGGTTAGTACAGCCCCTTGGGCACCTTACCAGGCTCATTTACATATCTATAAAATAATTTTTTAAACACAATAAAAGGACACAGCTTTATGGGACAGGTATATTGCGGACATACTAGCGGCAATCTAGCCGTGTATGTTCGCAGCTCTATAAGCTAAAACGAGGTGACAGAATCCCTTTAAAGTAGCCCTGGAAAAAAAAAAGTGGCCCCATCTTGTAGGTGAGTCCAAATTAATAGAAGGCAGGGCCAACATAAGTAGGCGAGTCCAACACAAGCCACAAGTAGATAGGGACAACAGAAGCAGACAGAGCCAGCAATACCGTAGTGCAGATCAAAATATCGCCTTAGCAAAACCAGATACCACAGTGCAGCACAAAATACTGCCCTATCACTAGTGATGAGCGGAAGGGGCTATATTCGAATTCGCGATATTTGCCGAATATTTTGTAGAATATTTGTCATATATTCGGAAAAAATGAATATATAGCAATATATTGAATATATTGCTATATAATAGTTTTTAGAATATTCGTCATTTTTCATCATCCATCTGAAGTGAACAGTACACGCATGATTCCTCCCTGCTTAGGGTGTCTGGTTCCCAAAAAAACTGTTCTTATCTGTCCGGGCTCTCTAGGATTTCTGCCCGCTCCAGACAGTGACCGTTGCCGTGCGATAGAGCATCCCCATTACTATGGGAACGCCTCAGGTTAGAATATACCATTGGATCTGAGTTTTCACGATCTCACAACAGCGAATAGTCTTGTCATAAGACTATGCAACCAATAGAGGGCGCTGTTCATGAGTTATTTTGGAGTGTGTGTGACTTTTTTTTATCACATTTTTGAAAAAAAAATTTGGGTAAGGGAAGCGATGAAAAAATGGCAAATGGTCCATTTTGACCCTTTTTTCCGTTATACCATTCACCATATTAGAAAAATATTTTTATATTTTAATAGTACGGGAGTTTTCGGATGCAGTGATGCCCATGATGTTTATATTTTTTATTTATGTATTTATTTTTATGGTTTTGTAGCTTGTGTTTGAGGCTACAAAACGGTGTCTTTTTTTTAATTTTATTCTGTACCAATAAGTTTATTATATAACCATATTGGTACAGAATTATTAATTTCTTAGGTTGGCCTTCCACCTGCTGGCCAAAATAAGAATTGCAGCTTCAATACCCTGGGTCTCTTCAGAGAGACCTAGTTTATTGAAATCAGTTATCGGCTTTCTCATTGGCTGTGGAGGATGCCGGTAAGCCTGGAAGCGCAAGCTTCTGAGTTTTTTACCCTTTAGATGACGTGATCACACTTGATTATGTCATCTAAAGGCTTTAATGACCGTAATCGGCATTATTGCTGGTTGCAGTCATTAGCCACGGGTCTCTGCTGTTTGAAACAGCCATGATTGCCTTTCGCTCCAGCGCCGTACATTTACAGTGCTGGTAGCGAAGGGGTTACAGCCTGGAGAACACCTTTAAAGCAAAACATTGTACAAATCATTGTACGAGTGTACAAATACAAATCATTGTACGAGTGTACAAATACAAATCATTGTACGAGTGTACAAATACAAATCATTGTACGAGTGTACAAATACAAATCATTGTACAAGTGTACAAATATAAAGCATTGTACAAGTGTACAAATACAAAGCATTGTACAAGTGGTCCCTCAGTGACTATGGCTGGAACTATATAAGCAGTCGTTTATACAATGCTTATTTTCAATCAGACTCATATGGAAAAAAGAAGATTACAATAAAAATGTGATATGTGATCTACAACTTGAAACATCCACATTGATAAGCAGAAATACAGGGCATTGCATTTTATTTTGGTTCCTGAATGATTATGAAAATAACTGGCAGTATACAATTCACGTTCTGGCTTTCTGAGTTTTAAAGGGGTATTCCAGTTATGTAACATTTTTAACTCCTGTGGCATTGGTGTGTATGTGGTGCGCTTAAACTAACCTGATACATATCTGCCTCTGAAGTGACTGTGAATTATGAACCCCACTTCTTCGAAGTTTTCTTCTATTTCTTGAAACACACAGTAGAGTGCATCCTCTGACATTTGATGTTTATGAGAAAGACAGAACAATACGTACAGAGAGAGATATGGAAAATTTTAAGAGATACATAGTGAAAAACATACAGTCACTCTGTAAAATTTGCAGACAGACAGGCTCAGACAGATTGACAGACACACAGTAATGCAGAAACAGAGAAATCCAGACAGACAGCTATGTAAAAGGCAGAAATATACCAGCATCAAGACACAGACACACAAAGCAGTTTGAAACAGCAAGTAACAGATGAAGCAGATAGGGAAACACCAAGTGACAATGAGCACAGGCAAGTATAAAAAAAAAAAAAATACAACCAAACCGCTGCTTAGTGCTACATGTCAGGATTATTCAGCAAGCCACCAGGTGATGTAGAGCATAGCTCCCTTACATGCCTTGTGGAATCCGCCGACAGCTCCCTCTCTCAGCAGACAGGAAGTTCAGAGCAGAGAAGCCCGGATCAGAGTTAGTCCCAGGTGCAAGAGATTGCGCTTCACAGAGCATGATCGACCAGCAGCAGGAGAGCAGACAGGTGGTAACTAGGAGATGCAGGAGTGTAAACAAGGCAGATGGAGACTAAGAAGTAAGTAGATATTATTAGAGAACAGTGCAAAAATGTTTATTACAGTATATTAGAGAATTGGAAAACTTGCACAATGCTTTCAAAGCAGACCCAATCCAGTGAACCGGAATACCCCTTTAAGGTTTACTTTGAACTGACATAAGATTTCATAGGATCCTTGTCCCATTGAGGCAACATCGACAGTTTGCTGCTGGTAGTGTCATTAATGGGCCATCCCCAGGCCTGGAAGAATGGAGCCAGATTTTTATTGACTGCAAGAGAGAACTTTTCCGCCCAAAGATTCATCTTATCATTCTTGTTGTTGCTGACCTTTGTCATTGTTTGGTACTCTGAGAAAACCCGTTTAAATGGCTCCCAACCAAAGGCCTCTTGTAACTGAAAAAGTAGAAACAACATAACGGATCACACATATAGACTGTTACCATGCCCACAATTTAGGAAGACATCTTGTAATCTATACCAGTTGTCCAACAAAAACAGAAAATATCGGCAAAATGGACAAATATAGGAATACAAAAGTATAAAAAGGTGTTGGCATCTTATGTGACATACTTGTTACTCCCACCATTTTTACTGTGATTTTTGGTACCTGAAGATAAGTCTCAAGTGCTGTCCACACGCTCCACTCATTAAGATTGGCTCCATTCGTCAGATACTGCTTGATTCTTTTTTCTCTGTCTCCTGGCTTAAGAGCAGGATGAGCGTTATCCCTTGGGATCCCCAGTACGGTTTCATGCACATATACTGACCACAGGTTACAGGTGGCTTCTGTGGTGTGAGGAGGGAATTCCCAAACTCCTCTCTGCTGGTTGTGACCAAGCTCATGTATAGGCCCCCACAGACCTTTCTTTATGTCTGCAACACTTACTAAAGTAGATGCTGTTGGCAAATGACACATTATTGGGTATCCAGAATGCATCCAACCTACGGCGATAAATTAAAACATTGTTACTGGGGATTTCAAATCAGCAAATCTATGACACTGTCAACTGGATTACATAAAAGTCTGAATACTGATGATCTCAAGATGGAACTTCTCCAGCAGCATCTGCCCATCATTTCCATGGAGAAGTGTACCCCTGAAGAAGTGCCAGTGAAGAATTATTTAACTATCTATAAGTAGTAGAAAGATATTCTTTCTACTATAATAAAATATAAATGTTCTATCCATATGACAATAGTTAACAGAATTAAAACATCACTAAAATTGTAAACTACTGACTTCCATGATGAGCGTTTGCAACCCACTTACCATTTGATATCTGAACATCAGTAACAAATCTTTCTGGACGTGGAAACTTCTTTGGAACTGAAGCTAGATCAGCTATCGCTTCCATGATCGTATCCCACTGAGACATTAAGGCATCTGGATCTTCTAGTGAGCGGATTGCATCAGATGGGACAGTAAGGATAATGTTCTCTGTAATGAGCTCAGCCCAAGGAGATGGATATTTCTGAATGTTTTGCACCCAAGATGCCCGCTTAGTCTTACCTAAGGGGGGGGGGGGGGAATGAAGAATTTCAGAGTACTTATGTTTTTTTCAGGAGTTCTATGAGGTTCTGTCATTTGAGAATATGGCTTAGTACAGAACTACAGTATTAGTACGCGACAATCTCTTTCTAACAAAGCTAGACCCAGCCCTGTACCTCACATGGATCCAGAGATCTCCCCATGAATTGCTGTATTTGCTCTGCCAGATTCATTTCAGCGAGGCCACTCAGGGGATGTGCCCTGTCTCAGGATGGGTGTCCTTTCTGCTGCAGCTTTCTCCTTATCACAGCTAAGGGGTACAGTATGTCCTTTCTCAGGTTTTGTGTCCTTTCTGCTGCAGCTCTCTCCCTGTAACTGTCACAGCATGTGCGACTAACTCAGCAATGTTATTGAGGTGGACAGAGAAATGAGGAAAAGAACAAACAGCAGGTGGCGCTGTATAGATACATTTTATTGAATAATTCAGGGACTATACTACATTTTTAATTACTTACAATTACAAGCTATTCAGATCCAGGTTCTGGTTTGAAAAATATAAAATATTTTTTTGTGGGACAACCGCTTTAAATAAGGCAGACTTCAAAGTATATAAAATACAACTCTGAAGCACTGTTCTACCATTTTTTGTGGGGTTATCCAGGTAAACATAATGATGACCTCAGGGTAGTTCATCATTACCATATCAGCGGGGGTTCAAGTCCTGATACCCCCGTCGATCAGCTGTTACAGGGACCCGCCGCCCAAGCATAGCGCCATACATTGTACAGTGGCTGTGCTTGGTATTACAGCTCAGTCCCTTTCACTTCAATGGGGCTGAGCTGCAACTAGGCCATGTGACCGATGTACGGTGACAACACATGGCCTAGGAAGAGGCCACAGTGCTTCCGGAGCACAGGCGTCCTCTAAAAGCTGATAATGTCAGAACCCCGCTGATCTATATTGATGACCTATCCTCTGTATAACCCGTTTAACCTTGGGACATTTTAGAAAAAAAACAGGGCATTGCATACTTACCCTTTATAAACATAGGAGCTAGTTCTACTCCTTGCACTGAAATCTGAATACTGCCTAGTTGGCTCTTGTCTTTGACAATAATGTATAGAAGTCCACCCCAGACTGTGGATATTGAAACCTTCTCATTAACAATACTTTTCTTGCTCACAACCACTGGTGCCCGACAAAACTGCTGCGCACCACTCAGGTCATCGGAGTGACAGCCGACCTGCACCTGTAATAAATTTGACTTTTACTACAAGTAGCACCGCAAGAAGTGATAATGTATTATACAAGAAACAGTAGGAGAAGATAGGAACGCAGAGACATTCCTGGAGATTACCTGCAGTCCTTTCCCCACGGCTGAGGCTGGAAAAACAAGTGTTGCTGTTTTCCGAGGGGGCAAGTAGAGCCCTGTGCTTCTCCATGCATCACCACCTGGGGACAGAGTAAACATATATCAAAATGTCAGAAGCATTATAATGGAAGGTATATTTCCAGAAGGCAGCCCACAGGGGGAGTACTGTGAGCAGGATGGGAGTGGTAATGGCTATGATGGGAGTTGTAGCAGTTCACAGCGTATGCCCTCACTCCTACACTCCCTGGGGCCATGCAGTGAATGGTAGGTGCACCCTGGTATTGGGGCTTCTGTTTTGTGGTAATTGGGATGCCCTTGATGGTGGATAGTTAAAAGGGTGCAAGGCAGGAGGGTAGATGTATGGGCTAGGGTCGTTTCGGGTATCAAAATATCGATACCCAATCGATACTTTTGTCCCGGTATCGGTTCGGTACCGGAATTTGCCTTTTATCGATACTAGGTTGCGCTACTGCGCAGACCAGTATCAGAGAACACGGAGCGCGCTGCTGTCAGCGGGTGCCATATTCCCTCAGCAGCGAAGGGGAGAAGGAGTCACTCTCTCCCTCCCCCTGTGCCGCCTCTACCAATGAGGAGAGAGGGGCGGGCGCACTGCGCCACCAATGAAAATTAACGTCTAATACAGATACAGGAAGCGGGTGCGACGGCAGAATCACAAAGCCTACACCCGACCTCTATGACAGGGCGCTGCGATCAGCGGCAGTTAACCCCCTCAGGTCCCGCACCTGAGGGGTTAACTGCCGCTGATCGCATCTTCCTGTCAGAGGTAGGGTGCCGGCTATGTGATTCTGCCACCGCACCCTCCTCCTGTATCTGTATTTAGACTTTAATTTTCATTGGTGGCACAGTGCGCCTCCCCCTCCCCAGTATAAAAAACATTGGTGGCGCAGTGCGCCCTGCGCCCCCCCCCCAGTATTAGAGTAATTGGTGGCGCAGTGTGCCCCCCCCACCAGTATTAAAATCATTGGTGGCAGTGCCCGCAGGGTCCCCTCCCCTCCTCTTCATTGGTGGTAGTACAGTGGCAGTTGTGATCGGAGCCCCAGCAGAGAAATCCTGGGGCTCCGATCGGTTACTATGGATGCCATGGTAATCTCCCTGCTGCCGTTTGCACAGAGCACAGGGCAACAGGGAGAGTGTGAAGTCCTATTCACCCTCATAGAGCTCTCTCAGGGTGAATAGGACAAGGGATTAAAAGATTCCAGGTTCTTGCCCTTAAGGGGGGAAATAGTTATTAAATAAAAAGTAAAAAAAAAAAAAAGTTAAAAAACCCCACCAAAATATTAAGTATAAATCCCCCAATTTCCCATATAAAATATATAAACAATAAATAAATAAACATATCACATATTGCCAGGATCAAACGCTTTTATACATCGGGTTTTATACCGCCGCGATGTAGAAAGTCGTGCGGCGGTAGGCAAGTGGTTAAGCTTAAAGAGGACCTTTCACCGATTATTACACTATGAACTAACTATACAGACATGTAGAGCGGCGCCCGGGGATCTCACTGCACTATTATCCCCGGGCGCCGCTCCGTTCTCCTGCTATGTCCTCCGGTATCTCCGTTCCCTAAGTTATGGTAGGCGGAGTCTGCCCTTGTTCTTCTGTAGCGCTGGCCAATCGCATTGCAGAGCTCACAGGAGAAAATAACCTCCCAGGCTGTGAGCTCTGCGCTGCGATTGGCCAGCGCTAGAGCAGAACAAGGGTAGACTCCGCCTACCATAACTTAGTGACTGGAATCTCCGCCTACTATAACTTAGTGAGCGGAGATACCGGAGGGCATAACGGGAGAACGGAGCGGCGCCCAGGGATAATAGTAAGTGCAGTGAGATCCCCTAGCGCCGCTCTACATGTCAGTGTAGTTAGTTCATAGTGTAATAATCGGTGAAAGGTCCTCTTTAAAGGAATGTCACAATCTGTGTGCCATCAAACTGGTACTGTTAAGCCAATGTCCTGCCAGGTGGAAAGGAAAGATACCACATATGGGTAAATATCTGGCTTTTTTTTATAGGCAGGAAAGCTAATTTCACTGCCTACTGTATGTGAACAAGCCCCAACAGAAAAGCTTTTATACAAGTCAAACACATACAGTATCTTGCATAAAACTTAAAGGGAACCTGAATCTTTATGCTGATCTCACTGAGGGCAGCATAAAATAGTGACAGAAATGCTGATTTCAGCGGTGTGTCACTCATGAGCTAAAAGTAAGTGGTTGCTGAGAACCAGCATCATAATCATTACAGCCCAGGCCTTGAAAAAGAGTCATGGCCACCTGAGAAGAGTCATAGTTATTCATAATCTCCTGCTCTCCCTGCCCACCTGCTGAAGATTGGCCAAGAGAGAAAGGGAGAAGACTGTCAGTCATCAGCAGGTGGGCAGGGAGAGCAGGAATTCATGGATAACCAGGACTCTTCTCAGGTGGCCATGACTCTTTTCCAGGCCTAGTCTGCAATGATTGTGATGTTGGTTCTCGGCAACCACTTACTTTTAACTTTTAAATCACAGAACGCTGATATCAACTTACCTGTCTCTACTTTAGGCCTCCTGCACACGAACCTGTGCGCCCCGTTGCCATGCTGCGGCCCGCAAATTGCGACCGTGGGGCAGCTGCAGCGGATCCCGGACCCATTCACTTTAATGGGTCCGCGATCCGCCCGTTCCGTAAAGAGATAGGACATGTTCTATCTTTTTGCGGAACGGAAGTACGGGACGAAACCCCACGGAAGCACTCCGTAGTGCTTCTGTGGGTTTCCGTTCGGCACCATTTCGCATCTCTGGATTTGCGGACCCATTGAAGTGAATGGGTCTGCATCCGTGATGCGGAACGCCCACGGAACGGTGCCCGTGTATTGCGGATCTGCAAATGTGGTCTGCAATACGGCAACCGCAGCACACGTTCGTCTGCAGGAGGCCTTATTCTGCCGTTAGTATGGGCAGCACAAAGTTGATGACAGGTTCCCTTTAATGCAAACTAGACATATCTGATGGATTGTATGAACATTGTGAAAATTCCCATCCAGATTTGGTCACATATACTCAGATATAAGAAATATACACTACCAGGGTTTGTGGCATCAATTTCCACTGTGACAGGGGGTTTGCATGGACCACCATCACATTCTACATCATGTAGTCTATCCAGACAACTAACTTCTTGCGCCAGGCACATCATGAAAGCCTCCTTGGAGCAGCTTTTTGCTGGACATTGCTTGCTGATGCTGGGCATACTACAACCATGTACTAGGTGTACCAGTTCTTCCTGTAGAGATGAAACAAGAGGGCTGGATGGCAACTTCATGAAAGCAGAAACATCTTGTCTGAGTTTAGGCAGCCAGTTGTTCAGATGTGGTGTCAACTCGGCCCCACTCTTCAAGTCACATAACAGTTCACAGACTGCTCTAGGAAAATGGTAGATAGTAGCCTCTCCCTGAGGATCCAGAACCTTATAAATCCCCTGAGCAGCAGTGCTCCCTAAAATGCTTATTCCAAGCTTGTTGAGGATTTTGTTTCCTGGATATTGAGAAAGCACATTTGGGTGAGAGTAAGACCAGTACCAGGCGTGGCCAGCAATTAGGAGCCCCCCACCTTCTGCCACAAACTGCTGGATTTTTTCTGCCTCGGCGTCAGAGTATGATGTGCAGCAGTACACACTGAGATCAGGGACTAAATTAGAGACCACATATTGTAAGCGTTCAGTCTGTAGGACACGTGCAAGATTGTTCAGTTTTTCAACAAGACCAATCTTTCCTTGTCTTCCCATAGCCAGCCACGAAATAGCATTGAGCAGAAAGGTTTTCAGCTCTGGTTTCCAAAGATAGCCTTCATGTGTCCCCACAACAACACGCCCTCTTCCATAATACGCAGCACCAAAAAAGCACTGGTTACTGTTGGTCAGACCAACTGGAAAAGTCAGAGGTCCATGAAGGAGAAGTTCTGAGGGGACGCATTGTCCGCTAATATCCATATTACTAACACCTTGCATCAGATGTTTTAGATCTGCTGAAAAGTTCACACTGTGGAAAACATAATAATATTAAAGAAATGAGAAATGAGACAGAATATTTAAAGACATCCATTATTTTCTAGATGACTACTGGAACACAATCAATAGTACTTACTTTTTGTAGAAAGGGCACCATGGTATTTTTTCACTCACGTTAAAATTTCCTGTTTCTCCATACTGACCAGTGAAATATATCCCAGCAACTGATGTTATTTTGTTCCCAGGAAAATTACACAGCACATTGTCTTCTTTGTGGCATTGCGCCCAGTGCCAAGCCTGAGCTCCAATGAGAAGACCTCCTCCTTTTTTAACAAAGGAGACTATTTCCTGTGCCTGGCCATCACTATATCCACTTGTGCAGAGCACTCCTAGAGCTTCCTTCAGACCAGAGATCTTTTCAGTCTTGTGTCCAGAGGCAGAAAGAGTCTGTTCCAAATCACCCAGGTTGCTGTTTACACCAATTACGGCTTCTGAGGAAGGTTTCAGCCAAGAGATTGCATTTTTTAGGAAATCCATGAATTGTGGCAGGTTCAAGAATCCCTCGTGGCTCATGACCACAACACGTCCCTTCCCATACTTGGAGGCAGCAATGAGGACATGTTTTCCAGGACTTGCTAGGACTGGAAAAGCCTCATCACCAGACAGGAGAAGTTGGCACGGTACACAGTTCCCAGAGACATTTATACTAGAGATACCTTGGACCAGTAGGTGATAATCTTCATTACCAGACATTTTCTTTATTCTGCAAACAACATAAACATGCTTTGTCATTCCTCAAATATGTTCAATCATTATAATATGCCTGCTGGACTATAAGAATGGGGCAGTAGCAGCCTGAATCAACCTTACTGACTTGTGATTGTCTGTCAGAAGAAAACATACAGAGTTTATGGAATGGTCATTTTAAAGGGGGTATCCAGTATTCTGATAGTGATGACCTATCCTCAGGATGGGTCATCAATGTCACAAAGAAAGGGGGGGGGGGGGCAGGATAATAAAACATCTTTGGCCCCATTGATGAGCACCAAAACTACACAGCTCCATCCATTGTGTAATGGACCGAGCTGGCAGTAACCAGTTGTATCTACAACATAATGGACAGAACTATGTAGTTTTAGCACCCAGGGGCAGACTGGCCATAGACTCTACAGGGAAATTTGACGGTGGGCTGATGCCCAAAGGGCCGCCCGAGCCCTCCTCATGAAAAAATGACCAACAGCAGGGGCGCACAACCTTTTTTGGTCTGGGGGCTGCATTGTCACATTGCTTTATTTCAAGGGGCCACAGGAAAAAAAGGCGATCGGCGCTGGTTTGCGTCAGCCTATTACATAGGCCAGATGCAAAGTGAATGGGGAGGAATAATCACTAGCACAGTCATTGCTCCCTCATTCAGTTCTCTCATTATCGGTAGCACATCCGTTATTACGCAGGGAGATGTGCTGACGATTATCGTACATCTCTCATCCTGATAAATTATGCAAGTCAACCAACAAATGAATGATCCCTAGTTTATCGGCTGATCAGCGGCACAATAATACTGGCCAGATATCAGAAATGAGCGTTCCTACGAAGACTTGTTCCCTGTAATTGTCCTGAATATTGTGCCGTGTAACAGGGGCTTAAAGGGATTTCCCGGTAAAAATGATTTTTTAACAAGTTCCTGCAGCATAGCCCATAAAACCGAAAAGTTATACTTACCTGCTCCTCGTCGCTCCAGTCCTCCGCACTCCCCCTGCTGCCTCCATCTTCCAGTCCCAGTGCTGTTTACATTTGGCGGGCTGTGGGCATAGTGACATGGAATGTTTCAGGGGTGATGTGTCCACAAGCAGCATGTCACCACTGAAGCCAGTCATTTGCTGGAGCGGTGCATGTGACAATGTCCATGCACTGCTAGTGTAAACAGTGCAGGGACTGTAAGATGGAGATAGCGGGGGGAGTACGGAGCAGGAAAGTATGAATGTTCTGTTTCAGGGGCCTACAGGAATGATCAGACACTTTTTTGCAATTTAGCGCAGGTGGTTCTAGAGGTTGTAACTTTTTTGTTCGTTGGACTACCAAAATAATATTTGCAACATTTTTTAAGTGAGACATAGGGCATAATAAAGTATTTTGTTTAGTTTTTTTGGGGAGAAACTGTAGAAAATGTTTTTGTTTAATGAATTTTTTGTTCAAACTATAGCTCCTTAGGCCGCTTTTAGACGAGTGAGCTGGACACTCCGGACTTGCAGCGTAAGTATGAGGCAGCTCCCGTCCTGACCTCTCAGCACTGCCGGGGTCGCATAGCATTATATTGATTTATGATGCTATGTAAGCCTTACAGTTCTGGAATCTATTAAATAACACTGACAGCATTATGTTAGCATTTTGTCAGAGCTGCCTTATCCTCCTCTTCTACTTGTCAGGAATTATGATCCTAAATGCAGTTTATAATATGATCTTCAGCTGAATCTGTAGGAATGGAGACATGAGGAGACATGAAGTACAGAGAGGAGGATGGGGATGTGGTAATGAGCGGCAGCACTTGTTTACAGTCTCCATTACCACAGCCCACATTACCCCAGTCTGTCCTGTCCATCCTCTGTGTATATACAGTGGGGGAAATAATTATTTGACCCCTCACTGATTTTGTAAGTTTGTCCAATGACAAAGAAATGAAAAGTCTCAGAACAGTATCATTTCAATGGTAGGTTTATTGTAACAGTGGCAGATAGCACATCAAAAGGAAAATCAAAAAAAAAACTTTAAATAAAAGATAGCAACTGATTTGCATTTCATTGAGTGAAATAAGTATTTGAACCCCTACCAACCATTAAGAGTTCTGGCTCCCACAGAGTGGTTAGACACTTCTACTCAATTAGTCACCCTCATTAAGGACACCTGTCTTAACTAGTCACCTGTATAAAAGACACCTGTCCACAGAATCAATCAATCAAGCAGACTCCAAACTCTCCAACATGGGAAAGACCAAAGAGCTGTCCAAGGATGTCAGAGACAAAATTGTAGACCTGCACAAGGCTGGAATGGGCTACAAAACCATTAGCAAGAAGCTGGGAGAGAAGGTGACAACTGTTGGTGCGATTGTTCGAAAATGGAAGGAGCACAAAATGACCATCAATCGACCTCGCTCTGGGGCTCCACGCAAGATCTCACCTCGTGGGGTGTCAATGGTTCTGAGAAAGGTGAAAAAGCATCCTAGAACTACACGGGAGGAGTTAGTTAATGACCTCAAATTAGCAGGGACCACAGTCACCAAGAAAACCATTGGAAACACATTACACCGCAATGGATTAAAATCCTGCAGGGCTCGCAAGGTCCCCCTGCTCAGGAAGGCACATGTGCAGGCCCGTCTGAAGTTTGCCAATGAACACCTGAATGATTCAGAGAGTGACTGGGAGAAGGTGCTGTGGTCTGATGAGACCAAAATAGAGCTCTTTGGCATTAACTCAACTCGCTGTGTTTGGAGGAAGAAAAATGCTGCCTATGACCCCCAAAACACCGTCCCCACCGTCAAGCATGGGGGTGGAAACATTTTGCTTTGGGGGTGTTTTTCAGCTAAGGGCACAGGACAACTTATTCGCATAAACGGGAAAATGGACGGAGCCATGTATCGTGAAATCCTGAGCGACAACCTCCTTCCCTCTGCCAGGAAACTGAAAATGGGTCGTGGATGGGTGTTCCAGCACGACAATGACCCAAAACATACAGCAAAGGCAACAAAGGAGTGGCTCAAGAAGAAGCACATTAAGGTCATGGAGTGCCTAGTCAGTCTCCGGACCTTAATCCAATCGAAAACCTATGGAGGGAGCTCAAGCTCAGAGTTGCACCGAGACAGCCTCGAAACCTTAGGGATTTAGAGATGATCTGCAAAGAGGAGTGGACCAACATTCCTCCTAAAATGTGCGCAAACTTGGTCATCAATTACAAGAAACGTTTGACCTCTGTGCTTGCAAACAAGGGTTTTTCCACCAAGTATTAAGTCTTTTTTTGTTAGAGGGTTCAAATACTTATTTCACTCAATGAAATGCAAATCAGTTGCTATCTTTTATTTAAAGTTATTTTTTCGATTTTCCTTTTGATGTGCTATCTGCCACTGTTACAATAAACCTACCATTGAAATGATACTGTTCTGAGACTTTTCATTTCTTTGTCATTGGACAAACTTACAAAATCAGTGAGGGGTCAAATAATTATTTCCCCCACTGTATGTAAAAATAGAAAAAAGACAGCCCCATCTATGCAGCAGGGTCTCTACAATACACATTGCAGCATGCACTACTGTGCTGGATAGGGATAATGGCAGGCTGCGTTGCACAGACATAGTGACAAGGTAGAGACTGCTGGGGCGTGCAATATCTACTGAATGACGGTGATGTTGGTCATCCTGGAGGCGCCTTAGCCCCCAGTCTTGGTCTGTGCGGCTGGAACGTCATTGTTTGAAGATGCACAGTGGGTGTTGGAGAAGGTGCAGTCTTTCTTTAGCTGCCCCGCCTGGACCGTGCCCATGAAGATAGAAAGTAGTATGCTTTGTCTATGGTTATATACAGCCGTGTGTAGAACTAAGGGGGCACTGTATTCCAGGGGGCTTCCGAGATATGTGATTATAAATCAGATGAGTGAAGAAAATAAACTGAACCCTCTGCATGGTATAAAGGGCTTATTCATCAGTCTGTATAATAACTGACTCCTCATTTATTTCTAATTTTCATTTCAAAATATTTTCTTCCTTATTTTCCTCCATCTAAAACCAGTGCATCTTATAGTCTGGAAAATATGTGTGCGTGTGTGTATATATATAATATAAAGGTACATCTCTGAGCTACTTTCCTAATACATCCTCACACGTATTCTCCGATCCTCACAAGACCTCCTTCTCTCCTCTCCTCTTATCACCTCTTCCCACAACCACCTCCAAGATTTCTCCCGTGCATCCCCCATACTCTGGAACTCTCTACCCCAACATATCGTTCTCTCACCTACAGTGGAATTCTTCAAAAGAAACCTGAAAACCCACCTCTTCAGACAAGCCTACAACCAGTGACCCTGCTGCCTCTATACCGCCATGACCAGCTTCACCCGCACCTACTGTGTCCTTACTCCATCCCTTGTAGATTGTAAGTAGAGATGAGCGAATTTCATGTTATGCAGGAGAGGACTCCCCTGCATAACGGAAACTGGACGGATCAGTTTTGCAGCCCATAGACTTCTATTATGACGGAAAGAATAACGGAATGCCTCTAAAGGCATACCGTTATGCATTCCATCATAGTATTGCGTTATGGAACCATAACGCAATTCTGCTTTTACCACCAAACCATCTCTAATTGTAAGCTCTCACGGGCAGGGCCCTCTCTCCTTCTGTGCCAGCCTATAACTCGTCCTGTTCATGCTTAGTGCAATTGTCTGTATTAGGCTACTTTCACACTGCCGTTTCTGGGTCCGCTTGTGAAATCCGTTTCAGGGCTCTCTCACAAGCGGCCCAAAACGGATCAGTTAAGCCCCAATGCATTCTGAATGGATAAGGATCTGTTCAGAATGCATCGCTTTGGCTGCGTTTGGTCTCCGTTGCATTTTTTAGACGGTCACTAAAACGCAGCTTGCAGCGTTTTGGTGACCGTCTGACTATGCGGAGCAAAACGGATCCGTCTAGACTTACAATGTAAGTCAATGGGGACGGATCCGTTTTTCACTGACACAATATTGTGCAATTGAAAACGGATCCGTCTCCCATCTGTATAGATACAAGACGGATCCGCACAAAACGTGAGTGTGAAAGTAGCCTTATGTATGTTAACCGATTATCATATGTACAGCGCCATGGAATAAATAGCACTTTATTAATAATATTAATTATAATTAATAATAATTATAACAATGTAAAATAAATGTCCTACAGCAGAGCTATCTTCTTGTATAGCCTTCGGACACCACAAACTGCATTGTTCAATAGTTTCGGACTATATCGATAATAAATAATAAAATAATAAGAAATCACAGTATGTGCTGAACAGATCGCAATGTCTGAATGTATATAGGATTGCAACACTAAACTACTAGTAGAAAGCCCTTGGAGCAGCTGTGAGGTGAGTTGCTGTAGTGTCACCCAGTTTATACTATGAATGTATACTATGTATTTATACTATATATATATATACACACACACACATACACCGGTATATATATATATATATATCAAGGTCTCTGCTTAGTAGAACATGTTTCCTAACCTGGAGAGTACATATTACATGGATAAGGCACATGAAATGACCCTAATACCATAGAGATGAAGCTGCATATTACGTTACAGTAACAGTACACTGCACCTACCTGTCGACTGTAGAAGACCCACAGGGAACATGGAGATGAAGTTACAGCCACTGTGCCAACATAGTGCCAACACACATTTTTTGCCCGTCATATGCACTGCCCAGCAAATCAGGCACAGTACATAGGAGGATCTGGGCTGGCACAGAGGAGACACGCCACCAAAATCAGGGGCAGCCTACTACGTCAGTGGAAACAAGGAAGTGCCTGCACACTGGTCTACTGTATCTCGTGAATGACACGACAGCTAGTCTCATGAATAGACGTGTAATTAAGCTTGACCAACACAAGAGGGCGATAGAGTTTATGTATAAAGGTTCCCTAGTGTGTGGAATGGATGCTATAACTCCAGTCATGAAGTGATATGTAGTATGACTGCCCTGTGTATTAGGGCTTGTTCATAAAGCCGTTGTGGTTCCGTGGCCGTATTGCGGCCCACAAACGGCGGGTCCGCAATACACAGGCACCGGCCTGTGTGCACTCCGTATAACGGATGCGGACCCATTCACTTGAAGCATGGATCGGAACCCCACGAAAGCACTACAGAGTGCTTCCGTGGTGTATCTGTCCGTGCCTCCGCACCGCAAAAAAAATAAATAGAACTTGCGCTATTTTTTTGGCGGTGCGGACGGATCATAGACGCATTCAAGTTGAATGGGTCTCAATCTGTCCTGGCCGCTGCACGGATGTTGCCCGTGCATTGAGGGCCGCAAATTGCGGTCCCCAATGCACGGAACGGAACCACAACGGCTGTGTGAACAAGCCCTTACCAGCACTCTGTAGTGGTTGCTGCTGATTGTACAGGCTTATTGCGGACAAGAATAGGACACCTTTTTTTTGCGGGGCCGCAGAACGGAACGGAAATTAATGGGTCCGCACCCGTTCCGCATAATTGCAGAACGGATGTTGTAAACCATGCACCACTACAGAAACTGAGTGATAACCCCTGACAGAATTGAACTGGTCATACTAGTTGTCACCTGGCTTTTCAATTCCAAAACGAAACTTTTAATAATTTGGCAGATGAGGACAAGTCAAGAATTAATTTAGAGGATTAAGGGAACGTTCACACAAAACAGAAGCAATCTGATAGGAAGCAGAAAAAAAAATAAAAAAATAAAATCTGTTGTAGCAAAATATTGTTATGGATCATAAAACCACATGGGATTTTCAACATAATGGGATTTGAAGCATTGTCCCATCTCGCTGTGGAAACAGGTGGCTGGACTTGCGGAAACTTTCAAGCAGGCCAGTGATCTGCTCTTTCCATTGCAGTGAATGGCAGCTACGTAACCAGACTAGCAGAACAAGCTACGCTGCTTCTACACTGCGTGCAGAATTATTAGGCAAATGAGTATTTTGACCACATCATCCTCTTTATGCATGTTGTCTTACTCCAAGCTGTATAGGCTCGAAAGCCTACTACCAATTAAGCATATTAGGTGATGTGCATCTCTGTAATGAGAAGAGGTGTGGTCTAATGACATCAACACCCTATATCAGGTGTGCATAATTATTAGGCAACTTCCTTTCCTTTGGCAAAATGGGTCAAAAGAAGGACTTGACAGGCTCAGAAAAGTCAAAAATAGTGAGATATCTTGCAGAGGGATGCAGCACTCTTAAAATTGCAAAGCTTCTGAAGCGTGATCATCGAACAATCAAGCGTTTCACTCAAAATAGTCAACAGGGTCGCAAGAAGCGTGTGGAAAAACCAAGGCGCAAAATAACTGCCCATGAACTGAGAAAAGTCAAGCGTGCAGCTGCCAAGATGCCACTTGCCACCAGTTTGGCCATATTTCAGAGCTGCAACATCACTGGAGTGCCCAAAAGCACAAGGTGTGCAATACTCAGAGACATGGCCATGGTAAGAAAGGCTGAAAGACGACCACCACTGAACAACACACACAAGCTGAAACGTCAAGACTGGGCCAAGAAATATCTCAAGACTGATTTTTCTAAGGTTTTATGGACTGATGAAATGAGAGTGAGTCTTGATGGGCCAGATGGATGGGCCCGTGGCTGGATTGGTAAAGGGCAGAGAGCTCCAGTCCGACTCAGACGCCAGCAAGGTGGAGGTGGAGTACTGGTTTGGGCTGGTATCATCAAAGATAAGCTTGTGGGGCCTTTTCGGGTTGAGGATGGAGTCAAGCTCAACTCCCAGTCCTACTGCCAGTTTCTGGAAGACACCTTCTTCAAGCAGTGGTACAGGAAGAAGTCTGCATCCTTCAAGAAAAACATGATTTTTATGCAGGACAATGCTCCATCACACACGTCCAAGTACTCCACAGCGTGGCTGGCAAGAAAGGGTATAAAAGAAGAAAATCTAATGACATGGCCTCCTTGTTCACCTGATCTGAACCCCATTGAGAACCTGTGGTCCATCATCAAATGTGAGATTTACAAGGAGGGAAAACAGTACACCTCTCTGAACAGTGTCTGGGAGGCTGTGGTTGCTGCTGCACGCAATGTTGATGGTGAACAGATCAAAACACTGACAGAATCCATGGATGGCAGGCTTTTGAGTGTGCTTGCAAAGAAAGGTGGCTATATTGGTCACTGATTTGTTTTTGTTTTGTTTTTGAATGTCAGAAATGTATATTTGTGAATGTTGAGATGTTATATTGGTTTCACTGGTAAAAATAAATAATTGAAATGGGTATATATTTGTTTTTTGTTAAGTTGCCTAATAATTATGCACAGTAATAGTCACCTGCACACACAGATATCCCCCTAAAATAGCTAAAACTAAAAACAAACTAAAAACTACTTCCAAAAATATTCAGCTTTGATATTAATGAGTTTTTTGGGTTCATTGAGAACATGGTTGTTGTTCAATAATAAAATTAATCCTCAATAATACAACTTGCCTAATAATTCTGCACTCCCTGTATAACTCCCGAGCTATGAAAACAGCGTTTTGTGTAGCTCCCTTCACTGCAATGCTACACAAACAGCAAAGCGCTGGCCCGCTCAGCAGTGTCCATAAGCCCCACCACCTGGTTCCGGCACCGAGTCCCATCTCACAGTAGAAATGGCGAGATGGGACAACCCTTTTAATTGGGAAAAAAAACATGGTAAATCTGATTCCAGATTTTCTGGAAAAAAAAGCGGACAAACAAAGAACTGTGTCAGATAGAGTTCACAAAATGCAGCTGAGAAACTGGAAACCATAAATAAAATACACTTCCATATTAGTGACATTAGGAAAGAAAGTTATTATCAGTTGAGCGTGATAATCAGAAACTGAAAAACTGGCTTTGCAGAGACGCCACGTAAATAGCAAGATTAGGTTATCCAATAAGTCTGTGTTGGCCCAGTAAATTAAAGGGACAGCATGTCAAACAAGTCAAACCATGAAAAGTTTTGAGAAGATTAGTTTTCTTGTAAATTTTTGTTTTATTAACAAATATAATAGCAAAATAATACAAGTTTAACAAAAAATATAAAATGAGATAACATCACCATTATACATGGAAGTTTGTATATATTATAACCTGTTGAGAAGATTAGTTTTCTAAATTTTGTGTTTTTTAAGGTGAGTCAAAATGTATTGTCTTATTGTTTGATGTCTCCATGCTCCAGTTTTTTTTTTTTATTGTTCCAGTTATTGTCTATGGTTACATGGACAACCATGTAGATGAAGTATTTGCCTGGCAGATAGTGAATTCACTCTTCCTTTAAATCATAATTGCCAACTCCCCCAGAACATATACAGGATCCCGTAGGGAGACCACCCAAACTCCTGGAAGAGTTGGCAAATCTGCTAGACCACGGGTGTCAAACACAAGGCCCGCGGGCCGAATCCGGCCCGCCAGACCTCGTCATGTGGCCCGCGCAGCCGCCGCCGGCCGCCAGCCTTCACCTCTTTATTCTCGCTTTTTTTTTTTTTTTTTTACACAAGAAAGCCGCCTCTTCAGCGCATGCGCGGCAGCCTACAAGCCAGAGAACATCTGCCCTCTAGCGTCGCTGGCCGTTCTACACAGGAAATAATTGTACCGTATATCCTAATTGCTTGTGTAGAATGCAGGCCGGGCGGGCGGCAGCGTAACGCCCTGATATCACGTGCCTGCACCGCCTCCTTTATGAATGAAGCAGGCGGCGCAGGCAAGTGACGTCAGTGAGTGACGCGCCGGCTGCCCGTCCTGCCTGCCGGCATTATACACAAGCAATTAAGATATACGGTACAATTAGGAGTGAGGGGGGCATGTTTAATAACTTTTAATTCAATAATACATTTTATATTTGTATACTGGGGGGGGGGTGTTTACATGGAATCTGTGGATGGCACAGTTAAGGGGTGGGGGTCTGTGGATGGCACTGTTATGGGGTGGGGGGTCTGTGGATGGCACTGGTATGGGGTGGGGGGGTCTGTGGATGGCACATATATAACACTGCCATCCACAGATCCCCCCCCCTGTAACAGTGCCAGCCACAGATCCCCCCCCCTGTAACAGTGTCCGTCATCCACAGATCCCCCCATAACAGTGTCCGTCATCCACAGTTCCCCCCATAACAGTGTCCGTCATCCACAGATCCCCCCATAACAGTGTCCGTCATCCACAGATCCCCCCATAACAGTGTCCGTCATCCACAGATCCCCCATAACAGTGTCCGTCATCCACAGATCCCCCCATAACAGTGTCCGTCATCCAAAGATCCCCCCATAACAGTGTCCGTCATCCACAGATCCCCCCATAACAGTGTCCGTCATCCACAGATCCCCCCATAACAGTGTCCGTCATCCACAGATCCCCCCATAACAGTGTCCGTCATCCACAGATCCCCCATAACAGTGTCCGTCATCCACAGATCCCCCCATAACAGTGTCCGTCATCCACAGATCCCCCATAACAGTGTCCGTCATCCACAGATCCCCCCATAACAGTGTCCGTCATCCACAGATCCCCCTATAACAGTGTCCGTCATCCACAGATCCCCCCCATAACAGTGTCCGTCATCCACAGATCCCCCCCATAACAGTGTCCGTCATCCACAGATCCCCCCCATAACAGTGTCCGTCATCCACAGATCCCCCCATAACAGTGTCCGTCATCCACAGATCCCCCCATAACAGTGTCCGTCATCCACAGATCCCCCCATAACAGTGTCCGTCATCCACAGATCCCCCCCATAAGTGTCCGTCATCCACAGATCCCCCCCATAACAGTGTCCGTCATCCACAGATCCCCCCCATAACAGTGTCCGTCATCCACAGATCCCCCCCATAACAGTGTCCGTCATCCACAGATCCCCCTATAACAGTGTCCGTCATCCACAGATCCCCCTATAACAGTGTCCGTCATCCACAGATCCCCCCCATAACAGTGTCCGTCATCCACAGATCCCCCCCATAACAGTGTCCGTCATCCACAGATCCCCCCATAACAGTGTCCGTCATCCACAGATCCCCCCATAACAGTGTCCGTCATCCACAGATCCCCCCATAACAGTGTCCGTCATCCACAGATCCCCCCCATAAGTGTCCGTCATCCACAGATCCCCCCATAACAGTGTCCGTCATCCACAGATCCCCCCATAACAGTGTCCGTCATCCACAGATTCCCCCCCATAACAGTGTCCGTCATCCACAGATCCCCCCCATAACAGTGTCCGTCATCCACAGATCCCCCCCATAACAGTGTCCGTCATCCACAGATCCCCCCCATAACAGTGTCCGTCATCCACAGATCCCCCCATAACAGTGTCCGTCATCCACAGATCCCCCTATAACAGTGTCCGTCATCCACAGATCCCCCCCATAACAGTGTCCGTCATCCACAGATCCCCCCCATAACAGTGTCCGTCATCCACAGATCCCCCCATAACAGTGTCCGTCATCCACAGATCCCCCCATAACAGTGTCCGTCATCCACAGATCCCCCCATAACAGTGTCCGTCATCCACAGATCCCCCCCATAAGTGTCCGTCATCCACAGATCCCCCCATAACAGTGTTCGTCATCCACAGATCCCCCCCATAACAGTGTCCGTCATCCACAGATCCCCCCCATAACAGTGTCCGTCATCCACAGATCCCCCCATAACAGTGTCCGTCATCCACAGATCCCCCCCATAACAGTGTCCGTCATCCACAGATCCCCCCCATAACAGTGTCCGTCATCCACAGATCCCCCCATAACAGTGTCCGTCATCCACAGATCCCCCTATAACAGTGTCCGTCATCCACAGATCCCCCCCATAACAGTGTCCGTCATCCACAGATCCCCCCCATAACAGTGTCCGTCATCCACAGATCCCCCCCATAACAGTGTCCGTCATCCACAGATCCCCCCATAACAGTGTCCGTCATCCACAGATCCCCCCATAACAGTGTCCGTCATCCACAGATCCCCCCATAACAGTGTCCGTCATCCACAGATCCCCCCCATAAGTGTCCGTCATCCACAGATCCCCCCCATAACAGTGTCCGTCATCCACAGATCCCCCCCATAACAGTGTCCGTCATCCACAGATCCCCCCCATAACAGTGTCCGTCATCCACAGATCCCCCTATAACAGTGTCCGTCATCCACAGATCCCCCTATAACAGTGTCCGTCATCCACAGATCCCCCCCATAACAGTGTCCGTCATCCACAGATCCCCCCCATAACAGTGTCCGTCATCCACAGATCCCCCCATAACAGTGTCCGTCATCCACAGATCCCCCCATAACAGTGTCCGTCATCCACAGATCCCCCCATAAGTGTCCGTCATCCACAGATCCCCCCATAACAGTGTCCGTCATCCACAGATCCCCCCCATAACAGTGTCCGTCATCCACAGATCCCCCCATAACAGTGTCCGTCATCCACAGATCCCCCCCATAACAGTGTCCGTCATCCACAGATCCCCCCATAACAGTGTCCGTCATCCACAGATCCCCCCATAACAGTGTCCGTCATCCACAGATTCCCCCCCATAACAGTGTCCGTCATCCACAGATCCCCCCCATAACAGTGTCCGTCATCCACAGATCCCCCCCATAACAGTGTCCGTCATCCACAGATCCCCCCCATAACAGTGTCCGTCATCCACAGATCCCCCCATAACAGTGTCCGTCATCCACAGATCCCCCTATAACAGTGTCCGTCATCCACAGATCCCCCCCATAACAGTGTCCGTCATCCACAGATCCCCCCATAACAGTGTCCGTCATCCACAGATCCCCCCATAACAGTGTCCGTCATCCACAGATCCCCACATAACAGTGTCCGTCATCCACAGATCCCCCCATAACAGTGTCCGTCATCCACAGATCCCCCCCATAAGTGTCCGTCATCCACAGATCCCCCCATAACGGTGTACGTCATCCACAGATCCCCCCCATAACAGTGTCCGTCATCCACAGATCCCCCCATAACAGTGTCCGTCATCCACAGATCCCCCCCATAACAGTGTCCGTCATCCACAGATCCCCCCATAACAGTGTCCGTCATCCACAGATCCCCCCATAACAGTGTCCGTCATCCACAGATTCCCCCCCATAACAGTTTCCGTCATCCACAGATCCCCCCATAACAGTGTCCGTCATCCACAGATCCCCCCATAACAGTGTCCGTCATCCACAGATCCCCCCCATAACAGTGTCCGTCATCCACAGATCCCCCCATAACAGTGTCCGTCATCCACAGATCCCCCCATAACAGTGTCCGTCATCCACAGATCCCCCCCATAACAGTGTCCGTCATCCACAGATCCCCCCCATAACAGTGTCCGTCATCCACAGATCCCCCCCATAACAGTGTCCGTCATCCACAGATCCCCCCATAACAGTGTCCGTCATCCACAGATTCCCCCCCATAACAGTGTCCGTCATCCACAGATCCCCCCATAACAGTGTCCGTCATCCACAGATCCCCCCCATAACAGTGTCCGTCATCCACAGATCCCCCCATAACAGTGTCCGTCATCCACAGATCCCCCCATAACAGTGTCCGTCATCCACAGATCCCCCCCATAACAGTGTCCGTCATCCACAGATCCCCCCCATAACAGTGTCCGTCATCCACAGATCCCCCCCATAACAGTGTCCGTCATCCACAGATCCCCCCATAACAGTGTCCGTCATCCACAGATTCCCCCCCATAACAGTGTCCGTCATCCACAGATCCCCCCATAACAGTGTCCGTCATCCACAGATCCCCCCATAACAGTGTCCGTCATCCACAGATCCCCCCCATAACAGTGTCCGTCATCCACAGATCCCCCCATAACAGTGTCCGTCATCCACAGATCCCCCCATAACAGTGTCCGTCATCCACAGATCCCCCCATAACAGTGTCCGTCATCCACAGATCCCCCCCATAACAGTGTCCGTCATCCACAGATCCCCCCCATAACAGTGTCCGTCATCCACAGATCCCCCCCATAACAGTGTCCGTCATCCACAGATGTTTAAAAAAAAAAAATTACTGTCTTACCAAAAATCATTTTTTAATAAATTGTACATTTGAATATCTACTTGCCATTATTCTGACCATGTTTCTGCTTTCAGAGCTAGTTATTACTAACATTATTACAAAAAACAGTAATAATTGAATGCAGTGACAATAATTTATGATAATAAAGAGTAGACACATAGTCCTACAGATACAACCGGCCCTTTGAGGGTGACCAAACTGCTGATGCGGCCCCCGATGAATTTGAGTTTGACACCCCTGTGCTAGAGACTTCATAAGCCTCTTGGAAAGCAGCGCCCAACGTAGGTTTACTATGCATTGTGTCGGGATGCTGCTTTTGCCTCAGTGTTTGAACACACATTCAGGGGGTGGCACTGCGGCCGTGCAAAGTGGCTTGACCAACAAAAAGGGGACGTGTTTATGGGTAAATCATTTCTTCCGTTCTTCCTCCCAGAGTCCACTTTCAGAACTTTTGCTATAAATGTGCCTACTGTGTCTTACTGCTGTTTTCTGTAATCAAAAATGGCACAAATATAATACCAGATGTACCCCAAATGCTCTAATATACCACGTTAATGGATGAGAATTTGAAGAAGGCCCATGTGAATATTATATCTGATCTGAATTGGAGTTAGCTGTCCAGGGGCGGACTGACAACTCATGGGGCCCCCGGACAATAGGATATTATGGAGCCCCTGTGTCCACACCCACACACAGCCCCACCCACATATCGCGCCGCCCACATCACCTACACTTGGTACAGAATTTCTCTTCACTATGTTCAAAACAAGTGTTTACTCATTTTAAATAAATCACGCCCTCCACAACACAAGTGTATCTCAGACTCAGCGTATCGCATAGCCCCACAGCAAGTACATCACAGATCACCTCGGCAATAAAATGCATAGAAAAGTGCAGTGTGTGAGTATCGCAATCTCTACAGCAATATAAGTCACAGGAATGTGCAGTGTGTGAGTGTATTACAGATCACCTCAGCAATACAATGCACAGGAATATGCAATGTGTGAGTATATCATAGCCAACCCACTGCTTTCCCATAGGGAAGCATTGGGAGGCTATTGCTCATGCGTGGCTTCATAGAGATGCTTTGAATCAATGCATTTCTATGAGGAGTGTTTAGTGTGAAGGCCAGTGTTGCACGTTGTACAACACTGGACTAGGAAGCCCCTCTAGAGGCCGCCTGATGAGTGGTCACTACAGGTGTTCCTTGGCAGTAATGTAAATTCTGACTTTTTTTCTGAAAAGGCAGTGTTTACATTAAAAAGCATAGAGACATTTTATAGCCACCAGAACTACTACGTTTAGGCCTCTTTCACACTTGCGTTGTCCGGATCCGGCGTGTACTCCACTTGCCGGAATTACACTCCGGATCCGGAAAAACGCAAGTGTACTGAAAGCATTTGAAGACGGAACCGTCTTCCAAATGCGTTCAGTGTTACTATGGCACCCAGGACGCTATTAAAGTCCTGGCTGCCATAGTAGGAGCGGGGAGCGGGGGAGCAGTATACTTACCGTCCGTGCGGCTCCCCGGGCGCTCCAGAATGACGTCAGAGCGCCCCATGCGCATGGATGACGTGATCCATGTGATCACATGATCCATGAGCTTGGGGCGCCCTGACGTCACTCTGGAGCGCCCGGGGAGCCGCACGGACGGTAAGTACACTGCTCCCCGCTCCCCACTACACTTTACCATGGCTGCCAGGACTTTAGCGTCCCGGGAGCCATGGTAACCACTCTGAAAAAGCTAAATGTCGGATGCGGCAATGCGCCGAAACGACGTTTAGCTTAAGGCCGGATCCGGATCAATGCCTTTCAATGGGCATTAATTCCGGATCCGGCCTTGCGGCAAGTGTTCCGGATTTTTGGCCGGAGCAAAAAGCGCAGCATGCTGCGGTATTTTCTCCGGCCAAAAAACGTTCCGTTCCAGAACTGAAGACATCCTGATGCATCCTGAACGGATTTCTCTCCATTCAGAATGCATTAGGATAATCCTGATCAGGATTCTTCCGGCATAGAGCCCCGACGACGGAACTCTATGCCGGAAGACAATAACGCAGGTGTGAAAGAGCCCTTAGCTGTTGTGGTTCTGGGGACTATAGTGTCCCGCAATATAGAGAAGAAAAATAATCAGCACAAAAGTATCAAATAAAATGGCTGTATCATTATTCTAAAAATTAAAAAAGCACAACTTCTGACACAAATATATAGTATTTTGCAGATTACTTTTTTTTATTTTTTTTTATGTGCAGATAGTACTGTACCCCTCCATCCACCCCTTCCTCCCCCTTCTCTATCCCCCCACCCCCTTCTACAACCACCCAGAACTCTTACTCACATAAAACAAGTAATATATAGAATGTAGCTTACAGTGAATGACTGTAAATACTTACAGTTCTGAAGACTCCAGCAGGCTCAGGATCCGTGCTCTGGGCAGTGGGCAGCTGGGCTCAGGGCTGAAAGTGGGCACCGCTCTGCAGTTCAGGAAGGAGACCTATAAGACGCACCTAGGTGGTCTGACACCTCAGATCAGACCACCAATCAGACCCCCAATGTTAACCACCTCAGCCCCCCTAGCTTAAACACCCTTAATGACCAGGCCACTTTTTACACTTCTGCACTACACTACTTTCACCGTTTATTGCTCGGTCATGCAACTTACCACCCAAATTAATTTTACCTCCTTTTCTTCTCACTAATAGAGCTTTCATTTGGTGGTATTTCATTGCTTCTGACATTTTTACTTTTTTTGTTATTAATCGAAATTTAACGAAATTTTTGCAAAAAAATGACATTTTTCACTTTCAGTTGTAATTTTTTTTTAAAAAAAACGACATCCATATATAAATTTTTCTCTAAATGTATTGTTCTACATGTCTTTGATAAAAAAAAATGTTTGGGTAAAAAAAAAAATGGTTTGGGTAAAAGTTATAGCGTTTACAAACTATGGTACAAAAATGTGAATTTCCGCTTTTTGAAGCAGCTCTGACTTTCTGAGCACCTGTCATGTTTCCTGAGGTTCTACAATGCCCAGACAGTACAAACACCCCACAAATGACCCCATTTCGGAAAGTAGACACCCTAAGGTATTCGCTGATAGGCATAGTGAGTTCATAGAACTTTTTATTTTTTGTCACAAGTTAGCGGAAAATGATGATTTTTTATTTATTTATTTTTTATTTATTTTTTTCCTTACAAAGTCTCATATTGCACTAACTTGTGACAAAAAATAAAAACGTCCATGAACTCACTATGCCCATCACGAAATACCTTGGGGTGTCTTCTTTCCAAAATGGGGACACTTGTGGGGTAGTTATACTGCCCTGGCAATTTAGGGGCCCTAATGTGTGGGAAGTATTTTGAAATCAAAATGTGTAAAAAATGACCTGTGAAATCCTAAAGGTGCTCTTTGGAATGTGGGCCCCTTTGCCCACCTAGGCTGCAAAAAAGTGTCACACATCTGGTATCGCCGTACTCAGGAGAAGTTGGGCAATGTGTTTTGAGGTGTCATTTTACATATACCCATGCTGGGTGAGAGAAATATCTCGGCAAAAGACAACTTTTCCCATTTTTTTTTATACAAAGTTGGCATTTGACCAAGATATTTCTCTCACCCAGCATGGGTATATGTAAAATGACACCCCAAAACACATTGCCCAACTTCTCCTGAGTACGGCGATACCACATGTGTTACACTTTTTTGCAGCCTAGGTGGGCAAAGGGGCCTACATTCCAAAGAGCACCTTTAGGATTTCACAGGTCATTTTTTACACATTTTGATTTCAAACTACTTACCACACATTAGGGCCCCTAGAATGCCAGGGCAGTATAACTACCCCACAAGTGACCCCATTTTGGAAATAAGACACCCCAAGGTATTTCGTGATGGGCATAGTGAGTTCATGGAAGTTATTATTTTTTGTCACAAGTTAGTGGAATATGAGACTTTGTAAGAAAAAATAAATAAAAATAAATCATCATTTTCCGCTAACTTGTGACAAAAAATAAAAAATTCTAGGAACTCGCCATGCCCCTCACGGAATACCTTGGGTTGTCTTCTTTCCAAAATGGGGTCATTTGTGGGGTAGTTATACTGCCCTGGCAATTTAGGGGACCTAATGTGTGGGAAGTATTTTGAAATCAAAATGTGTAAAAAATGACCTGTGAAATCCTAAAGGTGCTCTTTGGAATGTGGGCCCCTTTTTTTTTTTTTGGCACAAGTTAGCGGAAATTGATTTTTATTTTTTTTTTCTCACAAAGTCTCCCTTTCCGCTAACTTGGGACAAAAATTTCAATCTTTCATGGACTCAATTTATACTGCCCTGGCATTTTAGGGGCCCTAAAGCGTGAGAAGAAGTCTGGAATATAAATGTCTAAAGAAATTTACGCATTTGGATTCCGTGAGGGGTATGGTGAGTTCATGTGAGATTTTATTTTTTGACACAAGTTAGTGGAATATAAGACTTTGTAAGAAAAAAATAAATAAATAAAATTTCCGCTAACTTGGGCCAAAAAAATGTCTGAATGGAGCCTTACAGGGGGGTGATCAATGACAGGGGGGTGATCAGGGAGTCTATATGGGGTGATCACCCCCCTGTAAGGCTCCATTCAGATGTCCGTATGTGTTTTGCGGATCCGATCCATGTATCCGTGGATCTGTAAAAAGCATACGGACGTCTGAATGGAGCCTTACAGGGGGGTGATCAATGACAGGGGGTTGATCAGGGAGTCTATATGGGGTGATCACCCCCCTGTCATTGATCACCGCCCTGTAAGGCTCCATTCAGATGTCCGTATGTGTTTTGCGGATCCGATCCATGTATCCGTGGATCTGTAAAAAATATACGGACGTCTGAATGGAGCCTTACAGGGGGGTGATCAATGACAGGGGGGTGATCAGGGAGTCTATATGGGATGATCACCCCCCTGTCATTGATCACCCCCCTGTAAGGCTCCATTCAGATGTCCGTATGTGTTTTGCGGATCCGATCCATGTATCCGTGGATCCGTAAAAAACATACGGACGTCTGAATGGAGCCTTACAGGGGGGTGATCAATGACAGGGGGGTGATCAATGACAGGGGGGTGATCAGGGAGTCTATATGGGGTGATCAGGGGTTAATAAGGGGTTAATAAGTGACAGGGGGGGTGTAGTGTAGTGGTGTTTGGTGCTACTTATTACTGAGCTGCCTGGGTCCTCTGGTGGTCGATCCAAGCAAAAGGGACCACCAGAGGACCAGGTAGCAGGTATATTAGACGCTGTTATCAAAACAGCGTCTAATATACCTGTTAGGGGTTAAAAAAAATCGCATCTCCAGCCTGCCAGCAAACGATCGCCGCTGGCAGGCTGGAGATCCACTCGCTTACCTTCCGATCCTGTGAACGCGCGCGCCTGTGTGCGCGCGTTCACAGGAAATCTCGCGTCTCGCGAGATGACGCGTATATGCGTGACTGTGCCTGGAGCTGCCGCCTCCGGAACGCGATCCTGCGTAAGGCGGTCCGGAGGCGGTTAATCAGACCTCAGCTGACAGCCCCAATCAGACCCCCAATGTTAATAATACCCCAATAAGACCTCAAATTAGACCCCCAATCAGATCTCAGCTCAGACCCCAATGTAAATGACCCCCAATCAGACCTCAGATGAGAGCCCCATGCCTCTCATCACCCCCATGCCTCTCATTAGCCCCCATAATCATCCCTTATGCCTCTCAGCCCCCATTATCAGCCCTTATGCCTCTCATCGGCCCCCATTATCATCCCTTATGCCTCTCATCAGCCCCCATTAATCCTCTCAGCCCCCATTATCAGCCCCTTATGCCTCTCATCGGCCCCCATTATCAGCCCTTGTGCCTCTCATCAGCCCCCATTATTCCTCTCAGCCCCCATTATGCCGCTCTCCGCCCCATTATGCCTCAGCCCCCATTATGCCTCGCAGCCCCTTTATGCCTCTCAACCAGCCCCCATTATGCCTCTCAGCCCCCATTATGCCTCTCAGGCCCCCATTATGCCTCAGCCCCCATTTTGCCTCTCAACCAGCCCCCATTATGCCTCTCAGGCCCCCCATTATGCTTCAGCCCCCATTTTGCCTCTCAACCAGCCCCCATTATGCCTCCCAGCCAGCCCCCATTATGCCTCTCAGCCCCTATTATGCCTCTCAGCCCCCATTATGCGCCTCTCAGCCCCCATTATGCCTCTCAGGCCCCCCATTATGCCTCAGCCCCCATTATACCTCTCAGCCAGCCCCCATTATGCCTCTCAGCCCCCATTATGCCTCTCAGCCCCCATTATGCCTCTTTCAGCCCCCATTATGCCTCTCAGGCCCCCCATTATGCCTCAGCCCCTATTATGCCTCTCAACCAGCCCCGATTATGCCTCTCAGCCAGCCCTCATTATGCCTCTCAGCCAGCCCCCATTATGCCTCTCAGCCCCCAATTTTGCCTCTCAGGCCCCCATTATGCCTCTCATCCAGCCCCCATTATGCCTCAGCCCCCATTATGCCTCTCAACCAGCCCCCATTATGCCTCTCAGCCAGCCCCCATTATGCCTCTCAGCCCCCATTATGCCTCTCAGGCCCCCATTATGCCTCTCATCCAGCCCCCATTATGCCTCAGCCCCCATTATGCCTCTCAACCAGCCCCCATTATTCCTCTCAGCCAGCCCCCATTATGCCTCTCAGCCAGCCCCCATTATGCCTCTCAGCCAGCCCCCATTATGCCTCTCAGCCCCCATTATGCCTCTCAGCCCCCATTATGCTTCTCATTCCCTATTATGCCTCTCAGCCAGCCCCCATTATGCCTCTCAGCCCCCATTATGCCTCTCAGCCCCCATTATGCCTCTCAGGCCCCCCCATTATGCCTCAGCCCCTATTATGCCTCTCAACCAGCCCCCATTATGCCTCTCAGCCAGCCCCCATTATGCCTCTCAGCCAGCCCCCATTATGCCTCTCAGCCAGCCCCCATTATGCCTCTCAGCCAGCCCCTATTATGCGCCTCTCAGCCCCCATTATGCCTCCCAGGCCACCCATTATGACTCTCAGCCCAATTATGCCTCTCAGCCCCCATTATGCCTCTCAACCAGCCCCCATTATGCCTCTCAGACCCCATTATGCGCCTCTCAGCCCCCATTATGCCTCCCAGGCCACCCATAATGCCTCTCAGCTCCCATTATGCCTCTCATCCCCCATTATGCCTCTCAGCCAGCCACCATTATGCCTCTCAGCCACCATTATGTGCCTCTCAGCCCCCATTATGCCTCTCAGGCCCCCCATTATGCCTCTCAGCCCCATTATGCCTCTCAGCCCCCATTATGCCTCTCAGCCAGCCCCCATTATGCCTCTCAGCCAGCCCCCATTATGCCTCCCAACCAGCCCCCATTATGCCTCTCAGCCAGCCCCCATTATGCCTCTCAGCCCCCATTATGCGCCTCTCAGCCCCCATTATGTCTCCCAGCCAGCCCCCATTATGCCTCAGCCCCCATTATGCCTCTCATCCCCATTATGCCTCTCAGCCAGCCCCCATTATGCCTCTCAGCCACCATTATGCATCTCAGCCCCCATTATGCCTCTCAGCACCCATTATGCACCTCTCAGCACCCATTATGCACCTCTCAGCCCCCATTATGCGCCTCTCAGGACCCCATTATGCCACAGCCCCCATTATGTCTCTCAGCCCCCATTATGCCTCTCAGCACCCATTATGCACCTCTCAGCCCCCATTATGCCTCTCAAGCCCCCCATTATGCCTCTCAGGACCCCATTATGCCTCAGCCCCCATTATGCCTCCTAGCCCCCAGCAGCCTGGCCATTATGCCCCCAGCAAAAATAAATAAAACACTTACCTCTCCTGCTTCTGGACTCCGCCGCTCCTCACCGACACTGCGATCTTCTTCCTCCTGCTGTCGGCTGGCGTGCACAGCATGACGCCACAGAGCGACTCACGCTGTGCGCAGCCCTGCACAGCCGACAGGAAGTGGTGAGTACCGATCCGTCACCGCTTCCCGGTCCTCCTGTACCAATCAGCGCTTCCAAAATGGAAGCGCTGATTAGTATTCACGGTGAGTTCTTCACTATGCGAGCCATGCCGCTCGCATAGTGATGGATAGGATCGGGACACACAAGGAGCCGGCAGAGCAGAGACAGTGGCCAGCGGGGCCTGATGGGGCCCCCTAGTGGCTGTGGGCCCTCGGTCCATGCCCGAGTGCCCGAATGGTCAGTCCGCCCCTGTAGCTGTCTTGAAACACAATTTATAAATGTACATAAATTGAACCACACCCCAAAACTGAAAGCGTGCAAGAAATAACTTATACATTCAGCAGGCGATTGTACATCATTCTCTCTGTGGAAGTCTTTGTTCTCTCCAGAGACCCCTTTTACTTGGTACATATGAGGAGAATTAGACTGCCTGTATCTCAAGTCCACAACTGAATGGACTGTCCGTTCTCAGCTGACCTAATTCGGTTACATAATTTGTAATACACAGTGATCTTTGGTCATGTGGTGGTTGTTACAACCAAAGTCGCCATGTAGCCCCAGCCTCTTCTCCCATTAAAAAGTATTACTGGTGCTTATTAGGTCAATTTAATTAAGGTGTGACAAGGTGATGCTGTCATAGTTGGTCTAGGTTGTCTATGCAGATTTTGGCAACTGGAATCAGGAATGATGACTTTTTGATAAATGTCTATAGATAAGGGTGTTGTTGTTATATAACTTCATTACTCTAAATACCAACCTAATATACATAATATACCTGGCCTGCTACCATTACTTTTGCTTGCTCAGAACCTACAGAGAAATCAAAAGTCTGCTGACACATAAACGATAACCACCATCAGATCCCATTGTTAAGAACACTAAACAAAAATGGGCACATTTGCTAGAATGGTATGCCACTTTTCTGGCTTACAAATGTCATAAATTTTTCTTTCAAGGTGCATTTTCTACAAAAATTTGCAACTTTTTGAGATTTCCCACCACTCACATCACTTTTTAACCACCTCAGCTCCCCTAGCTTAAACACCCTTAAAGGGAACCTGTCATGTGGATATTTGATTATAATCTAACTAATTATATACAATCATTAACTACTAAAAAGTGCCTTAGGATGTATTCACTTACTGGTGTGACAGATGGTTATCTCATAACATACACACAAAGATGCTGCATGCCGCATGCTAATGATCTGATTGGAGTTCAGCGTGATGTCATTGAGTCCAGCGTATATTTAATTCAGAGCTATAGCCACTCCCCTGCCCACCTGCTGCTGGTTCCTATGGAAACAAACTGTCATTCAGCAGCAGGTGGGCGGGGAGAGTCAGGAGCTCATGAATATTCATGACTCATCATTATCAGCTGGAGCTTTTCAATACAAGATGTTGGCAGATTGACTGGGTCATTTAAAGAAAGTGACCCAGCATTTTGCTAAGAGAATCAATCACTTATTTATGTTGCCCTTAGTTAGGACACCATAAAACTGGTGACAGGTTCCCTTTAATGACCAGACCACTTTTTACAATTCTGCACTACACTATTTTCACGGTTTATTGCTCGGTCATACAACTTACCACCCAAATGAATTTTACCTCCTTTTCTTCTCACTAATAGAGCTTTCATTTGGTGGTATTTCATTGCTGCTGACATTTTTACTTTTTTTGTTATTAATCGAAATTGATCAAAATGTTTGCAAAAAAATGACATTTTTCACTTTCAGTTGTAAAATTTTTCAATTAAAACTACATTTCTATATAAATTTTTCTCTAAATTTATTGTTCTACATGTCTTTGATAAAAAAAAATGCAATAAGTGTATATTTATTGGTTTGCGCAAAAGTTATAGCGTTTACAAACTATGGTACAAAAATGTGAATTTCCGCATTTTGAAGCAGCTCTGACTTTCTGAGCACCTGTCATGTTTCCTGAGGTTCTACAATGCCCAGACAGTAAAAACACCCCACAAATGACCCCATTTCGGAAAGTAGACACCCTAAGGTATTCGCTGATGGGCATAGTGAGTTCTTAGAAGTTTTTATTTTTTGTCACAAGTTAGCGGAAAATGATTATATATTTTTTTTTTCTTACAAAGTCTCATATTTCACTAATTTGTGACAAAAAATAAAAACTTCCATGAACTCACTATGCCCATCACGAAATACCTTGGGGTGTCTTCTTTCCAAAATGGGGTCACTTGTAGGGTATTTATACTGCCCTGGCATTTTAGGGGACCTAAAGCGTGAGAAGAAGTCTGGAATCCAAATGCCTAAAAAATGCCCTGTGAAATCCTAAAGGTGCTCTTTAGAATTTGGACCCCTTTGGGCACCTAGGCTGCAAAAAAGTGTCACACATGTGGTATCGCCGTACTCAGAAGAAGTAGGGCAATGTGTTTTGGGGTGTATTTTTACATATACCCATGCTGGGTGAGAGAAATATCTCTCTAAAAGTCAACTTTTCCCATTTTTTTTATACAAAGTTGTCATTTTAGAGAGATATTTCTCTCACCCAGCATGGGTATATGTAAAAAGACACCCCAAAACACATTGCCCAACTTCTCCTGAGTACGGCGATACCACATGTGTGACACTATTTTGCAGCCTAGGTGCGCAAAGGGGCCCAAATTCTAAAGAGCACCTTTAGGATTTCACAGGGCATTTTTTACGCATTTGGATTCCAAATTACTTCTCACGCTTTAGGTCCCCTAAAATGCCAGGGCAGTATAAATACCCCACAAGTGACCCCATTTTGGAAAAAAGACACCCTAAGGTATTCCGTGAGGGGCATGGCGAGTTCCTAGAAAAATACATTTTGGGCACAAGTTAGCGGAAAATGATGATTTTTATTTTTATTTTTTTTCTTACAAAGTCTCGTATTCCACTAACTTGTGACAAAAAATACAATTTTACATGAACTCACCATACTCCTCACGGAATACCTTGGGGTGTCTTCTTTCCAAAATTGGGTCACTTGTGGGGTATTTATACTGCCCTGAAATTTTAGGGGCCCTAAAGCGTGAGAAGGGGACCAAATGCGTAAAAAATGCCCTGTGAAATCGTAAAGATTCTCATTGGAATTTGGGCCCCTTTGCGCACCTAGGCTGCAAAAAAGTGTCACACATGTGGTATCGCCGTACTCAGGAGAAGTAGGGCAATGTGTTTTGGGGTGTATTTTTACATATACCCATGCTGGGTGAGATAAATATCTCTGTAAATTGAAGAAGACACCCCAAGGTATTCCGTGAGGGGCATGGCGAGTTCCTAGAATATATATTTTTTTTGACAAGTTAGCGGAAAATGATTTTATTTAAAAAAAAAAATAAAATTCTCTTACAAAGTCTCATATTCCACTAACTTGTGACAAAAAATAAAATTTTACATGAACTCGCCATGTACCTCACGAAATACCTTGGGGTGTCTTCTTTCCAAAATGGGGTCACATGTGGGGTATTTATACTGCCCTGGCATTTTAGGGGCCCTAAAGCGTGAGAAGAAGTCTGGAATATAAATGTCTAAAAATTTTTACGCATTTGGATTCCGTGAGGGGTATGCTGAGTTCATGTGAGATTTTATTTTTTGTCACAAGTTAGTGGAATATGAGACTTTGTAAGAAAAAAATTAAAAATTAAAAAAACAATTTCCGCTAACTTGTGACAAAAAAATAAAAATCTTCTATGAACTCGCCATGCCCCTCAAAAGTGATCTTTATAGCGCCGCAGCGATTTTACTGTGTTTTTGCAGTGATCAGAAAAAATATATATTCTGTCACTGCGGTGGGGCAGACTGAACGCAAGTGTGCGCACAAGATCAGGACTGATCGGGCGAACACTGCGTTTTTTGTAGAGCCTATAGAACATGTCCTATTCTTGTCCGCAATTGCGGACAAGAAAAGGCATTTTCTATATAGTTCTGGCAATGTGCGGATCCGCAAAATGCGGAAAGCACATTGCCGGTGTCCGTGTTTTGCGGATCCACGGTGTCCGTGTTTTGCGTATCCGTGGATCCGCGGATCCGCAAAACACATACGGACTTCTGAATGGAGCCTTACAGGGGGGTGATCAATGACAGGGGGGTGATCAGGGAGTCTATATGGGGTGATCACCCCCCTGTAAGGCTCCATTCAGACATCCGTATGTGTTTTGCGGATCCGCAGATCAGCAAAACACATACGGACGTCTGAATGGAGCCTTACAGTGGGGTGATCAATGACAGGGGGGTGATCAGGGAGTCTTCATGGGGTGATCAGGGGTTAATAAGGGGTTAATAAGTGACGGGGGGGTGTAGTGTAGTGGTGTTTGGTGCTACTTTACAGAGCTGCCTGTGTCCTCTGGTGGTCGATCCAAGCAAAAGGGACCACCAGAGGACCAGGTAGCAGGTATATTAGACGCTGTTATCAAAACAGCGTCTAATATACCTTTTTGGGGTTAAAAAAATCGCATCTACAGCCTGCCAGCGAACGATTGCCGCTGGCAGGCTGTAGATGTACTCGTTTACCTCCGGTTCCTGTGAACGCGCGCTCCTGTGTGCGCGTGTTCACAGGAAATCACAGGAAGGCGCGTCCAGGAGGAATAACACGGCCGCCGCCAGGACGCAATCCTGCGTACGGCGGTCCTGAGGTGGTTAAAGTTTTAGCAGAGGGTGGCCTGGCACAGTTACCTCCCAACTGTCTGGAATCCCGTAGGACAGTCCCGGATTTCGGTGGTTTGTGATTCCACGATTAGTGTTGAGCGTGAATATTCGAATAACGAATTTTAATCGCAAATATCGGCATTTCGAGAATTCTCAAATATTTAGAATATAGCGCTTTACAGTCAGGTCCATAAATATTGGGACATCGGCACAATTCTAACATTTTTGGCTCTATACACCACCACAATGGATTTGAAATGAAACGAACAAGATGTGCTTTAACTGCAGACTGTCAGCTTTAGGCTACTTTCACACCTGCGTTAGGTGCGGATCCGTCTGGTATCTGCACAGACGGATCCGCACCTATAATGCAAACGCTTGTATCCGTTCAGAACGGATCCGTTTGCATTATTCTTTTAAAAAAAGTCTAAGTCAAAACGGATCCGTCTTGACTTACATTGAAAGTCAATGGGGGACGGATCCGTTTTCAATTGCACAATATTGTGTCAGTGAAAACGGATCTGTCCCCATTGACTTACATTGTAAGTCAGGACGGATCCGTTTGGCTCCGCTTCGCCAGGCGTACGCATCCAGAACGGAATGGAGGCGGAACGGAGCCAAACTGATGCATTCTGAACGGATCCTTATCCATTCAGAATGCATTGGGGCTGAACTGATCCGTTTTGAACCGTTTGTGAGATCCCTGAAACGGATCTCACAAACGGAATTCATAACGCCAGTGTGAAAGTAGCCTTAATTTGAGGGTATTTACATCCAAATCAGGAGAACACAGTTTTTATATGTGCCCCCTTGTTAAGGGACCAAAAGTAATGGGATAATTGGTTTCTCAGCTGTTCCATGCCAGGTGTGTGTTATTCCCTCATTATCCCAATTACAATGAGCAGATAAAAGGTCCAGAGTTCATTACAACTGTGCTATTTGCATTTGGAATCTGTTGCTGTCAACTCTCAAGATGAGATCCAAAGAGCTATCAGTGAAGCAAGCCATCATTGGGCTGAAAAAACAAAACAAACCCATCAGAGATAGCAAAACATTAGGCGTGGCCAAAACAACTGTTTGAAACATTCTTAAAAAGAAGGAACGCACCGCTGAGCTCAGCAACACCAAAAGACCCGGAAGACCACGGAAAACAACTGTGGTGTATGACCGAAGAATTCTTTCCCTGGTGAAGAAAACAGCCTTCACAACAGTTGGCCAGATCAAGAACACTCTCCAGGAGGTAGGTGTATGTGTGTCAAAGTCAACAATCAAGAGAACACTTCACCAGAGTGAATACAGAGGGTTCACCACAAGATGTAAACCATTGGTGAGCCTCAAAAACAGGAAGGCCAGATTAGAGTTTGCCAAGCGACATCTAAAACAGCCTTCACAGTTCTGGTACAACATCCTATGGACAGATGAGACCAAGATCAACTTGTACCAGAGTGAAAGGAAGAGAAGAGTATGGAGAAGGAAAGGAACTACTCATGATCCTAGGCATACCACCTCATCAGTGAAGCATGGTGGTGGTAATGTCATGGCGTGGGCATGTATGGCTGCCAGTTGAACTGGTTCTCTTGTATTTATTGATGATGTGACTACTGACAAAAGCAGCAGGATGAATTCTGAAGTGTTTCGGGCAATATTATCTGCTCATATTCAGCCAAATGCTTCAGAACTTATTGGACGGCGCTTCACAGTGCAGATGGACAATGACCCAAAGCATTTTGCAAAACTAACCAAAGAGTTTTTTAAGGGAAAAAAGTGGAATGTTATGCAATGGCCAAGTCAATCACCTGGCCTGAACCAGATTGAGCATGCATTTCACTTGCTGAAGACAAAACTGAAGGGAAAATGCCCCAAGAACAAGCAGAAACTGAAGAGGCCTGGCAGAGCATCACCAGGGATGAAACCCAGCATCTGGTGATGTCTATGCATCCAGACTTTAGGCTGTAATTGACTGCAAAGGATTTGCAACCAAGTATTAAAAGTGAAAGTTTGATTTATGATTATTATTATGTCCCAGTACTTTTGGTCCGTTCGCCTGATTTGGATGTAAATACCCTCAAATTAAAGCTGACAGTCTGCAGTTAAAGCACATCTTGTAAAATCGAATATTATTATTATTTTAATTTTTTTAACACAGTACAGATCAGGTGATCATCCCTCCATTCTTCTAGCTTGTTGGCCAATGAAAAGGCTTTGTCACAGCTTAGCAACATCCCTAGCAACCAATAGAGAAGTTGCCTACGCCTTACTATATAAGAACCTCCCCAGCAGCTATTTTCTAAAGTTTATTGCAGTTATGAAAGAGACAGCAGTGTCATTCCTGTGCTCTTTGCTTTGTTGTATTGCATTAGACAGTTAACATATATATAATTCAGATAGTTAGTGGGAGATAGTCAGTGTAGGTTAGATTGATCTATTCTATAGTGTAGCTGATAGGTTCCAGTGCAGGGTGTTAGGCAGTGTGATAGGTTCTGCTGTCCATACGTACATGCTACAGACATAGTGCTGTGATGAGCCGGTGACTTCACTGAACACACTGCTGGGCGGAAGCCTCCGCCCGGCAGTGTATTATTGTAAATAAAAGAGTCCTTGCTCTGTGCTATCCAGCGCAGGGCAAGGGAGCGCATTGGAGCATGAACTGCTCCAATGCTAACATCAGTGGGGCTGCCTGGGTGAAATTATGGATATGTCCAGGTTCAGCTCTGAACCCGGACAACCCCTTTAGGCCACTTCTGTGTTGCCTTGGCTGTGTACTTAGGGTCATTGTCTTGTTTGAAGGACCAGTCTGAGGTCCAATTCACTTTGCATAAGGTTTTCATTACGAATATCTCAATACTTTGCTCCATTCAGCTTTCCCTCAACCCTGACCAGGGGCGTAACTACCATAGCAGCAGACCATGCGACTGCTATGGGGCCCAGGGCAAGAGGGGGCCCAGTATTAGTTGTGATCATCCCCTCTTCTACTGTAGGTGAAAACTTGGTCAGGACTCTACCCTCTAAAGGCACAACTTTTTAGCAAATGAGGCAGTGGGAAAATGGCCCAGGTAATTGAAAAGGGTATATGTCCTGTGTGGGGGGCTGGTTTGAACCTTTGGCCCTTACTTCTCTATGTATGCCACTGACCCTGACCACTCGCTCTATACCAGCTACTAAAAACCACTCCCATAGCATGATGCTGTCATCACAATGCTTCCCTGTAGGAATAGTATTGGGCAAGTGATGAGCAATGCCTGGTTTCCTTCAGACATGACACATAGAATTAAGGCTAAAATGTTAAATCTTGTTTCTTACAGTTGGAGAGATTTTTTTACAGTTGTGAAAACTCCAGATGGACTTTCATGTGTGTTTTTTTTTTTTTTACTGAGGAGAAGCTTCTTTCTGGGCACTCTGCCATGAAGCCCAGGTTAGTGAATGGCTACAATGACGGTTGACCTTTGTGAAGATTCTCCTATCTGCACACAGGATCTTTGGAACTTTGGCCAGAATGACTACTGGGTTCTTGGTCACTTCTTCTTTACCGTGGACCTTCTTTCCCGATTACTTAGTTTGGTGGGATGGCCGGCTCTAGTAAGAGTCCCCGTTCTTCCAAACTTCTTCCATTTAAGAATTAAGGAGGCCACTGTGCTCTTGAGAACTTTCAATGCAGCAGAATGTTTTTGTACATTCCAGCATATCTGTGCTTCACACAATCCTGTCTCTACAGGCAGTTCTTATCTCCTCTTGGCTCAGTTTTTGTTCTGATATACATTCTCAGTTGTGAGACCTTATATAGCCAGGAGTGTGTCTTTCCAAATCATGTCCAATCAACTGAATTTACCACCAGTGGACTCCAATCAAGGTGTAGAAACATCTCAAAGATGACCAGGAGCCACCAGAGCTAAATTTCAAGGGTCATAGCAAAGGGTCTGAAATTGAATACTTATGTCCATGCAAATTTTTTGTCTTTCCTTTTTAATACATTTGCAAACATTTCTAAAATTCTGTTTTCACTTTCTCATTATGGGGTACTAAGTGCAGAATTATGCGGGAAATTTTTGTATTTTGTTGTACTTGTACAAAGTGTGGAAATGGTGAAAGGATCTAAAGACTTTCTAAAGTCATTGTAGCCTTCTCAAGCAATTACCTGGAGACCTTTACCCACAGCTGAAGCAGGAAATACAAGAATTGCTCTTTTGCTCGGAGGCAAGTAAAGTCCAGTACTTCTTCATGCATCATCACTTGGAAATAAAATAATGAAACATATTTCACCATAAATACCAAATTTAAATATCCTGCTCTCTGTAATATAATGCGTACAACCTCACAGATATTGTGTAATTGTGTTTTCAATTAAGAGAGAGGAGAAAGTCACGGACAAACACCTCTGGTGGCTTATCTCCTGAGAGAATTAAAGGAAATTCAATGTGCCCAATCCTTTTCTGTCCCAATATCATCTGTTGGGGGTTCTCCCTAAGCATTATATCATCAGCCAACCCCACTGAATCCAACAGATTTCACTTACATTGCACTACACTGTATGGGAGCCTTTACTCGTAATTAAATAATCTCTGTTTATGATGGAACTCATATCTTCATGTGCTGTGCTATTCTTACAGGCTGGGGTATGAAAATAAGATTTGACAGATCTCTTCTATTGACTATTGATAGTATTCCATGTGTGGTCTGACTAGAGATGTACAATAGTAAAGCTAAGTCATTATATGTATCAAACTTTTAGAATTCCCATGATTGTATATTCCTCGGAAGCAGCTGTCTGACACTGCTTGTAAACGTTAGGGTAATCATTAAATTTGTTGTCTTATCCCTCGCATATCCTTATATCTACCCTGCCCAAGCCTTTCACTTCTAAAGATTTCTTTGTAATACAATGCTATCTTTGTCTGTGTTAATTATACTACAAAATCATGCTTAAAGGGCTTCTGTCACCCCCCAAAACTCATTTTTCATTTCTGGGCATATAAAAATCCTTATTGGATGACTATTCCCTATATAGGGCTCTTACCTTGTTCTGTGGCTTTGTTTCATTAAAAATTGAGCTTTTAAAATATGCGAATGACTTCACTACCAGCAAGTAGGGCGTCTACTTGCTGGTAGCCACCGCATCCTCCTTTTAAAAAAACGCCCCCTCCTCCTGTTGATTGACAGGGCCAGCGAGCGCTCTCCTCCTCCGGCTGGCCCTATCAGCATTTCAAATCCCGCGCCTGCGCCTTACGTGTCTTCATTCGGCGCAGGCGCTCTGAGAGAAGGACGCTCGCTTCCTCCGCACTCCCTCAGTGCGCCTGCACCGTTGACGTCTTCTCTTTCAGGTTTAGAGGTAAAGACACGTAAGGCGCGGGATTTGAAATGCTGACAGGGCCAGCCGGAGGAGGAGAGGAGGAGAGCGCTCGCTGGCCCTGTCAATCAACTGGAGGAGGGGGCGTTTTTTTAAAAGGAGGATGCGGCGGCTACCAGCAAGTAGACGCCCTACTTGCTGGTAGTGAAGTCATTTGCGTATTTTTTATAAGCTGAATTTTTTTATGAAACGAAGCCACAGAACAAGGTAAGAGCCCTATATAGGGAATAGTCGTCCAATAAGGATTTTAATATGCCCAAAAATGAAAAATGAGTTTTGGGGGGTGACAGAAGCCCTTTAAATGGGGCTTTGTCTATATTCTACATTTTTCAAACTAACACCTTAATCCTTAGAACCTGAATACTTTGTAACTGCATGTAATTAAACATTTTGTATAGCCAGTGAGCTATTTAATAATGTGTATCTCTATAGCGCCACCTGCTGTTTGTTTTATTTCTTATTTCTCTGTCCACCTAACTGAGATGGTCACACATGCTCTGTTTAAATCTTTAGCTGATACCAGTCATATCTTCTGTTAGTATATGTAGCAGATACAGAAAGCATACACCCCCTGAGCTGCCAGCCTGAAATAAATCTGGCAGAATAATGAATCTCAGGAACGCATTGATTGATTTAGAGACAAAACCATTTGACATATCTAATAATTATTTAGCAGACATACTCTCCAAGTTCAGTGAGATTAGTTAATGTTCAGATTAAGTGGAATTATCACTGTTTTCTGCAGAATGACGAAGGTTAATGACACAATGGAATGCCCATAGACTATAATGGGAAGTAAACTATGAGCTCATTTGCAGGAAAATCTGTGTTATGTACGAAATTAACCTTTACTGCAAGTGTTCCCTGGATAGAGTAGCACATTGTAAATTTAAAACTATCTGGGATTAAAGCACTTTTCTATGGAATAATATGTGAATGACAGAATGGAATGCCCATACAGTATAATGGGAAGTAAAATGTGATTTGGAGTGTGAACGATTCAACATATCAAATAAATCTTTAGCAGACATACTCTCCAAGTTCAGGCCGGAGACAGGACGTCCTGATCCTGGAGGTACGAGGGAGCGGAGAAAGTTGAGTTAAAATGTTTATAATTTTTTTTTTATGCAGGCTGGGGACAGTAGCAAATTTCAAAATTCCACTGGACAACCCCTTTTAAGAGCCTGGTATCATGGACAATAACAATGAGTTTGGATTGTTACAAACAGTTATCCCGAGTGAGGCCCCATTTACACAGCAGGATTTTTGACCGGAATCCGGCGGAAAATTCTGCTAGAAAATTTGGCTGTAGCAGTCTCCCATTGTTTTCAATAGGATTCTGCTGCATCGTGCACATGGCGGAATTTTCATGGTGGAAACATCTGTTGTTGAAATTCTGATTACAGACTCTGCAGAAAGAATTAAAACAGTGCACTTCCAAGCAGTCCTAGCGACGGCTTGTTGTGTCGGCGCCTGCAGCCTGCGGAATGCCTGCCAGGAAATTTTCCAGAGGGATATTCCGCTATGTGAATGGAGCCTTAGAGTGACAAAGACAATGCATGTATCTCTAAAAAGTGTTTAAATGAGTTATCCAGTGGCTGGGGGGGGTTTCAAAAGTGCTTCCCGGGCCCGACATGTCACACTGCTGCTCGGGAAGACGATCGCTGTGGGGACTGGAGCAGGACACCAGAGGAACTGGAGGAGCGCTTAAGGTAAGTAAAGGTTTATTTTGTTATACCCCACACAATGGACATACTTTTCAACCCCCCTCCCTAAACTGCTGGATAACCCCTTTAAGTTGCAGGTATTTAAGCCATAGGAGGGTAGCCGGGTAAAGCGGTCCCACCATTTAGTGGTTCCACAATGGAAACAATCCAGGATATGAATGAGAACTGAAGCAAAATAGTAGGACAAGCAGTAAGGCAATGCAAGCCCCCCCCCCCCCCCTTTCCCCCGAAGGCTTCCTTTTTATCAGAGTCACCCTTTTCTTACTTTAACTTGCATACATGTATAAAAGAGTTGAAAAAATAAACTGATTCATGTCCACTGAACCTTAACTACGGGGGGTCCCCAAACCCGGCAGCCTACTGGAAATGTGATATTACTGGGACCATAGCTTAATTCTTTTCTATGGCAAGGGTAAATAGGGAAAAGAGGGAAATTGCGCTGAGGCGGAGCAGCCGCAGGACCCTTTATCCTGAGCACTGCTGACAGAGGTAGTATGTTAGGAGCTTTGACGGTTTTTGTATCAGGCAAGATGCATGATACCACTGGCTACAGTTGCAACAAAAAACCATACACTTAGTGGGGGTAAATGTCCCGGGGCATGTATTTTGTGCACATGTGGACCATCTACTGCTGTCCTTATGTACAAGAGTTAATATGTAGTTAGCCAATGGCTTCTTGATGACAGTGACATTCATGTTCATTTACAGAAGTGCTTTGTGTTTTTTACTATATGAACCTTTGTTGCATTTGTTTCTCTTTTGCCTCTTGCAGTTGCACTGTTTGTGTTGTGCTACATTAAATGCTATCCATTTTCGAACGTGTTGACTTACAACACTATGATATCGAACTCCAGAAATAGTAGAATAAGCGTTCAATACAGTGTAGATACCACAGTCAAAAGTATTTTTTGCTGCACTGCATCTTCACAAAGGTAAGCTGTCCATTCCTCTTTGGCGAAAGATATTTTGGCTAATTGGTAACATGCAGCAGCAATTGATGAAACCACATCAGCATGTTCTTTTTCTTTTTCTTTCATGGAATCCAAAATAATTACTGTATTTTTCGCCCCATAAGACGCACTTTCCCCCCCCCCCCAAAAGTGGGGGGGAAATGACCCTGCGTGTTATGGGGCGAATGCTGCCATTTTACATTGCAGTCTGCTATGCTGCAGCATCGCAGACTGCGATGTATCAGATGGATGGGGAGGGAGGAGGGGCCGGTGTCATGCAAATGCGGCGGGGCCGGTGCTCACTCACTGCTTTATTGCCTAAACCTTTTATAATAATAACTTTAATTGAAGTTCCGATCCCCAGCCCCATCTGTACTACTTACTAAATGTCCTGTAGCAGGCAGAGCAGGGTGGCCGGCCGTAACTCACTGATGTCACGTGCCTGCGCCGCCTACTTCATTCATAAGGAAGCGGTGCAGGCACGTGACATCGTTTAGGCAATAAAGCAGTGAGTGAGCGGCGGGGCCGGAGTACAGTGACCGCACCGGCCCCACCGCATTTGCATGCCACCGGCACCTCCCACAGGTTTAGCTCCGGTATATTAGGGCATCTGTGGATGCCACTATTATGGGGTGGGGGATCTGTGGATGCCACTATTATGGGGTGGGGGATATGTGGATGGCACTGTTATGGGGTGGGGGATCTGTGGGTGACACATATATAGCAGTTCCATCCACAGATCCACCCCCCATAACAGTGCCATCCACAGATCACCCCCCCATAACAGTGCCATCCACAGATCTCCCCCATAACAGTGCCATCCACAGATCTCCCCCCATAACAGTGCCATCCACAGATCACCCCCCTGAAAACAGTGCCATCCACAGATCACCCCCCCATAACAGTGCCCCCTCAGATCCCCCCATAACAGTGCCATCCACAGATCCCCCATAACAGTGCCATCCACAGATCCCCCCATAACAGTGCCACCAACAGATCCCCCTCATAACAGTGCCATCCACAGATCCCCCATAGTAGTGTCATGCACAGACCACCATTAGTTCAAAACCCACCAAAAGCACACCTTTTGGTTAAAATTTATTTTTTTCTTATTTTCCTCCTCAAAAACCTAGGTGCGTCTTATGGGCCGGTGCGTCTTATAGGGCGAAAAATACGGTACTTCTTTGGTGTTAAAAGGATGACAGAAAGGCACCAGTGTTGTCCGGGGCCCCAGGTATCCGTGTTGAAAGGAAGCAGAAGAATGTCTTTATTTAAGGCAACATGTTTCCCAAGAAAAAAATGTCTGCTGCGCCTCTTGCCATACTCTGATAAATGAAGGTGGAACATGGCAAAACTGTTTCTGTGAGATTTCTTTGACAGACAAAATTGCTTATTACTTCTTCTATAACTTCATCACAAAGCCATTGTCCAGGATCCAATGTTTTTAGAATATTTTTTTCTACTGTATCCAACAATCTGTTATCCAGGTCTTCTGCTGGCACATCCCATGGAAATAATTCATCGTATACATCCGTTTCATGTTCTTCTTTTTTAGGTGTAGAGCGTTTTAGCTGGTTTTCAATTATTATGTCAGAAATATCAAAATCAGTCTTTACTTTGGATTCAGATATCTCATCTTCAGAACATATTGTTGGAAATGTTCTCTATCTAGTGAACAAAAAAGAACTGAATCAGGTGCTGGCTCAACATCATATTCATAATCTCCTTTCCTTGGTTTCTTTCTTTCTGATCTTTTTGATCGCCATTGTTTTTTTTTTGCAGAGCATAGACAATGAGTATGCTTGCCTGTCCACTGCCTCCTTCCATCCAACTGACATTTGAGCTGCTATAACATGATGGCACAGCCCTGTGCTGGGACAGGAACAAACGGCACATTCAGAAAGAAGTTCGACTGCATGCATTCTACCACTAAAGCCCCTTTCACACAGGCGAAATTTTCCGCGCGGGTGCAATGCGTGAGGTGAACGCATTGCACCTGCACTGAATCCGGACCCATTCATTTCTATGGGGCTGTGCACAAGAGCGGTGATTTTCATGTATCACCTGTGCGTTGTGTGAAAATCGCAGCATGCTCTATTTTGTGCGTTTTTCACGCAACGCAGGCCCAATAGAAGTGAACAGGGCTGCGTGAAAATCGCAAGCATTCGCAAGCAAGTGCGGATGCGGTGCGATTTTCATGCATGGTTGCTAGGTGACGATCAGGATGGGGACCCGATCTTTTTTATTTTCCCTTATAACATGGTTAGAAGGGAAAATAATAGCATTCTTAATACAGAATGCTTAGTAAAATGTGGATTGAGGGATTAAAAATAAAAAATATTTACTCACCTCCTCCTCTTGATCGTGTAGTTGTCGATCTCTTCTTAATCATGAGCTGCTGGCTAAAGGACCTGTGGTGACATCACATCACGTGGTCCAATCACATGATCCATCACCATGGTGATGGACCATGTCATTGGACCATGTGATGAGCTCAGTGATGTCACCACAGGTCCTGAAGAAAGAGCAGAGACCGGCAGCTATGGAGGAGGTGAGTTAATTTTTTATTTATTTTTTTAACCCTCAATTGACCTTCTACTAAGCATTCTGTATTCAGAATGCTATTATTTTCCCTTATAACCATGTTGTAAGGGAAAATTATAAAATCTACACTACAACTAACCCAAACCCGAACTTCATTGAAGTTCGGGTCTGGGTACCACATTCAGTTTTTTCTCACGCGCGTGCAAAACGCATTGCACTCGCGCGAAAAAATTAATAAAACTGAACCATGCAACGCAATCGCAGTCAAAACTGACTAAAATTGTGTGCTCACTCTCACGATTTCCCCACCACGCACCCGCATCCTATCTGGCCCCAATCCGTAACTCCCGTGTGAAAGAGGCCTAATACCGCGTACAACAAATGTTGAGGACTGTGGACAGAGGGTAATACCACCTGATTCTATCCAGTATTTTGCTAAAGACCTTTGGCTCATTCGGTGTTGCTTACACTTTTCCAGTCCTTTCACTGGCTCAGGATCTGAACTTTTGATCTTATCCATTATGGTCTCACGTGGATAAAAGGCAAGGAATGTTACATCTGCCACTCCTTCTCAGATGTGAAAACTCTTCTTTCACTTCATAGTTTTCAAGTCCACAGAGTGCTCATTCAAATTCATGCAGGTAATAACATTGCATATAAAATATTGCAAGAACGAGTAGATCAATAGGCAGTTCTTTCCATTCATTTTGTTTTTTTATAACTTTATTGAAACTTTTGCTGATATTGTTGGTTGCATTCCTGTCATTTACAAAGGCAGCAAATTTAGAAGTTAGGAACTCTGCAGAATATTTTGAGATGCACTCTTTAGTCTTTAAATCCTTTAGTCTTTAAATTGTAAAGACTGTCAAACATCAAAAGCGATTCTGCATCAATCAGCTGTGTGATGTTATCCCTTAACACTTTTAAATCATCGTTTTTTCCACCATGTTTCCGTATCCAGGTATCCACATCTCTCAAAATATGGTTTGTGCAGAATAAATGAGGTATGTTTGGAAAATATGTCTGGGGAGGTTCTGCAATACCCCTTTATGGCATGTTTTGAATTTTCTCTCATGTAGAAGAAAAGCAACAGGAAAAATCGGATTACCATATAAAGTGACATTTCTCATTACAAATGTTGATAGATAAAAGTCACCAACATTAAATGTGGTATCATAGGACAAATGCTGTGGCAATGAAGCATCTTGATTTGATATTCAAATAAGCTTCTGAGCTTTACTTAGGGTACTTTCACACTAGCGTTTTTCTTTTCCGGCATAGAGTTCCGTCCTAGGGGCTCTATACCAGAAAAGAACTGATCAGGCATATCCCCATGCATTCTGAATGAAGAGTAATCCGTTCAGGATGCATCAGGATGTCTTCAGTTCAGTCGTTTTGCTACGGTTTTATCTCCAAAAAAAACTGAAGACTTGCCTGAATGCTGGCATTTTTCCCCACAGGAACGTATTAGTGCCGGATCCGGCATTCAAAATACCGGAATGCCGGATCCGTCCTTCAGGCCTGCGCATGCGCAGACCGGTAAAAATGTGAAAAAAGATACAAGACGGATCCGTCTGTCCGCATGACAAGCGGAGAGACGGATCCGTTCTTGCAATGCATTTGTGAGACGGATCCGCATCCGGATCCGTCTCACAAATACTTTCAGTCACAGCCAGATCGGCGGATCCGGTGGGCAGTTCCCGACCACGGAACTGCCCGCTGGATCACACTGCCGCAAGTGGGAAAGTAGCCTTAACATGTCTGTGTGCCCAAAGGTTACCGCTAGATCTCAAAAAATTGTTACCTTTTTTATGTAATCCTCAAGGTGGACTGCCATTTCAAGAAGACTAAATATTTCATCATTGGTGACTATTTTTTCCCCTCTTTTCCTGATAAGTCAAATTCTGCACCTGATTTAAGTTTCTAGGCCGATCAACACTCATGTGCATGTTAGAACCATGGTACGAATATTGGCTTAGCAAATGTTTGTAGGCGCTCATTGACTCTCTGTAGCACAGAATCCTTTATTTCTGTGATGGCACTTTTCATAGTAGAAACAAAAGGCATTTTAGAAATGTTACTGTTCCCATGGCATACTGCACGATGTAATCGTTCGTCACCTAAGTAATGTAGAAGATAAAGCTTTCTTGAATCTTTAGATTCTCATAAGCAGTATACGTGTTTGCGAAAACCATGTAGGGAATATATATTTTTTCCATATGGATCCTTTAAGTAGTAATATCTTTTAAAGGGTTTCTGTCACCCCACAAAACTCATTTTTTTTTTTTGGATAGTTAGATTCCTCATAGCGCGATATAGGAGAATATAATAGTCTTACTTACTTTCATGCGGCCGATTCTTTATAAAACGAAGTTTTATAATATGTAAATCCGGTCTCTACCAGCAAGTAGGGCGTCTACTTGCTGGTAGCTGCTGCAGAAATCCGCCCCCTCGCCGTGTTGATTGACAGGGCCAGCCGGGATCTCCTCCTCCGGCCGGCCCTGTCAGTAATTCAAAAATCGCGCGCCTCTGGTCATTCGGCGCAGGCGCTCTGAGATGAGGAGGCTCGTCTCCTCAGCACTCCCTCAGTGCACCTGCGCCGATGACATCACCGAAAGAGAAGACGTCATCGGCGCAGGCGCACTGAGGGAGTGCTGAGGAGACGAGCCTCCTCATCTCAGAGCGCCTGCGCCGAATGACCAGAGGCGCGCGATTTTTGAAATACTGACAGGGCCGGCCGGAGGAGGAGATCACGGCTGGCCCTGTCAATCAACACGGCGAGGGGGCGGTTTTCTGCTGCGGCTACCAGCAAGTAGACGCCCTACTTGCTGGTAGAGCCCTCATTTACATATTATAAAACTTCGTTTTATAAAGAATCGGCCGCATGAAAGTAAGTAAGACTATTATATTCTCCTATATCGCGCTATAAGGAATCTAACTATCCAAAAAAAAATAATATGAGTTTTGTGGGGTGACAGAAACCCTTTAAGTACCTCTAGAAGATACTTGTGCTTACCATGAAAGTTTGATCCTTTGCATATCCATCTGTACTGATCATATTGGAAGTCATGTTCATGACCAGCAATTGTATCTGGGGGGCAATAGAGAAATACCTCCCCTCCTCTTGGTAGTACAGGTGGCTTTGAAATGAGTGTGCTTTTATCAAATTCTTTTTTACACAGTATTTTGTAGACCTTTTCTAATGATAAATCATTACAGCCACACATATATACCTTGTTGCAGGAAGCCATTGCAGCACCAGTGTCTTTTCACACAGGGAAGGGTTTTTGACTTAACTGTTGATCAGAGTCTGTTAGACCGTTTTTAAGTGCAACCTCTGATAGGGATTTATTGAAAACAGCAGGCATAGTTTCTAAGAGAGGCTGCAAAGCTACATTGCCCATCTCTATCTAGGGCAGTAAGCTGGGCCAAGGAGGAAGTGATGCAAAGGGAGGTGGAGCTTCCTGGGCAGAGCAGAAAAAAAAAAGCAAGCAGAGCTACTAGAGAGGGACAGTGCAAGGTAACCATGAATATGAAAAGAGAGGAACCTGGCAACTGAGAGAGGAAGGAGGACTGAGCCAAGACATGACTCCCTAGATAATTTGAAGAGGTTCCTGCCACCCTGTGTTACATCCCTCCTTAGGGTCCATTCACACGTCCGCAAGTGCGGACTCATTCATTCTCTATGGGGACGGAATGGATGCGGACAGCACACAGTGTGCTGTCTGCATCCGCATTTCCGGAGCACGCCGCCGATCTTACGGTCTGCGGCTCCGGAAAATAATAGAACATGCAATTGCGGACAAGAATAGGCATTTCTATGGGGGTGCCGGCCGGGTGTGTTCCGGATCCACAATGCACTACGGACGTGTGAATGGACCCTAAATGCAGTTGTTTAATGCAGGAAGCCTGAACTAAACCTGGTCTGCAGGGCAGCTGAAGTGTGTGTAACCCTTCATATCCTGGCTGGTTAAAGGGAAACTGACAGAAGCATCACCTGCACTAACCTGAATATACAGGATAATAGTGTCAGTGATGCTGTTTAAAATGCACTTTACCTGAAAAAAATATGTTCAGCCGTTCCTGAGCAATCTGTATTTATCCAACTAGGCGAATATAATGTTTTGAGCAGTGGAGGCGGTCTCCAGTTTTCGCAGCAATGCTTCTCCCTTCTAGAGAACGCCTACATTGTAAAATAAATAAATACATTTGGATAAATACAGATTGCTCAGAACCCACTGAACAGATTTTTTTTAAGGTAAAGTGCATTTTAAACAGCATCACCCACACTATTAACCTTTCTATTCATGTTTGTGCTCAGTCCTCCTTCCTCTCTCAGTTGCTAGGTTCTTGTCTTTGGCCTCTGACATAGATTCTGCACTGGCCAGCCCAAGTGGAGTTGTCCGTTTCCAGGGGCGTAACTAGAAGTGACTGGGCCCCACAGCAAATATTTGTAAGGGCCCCCCCAGCGCGCTTCGCACCTCCCTCCTCCTGTGTAAACCCCACTCCTTTGGCACAGTGTAGCGGTATACTGTATATTGTGTGGCACAGTGTAGAGGTATACTGTATATTGTGTGGCACAGTGTAGAGGTATACTGTATATTGTGTGGCACAGTGTAGCGGTATACTGTATATTGTGGGGCACAGTGTATGCTATATGTGTATAACGTAAACATATTTCATATGAAAACTTACAGTTACTTGGCTTGGCCCTTGGGGATCTCGGACGCCACTTCAACACTTTGGCCCGGGGCTCGGCGGAGCTGATGTTGTGCTTTATCCTAATGAGAAAGATTTCATAATAAGGATTTGGAGAAGGGGCAGAGGGATAGCAGAGCAGGGAGAGGCTGGTGCTGCTGCTACTAGGGGGTCATACCATGGGGGAGTAATAAAACCTACCATAATGCCCCCCCCCCCCAGTAGAAATAATTCTCCTTATAATGTGACAGTGCAAAAATACCCCCTTGTAATGCCCCCAGTTGAGCTAATGTCCCCATAGTGTCCCCATAATGTCCCAGTATAAAATACCCCTATATAGTGCCCCCAGTAAATTCCCCCATAGTGCTCCTCTCCCCCCTTCCTTCTAGTGCCCCCCATAATGTACCAGTATAAAATGCCCTATATATAGTGCCCCAGTAGATGCCCTCAGTGTATGGCCTCTGATAGGCTGCCGGCCTAGTGTCCCCCATAGATGCCCCCCCATCATGTGCCAGTATCAAGTGCCTCTCTCCCCCCCCGACATGTCCCAGTATCATAGTGCCATCTCCCCCTCAATGTGCCAGTATCAAGTGCCTCTCTCCTTCCCACCCCCCATGTGCCAGTATCATAGTGCCAAACCCCCCCATGTGCCAGTATCAAGTGCCTCTCTTTTCCCCCCATGTCCCAGTATCATAGTGCCATCTCCCCCCCAAAAAAAAGTGGCAGTATCAAGTGCCTCTCCCCCCCATGTGCCAGTATCATAGTGCCAAACCCACCCATGTGCCAGTATCAAGTGCCAACCCCCCCACGTGCCAGTATCAAGTGGCACTCCCCCCCATGTGCCAGTATCAAGTGCCTTTCTCTTCCCCCCCATGTCCCAGTATCATAGTGCCATCTCCTCCCCAAAAAAGTGCCAGTATCAAGTGCCTCTCTCCCCATGTGCCAGTATCATAGTGCCAAACCCCCCCTCCCACGTGCCAGTATCAAGTGCCAAACGCCCCCTCCCACTTGCCAGTATCAAGTGCCTCTCTCCCCCCACCCATGTGCCAGTATCAAGTGCCAAACCCCCCTCCCACGTGCCAGTATCAAGTGCCTCTCTCCTCCCCCCCCCTATGTCCCAGTATCATAGTGCCATCTCCCCCCCCCCCAAAAAAAATGTGCCAGTATCAAGTGCCTCTCTCCCCCCCCCCCATGTGCCAGTATCAGGTGCCAACCCCTCTCCCCCCCCCCCCATGTGCCAGTATCAGTTGCCTCTCCCCCCCCATGTGCCAGTATCAGGTGCCAACCCCCCCATGTGCCAGTATCAGGTGCCAACCCCCCTCCCCCATGTGCCAGTATCAAGTGCCTCCCGCTCCCCCCATGGCAGTAACAGCATTCTGAATGCTCTCCATTCAGAATGCATTAGGATCAAACTGATCAGTTTTGTTCCAGTATTGAGCCCCTGTGATGGAACTCAATGCCGGAAAAGAATAACGCTAGTGTGAAAGTATCCTTAGGAGTGATGTTATTTATATGGGACTATGGGCTGGAGGGGGGTGAAGGAGGGGATTTAAGTTATTTACATGGGACTGTATGTTATAGAGAACTGTAAGGAAGAGAAGTAATTTACATGGGACTGGAAGGAGAGGACTAGTGTTATTTACATGGGACTGCATGGTATAGAAGACTGAAGGGAAAGGAGTGAAGTTATTTACATGAGACTGCATGGTATAGAAGACTGTAGGGAAGATAGGTTATTTACATGGGACTGTATCATATAGAAGACTGGTGGAAGACGACTGGTGTTATTTACATGGGACTGCATGGTATAGAAGACTGGAGGGAGAGGACGGGCATTATAATTTATGGGGGCACTACAGAGATGATTATAACTCCGGGGGGTATATCAGGAGGTATTATAATTACAGGGGGCACTGCAGGGAACATTATAAATACTGTGGGCAGTGGTGGAGGGCATCACTACTACTGAGGGCTCTACAGAAGTGCCTTATCGATTATAAGAGGTGCCCTATAGGGAGGCCTTATTAGTACTGAGGGCACTGTAGGGAGCCTTATGACCACTGGGGATACTATTTGGGGGTGGCTTCCGCCTGGCAGTGAGCCCGGTGATGTCACTGGCACTAGTGGACATGCTTTAGCGCTGCCTTAGCCTGTAAAATGGCTAAAGCCACCCATCAGTGCCGGTCTGTGTTGGGCCTGTGTTCATATATGCCTGCATTATTGAGAAAAATAATCAAAATTTGAAGATATGCAAATGATCCTCTAGGAGCAACGGGGCGTTACCATTACCACCTAGAGGCTCTGCAACTGCCACTCCCTGTCTACTTTGACAGGGCCTGGCAGTGAAAATGTCATCCCACCAGGCCATTTTAAAGTGCAGAGGGCAGTTACAGAGAGAGCGGAGCCTCTAGGTGTAATGGTAACGCCCCCGTTTGTATATAATCAGCAATGTAGGCACATAAGAACATGGGACCAACACGGATGCCTTCAGCTGCCAAGCGTAACAGGTCAGTCCTTTAATTGTCTAAGTGTATGAGGGAGTCCTGAGGGATAGCTGAAGGCCTAGGGAGCATTTTACCATCAGCTATGGACTTCATTGGGGGAGAAAGCTGGCACTAAAGTGCCTAGGGCAGCATCAAATCTAAATATGGACCTGGCTCCACAGCAGTAGCAGGATGTAGTGTCACACATCACACTGCTGGTCTGTGTAGGAGGAGGAGCGGTGCGGCCGGGAATCTGCTGTTCTCCTTCTCCTACACAGACCAGCAGAGCAATGTGTGACACTACATCCTGCTACTGCTGTGGAGCGCCAGCGGCTGAACTGTGATCATGAGGAACTAGGTGAGTATATTTTTTTAACATCCTGTGAAGGGGGCACATATCTGACCATTACTACTGTGAGGGGGCACATATCTGGACATAACTACTATGCACTGGCACAAAGGGGGAATAATTACTATGTGAGGGCATTAAGGGGACTGGGTGTGTATAGTTATGCTTTGGGCAGGGTTAGAGGCGTGACCTAGTATGAAAAGAATATATATACAAGATGTAAACATATTCACAAGATTTGCACATATATGTTTATATTTGTATGTGTGGTTGGGGGGGGGGGCAGGTACATGCGTAACCGTTGACTTGAATGGAGCCACGGAACGTGATTTGCGGGCAATAATAGGACATGTTCTATCTTTGAACGGAACGGAAATACGGAAACGGAATGCTTACGGATTACCTTCCTCTGTTTTTGCGGACCAATTGAAGTGAATGGTTCCGCATACAGACCGCAAACGAAACACACAAAAAATGAAACGGAAACGGAAATAAACTACGTTCGTGTGCAAGAGGCCTTAAATAGTGGATCAGTTTTTCCACTGTGATACTCTGCCTAATCTTATTATTACTAATTTTATTGTTTATGCAAGTGGACGTATACCTAATATGACCAGCACTTGTTTTTAATTACACTGACATGAGAAGTTCTGCCCATCTGAGATTTCGGCGAATCATTCAGCCATGCGGACAGCTGTAGGAGAGGGGCGGGGACGTATCAGGTTTACTCTGCACTCCATATGTCAATTTGCCTTTTAACTTTCTCCTGGAGAATGTCCTGACTAGAGCTTGATGAAGCGCAATCTGAGTAAAACGCATCCCCCCGAGGACACCATGTAGTTCTTTTAATCATGTAAAAAAGGTTACGTTTTATTGTAAATTCCAAGGCGCTGGATCCATTTAAAATTTGTTACTGAAGTCTCTAATGACCCCAGATCCGGGGAATTCATACATGCTACCTTTTCCTTTACATTACGGAAGTCTCTGGATTACGTAAATTAAGGGTGAGCTGTGCAAAACCTTTTGGGTGTTTTCTTCATACACATTATAGTTGGCCAAAATGGATGATTTCAGCTATTTTGACCAATGATCATTTGAAGATACAGTAGTTCCTCAAGTTACAATATTAATTGGTTCCAGGACGACTATTGTATGTTGAAACCTTTGGAAGTTGAGTATTCGGTTCCAAACCTCCAAATGTCATCCAATATAATAGAAAGTAAAGATTTAAGAACAAAATGCAGATAAAACAAGTCCTTACATATAACAGTCAGGAATAGCTGATAACTACCAACAGATACAGCTATTTTACCAGAGAAGTCACCTTGATTGGTTGGATCTGATACTGACGCATTGTATGTTGAGTCTATTTTCAACTTATGATGGGTCAGAGAAGACCATTGTATGTTGAAAATATTGTATCCTAATTCCTGAGGCCATTGTATCTTGAGGGATCACTGTATAATTTTGCATGCTGAAAATGTAAACAACCAGGATGGTTGGTCAAAATAACATGTGTATATGGCATGATAGACTAAATTTGGCAACCATTCGCCACTGTGCTGAAGGACCAGGAAAATCTGACTCCTTGACCAGCCAGGTTAGCTTGCAATGTTGCTGGCAGGATCGTTCATAGAAATCATCCCATGGACAACTAATCGCCTGCAATACAGCCAATCAATCTCTCATCTAAGGCAGGCTTCAGCATTCCCAATAGTGAGCTGATTGTGGTTTTCCAACTGCTCCAGAGATCAGCAGTCAGACTCAGCGCTGGGAGGTTTTACATCGTGAAGTCAATAGGTGACCTGGTATTACCTGGTTGCACCAATCACTCCTCTTTTTAAAGCATATCTCTACTATTACTAATAGATGGGTGCTCCATTTGGAGGACTATGCTCAGGGATGTCCACATACCCATGTCCAAAAATGAAAAATGGTTGCTCTCTGTGCACTATGCACTATAAGTATTTTTGTTGTAAATATGTACAATATTTACAACAAAGTAAATAAATAAAAGTAAATAATAAACAGCCATTGCTGAAAAATGACAAATCACAACTGATTATTATCTCCATTGACTATAATATAATCTTAACTGCCCCAAGCTACTGCAAGCCAGAAACATCCTTCACATTTTTTTTAATTATTTTTGCATCATGAGTTTAGTTATAAAAAAAAACTAAAAAAAAGTTGGATCAGGAATCTGAATTATTTATTGAACAATGCATGCATTGCACATGATTATATTCTATTCGTTTTCCATATTCAGATGATAATCTAACAGGCTCTGTTGCAGAATATTATTATGATGTGATTTTTATATTTTCCTTTAACACTTTTGAGCCTATAATGCATTCCTCTTAAGCCACCGAAAGCATATTAATATAGAAGGATCATTTTATATATTTCTTTTATGAAATTTAGCTGACATATTTATTCATTGGATTCTCTTCCCATTCACTTAATACGGATAATTTTTCGGTGGTAGCATCATCAATGGGCCATCCCCAGGCTTTGAAGAATGGAGCCAGGTTCTTATTGACTGCTTGGGAAAACTTCTCTGCCCAAAGATTCATCTTAACATTCTTGACATTACTGACATTGGACATGGTCTGATACTCTGAGAAAACTTGCTTGAAGGGACCCCAGCCAAAGCCCTCTTGTAGCTGAAACAATAAAGAAAAGACAAAGTACATTTAGGAGTACAGTTTTATATCATTCTTTCTAGGCAAGGATGAATATGGATATATCATCAGCATTACTATGTGAAGTGCATAAATGTAAAAGTATTCAGAGGGCTACAATATATTTGTTGGGCATTTACCATTGGACTACTGATAAATAGTACTAAAATGAATAGTGCAATGCTTAAAGCGACCCTCCAGTTCAAGAAAAAAAAATCATATTGACTGGGGAATTGTTACGGATCAGTGAGTGTGGACTCACTGTGCCAACTAACCAGTTTGGCTTTGGACTAAACCTTAAGGGCATTACTCTAGCACTCCCTTGGTATTCACCCTTTAACCCCTGTACAGGAATCTGGCCTTGGATGTAGGGAAGCAACTAGACTCTTACCTCCTGGGATAGTTCTGATGTAGTTGGCAGCTAGCCCACTGGGGTCAGGGACTCTGGTGCAAGCTCAAGAAACGATACAGAAAACACACCAAAAATGTAGGAAACCCACAGGTATACTCACAACTGAGACTTGAATGTAAGTTTCTGAAATCCAGAAGGCTTACTTGGAGAATAGATCGTGGGAGACACAGGATAAACTGGATGGCACAAGGTATAGGAGGGCAACCTAGATGCCACACAGGCAAAAAACAAACAGCGATGGCTGCTTCACGCTAGTGCACTTCCTCAGGTCATCAACGTAATCACGCAGTTACGTCGCTCTTTATGCCGGTTACCAGAATCGTCATAGCAACAAGTGACGCATCTGATGTCGAGCCTGTAACATCCCATGCTTCAAACATAAACATACTTATTAAATAACAATACAATATTCCCTCCAAAAATGCACTCAGATCATTTTTAGCATTGAGGCCCAAAGGACCCATTGCTCCCGAACGTATAATCCAACTGGCTTCCTTACATAACAACGTACGATGTCTATCTCGCCCTTACGGAGGATATAATACCAGCTCTATCCCTGAAAAATTCAGGACATTGGGGTTACCCCCATGTACCGTCCTTATATGTTCTATTAAACAGGGACACCCCTTACCTGAACTAATCGAGTTTATATGCTCCGTAAACCTTTCAGATGGACTCCTAATTATCTTACCTATAAAAAAATCGGCCACGTGGGTGGGCACATTATTAAGTACACCAAGTATTTACACCTAAATGTGATTAGGGTGTTCACTTTATGATGTACCCCTCCACAGTTCAGGTACTTAAACTAGGGGTAATTTTTTTTGCCTGTGTGGCATCTAGGTTGCCCGCCTATGCCTTGTAATTTGCCTCTTATTCTTCTGACGGAATAAAAAGAAGATGCTTTGACTACAACGGTGAGTGCTGCCTTGATATCTTTTTTATGGGCCGTAAGTTACCTTTTTAAGGCTGAGCATCTCCAGTAGTGACAAAGTGCCCGGTACCGGGGCTCATTATCCAATCTGATTGGAGACAGGAAAGATAGCTAACAGTGCCACCCTTTTCTTCTCCATATAGTTATTTATGTTATGTCTTATGACTTTTCTGGACTTTTTGTTTGGGGTAGAGCACGCTAAGCTGACTCCAATAAAGATTGTCTATATTAGAATGGAATCAGAGATGGATTTGGTGCCAGAGAGTACTGGAATGGACCTTATAGAAGGCAAGGAAGGGGCGGACACTTTTTTCACACAGTGCAATCAGAAATATATGTTGCAGACGTTGACCACTAGAGATTTAGAACTGAACATCTCACAACTGGCTGACAAAGAAGTATGTTATTTTTGGACAGTGAACAACTTGAGATTGTATAAAGACAGTAATCGGGTCCCAAGAGGACTTACGTGCTTATAAAGAAATGTCACAATATCAGGATGATAATGATTTTGTAGCTAAGTGGCAACATTTACACTCTGAGTTCTCACCACAGATCCTGGAGTTGGTTTTGAATAGGAAAGAGATTGAGTATGCTAGTATCAAGGTGGAGCTAACAAAAGTCAAAGCAGAGTTGCAAATTAGACTAACAGAGAACCAGCTCCAGGCCTTTGATAAAAACTGGATAGGAAGTTGGTATTAACCCAAGCCGAGGGACAAGCAGGATTATGATTTGGGCAAAGTATTTGAATGGAGTTCAAGGAAACAACAGAGGAAGCGATACTCATGCAAAAATGACTATTGGACCACAGATTTAAGTGCCTCTGATGATTCCAACAATCGTCCAGCTAAGAGATCAGATGTGGGCGAGCGTATGACCCCTTTAGGCGGAATAACAGAAGGGGCCATAGGAAGAGGACAAATGAACAGAAAATATGGTCGCAAACGGAAACAGGTCTCATGAAGACGATAGCACAACCATCCCAAATCGGGTTGAGGAATAGTATTGTGGTTAATTTGACCGGGTTCGAGTTGACACCGGACTGTGTCTTAGTAAGGGACTTAGTTACAGTCTAGTTGAGCAATTCAACCTGTTAATTGTTTAGGTTGATCAATTTAAGGCTGTGCGTAAATGTAATTTGCATAACATGTTTACAAATGTAACCCAAGAAGAGCGAGCGTGGAGAGATGGTGAAATACCCATCACAATTGGTCCTTTGAGTTTTAGTACCTCTGCCAAATTTGATGAGACAGAAGTGTCATGTGTTGAATTCTTGGCAGATCAAAATAGTGATGGGAATGAGGTTGAAAATGTACCTATTCGTGAATTTACTGGTGGTATTAGATCCACATTTTGTCCCCCCATGACTGCTGGGAGTAGCGTTGATGTGTTTTACCATCAGGTTTTGAAAGACGTAAGAGCATTAGTGTATCCAGGGTAGTTTGGGTGAAAGGAAAACTTTGAAATGGTTACTGTCCTGTAAGGACATTGTGGTGAAACCAGCAGACAAGAGGGGCAATGTGGTGTTGATGATGAGGGAGTATTACGTTGCAGAGGCATTAAGGCAATTGGGAGATGTGGACACATATGAGACACTGTCAGTGGACCCCACCATTAGAATTCAGACCCATTTGAGGAGTTTTCTTCCTAAATATGTGGAATGTAATGTTTTGTCCAGGAAAGTAGCGGAGAGACTCTTACCGCTTTATCCATCCAAGCCATCTTGGTATTTTCTACCGAAAATACATAAGTCGCTGGAACGACCTCCAGTCCGACCTGTTGTGGCCGGGATCGGCTCAGTGACTGAACAGTTATCAAAATAAATTGATTGGCTATTGAGGGCACTCCTAGACCGCATACCATCATACCTGAGGGGAACAAACGATTTCCCCCTGGCATTAAAGTCTTTTCGGTGGCAGGAGGGATATCGTTTGATGTCCCTGGATCCCTGGATGTGGAGAGTTTGTATACTCGAATACCGCATGAAATAGGAATTAGGTCAGTGTTGTAAGTGTTAGAGGGAACTAATAAGAGTAAAAAGTACAATGGTTTTGTGAAGGAAGCCTTGGAATTGATTCTGATTTAATAATACCTTTAGATTTAGAAACCAGTGGTATAGACAGAAACATGGTACAGCCATGGGGACATCAGGGCGTTGTACATTTGCTAACATCTATCTTACTAGATTTGAGGACAAATATGTATACTCTTTGAATAACCCTTTTTTGAGTCATATTCAATAGTTTTTACAGTACATTGATGATATATTCATTGTCTGGTCAGGTACTTAATTGCAATTTCAGGGTTTAGTGACGCATCTTAATGAGGTTGTCACGTGCCGGAGGCCCAAAGGCAGACCTCCGGAATGTCTTGCAAACTGGACATAGACAGAAACAGACCAGGGACCAACAGAGTACTTTATTACACATGTAATAAAGGAACATGACAGTGCAGCAGGTTAAGCAATAGTGGTAGAACTACCACAGAACCAAGTGTAAAGGCAGACCAGAGGCAAAACCGAGAGGGCAGAGAACCAGTGAGCCCCGTTCTTCACAGAGCCTCTGTTGGTGGGGATGAACTGGGCTGAGGGCTCACTGGTTTCACCTCCAGGAAGGTCCCGGTACACTTGGCCGCTACCTGCAGAGAACCACGGACAACAGGACTGGAACCCAACCAAACACAGTACATGGATCAGACAACAAGACGAACGGGAACCTGTAATTTTTGAGACTAGTTTGGAGTTTTGATATGTTGCGGTTGTGGTGGAGGGTGATGGATTGGTTACTAAGGGCTATAGAAAGCCCACAGTGACCAATTCTCTACTGCACTACAACAGCTTTCATCCTCAGTTGTAAAGAAGTCAGTCCCATATGTGCAATTTGTTAGACTGAGGAGAATCAATGGTACAGAGGACGATTATAGGTCCTAAGCCTTGGATTTCAGGAATTGTCTACTCTCCGGGGGATACCCGATGGAGAGATTGGATGAGGCTATGACCAAGGCTTCCCGATTTACTCAGAGTGACCTTCTATTTAGAAGAGTCACTTCAGGTAAAAAGGGGAGAAGACAGAGACATTTTGCTTTCTCGTTTAAGTATAGCCCAATGGCGGAGGCCATTCGTAAAGCTATATTTTATAACTGGGACATGTTAATGAAGGATGATAGCCTTAGTGATTTAACTGATAAGAAGGCACTTATTACCTTTACACGCCCGCAATATGGGTCTGCATCCGTTCCGCAATTTTGCGTAACGGGTGCGGACCCATTCATTTTCAATGGGGCCGGAAAAGATGCAGACAGCACACAGTGTGCTGTCCGCATCCGCACTTCCGTTCCGTGGCCCCACAAAAAAATAGAACATGTCCTATTCTTGTCCGCGGTCACGGACAAGAAAAGGCATTTCTATTATAGTGCGGACCGCAAAACACTTGCGGACGTGTGAATGGACCCTTGGAAGAAGTCATGCTCTTAAGGATAAAGTAGTGAGGAGTCGCTTTGTGAAGGAAAAGCCCAACACTTGGTTAAGAGATCTTATGCCTGTAGGGAACCGCAGATGCGGAAGTTGTTCCCTTTGCAAAAATAACCCGCAATTTAAGTACCTGAACTTTGGATGGGTACATCATAAAGTGAACACTCTAATCACATGTAAGAGTAAATACTCGGTGTACCTAATAATGTGCCCATGGGGCCGATTTTATATAGGGTACGATAATTAGGAGTCTACTTGAAAGGTTTAGGGAGGATGTAAACTTGATTTGTTCAGGTAAGAGGGGTCCCCATTTAATAGAACATATAAGGATTATACATGGGAGTAACCCCAATGTCCTGAATTTTTCAGGGATAGAGCTGGTATTATATCCTCCGCAAGGGTGAGATAGACATCGTACGTTGTTATGTAAGGGACTGGGAGCCAGTTGGATTATACGCTCGGTAGCAATGGGTCCTTTGGACCTCAATGCTAAAAATGATCTGAGTGCATTTTTGGAGGGAATATTGTATTGTCTTTTAATAAGTATGTTCATGTTTGATGCATGGGGTGTTACAAGCCAGACATCAGACGCGTCACTTGTTGCTATGACGATTCTGGTAACCAGCATAAAAAGAGCAACGTAACTGCTTGATTATATCATTGGCCTGAGGATGCGCACTAGCGCGAAACGGCTGTCGCTGGGGTGGAGTGGATTGCCGCTATTACTACTGAGGGTGCTCACTCTGATCGGCTGTTGTGTTTTCGAGCACCACTGGAGTGGGACATCACTTCGACTAGCAACGCCCCCCCCCCCCCCCACATGCATGGCACATGCAGGGGCTGCAGCCAGCTGGGCCCCTTCATCTTGGTTGCGTGTGCGTCCTGTGTGGTCGTACAGGTCACACACCCAAATAGCCGGCCCTGCAAGGGAGTTTAGCGATAGAGGCATGAGAGTTCCTAGGCATTCTGCAGGGATTGTTGCCATTGTTATCACTGTCCCCTAACCCCTAATACAACATTTGTCAAAACGCATTCTAGTAGTAATCATATATATATATATATATATATATATATATATATATATATATATGTAACTTAAAGTGCCTTCAAGTGTCCCTTCAAGGTGTGAAAAGTTAGATTGGCTTTTTAGATATATCAGTGTGGACAGAATGAATCTAACATGGTTGAGCATCACAGTGGCTGTTTAGCAATGTTGCCTTGTAGAACTGTCATGCTGAATTAGAAATTAGATTGTAAGCCCTGTTGGGGACAAGGATTTATTTTATGTGATAATTTCTGTACATCACAGCGGAGTACAGAGGAGCTATATAAGCTATATAAGAAACAATAAAAAAAAACAGCAACAGGAAATAAATATATAGTGGTAGGGTAGGCTACACATACCCATGAGGACATCTGAAAAGAAGTTGTGCATTAATAGTGTATAGTACCTGAAGATAAGTCTCAAGCGCTGTCCACACGTTCCACTCATCAAGGTTGGCTCCATTCTTCAGATACTGCTTGATTCTTTTTTCTCTGTCTCCTGGCTTGAGACTAGGATGAGCGTTATCCCTTGGGATCCCCAGTACGGTTTCATGCACATATACTGACCACAGGTTACAGGTGGCTTCTGTGGTGTGAGGAGGGAATTCCCAAACACCTCTCTGCTGGTTGTGGCCAAGCTCATGTGCAGCCCCCCACATGCCTTTCTTCAATGATGTAACACTTACTAAAGAAGGTGCTGTTGGCACATGGCACATTATTGGGTATCCAGAATGCATAAAACCTACAGCAACAGAAAAAGGTTAAGCAATTTAAAGGATGCAAGGTTGAGTTGATAAAAGGATCATTAAAGGAAGAATCTCCATCCTCAAGTAATGTCACTTTCTCGTTTGAGTAAACACTACACCTGAAAGTCTTCTGAAGTTCCCTTCTACGTTGTAAATAGTTCACTGTCGTGGAAATGTTATAACCTTAATGTGCCTGATGGAAAACAATACCACTTCATTAAAGGGAGCCTGTCACTTTGTATGCACAGACCTACAGTATCTGTAGGCAGCATGTTATAGAGCAGGAGGAGCTGAGCAGATTTAGTTTTGTGGGAAAAGATTCAGTATTTGTACTGAAGTACCAGAACCAGAAATTGTACTTTATTCTTTGAAACCTCAGCTCTTTCTATGCTTAGAAGTCATGTGGGTGGTCTCTATGCACGGTCATACAGGGAAGGCTGTCAATCACTGAGTAGGACCACCCACATGACTCCTAAGCATAGAAAGAGGCAGATGTGATTTGAAGAAGGTGCCTGTCTGGCTCCGAAATGCGTTATCATAAACATCCTAATAAACTTACACTTACCATGTGAAAAGTAGCGTGCAGACCTTGTTTCTTCTCTTATGTACTAAGCATAGAAAGAGCAGAGATTTATATAAATACATTTCGAAGTTATTCTGAATCTTTTTCCCTCAAAACTCTATATTCATTTGCTCAGTTCCTCTTGTTCTATAACATAATGCCTGCAGATTGCTCTGCATTTTCATGGCAGGCTTCCCTTTAAATTGTAACCCTTTCCAGCAAAATCCAGTTTGGACCAACTGGCGAAGCCCCATTTTTCAAGTCTGACATGTGCCACTTTATGAGGTAATAACTTTGGAACGCTTTGACATATCTAAGTGATTCTAAGATTTTTTTTCTCATGACACATCGTATTCATGTTAGTGGTGGATTTGAGTTATGTTTTACCTTTATGTTTAAAAAAAAATACAAATTTACAGAAAATTTGGGAAAATTTGCAATTTTCTAAATTTGAATTTCTCAGTTTTTAAGACAAATAGTGAATCCCTGCAAAATAGTTAAGAATTAACATTTCTCATGTGTCTACTTTTTGCTGGCATCATTTTGTAAATGTCATTTTATTTTTTTAGGATATTAGAAGGCTTAGAATATTGGAAGCAATTTTTGACATTTTCAAGAAATTTTTCAAAACCATTTTTGTAAGGACCAAGTCAGTTCTGAAGGGACTTTAAGGGCTTACATAATAGAAACCACCCAAAAATGAAGTGATTTTAGAAACTACAACTCTCATTTTATTAAAAACTGATTTTACAAACTTTGTTAACCCTTTCGCTGTTCCATAGGAATTAAAGCAAAATGGAGGTGAAATTTAAGAATTAAATTGTTTTGTGCAGATTTTCCATTTTAATCCAATTTCCTGTAACCCAGCAAGGGTTGACAGTAAAACCAACCTCAATATTTAGTATCCTAATTCAGTGTCTTACAGAAACACCCCATGTAGTTGAAAATCTCTTCACACAGCAGGGCTCACAAGGAAAGGAGCACAGTATTGTTTTTGGAGGGCAGCTTTTGCTGGAATGGTTTTAGGTTTCATGTCACATTTGAAGAGACCCTGAGGTAACCCTAGAAAGGAAACCCCAAAAAAGTGACCCCCTTTTGGAAACTACACCACTCAAGGAGATGATTGAGGGGTGAAATGAATCCTTTGACCCAACAAGTGTTTCATAGATTTTAGAAACACTTGGCCAGGGGCAGACTGGGAGCTTAAAGTGCTTTTTGAGATATGAGGCTATGGTGATCAGTTCACCCCTAATCAGGAATTTGTGGGATTCCCACAATCTACTGTATGTGAAGAGGTCTCTGGGGTTGTGTTTGTGGCATACTGAGTATGAGTGCTTGGCCTGTGTTCTGGGGACTCGGAGCTCCCCCTTATTGAAACAGATAACTGTCCCTTCTCTGACTCGGAGCTCCCCCTTATTCAAACAAATAACTGTCCCTTCTCTCCCTCTCCATCTTCCCCAACATCCTAAACCAGACCACGCCATAAACTTCTTAGTCCCTGACCCAGAGGTGACAACGATCACTGGCCTCCACGACACTTTATATAAGCATGCCTGTGTAGTGGACAGCTTCAAAGGGGTTTATTACTTTATGATAGGGGCACGCTTCCGGACGGTGGGGGCAAGCTGCTCTCCTTGCCTTGCTGTCATCGGGAATATCCAAAAATCGTACTCCGGTCATAAATACAGCTCAATAGAGATTATTGAGGTATGCCATTTTAACGGTCAGGAGGTGACGGTGCCACACATACCAAAAAACACCCACTTATGTTAAATCCTGGCTCAGAAAATCAGTTCTTCTGATTGGGGTCACGTGGACACCCCGTGTTTGGTACCCCTGTGACCCCAATACTGAGAGCTGAAAAATAAGCCCACAATTATCGGGCAGGCATTCTCCTGTGTAGAGTTATGTGCAGAAATCAATTTTAGACCAGATTTCAGCGTGACTGACCGGTCATAAAAGTCAAAGCCAACCCATATGTCACGCCCTAAAGGTGGATTTACAGACTGCCTGGACCAATTCTTATAAATTGGACAGAGCAGATTGTACTGAGCTCCCCATTTTGAGGCCAATCTGATTGAATGAGGATCCGTGTCTTTCTGTCTTGCCTCCGGACCTGATAGCTGCAAGTCTCTGTGTGAGTAAAGTAGGCATCGGTTTTCTTTCATTCTTTTTATTTTAAAAACTGTTCTGTGTATATTTGTATGCTTCTGTTTTTTACATCTTTCAATTTTTATTAAAACCAATTATTTAACCTAGCACGGGCAATATTTTTTAAGGCAATTAGAGTTCCTAATTTTCAGCTACCTGTTTGCTTTAAAATGCGAATCTTAGAAGTTTATTAGTTGTTAGAAGGAACTGGCAACAATTTGATCTCCCGTGCAATCTGGTAGATTGTAGGAAGCAGAGTCATCAAATTCGATAGTGTGTATAGTGTCAGTACTTGTCCCGATTTACCGCGGGTGCCTGATCCCGGTCTGATCAGGTACTGCGAACTGGGGAATCAGGCAAGATCCTGACAGTGTTCACTTAAAAAAAAAAACTCTTGTAATTATTTCTGTGTCCTGTCACTAATTTATTTTTTATTCAGTAATGTTTTGTTTAGTCTCCAGTGTCAATATTTAGGGTGTTGGACATGAGTATGGAAAATAAGAAAAACTGGGGAGCAATCTGACTGGGTCATAGATTCAATAGTTACTTTAGAGATCAAATGAAGAAAGTTTGACTGAAAAAAATATAATCCAAGTATCAGAATGTTATTCAATGTCCGCTACAAAACTCCTTGGAGTCATTCTTCTAGTTTTTTCTTGGATTTTTTTTCTTGGATTTTCAAAAAAAAAGGGAGAGCCAGCTTGTTCCCAAGGTGTCTGAGGTGTGATACTGTAGCACTCGACCAGTCCAGGATATCCAAAACCGAGACTATCCAAACATTGCCTCCAAATCACAAGGAGATTGGATAACCAATTTTAGAGATATAAATATGCCAAGGGGAACAGCCATCGGAAAGAGATTATTTTTTTTCTTTAGTAGATCTGTGATTGGTTTAAAGAAATCTGTCACAAATTATTTTTTTTGGTGCCCTAAGGGCAACATAACTAGTGACAGATCCCCTTAGCAAAATGCTGGGTAACTTACATTAATTGACCCAGAAATGTTATTATAATCTTGTACTGAACAGTTCCAGTGCATGCCGATGAGTGCTAAATACTCATGAGCCCCTGATTTTCTCCACCCAGCTGCTGCTAATTCAGCTCGAAAAAAAAACTGTCAGTGGCAGGGGGCGGAGAAAGGCAGAAGCTCATGAATATCACGACTCAGCATGTACTGGAGCTGTTAGTACCAAGCAGCATAAAACTGCTGACAGATTCCCTTTAAGGATTCTCTATTTACAGTTCCATGGGTCATGGGTGCTACATCTTGGAAGACTGTAATAACAGCTCCTTCATCTGTAATCTCTTCCATCTCTCTCTCGCTCTTTGGCCAGGATCTGTTCTTTTTGTTGAAAATTTTGGGAGCGACACATAATGTCTCTGGGTGGTTCACTGGGTTTAGGAGTTGTCAGTAGAGCTCTGTGTGCAGAGCTCTGTCTGTGGTAAAGGTAGAGCCCAGTAGTTATTTGCATATTTCTTTAGATGAGGCCTCTGATGCAACTGATTCTAGAACGCATCTGAAGCGTAACTTGTTTCTGCGACCGCAATTATCATAATCCTCAATATAATCATAAAATCTGTTTAAATGGAGTTGACATTTGGTGAGATTGTTAGAGGCTGATTTTGAGAATGTGACAATGTGCAGAACAATCTTGCAGAACATCTTGCTTGATATCAGAAAGTTTGTCTAATACCGGGTGAAGAGTCTTGCTCAATGCTTGAGAGAAAAAGCTAATCTAGTCTGCAGTATTACTAGTATTTGTGTATTAAGATGCTGGGAAGTATTTTTTGGCGACAAAGGTATTATTGATTCAGAGCAGGATTGTGGACACAAATATTTATTAATATCTCCCCAGGTAGAAGTGCCTTTTCCATCTAAAACCGAGATAGTGCTCATTTGTCTACTGATTTTAACCATATAGATGGATCGAATGCAGCTATGCAGATATTCGTGGTCAAAGCTGTAGAGCAAAGTACCCATTACATGTCTCAAGTGATGTGTGTTAACTGCCACAGAGTAGCGTCAGAGACACATAGTATACAGTGCCTTGAAAAAGTACTCATACTTGAACTTTTCCACATTTCTTCTCGTTACACCCACAAACGTAAATTTATTTTATTGGGATTTTTATGTGATAGACCAACACAAAGTAGCAAGTATGCGTGAAGTGAAAAAATTATACATGGTTTTCAAAAGATTTTATAAATAAAAATCTCAAAAGTGTGGTGTGCAGTTTTATTCATCCCACTGTACTCACCTAAATAAAACCCAGTGTGACTAATTGCCTTTAGAAGTCAACTAATTAGTAAATAGAGTCCACCTGTGGGTAATTTATTCTCTTTATAACTACAGCTATCTGTGAAGGCCTCAGAGGTTTGTTAGAAAACATTAGTGATCAAACGGCATTATTAAAACCAAGGAACACACCAGACAGGTCAGGGATAATATTGTGGAGATTTGTAAAGCAGGGTTAGGTTTTCAAAATAATATCCAAAGCTCTTAACATCTCATGGAGCACTGTTCAATCCATCATCTGAAAATGGAAGGAGTAAGGTACAACTGCAAACCTACCAAGACATGCCGTCCACCTAAACTGACAGCCGAGGCAAGGAGAGCACTAATTAGAGAAGCACCCAAGAAGTCCATGGTCTCTCTGGAGTAGCTGCAGAGATCCACAACTTAGGTGGGAGAATCTGTTTACAGGACAACTATTAGACATGTACTCCACAAATCTGGCCTTTATGGAAGAGTGGCAAGAGGAAAGCCATTTTTGAAAGCAAGCCATAAGAAGTCCCATTTGCAGTTTGCCAAAAGCCATGTTGGGGACACATCAAACATGTAGAAGAAGATGCTCTGCTCAGATGAGACCAAAGTTTAACTTTTTGGCCTTAATGTAAAATGCTATGCATGGCCAAAAACTAACACTGCACATCACCCTGAACACATGAGGATCCAGCGGCCCTTGGACATCTACCAGAGGCCTCAACTATTTGTGGGTGTCTGGTACAGCTGAGTCTCTAGGTGTAGATGTACAAAGACTCGGTAGAGTGATAGAGTCCAGTAACCATGATGCTGGTTTAGCTGCCACCTTCAGTAAGTGTTGTAGGCCACAGTGTGACTGTTTCGGTACTGACATGAAACGCAACTGTGAGTGCACGGATCTACACAAATGTGATGCTCATAGATACTAGGCAGGTAGTGGAACAGTATTGGTGGATGAAGTTTGGAAACTGTGGAGCAGTGATAAAAGGAGGATTTGGCTCAGTATTAGCAGCAGCTCTGGACTCATGCGTCTGCTCAGGTATCATGCAGGTATCTAATAGAAAAAAATATTGCAGTCTTGTACAATCTGCATGTCATTATGTGCATGTTAAAGACTGGTTGTCTGGGGTTTTTGCTTGAGGTGAAGCAGTAAATGCATTAAAATAAAGAAAAAGCGTATACTCTGCTACTCTAGTGTTCCCTATCAGTCCTGCAGTGATGATATAATGTACATCATTCGCATGACTGTTACATTGATTGAATGCAGAGGCCGCATAAATGATTTATCTGACGGCACCCCCGAAGAACGTCAAGGAACACCAGAGCGGCGATGCTGGAGCAACAAGGAATTTAATAGTCATTATAGGTAATTACTTTATTTCATACAATTTCCTAAGTTTCTTAAAATCCTGAAGAACCCTTTTAACATATACACAATAACTTAGGGTTAGTGCCGTTTATATCTTGCTAATAATTTTTACTTGGTAAGGTGCAGAAGGTGTTCAAATGTCTTATACCTCATGACCTGGACCTGGATGTGATGAATAGTCCACCTTACCTGCTGAGATCTGAACATCGGCCACAATTCTTTCTGGACGAGGCAGTTTCTTTGGGACAGATGCCAGATCAGCTACTGTTGACATGATGTTATCCCATAAAGACATAAGCGATTCAGGATCCTCTAGTGAGCGGACTGCATCAGTAGGGACAGTCAGGATAATATTCTCTGTAATAAGCTCAGCCCAAGGAGATGTTGAGGTGCGTAATGTATCCAACCACGAAGAAACCTTAGTTTGTCCTGGTGACAAGACACATTTAGGTGACTACACAGTATATGAAACCAGCTATTACATGATATAATGATATAAGAATATTAGGAAAAACTAATTTATATATTGCATGTATGGCATTGCACCAGACAAAAAAAAATGTAGAACAGTCTTGGGTCTGGAATTTTTCCTGTTGCTAAAAGAGCATACAGTACTAAACTACATATTTACGGTAATATATGCAACATATTTAATTTATATTGTATGAACAATACATTTGCAGACTTAATTGATCATTAGGGGTACAGATACGGCAATCTGTCACAAAGACTGGGATCATCGAACGGTGTGTTGTCTTCCTGGTGCTCAAGTTCGACATATCACAGATCGGGATGATAGATTCTGGCAGAGGCAGGCAAAGACCCATGGTCCAAATTGGTCCAAATTGGAACCAATGACAAAGTTAGAGGTAGGTGGAGGGTCTTTAGAAATGATTTTAGGGATTTACAGTTGTGTTCAAAATAATAGCAGTGTGTTTAAAAAAGTGAATAAAGCTCAAAATCCTTCTAATAGCTTTTATTTCCATACACACAAATGCATTGGGAACACTACACATTCTATTCTAATCGAAACATGAAGAAAAATAAATCTAATTTGTGTTGTTCCTCTAAAAAAATTTAAGAAAAGTGACTATTAGACTGTTCAAAAAAATAGCAGTGTTTGTATTCTTCTTTACAAACTCAAACATTCACTATATAAACTGAAAAATGTTTGAAGATTTTGTTTTCATTTGAATCACTTAACTAATATTTAGTTGTACAACCACTGTTTCTGAGAACTGCTGTACATCTGTGTTGCATGGAGTCAACCAACTTCTGGCACCTGTGAACAGGTATTCCAGCCCAGGATGATTGAACTACATTCCACAGTTCTTCTCTATTTCTTGGTTTTGCCTCAGAAACTGCATTTTTGATGTCACCCCACAAGTTTTCTATTGGATTAAGATCCGGGGATTGGGCAGGCCACTCCATAACGTCAATCTTGTTGGTCTGGAACCAAGATGTTGCACATTTACTGGTGTGTTTGGGGTCGTTGTCTTGTTGGAACGCCCATTTCAAGAGAATTTCCTCTTCAGCATAAGGCAGCATGACCTCTTCAAGTATTCTGATGTATTCAAACTGATCCATGATCCCCGGTATGCGATAAATAGGCCCAACACCTTAGTATGAGAAATATCCCTATATCATGATGCTTGCCCCACCATGTGTTACTGTCTTCACAGTGTTCAGTGGCTTGAATTCAGTGTTTGGGGGTCATCTGACAAACTGTCTCCGGCCACTAGACCCAAAAAGAACAATCTTACTTTCATCAGTCCACAAAATGTCTCTTGAGGCCAGTCAATGTGCTTTTTGGCAAATTGTAACCTCTTCAGCACATGTCTTTTTTTCAAGAGTGGGACTTTGCGGGAGCTTCTTGCAGATAGCTTGGCTTCACATATGCGTCTTCTAATTGTAACAGTAGTCTCAGGTAACTTTAGACCTTCTTTGATCTTCCTGGAGCTGATTGTTGGCTGAGTCCTTGCCATTTTGGCTATTCTTCTATCCATTCGAATGGTAGTTTTTTGCTTTCTTCCACGTCTTTCAAGTTTTGGTTGCTATTTTAAAGCATTTGCGATCATTTTAGCTGAGCAGCCTATCATTTTCTGCACTTCTTTATATATTTTCCCCTCTCCAATCAACTTTTAAATCAAGGTACACTGTTCTTCTGAACAATGTCTGGAACGACCCATTTTCCCCAGAATTTCAGGGAGAAATGCACTGTAGCCAGCATGTCCAACATTTGCTGCATAGCTTCCTTAAATAAGGGCAATAATTGCCACCTGTTTTTCAAAGAATAAATTACCTCACTCATTGAACTCCACACTGCTATTATTTTGAACATGCCCCTTTCAATAAGTGATTGAATTACAGAGAATTAGCAGCATGACCTGTTGGGTCTGTTGGGTTTCTATTACTCTACTACACCTGCTAGTAAATTATTTGCCATGTAGAAATATCATTTGTACCAAAAACAGTGATTGATCAGGTTAGTGATGTCTGACTGCTATTATTTTGAACACAACTGTAGATCGCAAGCTCAGGGCAAGGACCTCAAAGATGGTATTTTCGGAAATGCTACTGGTACCACAAGCCACACCAGAAAGGCAGCGGGAAATTAGGAAGGTTAACAAGTGGCTCAAGAACTGGTGTAGGAAGGAAGGCAACACCTCAATGGGGAAGGTGCAGCTGTTTTGGGGAAGAAGATCACTAGAAGGCTGGAGGAGCATCTAAACTAGGGACTCGGGGAGGGTAATTACATTATGGGAGGGGAAAATCGGGAAGATGGGGACCTGAGGCGAGGTAATGGAACTGGAGGTGGAATAGAGGGAGGGATTAGAATAGTTCATACGGAAAGATGTAGGTAAAAAATATACAAAAACCTCTTAACCTCTAAGCCTCACTAATAAAACTGAAATTAGTAATGTCTGAATAGGACTATGAAATAGTGGGAATAACTGAAATGGCTGGATGATGGCTAGGACTGGGCAGTTTAACTTAGGCTTCTTTCACACTAGTGTTACTCGTTCCGGCAGGGGAACAGCCTACTGGATCCGTACTACAGTATACACCCGTGTGTTGCCGGAGGTCCGCCTGGCCCTATTCACTATAATGGGGAGTGGCGTAGATCCGGCCGCAGCATGGCAAATATGCCGAGAGGCAGCTGGACAAATACTGCTGACCCCCATAGTTCTACCACTTTACTGATCACTAGTCAGACCGCATATGGAGTATTGTGTTTAATTCTGGGCTTCTGTGCACAAGACAGACATGGCAGAGCTGGAGAGGGTTCAGAGGAGGGCAACTAAAGTAATAACTGGAATGAGTGAACTGCAGTACCCAGAAATATTGTCAAAATTAGGGTTATTCACTTTAGAAAAAAAGACAACTGAGGAGAGATTTAAAAAGGTTGTCTGGGTTCAGAACTGAACCTGGACATAAGCTCTCCTTGACTAATTTACTATGTCTGAGTGGAGCATCAGAGCATTTCTTGCCCCTCACCCTGCACTGCATCATGCAGAACAAGGGCTTTTTCTTTACTACTGGTGACGTACCGGTCTTCAAATGGGTATGTTTGGCGGAGACTTCTGCCTAGCAGTGAGTCCAGTGACGTGACCGCCACAAATGGGCGCTGCCCTGTAAAATAACCTAGAGCAGCAATAAAGATAACCCATTAGTGCCAGAATCACTGCTAGGTGGAAGACTCCTCCTAGCATACTGAAAAAAAGCCTGGTACGTCACTGGCAGTAGACAAACAGCCCTTGTACTGCATGATGCAACGCAAGGCATGGGGGAGCATCTGAGGTAGAAATACTCTAATGCGCCACTCATACATGGGTAATGATTGATGGGGAGCTTATGTCCATGTTCAGCTCTGAATTCGGACAACCCCTTTAATAATTAATGTATGTATAAACATATCAAATATGTCAAAAAGACATCTGTCCATCCAGTCCAGCCTGTTACCCTGGAAGTTGATCCAGAGGAAGGCAAAAAAAAAACCAGATCAGAAAACTCCATGGATCAACGACCCATCTCTAGTAGCTATAGCCTGTAATATTATTACACTCCAGAATTACATCCAGGACCCTATTCAACTCTTTTAGTGAACTCACCATCACCACCTCCTCAGGCAGAGAGTTCCATAGTCAAACTGCTCTTACCGTAAAGAATCCTCTTCTATGTTTGTGTACAAATCTTTTTTCCTAGAGATGCAGAGGATGTCCCCTCGTCACAGTCTGGGGGAAAAATAGATGATGGGAGAGATCTCTGTACTGACCCCTGATACATTTATACATAGTTATTAGATCTCCCCTCTATTTTTCTAAAGTGAATAACCCTAATTTTGACAATATTTCAGGGTACTGTAGTCCACCCATTCCAGTTATTACTTTAGTTGCCCTCCTCTGAACTCTCTCCAGCTCTGCTATGTTTGCCTTGTTCACAGGAGCCCAGAACTGTACACAGTACTTCATGTGTGGTCTGATGACTAGTGATTTGTAAAGTGGCAGAACTATGTTATTATCATGATGCAACCCATTATCTTATTGGCCTTGGCAGCAGCTGCTTGACACTGGTTTCTACAGCTTAGTTTGCGGTTCACAAAAATTCCTAAGTCCTTTTCCATGTCAGTGTTACCCACTGAAGCCCTTAGAAGGGTCACACAGAGATTGGATTTGAACCGTGTTAAAAAAAAAAAAAGGTCCATGCTTTGAGAAAACTGCAAGTGTTGCCATCCAAGGTGCAGGGATGCAGATGAAGTTGATCACGCTGCGTGCTGTAGTGGGAGCTATACTCGGTTAAAACTACAGCAGAACGTAAGGTTCAAGCAATAACCATCAGTCATCTTGGGCGCAACCGGAGCATATAGACTGACCAGAGGCTTTACAAATGTCGTACATCTGTTCCTCTGATCTATTGTTCAATATACTTTGCCCACCACAGGTAAGACTAACCATTAAGCTTTGTACCTCTTCTGGAGACTGCAATAAGTATTATTGCCTGTGTACCACTAATAGGGAAAGTAACCATAAAGAATGTCTATACCTACCATTTATAAATGTTGGAGCTGGTTCTGCCCCATAGATTGTAACTGGAACATTTCCTAGTTGACTCTTCCCATTTACAATAACGTAAAGAAGTCCTCCCCAGACACAGGATATCACAACCTTCTCGTGAACAACATTCTTTCTATGTACAACCACCGGAGCACGACACAACTGTGATGCTCCGCTCAGGTTATCACACTGACAGCCAACTTGTACCTGGAATAGACATCAGGCAACATTATAAGGCCTCATACACCTGGCAAAACTATATGCACAAAGCATGTGCATCTGTAGAAGTATGATAAGACAGAACACCTTTATGCTGCAGAATTTCTTCTTATGGATTAAACATGATAAAAACCACCATACATCTCCATATAAAAACAGAGGCATACAGAGGTGCAGTATGAGCTCATAGAATTTAACATAACAAGTAAACATTAAAGTAACGGAATGATTACTATTACAGGAAAACTAATTTAAAACTATGTGATTCTTACATGTGACACTTAAAGGGGTTTTCCAATACAGTATTTTTATCCAGAGAATAGGTCATCAGTATCTGACACCCAGGACCCCCGCCAATCAGCTGTTCGAGAAGACAGTGGCACTTCTGTGACTCCCTGACCTTCTCTTTGCTTTTTCTAGGCTAAGTGATGACACGTTCATATGTAACGTGGCCTAGGCACAGTTCAGCCCCATTCAAGTGAATGGGACTGAGCTGCGATACCAAGCACAGCTGCTATACGGTGTAAGCTGCGAGAACTCACAGGAGTGCGACTTTCTTCTCAAAACAGCTGATCAGCGGGTGTCCCGGGTGTCGGACTCCCACAATCAGATGGATAGGTCATCAGTAAAATAATGTTGTTTAGAGATTTTATGGGAACTAGCAGGTAGGTAAGAAATGTAACAATCTCTGCTCTAGAATCCAGGCAATGAGGTAGGAGAGGGCATACCGTAGCATGAGCTCATCTGTTCTGGAGCAGAGACAGAAGGGGACTTTGCTTGAGAGCCAATTAGTGAGATCTGTACAAAGATATCACTTCACCTTTCATAAATGGTAACATTACACTGGAACTGGTTTTACAAAGCAGGTCAGAGTTACCTGGAGGCCCTTCCCTGCAGCTGAGGCTGGAAATACAAGTGTTGCTTTTTTGTTAGGAGGCAAGTATAGCCCTGTACTTCTCCATGAATCACCATCTGGAAGCACAACATAAGTGTTAATACAGTGTACACCAGGGCTGGATTAAACTTGGAGTAAGCCCCTGGGCAAAAAGTCTGGTAGTGGCCCCATAATATAAATCTTTGAATTAGCTGGGGGGAAAGGTGGTGTACCTGAGCTATATGTCTATCTGCTGTTACCACGTTAAGGTCTGGCATACAGTCTGCCGCTGGTCAATCCATCATTCTAGTGTAAACACTGCAATCATCAGTCAATCCATAGTCTAATGTAGACACTGCAGTCAGTCAGTCCATAGCCTGGTGTAAGCTCTGTGGTTAGTCAGTCCAAAGTCTAGTGTAAATGCCTCAGTCAGTCCATAGTCTGGTGTAAGCTCTGTGGTCAGTCAACCCATAGTCTAGTGTAAACGATGCATTGTCAGTCCATAGTCCAGTGTAAACGATGCATTGTCAGTCCATAGTCCAGTGTAAACTATGCCTTGTCAGTCCATAGTCTAGTGTAAACTATGCATTGTCAGTCCATAGTCTAGTGTAAACGATGCATTGTCAGTCCATAGTCTAGTGTAAACGATGCATTGTCAGTCTATAGTCCAGTGTAAACTATGCATTGTCAGTCCAAAGTCTAGTGTAAATGCCTCAGTCAGTCCATAGTGTGGTGTAAGCTCTGTCATCAGTCAGTCCATAGTCCAGTGTAAACGATGCATTGTCAGTCCATAGTCCAGTGTAAACTATGCATTGTCAGTCCATAGTCTAGTGTAAACGATGCTTTGTCAGTCCATAGTCCAGTGTAAACTATGCATTGTCAGTCCATAGTCTAGTGTAAACGATGCCTTGTCAGTCCATAGTCTAGTGTAAACGATGCATTGTCAGTCCATAGTCTAGTGTAAACTATGCATTGTCAGTCCATAGTCTAGTGTAAACGATGCTTTGTCAGTCCATAGTCCAGTGTAAACTATGCATTGTCAGTCCATAGTCTAGTGTAAACGATGCCTTGTCAGTCCATAGTCCAGTGTAAACGATGCATTGTCAGTGCATAGTCTAGTGTAAATGATGCATTGTCAGTCCATAGTCTAGTGCAAACGATGCGCTCTGTCACTGCATAGTATAGTGTTATTGCTGCAGTCAGTTGTCACTCCATAGTCTAGTATAAACGATGCACTCAGTCACTGCATAGTGTAGTGTAAATGCTGCAGTCAGTTGTCACTCCATAGTCTAGTGTAAACGATGCGCTCTGTCACTGCATAGTATAGTGTTATTGCTGCAGTCAGTTGTCACTCCATAGTCTAGTGTAAACGATGTGCTCAGTCACTGCACAGTGTAGTGTAAATGCTGAAGTCAGTTGTCACTCCATGGTCTAGTGTATACACTTTCTGTATTTCATTTATAATAATTATTTTGAAATTAAAAATATATTTTTTTAATCTTTAATGGATTTTACTTTGGAGTGAAAGACTTTCAGCCTGGAGACAGGAGAGAGCTTTCTGCAGGGGGCAGCACTATATGGCAGGGTTCTGTGGGCAACGGGGAGACACTTATTAACAGGATTCTCTCTGGAAGCAGAAATGGGGAACAGAAACTTGTGCAGGAGACAGAGGCAGTGCAGAGGAGTGATGCTACTTGTCAGGGGCCTGTTGGTGAAGGGGAGACATGATGTGGCAATTACTGTGTGAAAGGGCTATTGAGAACACAAAGGGTCCAATCTCTGAGGGAGGGGACATAAGCAACAGAAAGGGGCATCGTGGGAAGCCACAGACTTCCAGGAGCTCTGTGAAGGAGGCACGGAGCAAAGAAAATTCACTCCTGAGGGGTAAGGCGGAACAGTGGGTGCACTGTCAGGGGCTCTTGAGAGGTGTACAGAAACACATTTAAGATTAATCATCTGAATCTGCTGCCTGTGCTAAACACATACAGGCAGCAGCTTCAGGAGAACGCTGCCCCCCCTCCCACAGTCCCTCACCAAACATAGGAGCCCCTCATGCAGCCACTTCTTGTTATAGAGATCCTTTTCTCTCTCCCCCTTCTATAATTGCCTGCTGCCAGCACCTGCCATATTCTCTGGATCATCTCAAACGTTATTTCAGTACTAGTAGGAGGCAGCATGGTTTTGTAATTCTGCCACCGGCTGGCTATAAAATGTCTCTTCTCTAAAACAGGAGAGAGTGTGCATCTTTTTTATCCATACAGCACTAGGTGATGGACGGACTGCGGGTGCAGTACAGCAGCGGCTCACTCTTATTTAGGGGCTAGTTTAGCCGATAGTGCAGAGGTAAGCAACTTTCAGCACTCCAGATGTTGTGAAAGTCCCAGCATGCACATTTGCTCAGCTCTTCTTGCAACTCCCACAGAAGAGAATGGAGCATGCTGGGAGTTGTAATTTCACAAGAGCTGGTGTGCAGGAGGTTGCTGACCTCTGCTGTAGTGTCTTGCTGCTCCTGAAAGGCACTGACATCTGCAGGTTCGGCAGTGTCATCAGTCTAAACCTGCAGATGTGATGGAGGCCCCAACTTCCTGTTTAGTGGTGGAGGCCCCGGGGCTCATGCCTGAGGTGCCCTCCCTTTAATCCGGGGATGGGGTACACTGTGCACTGGCATCAGTTTTAGGGCTAACGATTGTCTGTAGTACCTGTATCTGACTTCACAAATAATAAGATAGCAAGCAATTGTGCTGCAATTTTGAAAATGACTTGCTAAGCTATTGCAGACTTGCCAAGCTTCACAAGTATGTTGAAAACTTACAGCAAGTCTGCTTTGCAAGTCTCCAGATTAACTTGCTTTTGCAAACTTGCTGCAAGTTCTCGTTAAGTTATTTTGCTCTTGCTAGAGACTTGCCAAGCAAATTTGCTGCAAGTTGCAAAAGTGTTAACTGGAACTTTTGCTGCAAGTGCTCTGCAAGTGTACAACTTGCCAGAGAATGTGTGCAGCAAGTTAACAAGACTTACAATTTAACCCTGCCACAAGTTTGTGGCAAGTTATCCTTGCTATCTGGGTGACCTGTATTCTTGAGCCTTAAAGGCTATGTACACCTTTGGGTGCAATCTTTTTATGATTGCATTTTACTCATTTGGGGTTAAAAATCATTTTTTCAATTGGTCTTTATTAAAAATATTGAGCTGTTATATCACAAAGGTTTAACTGTTTTTCTAGCTGCGTGTATCCTACTTTCACTTTGTGCCGGTCATCTAATTACCCTTATCTTTAAATTACTAAGAGGTCATAAACACTTATTTAAGCCACATTCTTATCAGTAAGATAAAAACTGAGCTTTTTGTGTTTATAAGGTCTGAGAGCAGCGATATGGAGCCGTCAGCTGCTTGATGATTGCTGCTCTCGCCCGTGCAGAAGCTAAAGCAGCAAAAGAAAGGTCTTCCTTTGCCGCACAAGAGATGCAACTAAAGCTAAGGCAAGCGTCAATGGAAAAGGAGAGAGTATGCCTGCAAGCATCACTGGAAGAAGAGAGAGCATGCTGCAAGCGTCACTGGAAGAAAAGAGCGTGCGCCATAAAGCGTCAATGGAAAAGGAGAGAGTACTCCTGCAAGTGTCACTGAAAAAACTCGCTGTAGAGAAAGAATTGACAGCTGCAGTAGCCAAAGCAGAGTTTCCTATAAGCCATGGTGTTCCCCGAATCCGAGAAACACAGCCAGACCAGACCTAGATGAACAAGATCCAGGGACAGTGCATCTCAGAATATGTCCATCAGCATCCCAAGAAGATGACTACTATGATCCAGTATATCAGCCAGCTTATACAGAATGCCAAAGATCCTACCTTGAACCGCAGTACCTCGAGCATGACGGTATGCGACAAAGCAATGCTGACCACAAACTAACGCCCTACAGAACAGAAGCTACAACCTTCGTTTCTACTTAAAGGGACACCCTTCCCGTCAGAATGGTATTATACAGTCTTCCCTAAGCCAGAAACCTCTAAAAGGTATGGTGATACACCACACACGCAGAATAACAACAGCACACCGGGTAGTATTGTTGCTAACCAGGCCGCCATGGACTTTGCTAAGTTCTTTGCTCAACGGGAGCTGGTTCACTGATCACCCCAAGAATTACAGGGCATGGCGAGCCTCCTTCCAGAACGCCATGAGGGACTTAGATCTTTCCTGTAGTGAGGAGTTAGATCTCTTCATTAAGTGGCTTGGAAGCGAGTCTGCTGAACACGCCAAAAGAATCAGAGACATTAACATAAACTATCCGGGCAAAGGCCTAAATATGGTGTGGGAAGACTTGATGAGTGTTATGGGTCAATAGAAGCTATAGAAAATGCTTTATATAAGAGAATTGATAATTTTACCAGAATAGTGGGTAGTGATTACCAGAATCTCAGGGAACTCAGCGACTTGTTGATAGAGGTACAGGTTGCTCAAGCAAAAGGAGATCTGCAAGGGCTAGCATTCCTAGACACTACAGGAGAAGTGGATCACACATGGTTCCCGTTACAAACAGGTTTATAATCTACCATTCCCCCCCTTTGTGGTGTTTGTAGACTTTGTCGCTCAAACAGGCAAGGATCAGAAATGATCCCAGTTTTGACTTTATCATGTCCCACTACCCCTGGTGTCAAACATCATAAAATACCAGTGGCAGTCCACAAAACTAACGTTGCCTCCACAGGTTCATCTTACAGGCAGTTTAAGTCTTCTGAAGAAGTGAAACAAACCCAAAGATCTTACCAAAGAATGCCCCCTGCACAAGAAACCACATCCTCTACTAAAATGCAGAGCCTTCAGGGAGAAGTCTTTAGAGGACCGCAAGGAATTCCTCAAAGAAAACAACATCTGCTTCAGGTGCTGCACCACAACATCTCACTTCGCCAGGAACTGTAAGGTCAGTGTGACATGCACAGAATGCGGTAGCACAGAACACAACATGGCTTTACACCTGGGGACCACCCACTCAGGTATCACCCCGAGCAGAGGAGCATGACGGAAGCAGATAGACACTGACATAGGCACCGCAGTAGTCACTTCTCACTGTAAAGGACTCGCAGGAGGGAAGTCCTGCTCAAAAATTTGCCTTGTCAGAGTTTATCCAATCGGCCACCGAGATAAGGCAATCAAAGTATATGCAATCTATGCAACAGGTATTTAGCTAAATCCACCTTCTTTGACAACCTCAACATCTTAGGGTCCGGTTCTCCCTACTCCTTAAGGACATATGCAGGTACCGTTGAGACGGCGGGGAGGAAGGCAACTGGGGACAAGGTAGAGTCCATAGATGGTCAGACCTGCTTGTCCCTGCCAATCATGCTGGAGTGCAATCACATACCTGACAACCGGTCTGAGATACCTACACCAGAGGTAGCAGCATACCACCCCCACCTGAGGTGTATAGCTCACCTGATACAGAACTGGACCCAGAAGCCCCGATAGTCTTATTCCTTGGAAGAGACATACTACGAGTTCATAAGGCTAGAGGACAGAATAACGGTCCCCAAAACGCTCCATACGCCCAGAGACTTGACCTAGGATGGGTCATCATAGGAGACGTCTGCCTAGGAGGAGCCCACAAGCCGACCTCAGTCCATAGTATGCTCACCAACACATTTGAAAATGGACACCCCTCCCTATTTCAGCCATGTCAGAGCAGTTTCCTGATAATAGAACTGCCACACAGTGCTCCTGTGCCTTGTCCTTTCGTAGAAACCTCCTATGAAGACCACGCCTGCGATGATGGGCAAGATCACTTAGGGTGCACAGTCTTCACAGGACAAGAGAAGACAACAGGGTTGCAATGTCTATAGAAGACAGGTTGTTCTTGGATATCATGAATCAAGGAATAGTAAAAGACAAGTCAAAAAGCTGGGTCGCACCTTTACCGTTTAAATCCGAAGACAATGCTTAACTAACAACAAAGAACTTGTCTTACAGCCGATTAATCTCCCTCAAACACAACTTCAGAGGACACCAGAGACAAAAGAACATTTCTTTGCCTTCAGGAAAGAATATTCCAGAACAACCATGCAGAAATGGCCACCCGCGCTCCAAGACTCTGAGGAGTGTTGGTACTTACCCATATTCGGCTTGTATCATCCTAAAAAACAGGGCAGATAAGAGTAGTATCAACTCGAGCGCCAGGTGCAAAGGCGTCTCGCTAAACGATGTCATACTGTCTGGTCCAGACCTCAACAACAGACTTCTGGAGGTACTTCTCCGCTTCTGCAGAGATTCCGTAGCATTTATGGCCGACATACAACAGATGTTCCACTGCTTCCTCGTCAAGGAAAAACACAGGAACTACTTGAGGTTCTTCTGGTACTGCAACAATGACCCCAATGAAGACATTGTAGAGTACCGAATGAGAGTGCACATCTTCGGAAACAGTCCTTCCCCTGCAGTCGCTATCTATGGTCTCAGACATTCAGCCCGAGATGGTGAAGCAAAGTATGCTTCGGATGGTCAGGTCCTTTGTGGAAAAAGATTTCTACGTGGACAACTGCTTGAAATCCCACCCACGAACGAGACTGCAATCATCTCTGAAAAGGGCCCAAGAAATGCTCGCTCTATCTAATCTGAGGCTGCACAAAACCGCTCTGATAGCCGTGAGTAATGGAGGCCTTCTCACCTGAAGACCATTCAAATGATCTAAAGGACTTGGATCTTAGCACCAACTCCCTTCCCATGCAGCGTAGACTCGGTTTGCTCTGGGATTTAAAGGCAGATACATTCACATTCCAAATCAGCAAGGAAGAAAAGCCCTTCACAAGTAGAGGAGTTCTGTCCACCATAAACAGCTTATATGATCCTCTGGATTCGTAGCGCCTGTTACCATCCAAGGTAAAATGATGCTAAGAGACATCACCACAGAGACGTCTGATTGGGATGATCCGCTTCCCATGGAGAAAAAAGACCTGGAGGAAGTCTCTTGAAGCTTTGTCCAGCCTTCATGTGGCATGACCGTATGCTTCCATGCAAATCAACTGAAGTCAAGATGCAAGACTACAGAGGCGTATCTAGTGAAAATGGCGCCTATGGCAAGCACTGAAACTAGCGCGCCCCTGGGGGGAGAGAGGAAGTAGGATCACCAGCGGCCCTGTCTGCTTAGCACATACGCACAATCGCACCTGATGATGACTTTAAGGCCTCTTTCACACTGGGGCGTGGGGGCGTCGGTGGTAAGGTGCTGCTATTTTTAACGGCGCTTTACCGTCTTTTTTGCGGCACTGTTCAGCCGCTAGCGGGGCGCTTTTAACTCCCGCTAGCGGCCGAGAAAGGGTTTAAAAAAACGCCTGCAAAGCACCGCTTTGATTCCAATGGGCAGGGGCACTTTAGGAGCCACTCCTACAGCGCCTCAAAGATGCTGCTTGCAAACGCACTGCTCCCAGTGTTTAAAGCCCTCTGGCTTTCTTCACACAGGAGTGAATGGAGCCGCTCTTTCAGGGCGCTTTGCAGGTGCTACAGCGCTACAAAATAGAGCACTCCAATGTGAAAGCCAGAGGGTTTTAACACTGGAGCGGTGCGTTGGCAGGACAATAAAAAAAGTCCTTTTAGCCACATCTTTGAGGCGCTGTAGGAACAGTGTACACACTGATTCGAAAGCGCCACTGCCCATTGAAATCAATGGGCAGCGCCGCCGAACCGCCAGCAATGCACCGCTGCAAGCTGCATTTTGCGGGGCGGTTTTAACCCTTTTTGGGCAGCTAGTGGAAGCTCAAAGTCCTGCGAGCCGCATATTTGAGGCGCCGGGCGCCCTGCTAGCGGCTGAATAGCGCCGCAAAAACTACAGTAAAGCGCCGCTCAAATAGCGACGCTTTACCGCCAATAGCGCAACGCCCCAGTGTGACCAATAGCCTAAGCCTGGCATCATGACAGTCTCAACAGAAGCAAGCAGCCCATCCAATATAGTGCTTGCACAATATGGATTAAATTAATTATAATTATGCATAGCCATAGATATAATAAAGTGATTTGTGCAACAGCAAGGTACAACTTGCACAAATCACTTTATTTAGGATATCTATGCAATAATTCTAATTTATTTATTCATATATTTAGCAGTACTATATTAGGTATTTAGCAAGGTTACATTTATTAGGTTGCCTGCAGTGCTTGGCAGATTGCAGAATGTCAGTACATCATTATACAGTGTGATCATGATGTGTGTGTGTACCGTAGCAGACTAGCAGTGCTGCATGGCTGGGGGGTCCAATCGTCCAACTTCTCACGGTTCTTCTCCTCACTTCACCTCAGTGCAGTCAGTCACCTCACGAGTGACACGCTTGGATAAATGAAGCTACGATACGCAGAGGAGGGTAGGCGGAGCTTGAGGCGGAGCTGGAGGCGGAGCCTCTGCAAGTTAGCGATACACGGACGGACTGGGCGATCCCATTCATAGAAAATCATGGGGCGCCTGTCTTTCTCCTACATGCCAGCCCTCAGTCCAGACTGTCCAGCCAAGGTAAAAGTACTTTCCAAGTTAATTTGCGTTGCCGCCGCCAGCGCTGGGCTAAAGGAGGTGGCTGCAGAATGGGTGGGAATTTTTTTTTCATGATATTTTTTTTTGTCGCCCCCCGCTTGGCGCTATGGCACTAGCCATGGCTGCCATAGCTTGATACGCCACTGAAAGACTATGTATCTTCTGCGACGCTTCAGTCAAGGCGATTGCAGCCGTAGCATACCGAAAGACCAATAGATGTCAAAGAACAATGCCATATAGGGTTTGTCATGAGCCGGACCAAACTGGAGCCACTCCGTGATCACACAATATCCAGACTGGAACTCTGTGCTGCTGTGCTTTCAGTGGAGTTTTACATGGACAGCAAAGTAGTCCTAGGGATATATTTGTAACAAAACCAGACGCTTTTCGTCTATGTCAGCAATCGGGTGCTAAGGACCAGGAGATCCACTTGTCATAAACAAGGTACTACGTGCCACACACATAATCCTGAAGACCAGGCGACTATGGTTTAAGGGTCCTGCATTCCTGTAACGTTCAACATCTTGCAGTACCATGTTTGAATTGGTAGACCCAGATGAGTCATCCATTAATATGAATAAAAACATTTAATAAACACCAGAATACAATACATATAAAAGCTGAAAACAAAACTAACAAAAGCAAAAAATTAAAAATAAAAATGAACAAAAGCAAAAAAATATAAAAAAATAAATCGATAATGAAAACTCTGATTAGGGGGGCTTGGTTGGAGATATACTCTATATAGAGTGCTTGTACTTGAAAGTATATTTCCTAGGAGAATAAAAATGTCCTGAAGACGATGGATACAGTCATGAACTTCAAACGGGCTAATGCTATAGACACCCATGGATGTGCACAAATTAACTCTGAAGCAACCTGCAGTCCAGAAGGACACACAGCAATAGTTAAATCCAAACAAAGTTCGGTAGATGTGGCGCGGTATTGGTAACCCACACGCCGAGGCATCCCACGGCTGTGTGAGGACCGACACTACTGTTACCTGTTCCGAGGTCTTCAGGTGGAATACCGTCCTCACAGTAAGTAATGCGCCCTGCTGTTACGGGCCCAAACGAAAACCACACCAAACAAAGGTAGGAAATGCTGGCTTGTCATGTGATGTGTTGGCAGTGAAGTGCTGGCTGGTCACGTGATATGTCACGTGGTCATGATGGTCCCTTGTATCATTAATAGAATATGGAGGAAATAAAGTGCCAATGGAACAACCATCCAATGGTGTATAAAAATAGCACCACTGAGGAAGGGGGCAGTTGTATACCCCAAAACGCATTTGGCTGTAAGAGACTTTCAGCTCCAGAGACTAAGTCCCGTTCGAAGATGGGACTTAATCGTTTTTCTGCATGAAATTGACCGACCGCACAGCCAAATCTTTGGAACTGTTTTGGGCAGGAAATTGTGCTTGCGGTCGGTCATAAAGGACTTCCACTTAACTTTTGATCCGCTGGAGGGATTTGTGTGATTTTTGGAAGTGGTTATATTTGATGTATGCTGAGTTTAAATATGTAATTTTTATGGAGATGGAATGTATGGTTTTAAAGTTTAGAGTATGTTTAAAAACTGTTTTTACTGTCAGTGATAGTTATGTTAATCCATAATTATATCACAGACAGAAGGGAGGATTTTTGTGTGTTTGGGTGGGGATTCCCTTTGTCCTGAGAGATAATTGGATTACTCCCCGGGTGTCTCCAGGGCAGAGAGGAGGAAACCATGATGCATTGTGGGATGTGTTGTAATATATTGATTGGTTGTATTTCAAAACCTGTGGGCAGTACTATGTTTTTGGTTTGTGAATAAAAGAGGCTGTACGTGAAGTACAGTCAGTTCCTTTTTTAACCCTCAAGGGTGAAGTGTCGTCTCTTCTTGTGGGAGGATTATGGTATGCTGTCCCAGTTTAAACTGCTAGGAGTGAAAACTATTCGTATGGTTCCTATTCAACTGTCTACAGCATTCAGAGGCTTGAGAGGATTTATATGCTGCTTCGGTTTGGTGATTGTGGTGTCTGCCAGAGTGCTTGGAAACCTCCGAAAAACGCTAGGAGCATCGTCAACAGAGGTACCCAGTCAGGGTGCCAGGTGATCCGTTACATTGGTGGCAAGCAGTGGGATGGCGTCCTAGTGTGAGGAGAAGCAGCTCGGAGACAACCGTTCATGGATTTACTAAATGAGGGTAACGCTAGTATCCGTACAGCGCCCCTGGCTACAGCAGGATGGAATCGGCTAGTCTTCGAACAGCGTTCCACTACGAGGAGGAGGATGACCCGGACTGGAGGGATGCAGTTCGGAAAGGGCGTCTGGTATGATGCCCTGGAAAATGCCAGCGGCGGCGGGGCGAGTGTCTGCCCAGTGAGGAACAGCAGTTGCGGATGCAGAGTGGCCCTGCGAAATGCCCCTTCTGGGAGAGAAGCCCCTGAATGAGTGGGTGACAGAACTGGAGAGCCTGGTATGGAAGGAGCTTTGGCTAGATGACGCCTACCAGGCACTCTGGTGGTATGTGATTCGGCACTCCCCCGGGATGGCTGAGCACGACAGACCCGAGGGTGAGAATTATGATGGCCCTGGCCTGTTGTTTGAGGCCTTGCAGAAACTGGAGTTCGGAGATGTGGAGGGTCCCGGTTCTGGGATATCTATGACTACAAGGAGGCTATGCATGATTGGGCTACAGCGAGAGAGGTGGACAAGACCTGGCATCTCTAGTGACAAAGGAGTGGGAGCTGGAGCAGGACTACCAATACTTCTTCAGCTCAATTCGGTCCCAATATACACTCCCAGAGAGCTGGGTGGCAGTCCCAGACCTACAACCCTACAGCTGGGAAGGCCCGACTGAAGTATCCCCTGCTTCAGTACCAGCTACAGAGGTAGGGGTCCTCATAGACTGGTCCTGTGAGGAACCACAACAGGCAGGTAGAGACGGACCGAGGTCTCTCCACCGGGATGCTGGGCAGCTGGCCCAGACCCTCAACAGCAGCCGGAGTTGCCAGGTGTGGACGCAGGTGGTCCTTACTCGCAAATGTTGAGGGACCTCACAGACTGGTCCTGGGAGGACCCACAGATGGCAGGTGGAGATGGGACGGAGGTCTCTCTACCAGTCCTACAGGGATGCTGGACGGTCGGTCCAGATCTCCAGCCATCTCCGCAGGGATACCAGGAGGAGGAGGGGGACAGCACCCCTAACTCCGATGGTGCAGATGGGACCGCGGTCTCTGCACCAGGCCTACCGGGATGCTGGACGGCCGGTTCAGATCCCCCACCAACCCTGCAGGAATGCCAGGAGGAGGAGGTAAGCGATTCCTCCTCTCCACAGCCGATCTGCAACAAGGTCCTGGGGATAGGATTCCCTGACCACATCCCAGCGGAAGAGCTGGCATCTGGGCAGAGCGCAGTCAGCCTCTGCCCTCCTCTATCCTCTTCTCCAGAGGCTGACTTTCCACAGGCTACCCAGTGGAAGCGCTGGCATCTGGGCAGAGCGCAGTCGGGCTCTGCCCTCCCCTATCCTCTTCTCCAGAGCCGGACTTCCCACAGGCTACCCCAGCGGAAGAGCTGGCATCTGGGCAGAGCGCAGTCGGCCTCTGCCCACCAAGTACCCACAGCTCCAAGCTGGAGAACCACAAGGAAGCAAGGAGTAGCAGATGCCCACTCAACAGCTGGGGACATACAGAACAGAGCCAGGCCCCAAGATTCAACAGGTCCAGTATTGGGTTGTGGTTGGACTGCCAGACTAACTCAGGTACTGACCGTGAGGTCAGGTATCTGGTTAGTCTTCCCTGGGAGGGGTAGATGTGTGGCGAAACCAACTTTGCCACTGGGTTTTGGAGAGGCCTGTTTACCAGCCTCTTGCCCTACGACTATGGCCCCGGGACATATTACCCTCTTGTATTTATTGATGATGTGACTACTGACAAAAGCAGCAGGATGAATTCTGAAGTGTTTCGGGCAATATTATCTGCTCATATTCAGCCAAATGCTTCAGAACTTATTGGACGGCGCTTCACAGTGCAGATGGACAATGACCCAAAGCATTTTGCAAAACTAACCAAAGAGTTTTTTAAGGGAAAAAAGTGGAATGTTATGCAATGGCCAAGTCAATCACCTGGCCTGAACCAGATTGAGCATGCATTTCACTTGCTGAAGACAAAACTGAAGGGAAAATGCCCCAAGAACAAGCAGAAACTGAAGAGGCCTGGCAGAGCATCACCAGGGATGAAACCCAGCATCTGGTGATGTCTATGCATCCAGACTTTAGGCTGTAATTGACTGCAAAGGATTTGCAACCAAGTATTAAAAGTGAAAGTTTGATTTATGATTATTATTATGTCCCAGTACTTTTGGTCCGTTCGCCTGATTTGGATGTAAATACCCTCAAATTAAAGCTGACAGTCTGCAGTTAAAGCACATCTTGTAAAATCGAATATTATTATTATTTTAATTTTTTTAACACAGTACAGATCAGGTGATCATCCCTCCATTCTTCTAGCTTGTTGGCCAATGAAAAGGCTTTGTCACAGCTTAGCAACATCCCTAGCAACCAATAGAGAAGTTGCCTACGCCTTACTATATAAGAACCTCCCCAGCAGCTATTTTCTAAAGTTTATTGCAGTTATGAAAGAGACAGCAGTGTCATTCCTGTGCTCTTTGCTTTGTTGTATTGCATTAGACAGTTAACATATATATAATTCAGATAGTTAGTGGGAGATAGTCAGTGTAGGTTAGATTGATCTATTCTATAGTGTAGCTGATAGGTTCCAGTGCAGGGTGTTAGGCAGTGTGATAGGTTCTGCTGTCCATACGTACATGCTACAGACATAGTGCTGTGATGAGCCGGTGACTTCACTGAACACACTGCTGGGCGGAAGCCTCCGCCTGGCAGTGTATTATTGTAAATAAAAGAGTCCTTGCTCTGTGCTATCCAGCGCAGGGCAAGGGAGCGCATTGGAGCATGAACTGCTCCAATGCTAACATCAGTGGGGCTGCCTGGGTGAAATTATGGATATGTCCAGGTTCAGCTCTGAACCCGGACAACCCCTTTAGGCCACTTCTGTGTTGCCTTGGCTGTGTACTTAGGGTCATTGTCTTGTTTGAAGGACCAGTCTGAGGTCCAATTCACTTTGCATAAGGTTTTCATTACGAATACTCAATACTTTGCTCCATTCAGCTTTCCCTCAACCCTGACCAGGGGCGTAACTACCATAGCAGCAGACCATGCGACTGCTATGGGGCCCAGGGCAAGAGGGGGCCCAGTATTAGTTGTGATCATCCCCTCTTCTACTGTAGGTGAAAACTTGGTCAGGACTCTACCCTCTAAAGGCACAACTTTTTAGCAAATGAGGCAGTGGGAAAATGGCCCAGGTAATTGAAAAGGGTATATGTCCTGTGTGGGGGCTGGTTTGAACCTTTGGCCCTTACTTCTCTATGTATGCCACTGACCCTGACCACTCGCTCTATACCAGCTACTAAAAACCACTCCCATAGCATGATGCTGTCATCACAATGCTTCCCTGTAGGAATAGTATTGGGCAAGTGATGAGCAATGCCTGGTTTCCTTCAGACATGACACATAGAATTAAGGCTAAAATGTTAAATCTTGTTTCTTACAGTTGGAGAGATTTTTTTACAGTTGTGAAAACTCCAGATGGACTTTCATGTGTGTTTTTTTTTTTTTTTACTGAGGAGAAGCTTCTTTCTGGGCACTCTGCCATGAAGCCCAGGTTAGTGAATGGCTACAATGACGGTTGACCTTTGTGAAGATTCTCCTATCTGCACACAGGATCTTTGGAACTTTGGCCAGAATGACTACTGGGTTCTTGGTCACTTCTTCTTTACCGTGGACCTTCTTTCCCGATTACTTAGTTTGGTGGGATGGCCGGCTCTAGTAAGAGTCCCCGTTCTTCCAAACTTCTTCCATTTAAGAATTAAGGAGGCCACTGTGCTCTTGAGAACTTTCAATGCAGCAGAATTTTTTGTACATTCCAGCATATCTGTGCTTCACACAATCCTGTCTCTACAGGCAGTTCTTATCTCCTCTTGGCTCAGTTTTTGTTCTGATATACATTCTCAGTTGTGAGACCTTATATAGCCAGGAGTGTGTCTTTCCAAATCATGTCCAATCAACTGAATTTACCACCAGTGGACTCCAATCAAGTGTAGAAACATCTCAAAGATGACCAGGAGCCACCAGAGCTAAATTTCAAGGGTCATAGCAAAGGGTCTGAAATTGAATACTTATGTCCATGCAAATTTTTTGTCTTTCCTTTTTAATACATTTGCAAACATTTCTAAAATTCTGTTTTCACTTTCTCATTATGGGGTACTAAGTGCAGAATTATGCGGGAAATTTTTGTATTTTGTTGTACTTGTACAAAGTGTGGAAATGGTGAAAGGATCTAAAGACTTTCTAAAGTCATTGTAGCCTTCTCAAGCAATTACCTGGAGACCTTTACCCACAGCTGAAGCAGGAAATACAAGAATTGCTCTTTTGCTCGGAGGCAAGTAAAGTCCAGTACTTCTTCATGCATCATCACTTGAAATAAAATAATGAAACATATTTCACCATAAATACCAAATTTAAATATCCTGCTCTCTGTAATATAATGCGTACAACCTCACAGATATTGTGTAATTGTGTTTTCAATTAAGAGAGAGGAGAAAGTCACGGACAAACACCTCTGGTGGCTATCTCCTGAGAGAATTGAAGGAAATTCAATGTGCCCAATCCTTTTCTGTCCCAATATCATCTGTTGGGGGTTCTCCCTAAGCATTATATCATCAGCCAACCCACTGAATCCAACAGATTTCACTTACATTGCACTACACTGTATGGGAGCCTTTACTCGTAATTAAATAATCTCTGTTTATGATGGAACTCATATCTTCATGTGCTGTGCTATTCTTACAGGCTGGGGTATGAAAATCAGATTTGACAGATCTCTTCTATTGACTATTGATAGTATTCCATGTGTGGTCTGACTAGAGATGTACAATAGTAAAGCTAAGTCATTATATGTATCAAACTTTTAGAATTCCCATGATTGTATATTCCTCGGAAGCAGCTGTCTGACACTGCTTGTAAACGTTAGGGTAATCATTAAATTTGTTGTCTTATCCCTCGCATATCCTTATATCTACCCTGCCCAAGCCTTTCACTTCTAAAGATTTCTTTGTAATACAATGCTATCTTTGTCTGTGTTAATTATACTACAAAATCATGCTTAAAGGGCTTCTGTCACCCCCCAAAACTCATTTTTCATTTCTGGGCATATAAAAATCCTTATTGGATGACTATTCCCTATATAGGCTCTTACCTTGTTCTGTGGCTTTGTTTCATTAAAAATTGAGCTTTTAAAATATGCGAATGACTTCACTACCAGCAAGTAGGGCGTCTACTTGCTGGTAGCCACCGCATCCTCCTTTTAAAAAAACGCCCCCTCCTCCTGTTGATTGACAGGGCCAGCGAGCGCTCTCCTCCTCCGGCTGGCCCTGTCAGCATTTCAAATCCCGCGCCTGCGCCTTACGTGTCTTCATTCGGCGCAGGCGCTCTGAGAGAAGGACGCTCGCTTCCTCCGCACTCCCTCAGTGCGCCTGCACCGTTGACGTCTTCTCTTTCAGGTTTAGAGGTAAAGACACGTAAGGCGCGGGATTTGAAATGCTGACAGGGCCAGCCGGAGGAGGAGAGGAGGAGAGCGCTCGCTGGCCCTGTCAATCAACTGGAGGAGGGGCGTTTTTTTAAAAGGAGGATGCGGCGGCTACCAGCAAGTAGACGCCCTACTTGCTGGTAGTGAAGTCATTTGCGTATTTTTTATAAGCTGAATTTTTTTATGAAACGAAGCCACAGAACAAGGTAAGAGCCCTATATAGGGAATAGTCGTCCAATAAGGATTTTAATATGCCCAAAAATGAAAAATGAGTTTTGGGGGGTGACAGAAGCCCTTTAAATGGGGCTTTGTCTATATTCTACATTTTTCAAACTAACACCTTAATCCTTAGAACCTGAATACTTTGTAACTGCATGTAATTAAACATTTTGTATAGCCAGTGAGCTATTTAATAATGTGTATCTCTATAGCGCCACCTGCTGTTTGTTTTATTTCTTATTTCTCTGTCCACCTAACTGAGATGGTCACACATGCTCTGTTTAAATCTTTAGCTGATACCAGTCATATCTTCTGTTAGTATATGTAGCAGATACAGAAAGCATACACCCCCTGAGCTGCCAGCCTGAAATAAATCTGGCAGAATAATGAATCTCAGGAACGCATTGATTGATTTAGAGACAAAACCATTTGACATATCTAATAATTATTTAGCAGACATACTCTCCAAGTTCAGTGAGATTATTTAATGTTCAGATTAAGTGGAATTATCACTGTTTTCTGCAGAATGACGAAGGTTAATGACACAATGGAATGCCCATAGACTATAATGGGAAGTAAACTATGAGCTCATTTGCAGGAAAATCTGTGTTATGTACGAAATTAACCTTTACTGCAAGTGTTCCCTGGATAGAGTAGCACATTGTAAATTTAAAACTATCTGGGATTAAAGCACTTTTCTATGGAATAATATGTGAATGACAGAATGGAATGCCCATACAGTATAATGGGAAGTAAAATGTGATTTGGAGTGTGAACGATTCAACATATCAAATAAATCTTTAGCAGACATACTCTCCAAGTTCAGGCCGGAGACAGGACGTCCTGATCCTGGAGGTACGAGGGAGCGGAGAAAGTTGAGTTAAAATGTTTATAATTTTTTTTTATGCAGGCTGGGGACAGTAGCAAATTTCAAAATTCCACTGGACAACCCCTTTTAAGAGCCTGGTATCATGGACAATAACAATGAGTTTGGATTGTTACAAACAGTTATCCCGAGTGAGGCCCCATTTACACAGCAGGATTTTTGACCGGAATCCGGCGGAAAATTCTGCTAGAAAATTTGGCTGTAGCAGTCTCCCATTGTTTTCAATAGGATTCTGCTGCACCGTGCACATGGCGGAATTTTCATGGTGGAAACATCTGTTGTTGAAATTCTGATTACAGACTCTGCAGAAAGAATTAAAACAGTGCACTTCCAAGCAGTCCTAGCGACGGCTTGTTGTGTCGGCGCCTGCAGCCTGCGGAATGCCTGCCAGGAAATTTTCCAGAGGGATATTCCGCTATGTGAATGGGGCCTTAGAGTGACAAAGACAATGCATGTATCTCTAAAAAGTGTTTAAATGAGTTATCCAGTGGCTGGGGGGGGTTTCAAAAGTGCTTCCCGGGCCCGACATGTCACACTGCTGCTCGGGAAGACGATCGCTGTGGGGACTGGAGCAGGACACCAGAGGAACTGGAGGAGCGCTTAAGGTAAGTAAAGGTTTATTTTGTTATACCCCACACAATGGACATACTTTTCAACCCCCCTCCCTAAACTGCTGGATAACCCCTTTAAGTTGCAGGTATTTAAGCCATAGGAGGGTAGCCGGGTAAAGCGGTCCCACCATTTAGTGGTTCCACAATGGAAACAATCCAGGATATGAATGAGAACTGAAGCAAAATAGTAGGACAAGCAGTAAGGCAATGCAAGCCCCCCCCCCCCCCCCTTTCCCCCGAAGGCTTCCTTTTTATCAGAGTCACCCTTTTCTTACTTTAACTTGCATACATGTATAAAAGAGTTGAAAAAATAAACTGATTCATGTCCACTGAACCTTAACTACGGGGGGTCCCCAAAACCCGGCAGCCTACTGGAAATGTGATATTACTGGACCATAGCTTAATTCTTTTCTATGGCAAGGGTAAATAGGGAAAAGAGGGAAATTGCGCTGAGGCGGAGCAGCCGCAGGACCCTTTATCCTGAGCACTGCTGACAGAGGTAGTATGTTAGGAGCTTTGACGGTTTTTGTATCAGGCAAGATGCATGATACCACTGGCTACAGTTGCAACAAAAAACCATACACTCAGTGGGGGTAAATGTCCCGGGGCATGTATTTTGTGCACATGTGGACCATCTACTGCTGTCCTTATGTACAAGAGTTAATATGTAGTTAGCCAATGGCTTCTTGATGACAGTGACATTCATGTTCATTTACAGAAGTGCTTTGTGTTTTTTACTATATGAACCTTTGTTGCATTTGTTTCTCTTTTGCCTCTTGCAGTTGCACTGTTTGTGTTGTGCTACATTAAATGCTATCCATTTTCGAACGTGTTGACTTACAACACTATGATATCGAACTCCAGAAATAGTAGAATAAGCGTTCAATACAGTGTAGATACCACAGTCAAAAGTATTTTTGCTGCACTGCATCTTCACAAAGGTAAGCTGTCCATTCCTCTTTGGCGAAAGATATTTTGGCTAATTGGTAACATGCAGCAGCAATTGATGAAACCACATCAGCATGTTCTTTTTCTTTTTCTTTCATGGAATCCAAAATAATTACTGTATTTTTCGCCCCATAAGACGCACTTTCCCCCCCCCCAAAAGTGGGGGGAAATGACCCTGCGTGTTATGGGGCGAATGCTGCCATTTTACATTGCAGTCTGCTATGCTGCAGCATCGCAGACTGCGATGTATCAGATGGATGGGGAGGGAGGAGGGGCCGGTGTCATGCAAATGCGGCGGGGCCGGTGCTCACTCACTGCTTTATTGCCTAAACCTTTTATAATAATAACTTTAATTGAAGTTCCGATCCCCAGCCCCATCTGTACTTCTTACTAAATGTCCTGTAGCAGGCAGAGCAGGGTGGCCGCCGTAACTCACTGATGTCACGTGCCTGCGCCGCCTACTTCATTCATAAGGAAGCGGTGCAGGCACGTGACATCGTTTAGGCAATAAAGCAGTGAGTGAGCGGCGGGGCCGGAGTACAGTGACCGCACCGGCCCCACCGCATTTGCATGCCACCGGCACCTCCCACAGGTTTAGCTCCGGTATATTAGGGCATCTGTGGATGCCACTATTATGGGGGGGGATCTGTGGATGCCACTATTATGGGGTGGGGGATATGTGGATGGCACTGTTATGGGGTGGGGGATCTGTGGGTGACACATATATAGCAGTGCCATCCACAGATCCACCCCCCATAACAGTGCCATCCACATATCCCCCACCCCATAATAGTGGCATCCACAGATCCCCCACCCCATAATAGTGGCATCCACAGATGCCCTAATATACCGGAGCTAAACCTGTGGGAGGTGCCGGTGGCATGCAAATGCGGTGGGGCCGGTGCGGTCACTGTACTCCGGCCCCGCCGCTCACTCACTGCTTTATTGCCTAAACGATGTCACGTGCCTGCACCGCTTCCTTATGAATGAAGTAGGCGGCGCAGGCACGTGACATCAGTGAGTTACGGCCGGCCACCCTGCTCTGCCTGCTACAGGACATTTAGTAAGTAGTACAGATGGGGCTGGGATCGGAACTTCAATTAAAGTTATTAGTATAAAAGGTTTAGGCAATAAAGCAGTGAGTGAGCACCGGCCCCGCCGCATTTGCATGACACCGGCCCCTCCTCCCTCCCCATCCATCTGATACATCGCAGTCTGCGATGCTGCAGCATAGCAGACTGCAATGTAAAATGGCAGCATTCGCCCCATAACACGCAGGGTCATTTCCCCCCCACTTTTGGGGGGGGGAAAGTGCGTCTTATGGGCGAAAAATACAGTAATTATTTTGGATTCCATGAAAAAAAAGAAAAAGAACATGCTGATGTGGTTTCATCAATTGCTGCTGCATGTTACCAATTAGCCAAAAATCTTTCGCCAAAGAGGAATGGACAGCTTACCTTTGTGAAGATGCAGTGCAGCAAAAAATACTTTTGACTGTGGTATCTACACTGTATTGAACGCTTATTCTACTATTTCTGGAGTTCGATATCATAGTGTTGTAAGTCAACACGTTCGAAAATGGATAGCATTTAATGTAGCACAACACAAACAGTGCAACTGCAAGAGGCAAAAGAGAAACAAATGCAACAAAGGTTCATATAGTAAAAAACACAAAGCACTTCTGTAAATGAACATGAATGTCACTGTCATCAAGAAGCCATTGGCTAACTACATATTAACTCTTGTACATAAGGACAGCAGTAGATGGTCCACATGTGCACAAAATACATGCCCCGGGACATTTACCCCCACTGAGTGTATGGTTTTTTGTTGCAACTGTAGCCAGTGGTATCATGCATCTTGCCTGATACAAAAACCGTCAAAGCTCCTAACATACTACCTCTGTCAGCAGTGCTCAGGATAAAGGGTCCTGCGGCTGCTCCGCCTCAGCGCAATTTCCCTCTTTTCCCTATTTACCCTTGCCATAGAAAAGAATTAAGCTATGGTCCCAGTAATATCACATTTCCAGTAGGCTGCCGGGTTTGGGGACCCCCCGTATTAAGGTTCAGTGGACATGAATCAGTTTATTTTTTCAACTCTTTTATACATGTATGCAAGTTAAAGTAAGAAAAGGGTGACTCTGATAAAAAGGAAGCCTTCGGGGAAAGGGGGGGGGGGGGCTTGCATTGCCTTACTGCTTGTCCTACTATTTTGCTTCAGTTCTCATTCATATCCTGGATTGTTTCCATTGTGGAACCACTAAATGGTGGGACCGCTTTACCCGGCTACCCTCCTATGGCTTAAATACCTGCAACTTAAAGGGGTTATCCAGCAGTTTAGGGAGGGGGGTTGAAAAGTATGTCCATTGTGTGGGGTATAACAAAATAAACCTTTACTTACCTTAAGCGCTCCTCCAGTTCCTCTGGTGTCCTGCTCCAGTCCCCACAGCGATCGTCTTCCCGAGCAGCAGTGTGACATGTCGGGCCCGGGAAGCACTTTTGAAACCCCCCCAGCCACTGGATAACTCATTTAAACACTTTTTAGAGATACATGCATTGTCTTTGTCACTCTAAGGCCCCATTCACATAGCGGAATATCCCTCTGGAAAATTTCCTGCAGGCATTCCGCAGGCTGCAGGCGCCGACACAACAAGCCGTCGCTAGGACTGCTTGGAAGTGCACTGTTTTAATTCTTTCTGCAGAGTCTGTAATCAGAATTTCAACAACAGATGTTTCCACCATGAAAATTCCGCCATGTGCACGGCAGCAGAATCCTATTGAAAACAATGGGAGACTGCTACAGCCAAATTTTCTAGCAGAATTTTCCGCCGGATTCCGTCAAAAATCCTGCTGTGTAAATGGGGCCTCACTCGGGATAACTGTTTGTAACAATCCAAACTCATTGTTATTGTCCATGATACCAGGCTCTTAAAAGGGTTGTCCAGTGGAATTTTGAAATTTGCTACTGTCCCCAGCCTGCATAAAAAAAAAATTATAAACATTTTAACTCAACTTTCTCCGCTCCCTCGTACCTCCAGGATCAGGACGTCCTGTCTCCGGCCTGAACTTGGAGAGTATGTCTGCTAAAGATTTATTTGATATGTTGAATCGTTCACACTCCAAATCACATTTTACTTCCCATTATACTGTATGGGCATTCCATTCTGTCATTCACATATTATTCCATAGAAAAGTGCTTTAATCCCAGATAGTTTTAAATTTACAATGTGCTACTCTATCCAGGGAACACTTGCAGTAAAGGTTAATTTCGTACATAACACAGATTTTCCTGCAAATGAGCTCATAGTTTACTTCCCATTATAGTCTATGGGCATTCCATTGTGTCATTAACCTTCGTCATTCTGCAGAAAACAGTGATAATTCCACTTAATCTGAACATTAAATAATCTCACTGAACTTGGAGAGTATGTCTGCTAAATAATTATTAGATATGTCAAATGGTTTTGTCTCTAAATCAATCAATGCGTTCCTGAGATTCATTATTCTGCCAGATTTATTTCAGGCTGGCAGCTCAGGGGGTGTATGCTTTCTGTATCTGCTACATATACTAACAGAAGATATGACTGGTATCAGCTAAAGATTTAAACAGAGCATGTGTGACCATCTCAGTTAGGTGGACAGAGAAATAAGAAATAAAACAAACAGCAGGTGGCGCTATAGAGATACACATTATTAAATAGCTCACTGGCTATACAAAATGTTTAATTACATGCAGTTACAAAGTATTCAGGTTCTAAGGATTAAGGTGTTAGTTTGAAAAATGTAGAATATAGACAAAGCCCCATTTAAAGGGCTTCTGTCACCCCCCAAAACTCATTTTTCATTTTGGGGCATATTAAAATCCTTATTGGACGACTATTCCCTATATAGGGCTCTACCTTGTTCTGTGGCTTCGTTTCATAAAAAAATTCAGCTTATAAAAAATACGCAAATGACTTCACTACCAGCAAGTAGGGCGTCTACTTGCTGGTAGCCGCCGCATCCTCCTTTTAAAAAAACGCCCCTCCTCCAGTTGATTGACAGGGCCAGCGAGCGCTCTCCTCCTCTCCTCCTCCGGCTGGCCCTGTCAGCATTTCAAATCCCGCGCCTTACGTGTCTTTACCTCTAAACCTGAAAGAGAAGACGGTCAACGGTGCAGGCGCACTGAGGAGTGCGGAGGAAGCGAGCGTCCTTCTCTCAGAGCGCCTGCGCCGAATGAAGACACGTAAGGCGCAGGCGCGGGATTTGAAATGCTGACAGGGCCAGCCGGAGGAGGAGAGCGCTCGCTGGCCCTGTCAATCAACAGGAGGAGGGGGCGTTTTTTTAAAAGGAGGATGCGGTGGCTACCAGCAAGTAGACGCCCTACTTGCTGGTAGTGAAGTCCATTCGCATATTTTAAAAGCTCAATTTTTAATGAAACAAAGCCACAGAACAAGGTAAGAGCCCTATATAGGGAATAGTCATCCAATAAGGATTTTTTATATGCCCAGAAATGAAAAATGAGTTTTGGGGGGTGACAGAAGCCCTTTAAGCATGATTTTGTAGTATAATTAACACAGACAAAGATAGCATTGTATTACAAAGAAATCTTTAGAAGTGAAAGGCTTGGGCAGGGTAGATATAAGGATATGCGAGGGATAAGACAACAAATTTAATGATTACCCTAACGTTTACAAGCAGTGTCAGACAGCTGCTTCCGAGGAATATACAATCATGGGAATTCTAAAAGTTTGATACATATAATGACTTAGCTTTACTATTGTACATCTCTAGTCAGACCACACATGGAATACTATCAATAGTCAATAGAAGAGATCTGTCAAATCTGATTTTCATACCCCAGCCTGTAAGAATAGCACAGCACATGAAGATATGAGTTCCATCATAAACAGAGATTATTTAATTACGAGTAAAGGCTCCCATACAGTGTAGTGCAATGTAAGTGAAATCTGTTGGATTCAGTGGGGTTGGCTGATGATATAATGCTTAGGGAGAACCCCCAACAGATGATATTGGGACAGAAAAGGATTGGGCACATTGAATTTCCTTCAATTCTCTCAGGAGATAAGCCACCAGAGGTGTTTGTCCGTGACTTTCTCCTCTCTCTTAATTGAAAACACAATTACACAATATCTGTGAGGTTGTACGCATTATATTACAGAGAGCAGGATATTTAAATTTGGTATTTATGGTGAAATATGTTTCATTATTTTATTTCCAAGTGATGATGCATGAAGAAGTACTGGACTTTACTTGCCTCCGAGCAAAAGAGCAATTCTTGTATTTCCTGCTTCAGCTGTGGGTAAAGGTCTCCAGGTAATTGCTTGAGAAGGCTACAATGACTTTAGAAAGTCTTTAGATCCTTTCACCATTTCCACACTTTGTACAAGTACAACAAAATACAAAAATTTCCCGCATAATTCTGCACTTAGTACCCCATAATGAGAAAGTGAAAACAGAATTTTAGAAATGTTTGCAAATGTATTAAAAAGGAAAGACAAAAAATTTGCATGGACATAAGTATTCAATTTCAGACCCTTTGCTATGACCCTTGAAATTTAGCTCTGGTGGCTCCTGGTCATCTTTGAGATGTTTCTACACCTTGATTGGAGTCCACTGGTGGTAAATTCAGTTGATTGGACATGATTTGGAAAGACACACTCCTGGCTATATAAGGTCTCACAACTGAGAATGTATATCAGAACAAAAACTGAGCCAAGAGGAGATAAGAACTGCCTGTAGAGACAGGATTGTGTGAAGCACAGATATGCTGGAATGTACAAAAACATTCTGCTGCATTGAAAGTTCTCAAGAGCACAGTGGCCTCCTTAATTCTTAAATGGAAGAAGTTTGGAAGAACGGGGACTCTTACTAGAGCCGGCCATCCCACCAAACTAAGTAATCGGGAAAGAAGGTCCACGGTAAAGAAGAAGTGACCAAGAACCCAGTAGTCATTCTGGCCAAAGTTCCAAAGATCCTGTGTGCAGATAGGAGAATCTTCACAAAGGTCAACCGTCATTGTAGCCATTCACTAACCTGGGCTTCATGGCAGAGTGCCCAGAAAGAAGCTTCTCCTCAGTAAAAAAAAAAAAAACACACATGAAAGTCCATCTGGAGTTTTCACAACTGTAAAAAAATCTCTCCAACTGTAAGAAACAAGATTTAACATTTTAGCCTTAATTCTATGTGTCATGTCTGAAGGAAACCAGGCATTGCTCATCACTTGCCCAATACTATTCCTACAGGGAAGCATTGTGATGACAGCATCATGCTATGGGAGTGGTTTTTAGTAGCTGGTATAGAGCGAGTGGTCAGGGTCAGTGGCATACATAGAGAAGTAAGGGCCAAAGGTTCAAACCAGCCCCCCACACAGGACATATACCCTTTTCAATTACCTGGGCCATTTTCCCACTGCCTCATTTGCTAAAAAGTTGTGCCTTTAGAGGGTAGAGTCCTGACCAAGTTTTCACCTACAGTAGAAGAGGGGATGATCACAACTAATACTGGGCCCCCTCTTGCCCTGGGCCCCATAGCAGTCGCATGGTCTGCTGCTATGGTAGTTACGCCCCTGGTCAGGGTTGAGGGAAAGCTGAATGGAGCAAAGTATTGAGATATTCGTAATGAAAACCTTATGCAAAGTGAATTGGACCTCAGACTGGTCCTTCAAACAAGACAATGACCCTAAGTACACAGCCAAGGCAACACAGAAGTGGCCTAAAGGGTTGTCCGGGTTCAGAGCTGAACCTGGACATATCCATAATTTCACCCAGGCAGCCCCACTGATGTTAGCATTGGAGCAGTTCATGCTCCAATGCGCTCCCTTGCCCTGCGCTGGATAGCACAGAGCAAGGACTCTTTTATTTACAATAATACACTGCCAGGCGGAGGCTTCCGCCCAGCAGTGTGTTCAGTGAAGTCACCGGCTCATCACAGCACTATGTCTGTAGCATGTACGTATGGACAGCAGAACCTATCACACTGCCTAACACCCTGCACTGGAACCTATCAGCTACACTATAGAATAGATCAATCTAACCTACACTGACTATCTCCCACTAACTATCTGAATTATATATATGTTAACTGTCTAATGCAATACAACAAAGCAAAGAGCACAGGAATGACACTGCTGTCTCTTTCATAACTGCAATAAACTTTAGAAAATAGCTGCTGGGGAGGTTCTTATATAGTAAGGCGTAGGCAACTTCTCTATTGGTTGCTAGGGATGTTGCTAAGCTGTGACAAAGCCTTTTCATTGGCCAACAAGCTAGAAGAATGGAGGGATGATCACCTGATCTGTACTGTGTTAAAAAAATTAAAATAATAATAATATTCGATTTTACAAGATGTGCTTTAACTGCAGACTGTCAGCTTTAATTTGAGGGTATTTACATCCAAATCAGGCGAACGGACCAAAAGTACTGGGACATAATAATAATCATAAATCAAACTTTCACTTTTAATACTTGGTTGCAAATCCTTTGCAGTCAATTACAGCCTAAAGTCTGGATGCATAGACATCACCAGATGCTGGGTTTCATCCCTGGTGATGCTCTGCCAGGCCTCTTCAGTTTCTGCTTGTTCTTGGGGCATTTTCCCTTCAGTTTTGTCTTCAGCAAGTGAAATGCATGCTCAATCTGGTTCAGGCCAGGTGATTGACTTGGCCATTGCATAACATTCCACTTTTTTCCCTTAAAAAACTCTTTGGTTAGTTTTGCAAAATGCTTTGGGTCATTGTCCATCTGCACTGTGAAGCGCCGTCCAATAAGTTCTGAAGCATTTGGCTGAATATGAGCAGATAATATTGCCCGAAACACTTCAGAATTCATCCTGCTGCTTTTGTCAGTAGTCACATCATCAATAAATACAAGAGGG